>NC_140192.1:22149866-22827058 GCF_965226575.1 Pagrus pagrus | reverse complement strand
GATAGCACACATTCGATTTTCATGTGAGCAAACAGACGATTCCCTCATTATCTTATTATTTCCTCGATGAGAGCAGACCATAATGAGATTTTTCAGCATAAGTTTGGTTTTATCGGTAGAGTTTGCATTGTTAGTGTGAAGTTTTTCAAGTTGTTAATGAGTGAACTTAATTTCAGTAACATTTTTCTTATTTTTACGTGACTTTACTCCACTTGCATTCAGCAGGAGACAACAAAAGTTGTGACTTGTAGTCCTTTTTCACACCTATAGGTGGAGACATTGCCTTTTCCAATATGTCAGTGACAACATTATTGAGAGGGCGCTCACTGGAGTGAACAGATTCCTCGGGACAAAAGGCAAAATATTTTGACAAGCAGAGAGGAGGCTCATTGTTACACACATTTTAGTAAGCGGGATATCCAGACATTTCCAAAGCTAAAAATTGCTAATGCTGCTACACCTCAAACAGGATTTTCCCCTTAGTGTAATAATGATTGATGGAATATGACATTAATATTTCTTAACCATACACTTTTAATATTTTTTGGGGGGGCTAGGTTACGCTCTTGTAGTGCCAGTTCAATAACCGTGTTTGGCAGATGTGCCTCTGTTCTGAAATAGAGAGAGGTAATGTTTGACATGGGTCTCATCCTGCCTGAACTGATGCCTGTTGACAGTCTGACTAAATCTATCCAGGAGACTATTCTGTTGAGGTTATCCCAGAAGGCTAATCACCAGTGATATGTGTGAAAAGGTGATGAGCCTCTTATGAAATACTAATTGGGTTGCAAGAAGAAGACCGTGAAAGCTCAAATGAGCAAGATTGAGAGATAGAAAAAAAAAAACCCAAGACTTAATTTCAGTTAAACAGGCATAAAAAACGGGAAAACTTCACATTAATGTCATAACGCCACTGTATATAATTTTACACTGGTGTGCAGGAGAAAGATAAACAGCCACAGAGTGAGAGATAAATTGAGAGAGAGGACATCTGTGCTCAGAGAATGTGAAGGTAAATTAGTCTCGACAGTTGCGTCCCCCCTTCGCTCGCTTCGCCATAATCCCCGTTCTCATGGTCATCCCCACAACTCAAGAGATCTCTTGTCTCTTCAGATTAACCAGAGTGATAGGGAGACACAGGCTAATGTGCCATTCAACTTTCCCTTCCCCTTTGTCTTTAGGCTGTTCCTTCCTTCTGTGACCCTCATCAGTAACAAAACCCTTTCTACTAGGGGTGCTAAACTAACAGAGAAGACCTCCCTCCTCTCCTCCTGGCTTTCCCTTTATCTCTTTCTTAACTGACAGACTCTATCCGACCGGTGGAGGACTGACAAGTGTGGGACGGCCGAGGTGAAGTGGCGTTAGGGAAGTGCCACTCATTGTAGTGTTATCAGCACAAAGGCCAGCGACAGACACCTAATCTGACCTGGCTGCTGATGGCTTGTGGCTTATTGGCTGGGTTTCTGCTCGGAAGCAGATTCTGCCAAACCCCGAGATACATGGAGAGGAGGATAAGCACAGACACACGCACAAACGTATGCACATGGGCGCACATGAAACGCACATACATGTACACACTATTCTGAGCCCTCATTTCTGAAGCAACCTCCTTCTCCTTGCCACTCCTCAACCCCTGCCTGTCAGCGTCTGACTAATAGTTTGCTGCAACTTTTTGTGATTAATTATGTGTTTGGGAGAGGTGTCAGTTTTATAGTAGACAAAAATGTTACCACAGCAGTATCATGACTCTGTGTACAGCCTCCATTCTTTGCTGTAGTGTAGCTGCGAGCACCTGTGTGCAAATGTGCACGAATGGGACTTGTTTTCTTTTTGGCTCATTGTTCTGCGGAAGGAAACATGAAGGCCAGGATCACCCCAGCTGTCCTAAAGCCTTCAGGTTAGCTTAACAATGTTTGTGCCAGAGGAATGCCCAGTTGGATCTTCCCCACTCCAAAGTGATATGAAACTTACAGTATCCACAGCGCTCTGCTTTCATACAGCGTTATTCTTAAAATACTGCTTTTCTCTTCCCTTGCTGAAATAAAGATTTGTAAGCACCTGTCTGTAAGAGCACTCTCTGAGAAAATGGGTCTCATTTTCTTTTTGGCTCTTTGTTCTGCAGGGGCATCAGCTACCACAGGCAATGTTTCCTCCACCGGATCAAACATTACCCACCGGCTACAGAAACTCCATTGCAACCCTTGGTGCTGTATCAAAATGTGAATCCACCACTGATGCTGTTTGCTTTGCTAGACAATCTCAAGCCTACAACTGTTATCTGGGAAGAATTTCTCTAAACTATTATGCTTCTTCAACATAAATCAGCTTTAGCTTGGTGATAATTCCATCTGGTGTAAGTCTTGATTAAACCTTTGCTTTTAGACATCTCTCTTGTTCTTGACATTGTCATTTTCTGTTTTCCCTTTAAAGATAATCTTCAAAACCGCTGAAGAAGATAACGCCGCGGAAGCTCCCGATGGCTCCAGCCAAGATTTTACTGTCGGCATAGAAACCGGCCCATTAACTTCTGAAGCCCTCTTTGGCAAAGCTCCCTTTCCCCTTCATTGCCATCAAAAAGCTATTTCCCTCGGCCAGTCCCACACAACCCTAACAATGAACAGAGGATTAGAACATCTCTCTGTCTTGAAGCAAAAAAAAAAAGAAGTGAAAATGGATTTAAAAAAAATCTCTTTTTACCAGTCATTGGTGAAGACTAGTTGGCAGCATTTCCTCCACAGGATTTTTCCTGACGTGATTCCCAAGAGGCGGTTTTTGCTTTTACGATACAATTCCTGCGCTTGCGATCAGCCAACATGTGGCATTGTGATCCAATCACAGAGATTTTTTTTCCCCCCCTTCAGTTCATAAATGGTTAAGTCTCTCAGTCTATTGTGAAGGAATCTTCAAAGTGGATAGAAACCACAGGGGAACATTGGTAGTTGTTAATTAATGCAACAAACTCTGTACAAATGCTTTATTTTCCTGATTCCTAAGATGAAAAAAAAAAAAGCACTCTTTGAATCTAGCAACAGGCGCGACCAAATCTGTTACTTCATCTTTGAGCCTTTATCCTGGACAATGAAATGCTGTTGTTTCTCTGAAAACCATAAGTGATTTTTATTAACTCTGCTGTGGTTCCAGAAGAAATCTCTCTCCCTCTGGTTTAGGTTTATTGGATTTCTGTTCATACCGATCATTTATGTTTCCATTCAGTAAATTGACGTAAAATGTGTTTTGCTAAAATGATCTTTTCTGGTCTTTATGACTGTCATTGAATTTGAAAGAAATGGGAACCATGACAGCGGCTGTGGTAACCACTGAAAGGCAACTAAAGCAAAATTGGCCAAGATAAATGACAGATAATAGGGTTTAATCTTAAGATTTTCTAAATTGCTTTCAATCCAGTAAATTACTTTAAATGTTTTGGATTGCTTATAATTGTACACATTTTCATATTTTTTAATAAACAGCAACAGTATATCTATTTAATAAAGAACAGAGAAACATTGTCAAAGTAAATCATGACCTTAAAGTTAAGAGAGTTGTCAGAAGTCGACCTGTGAGCGGACTGGAAGGTCCTGCTGGTCATTAATGGGGTTAGCTGTCCCTTACACTAAAGATTAGCCGGGGTGAGAGGCCCTGTCCTCCTATTGACTCACACACACAAACACACACACGTTCCGCGATTCACACACACACTGCCTGTGGCACCACAATCACTGCCAGATGCTGTGACTTTCTCTCAGACAATTCATTTCACAAGTACCTCTGAAGGAGCGATGCCGATGGTGGCATTTGAGGGAGACAAATGTACATAAGTGTGTGTGTGTATGGGGATACGCCGGTGGCGGTGCGTGAAAAGGACACATATGAGATCAGATAGAGTTGAGACTAATTCACAGCCTGGCCTCAGGACATTAGGCGGGATAAAGTGAGACATCTTTTCTCACACCATTTAGGCTAAGCCCATGGGGACACATTCTTTATTTCTTGGCTGAACTACATGATTTCAGGCTATCGGTGTGGTTTTGAAGCGCAGAAAAAACAACAACATGGCATCAGTTTTCAAAAATCACCACAAAAACGGTATTGAAAGGTGAAAAATTTGTGAAAAAGGTCTTTTAATGCAAATAAAAACTGAGCGTGGCTAATCAGTTCACATATTTACATGCTGAAATAAGACATGCACAACAACTTGGTGCTTCACACTGCTGTTCCAATAATTGTGATGTTAACTGTGCAGATTTATAGTGGATGAGACACCCAGAGCCAGCCCTTGGCAGCCCAGGCACGGTGCCCGCCCCATAGGGAGGGGGATGATGGAGAGCAAACAGCTAATAATTAATACCATGATTACACAGGCTGCAACAACACAGGGAGACAAACCTTAACACACCCAGGCGGGGACCTGACCAAGACTGATAGCACAGGAGCACGCAAGTACACACACAGATGCACAAATATACAGACACAGGCATGCATGCACTGTATCCGTCACACGCACATACTAACAGCAACCAGGGGCAGCACTCAGATAATTAATACCACAACATCTAACATCTCTTTGTTCACACGGATCAATTAGAAAATGTGAAAGCCACAGAGGAGCTTTAGAGGGATAGAAAACAGTCATTTTATAGTTGTGTTTAGATGGTACAAGGCCTGTGCAGTGTGGAGAAGAAGGCCTATCTTCAGTTCTATTCAATGAAGCACTGGTGTTTGCTGTTTGACTGTAAACAGAGCACCAGTCCTCCTGTGTCACTTTGGCCGCTGTGAGACATTTAAAGTAAATAAATCCAGCTTCCTAACCAACCACTAAACCCTACCTGCTATGTGTTGAGCTGATACTATAATTCAAAGACTAAAAAGACCATAAAAATGTGTTTAGGCTGTAACAATACCGCCCGGACCCCCCTGTGCGTGTGTGTGGATGAAACCTCCCATCCTAAACAGCCATTACCTAAGCCACACAGTAGGATAACAACATAAAAACGTCACGGTCACCCTCATTAGCAGCTGGGCTGGAGCTCCTTTGATTTGTACGCGCACGCACGAAGTCAGTGATGGCTTCCATATGGGCAAACCCTTCATTTTTTAATATAACCAGCATCACGTTACTGCGAGATGAGGTGATCCCAATTTCTCCAAAACCTCAAATATTTTTCTAAATGTGCTCGACATGTCCAGGATTTCCTACCATTTGAAGGGATGCAGGGGCGGTGTGTGTTTTCACTACAGTGCGGCTTGCCGAGCTCCCTCATAATGGGTGTATATGTGTGTGTCAAATCTAGAAGGGTGAGAGAAACACAGGTTGTGTGCAGTAAAGTGTGTGTGTGTGAGTAAAGAGATGCCAACCATGGAGGGGCCGTGCAGGGCCCACAGCCCTTGGCCACCACTTCCTCCCCCTCCGTGCCACATTGACTCTGTTTCCATTACCACAGTGAAAGGAACAATAAAGGGCTGATGTGTGGATGTGTGGTCTACTCGCACAGCAGAGGCCTGGACAGCCCAGGACAGATTGACTAAGCTAGTGAGACCTGGACAGCTTTGTGTTTGTGCATGTGCATGTGCCTGTGCTCTACCTGACGACAGCTTGTCAGACACCGGAGAGTGGAGTAGAGGATTACTGCAGTAATCTTATGAGGTTTTGCCCCAATCTAATTTTAACACCTCAGCCTGCTCGGATCAGATAATAATCGAGCTTAAGTTCTCAGTATTGACCCATCTATTGTGTAGTTTTTCTTTGATTTCACCCAGATATGGGTCCAAACACATTCGCTAATAATATTGGCCTTTTTTCAAAACCCTAACCTAAATAGTGGCACATATGAAACAACATTTACAAAGATGGACATTATGAAAATATTTGCTGTAAATGTCTCAGCTCAGTTCATATCTTTGGCGAAATCCCATCTATCTATCCAAACTGGAAAAAAAGACAAAAAACTAAGCCATAATATAGCCTTCCCTGCATGTGCCTAAAGATAAAAAGAGCCTTATCAGAGTTGAAACTGATGAAAATGAAATTAGATGAAAAACCTAAACCTGTCTGTGATATTACTGACAGAAATTAGCTTATAGTACAGAAAAGAGTTTCTCATCTCTTTGTTTCTTTGTTCGAGGAGATGATGACACATTTGATCCTGTCTCGTAGTGTCACATGTCAACCTCCTCATGCCCTGTCACTCTGACAGCTCACAGCCCGCGAGGCAAAGGATCATGGGTGCTGTGTCAGACACAGCGGGGAGGTCGGAGGAAGGCAAACTAAACGCACAATGTGTGTTTCCGTGTGCGAGTGCGCGCGCATGTGTCTGTGTATGACTGCATGTGTGACTATGTGTGTGCATGTATGTCAGTCTGAAGGGATGGATGCATGCCAAAGGCGAGAGCAACACCATGTCAGAGTGCTAGCAGACGATGCCCATTTCAGATACACTAATTCAAACAGTCAGCTCAGCCATGAAACCATTTCCTCCCATGATCCCTCCACTCCCTTCCTCTATGCTCCATGTGCGTCGGCAGGGTATTGCAAGGTGTCGCGACAGCCATACCTGAGTCTGTGTGAGTGAAAGTATGGTTTTGTTTTAAATAATCGCGCTAGCTACCTTCAGAAAAGTAGATATGAGTATCAGAGTTTGCACCATCGCTGTTTAAAAGAAGTTAAAACATTTTAAGAAGGATGGAAGTAAAGTTTCTTTAATAAAGCACCTTTCACAGAGGGAGGTCAAACGGTACTTCACAAGGAATATTAATAAATAGAGTGGTGTAGCGGTGACATAGTTTTGTAGGCTAACCTGGATGTTAGCATCGCCCTGGTTCCCTCGACTAAAAGCCTATGAGATTTTTGGATTGGATTTTTGAATATTGCTGAAAATAAGACAAGTTTATGATACTTAGACGTGTTGTTCAGCAAGATAATCTCCACAGATGAACACTACTTTTGTAATTTTCGAAGCGTAAATGAAACCGCTAGAAGTAAAACAGCTAATGTTAGGCTATGAACAGACAACACTGCCATCACATAGCTTCAACGTCACCACCACTAAGCGTCTTGCTATACAATTACGCTACACGTTTTCCATAAATTGATAAATTTACAAGTTGTAAAGTTAAAATTACAATAGTTTGTAACTGAAGTCTGCCTCTACAGATGGACTGGTGAGTAGATGAGTCTCTGTGTTCGGTGTGATGACGTTTAATGTCCAACATATTTCAGTAGTCTCATTAAGCCACTTGTTAGCAACCGCCGTTTTTAAGACATTTAAGTGCTTTATAATTAAATTGTGGGACATTTAATGATGTATTTTAAGGAAGCCCTAAAGGGCCATGCATTCATACATTTTACTTCCTCCGCTTTCCCGTGAGTTAATTTCATTTGTTTTCTCGAGATCTCAAGTTATTATCTCAAAATAACAACTGACGTTTTCCCGAGATCTCGAGATAACGAAACTTTGTTTTCTCGAGATAACGATATAATTAATTTGAGATCTTGAGAAAACAAAACGATAGTGTAGTATATTAAGTCATTGCAGGAAACATCATTCAGTGTAGCAATGTCAGAGGAGCAGGAGCATATCGATCACCACGTCACATATCTTTTCAATCAAGGCCTGACACAGGTTAAAATAGCATTATGCCTTGCTATTACAGATAATATACACATTAGTGTGTGTAATCTAAAAAGACGGTTAGCAAGGCTTCAGTGCAATTTAAGTGAGCCTGATGTTGTCATTAACTACATAGCTGACCAGCTACGAGGTCCTGGGCGTCTCCATAATCTCAGGCCTATCATATCACAGTCATCATCTCGAGATCTCAAATTAATTATATCGTTATCTCGGGAAAACAAAGTTTCGTTATCTCGAGATCTCGAGAAAATTATCCCGTTATCTCGGGAAAACGGAAGTTGATATTTCGAGATAATAACTCGAGATCTTTTCATTTGTTTTCTCGAATCTCGAGTTATTATCTGGAAATAACAACTGCTGTTTTCCCGAGATAATTTTCTCGAGATCTCGAGATAACGAAACTTTGTTTTCCCGAGATAACGATGTAATTTACAAATGAAATTAACTTGTTATCTCGGGAAAACGGAGGAAATAAAATGTATGAATGCATGGCCCTTTAGGGCTTCCGTATTTATGTAAACATGTTTTCAGGTTTTCATTCTGATGTCCTCCGGCTGCTCTGTCTCAACTCTATGAATTACAGAGTTTCCTGAAAGCAACCTGCAACTTTAGCGCACTGAAGCTACAAGATAGCTCTGCTAGCTAACTCTACCTGGAGCACCTCGGGTGGACTGTGTGTGTTCACACCGCTATCACAGCAGCTTCAACAGACATCATGACAGAGGTGAAGAGATGGAGGAGGTGGTTAACAGAGGTGCGTAAGAAGAAAACAGACAGTAGTTAAGTCTCTCAAGACTCTTTTGTCGTCGACGACATCTCTGCTAATTAAAAGGCTGCACGACAGAAACAGAGCTGAACTTGTTGCTGTTGAATAAGTAATATTAGCTAGCTTGCGAAGTCATACGTCTTCTGCTGTTGCTAGTGCTTGATATGTGGCGATATTAACGAAGTTGTCAGCTCAGTAGTTTTTGAGAATATAAGTCTGGACATACATTAGGCTGGCAGCATGTCTATGGTGTTATGGTCTCTGGTTCAGGCTACGTGAGCTTGTTGTGATGATACTGTTTTGAGTTATTTGCAGCACTTGGACAATTTCGACTGCTGCATGGTAAAAGAAGAAAAGCCTGAGCATGCATGTTTACTTCAAGACACAAGTTTTTGAGACATGTTATTGTCATGACATGCCGAGTTGTGTTTGTAGTTAGCATGTAACATTACATTGCATCTGGGAAATTGTTACAGAAACCTGGGATTTGTATTTACAACAGTTTAAATGTTTTGTATCAGATTATGTGTTGCATAATCAAATAACAATATCTCACCAGTCAACAGTTATTGCAACACAATGTACCTAAAAAATGTTGAAATGACTGGATTTTGAAGCTTTGATGTCAGTTAATTTTACTACATCTCCATCTCTTCAGCTCCACAGGCACGATGTGAGTCCCTTCAGTGGATAACCTGCCACAGCTACTGGTCACGACACTGTGAAACTGACAGGGTGAGTGTGTGGGCAATTGAATGTCTTTGCGTCCTTTGTAGATATAGCTTATATTTATTATACATATTTTCTCTAACATCAGAGAAGGAGTCTCTGTTGATACGATTTCTTTTGAATAACTGATGGATGGATTTGTCAAATAACTGCCTACAATGCATAGAGATTAATCTTGCAGACGTTGCTTTGTTCATGCACATCTGATACAGCCCGTGATGGAATATAACTACTTCCATTTACTCAAGTACTTGGGTTTTTGGGTACTTCCGCCACTTTATAATTCCACTCCATTACATTTTGGAGGCAAATATTGTACTTTTTACTTAGTTACAAGTTACTTTGCAGATTGCATTCTGCATCAGAGCCAAGTAATATTTTAACACGATATCTTTACTTTTACTCAAGTGTGACTCTGGGGTACTTTTTAAAACACTGGATGTGGATATAACACTGGGTTGGTATTGTTAGTAGAACATCATAACTAATGTTGCACCATACACAGAGAGAAAGGGAGAAGTTACCCTCTGTAGACGTGGTTAGCAAAATGTTTTATTTGAATGCAAACCATCTTTTCCTAAAACTAACATATTAGTTAGTTAACCTACTAACTAACTATTTTTGTTGTCTAAACCTAACCAAACTGCGACAGGAAGCTGAAAAAACAAAGAAACAAACAAAAAAACAAGTATGATAAGTGAATCAAGTGTAAAATGATGAAAGTGAAAATGACGATTTAGCAATATGTTCCGAACAGGAAACAAATCCCAGTCTCCTGTGTGGGAGTCTTGTGTTTTCCAACTTGATGGATAAGTTTATGTGTCTTCTTTTGTAGACATGATCACGACTTATTCACTAAAGCAGTGTCAAAAGTCTGTCTGCAAATATGGAGATTTGCAAAAATAAAATTAAATGAATGTTAAATGACAGCATGTTTGCATGAATGAGACAAACGTCATTGCCATGGTAGCAACGGTATTAAATAAATAAATGTCCGGGCCTACAGTGTAATTGCCCATCAGCGCCTGGAACATTGCACGATTATGAGATCCGTCCAACAAAGACCATTCTGTAGTTTAAACCAGAGACCAATCATATTACATACAGAGCTAGTATGGAAATTGTGATGGCCTCATGCAAAGATATGAATAGTAGGACCATAATAGTTGTGGCTTTGCCTGAATGATCCCTTTTGAACCAACAGTTGGTTATAGCATTGCCTTCAAATCGCTTTAGCTGTCCGCCACTGTCAGACACAAAGAGAGCTGCCTGCTTTGAGTGTTTTGGTCAAGATATAATGCGTTTCACAGGTGTAGGAGTCTTGGGGTAATTGGTAATGGGCAGCGGCAACTGGGGCCCCTGTGTGCCACCTGGAGAATCACACTTTCCCAGCCAACCACCGCACACACACATACACATACACAGACACACATGCATACACAGTAGTCGAAGAAGGATGTTCCTTGAAAGCAGAAAGAGAGAAAACTGGCTCTCAATGTGGATGTATAAATAGTCCTCACACAGCACAACATGTTCTGTTTTGATGTAATTATGGAGCAGGAAGAGCCTGGTTTAGCGCTTTTGGGCAACCGTTGTGGGGTCTTTAACAAGGGATTTGGTGAGGAAAACAGTTGCACCTGGCTGTGCTTGGTATGTTTTAGAATATGGAGAAAGAGAAAAGAAAAGATGGAGACATAAAGCGGTCGAGAAAGTGAAACAGACATAAACTGAGAGAGGGTTAGAGACTGAGACACCCTCTCCAACACACACACACACACACACACACACACACACACACACACACACACACACACAATTAGAGACACATGCACACACACACTTGCTGTTGCAGGAACACCTGGACTTGATGACTTAAATGTGCTGTAAAGTGGAAAACAAAGAGGACAGGGGGCTGACACGAGCTGGGGCATGAAGCAGATACTTTATAATCTCATGCAAACGGATCATTTAGGCCCCCCACACCAGTTGGTTTCACTTGCCAACATGTTGGATTGATTCAATTTATACAAATCCCCTGAGAGCGATCGGCTTGTTAACAAAAGTTGAGGAGACAGACATTTTATTGGCAGGCTTTGCCTCTTTTTCAGACAGGCGAAGAGAGGACAAAATGAGGTAATGCTCACTGTGCTGAGAAGAAATAAAAGAGGCTGAAATGATGTGCAAAACGTTGTTCAGGTATCCATAGTGACAGAGCGCAATATCATTTTAATGTGACCCAGAGTTACACTGACCTATGATCACGGTTTATGAAACTAGATTGTGGCAGGATTAGAAGCAGGAGTACGTGCGCCAAACACAAGGGGGAGCACTTATCCTTTCCCTGTGGCTGGGCAGCCTGCCGTCACTTCAGAGCGAAGCAATCTTTTCCAGTCCATTGTTCCCTCTTATAAATCATCAAGTCCTGAATGTGTGTGCCTAAATGTGTGTGTGAACACAATCTATCAGTACAATCAACCTAATCACACCCACCCACCGACACACACAAACTGTGTAAATCTAGATTATTTTAAAAAGCAACATTATACCTTGACAAACTTAAACTTCTGATGCTGACATTTTTTTTATATGAAAAGCAAACACAACTCAAACACTGAATTGAAAGCTGTAACCTTTTCAGGACATGTAAGGCAACTGTAGTAATTCCAAAACACAATGGAGCTCAACACGCTCCCTCTTAACACTTGTTCAGGCCTGTGGCACTGAATGATTTGAATTCTTACTCTGGTGAGTTTCCCCCCTCTGTGAATTAATTAGTCTTTGCCAAAGCGGGCCACATTTGTCATTCGAATTTATGCTAATGAGTGCCGAGGTCTCGTGGAAGAGCTGATAGGCCGGAGCAGCTGCTCTGTCCTTGCGGGGCCTAACTGTCTCCCCCTTTTTAACTGCTCCATCTCTCTGTCTACTCCTCAGTCTGGCTCCTCATCCCATTTCTCTCTTTCAGGTTTTGTCTGCCTCTCTGCCCCCTCCCCCTTCTCCCCCTGTTCTCTCTCCCTTCAGCTCCTTCTCTCTCTCTCTCTCCTCCTTGTCTCTCCTCCTGTGGCCTTATCATCCCACCTCCCCCTTTTCTTCAACCTCCCGCTGGTCCTGGGCTCCATGACCTGTCAGTGGAGAGGAGACTGCCCGTGTCCCAGGCTGATAAGGCAGCTAATTATCCAACACTTCACACACCAGGGGAAGTGGATCGGCAAACAGACAGCCACACACATACAGAGCTATATGGGCTGCAAAAACACTGTCAGACATATGCATAAACCCCTTGGATACAACAAGTTATAACACAAGATAGATAGCCGTACAGCAGATTATTAGATAAATAAATCTAAACATTTACTCAAGTCTGCTTCATGTCTGGCATCACACATTTTTTTCACATTGACACAAACAATAAATTCAAAAACAAAATAGAAGACCACAGAATTTGGTCGAGGCTTAGAAAGAATAGAGGGGGACAAAAAACAGGGTTCAAACCAAAAATGTTTGGGCATAAATACCCCCACAAAGACAGAGACAAGCACAGAGAGGCCCCTCCTCTCCACTTTTGTATTATACTGTTGTAAGTGAAAGCTGGTTGAAAAGTCAGTGGCATATCTTGGCAGCAATTTCAGGAGCTGAGCACTCCAATCCAGCCTCCCAGGCTCCCCATTTGATGGAGTAGAAATAAGCACTTTGGTGCTCTTTCTGCGATGTTCAAATGCACCATTGGAGGAGAGAGAGGTCCACATTCTGTAATGTTCTATTTTGAAGTTTGCTTCAAGTAGTGGCCAAGTGGTTGAGACATTATGTTAGAGGACAATCCAACCCGGCAATATTATGCATTTACCTTTTTTTCCCTGCCATTTAGCAAATAAAACACTGTTTTCTGCCCTGTTCTTTTTACTGTGGTGTTTTTTTTGCGGGGTACATTATAGAATGCAACATAGCATAGGATTGGGACTGTCTTGATTCAGTGTGATCGATGACATTAACTACAGCCTGTGTAAACAGTTTTTCTCTGTTAATAACCTATTTCATGCCGGTGTGGTTTCAAAGCTATGATGATAATGATAGTGACCAAGAGAAGAGGATGAAAGTTCAACTAGTAAATGTACACTGTTAGATAAGATAGCTTTTCACTGCTGAGGAACTGAAGTCAAACTATCACATGGAGCAAAATTCATTTACTGTAGAGCTTCTAATTGGCTTAGCATGGAATGCTGAGCAGACAGCATATTTATACTTTTTAGACTTAATCAATTTACATTGGGAACTTTACGTGTTTATCACATCGTTCCCAACACCCTAGAGTGTCTTCAGTAATTTGGCTCAGATACATTCCACCTACTCAAAGAGGAGAGTGAGGACTAATGTCATTTCGAGGGGATTATTGTGATCTTTCAACACATCTTTGGGGGGTTAAGCATGTTGTTAAAGAGAGGAGGGGAAGAGCAAGAAAAGTGATAAAACCCAACCATAGAGTCTCTGTTTTAACTTTCACATTTTCTCCCCTCTCTCTCCTCCGATCTCTCTCATTTCCTCCCTCACAGCACCAAAAGCCATATTATGTGCTTGTCAAGATGGATAAACCCCTCAGCCAAACGTTCAGATGAAAACAAATAAGTAGGAGACGTTCATGTAATCGCTTCTGCCAGAGAAAGGCTTTAAGAAGAACATAAACACTTTCTGGAAATGTGCCTCGCATGTACTAATTCCCTCACGCTTTTGTTTGAGTCTCATTCAACTTCAGGACCATTTCATACTGCGCCATGATGAGATGTCACCATTGGAGACACGCTTAAAACTACTTTGCAACACGGTTAGCAGCACCGAACAAAAATATGAGATCATATTACCTTGCCGCTTGTAAAACTGTCATGATTATATTCTGGGGAATTAAGAAAAGAATTCTTTAATTAACCTGGCTACGATTACGAATGTGGAAATGAGAAAAAAATTTGGGAGACTGCCACTACTTTTTAAAATGATCAAACTCAGAGTGACTCATTATCAGGTCACGGATGCTCTTTGTTTGTAGTGGTGTGTTTTTCTATTGGACGGCTGGGTCCTTTCACATGAGAAAAGTCCGCCAACTGTCACTGCACTCCCACAATCTTTCCAGCCAACCCCTCTAGTAAAGTTCCCATGGTGGTCTTTGGACAACACACAGACAAGCGCTCCAACTGCCTCAGTCGGACAGGGAGTTTGCCTCGGATGTCACTCTATAGTGTGACTTCAAATTCTGGTAGAAGATGAAAATTAGAAATATTGCCCCACTGTTTGAAAACTACTGCATTTAAAGGGTAACACATTAAAATGTGTTTCCAGGTCTCGCAGGGTGCTACCTCATATGTTTAAAAGGTAGTATAAATCCTTTTGTGACTCTGGAGGAAGCTGCATGTGATCTGATAAATTGCCTCCAGTGATGTCACTCAGTGTTGCAAGTTGCATTGTGGGTAATGTAGGCTCCAAGGTTTGGCAAGCAGTCTTTGCACTCCTATAACACTGTTGGAGTCATTATGCACAGTTTTAAAACAAATGATCAAAATCACTGATGGATGTAACTAAGTACATTTACTCAAGTACTGTACTTATGTACATTTTTCAGGTACTTGTACTTTTACTTGAGTATTTGCATTTTTTGCTACGTAATACTTCGACTCCACCACGTTTCAGCCCCCAAAATTTTTACTTTTACTCCAATACATTTATGTGGTAACTTCAGTACTTTGCAATTCCGTTCTGAATCAAGAGCCACAGCACATTTTAATGAAATTTATTTCATCAGCAATCAGATTAAAGAACACAGATTTTCATGATTAAAAAAATGCTGAATATTGAATCCAACATACAACCTGACCAATAATCAATTGACACCTTGTTTACAGTATCTACAGTAAATATATAAATATATGTAGCTTTTTTTTTTTTTTTTATCTAACACTTATGTACAATTAATATCAGGTACTTAAAGCTTTTTACTCAATTCATTTTCATATTGGTGACTTTCACTTTTACCAAAGTAGTATTTTAACATGATATCTTTACTTTTACTCAAGTTTGGGTACTTTGGCCTTTTGGGTACTTTTGACACTGATCAAAATTAACACAGCAGAACCAGAGATATCACATTTCTTATTCCACACAGTCTTCTTCTCTTTCAAAACCTGGTGCCTGTATTACCCAAAATGCAACTTCAGTGACATCACTGGAGGCAGTTTATCAGATAACATGCAGCTTCCTCTGCTTTACTACTGTTTTCTCATAGCACGTAGCAGTAGTACTCCCCAAGACTTGTAAAAACACCTTAATGTGTAAAACTGGTGGATTTAACCTTGAAAATGTCAAAACATTTTGTCTTGTGTGTACCTTTAAGCATAAATTATGAATATTACTGAAGTAAAGGCTGAGTGAGCATATTTGGTCTCAATTTTAAATTGTTAAAAAAACAAAAAAAATCTGATTTGCATGACCAGCTAGCTTCACTGCATTTTTAAGTTGCACACCTTTCTCCTTTGTCCCTTTTACCCTGTGTATGATTCAAAGATTGTCTTGTACAGCAACACGGTTGTACGGAAATAGCAGTCATGAGCGATAGAAAGAGAGAGACAGAGGGGGAGAGAGAGTGAGAGAGAAGATGGCTTGGTGAGATGAGAAAAAAAAAAAACACACAGTGACCAAAAGGACGTTGAAAAGTTGAAGAGGAAAAGCTCTCCTCTTGTTAAATATTAAAGTGATAGGACACGCAACTTTCCTAACAACTTCCCTGAGTTTCTAAAACTCCCTCAGTGTACCAGCAATACATAGAGTCAATTTCTCTCCTGAAACTAAAAGCTCTCTTGCCTTGCCTCAGTGCTCACAATTAAAGCTTTTAAAGCGATGTCTGTTTCAGCTAAATGTCACATCTATATCAACAAACCAATAAACCTTACATGACTTTTAACGCTAAATCTACAATCATTTTCTGTTTACATAGTGAAATGGAGCAGCTCGAGAATCGATTTCTCCTCAGCAGTCACACGTCTTAAAAGAAAAATAAGTCCATGTGATGTGGTTGGAATTTTAAGGGAAACCGTAAAGCCATGCAATGGGCAAATCCCAAAAACTAACACTCGGCTTGTTAAAAGGGAGCATTGAGAAGACCATGCTTTGGACTCGCTTGATTTCAAAGTGATGTAATACACACAGAGCACGAATAGCAACTGGATGAAGGGCTGTGGCCATGACCTCTCTGTCTAGGGAACTCATTTTCATAGTAACTAAACACCAATGAAATGTCTTCCCTGGAATGAGCCAAGCCAGAGCAGCGACCATCCAATAAAAGGGATAGGGGTACGTAAATATGCTGAACAGGAAATGATATTGGGGATGTAAAATGAAACTGCACAAACCTGTACTGATGACCTCTTCAATTTCCTCTGAGCTACATTTCATCCGTCACTTATTAATGTATTGAGACACATTTGTTGAAATAAAAAAACGTATCCTATACATCTCTCAGTGCAATTTTATGGTGCTAGTAAAAAGCTTTCCTTTGAGCTTTGATTCGTCGGCGCAGAGAAACTGTATCTGTATCTGTATCTACTGAATCTCACATTACCTGTGGTTAATAACATAAAAAAACTATACAACAAAATGATATTATCATGTACTGAAAGCAGATCACAATGGAACATTTACTATGATTCAATTCAGTGCAATTACTCCTCAATAGGACAGCCAAAGGAATTGAGCTGTGGACAGTCATGTAAGCCTGGTTTTAGGCCTGTGGCGTGTTAACTAAAAAGCAGACAGACCATGTCAAGCCTGTGGGCCAGCTGGCAGGGCTCTAGTGTTTGTGTAGCGCTCGTTGGGATGTCAGGGATAGAGTGGGCTGGAGGGGGCTGGAGGGGCTACAGGAGGACCAGGCCTCCTCCAGACTTGGCTGCTCTGACTAAATGGACCAGATCAATCACATTGGACGGCCCTGTGACAGTGAGTTAAGGTTCTGCGGCACGGCACAGCGTTTTTGGACACAACGGCCCCTCGGCAAGGCTAGCTGGCTGGCTGGCAGAAGCGTGCAACCGTTCCTCTCACTTTCCTTGGGCTCACCAAGCAGATGGCGATGGCAAGGACGGAGGCGACAAGCCTGCCGTCAATCCCAAGCCCCCATCCATCCAGAGACAAGTGATGAGCGAGATAGGGGTGTGGGAGACGTGGAGAAGGATGGAGTGGATGGTGTGGATGGAGCATGGACTTCTGTCAGCCAGGTCTGGTCTGGATCACACACAGCTGGGCAGGGCTGGCCTGGCCTGAGGCTGAATCTATGAGGCGTGGTGCTGGATAGTGGTTTGGGGATACAGTGGCAGAGGAGGTCCCAGACAGTGGTGCAGTATGGTAACATGTCTGAGGTCTGCCTGGCACCGTTTCTGTCGGAATGTGTGTGTGTGTGTCCCTAGAGGTTGTGCCAGCTCTGTGTTTGGTGGCATTCAGAGATGGGCCAGGGCTAGCCTCATGCTGAGACACTCAAGAGGCAGAGTTGGAGGAAAATATGACCTACATTGCCATAAGGGAGAGAGAATGCTTAGCTTTCACAATATATAGTAAAGCAATCTGAATATGTGTACAAAAACTGTACAACACGTACAGTTTTATCTAAAAAAAAATCTTTATTTGAATTCCTGAGCAGCCCACATTTTCCAAAATATATTTACTAGAAGAGACTTTTTTCTGTGCTATCATATTTAAGGTCTACACTGGTAGAAGAAACATGTTAGAGAGTATGACCTGATTTTCAATAAGCGTCTGAAGAAAAGATCCATTGAACTTCATGGTTTACACAGAGTAAATAATACCATATAGCAGGATGCAGTTATACCAGATAGTCTCCCTTGGTACGTACCCTGGCAAGCTTGAAATCCATACAGTTGGAAGGTGCATGTAAAACGCCATGGGCGTTTTTCTCTTAATCCAGATTTGATCTGATTTTTTATTGTGTTACAAAAACTGTGTGTGGTGGTGGTGGTGGAGGAGAGGAGGGGTATTGGCTTGTCACACTGCTTTGTTTACTTGCTGACAATGAATCCTCCCACTTATTTCCATGCAAGTGGCAAAAGAGTCTTTTTTTTTCCTTTTTTTTCCTGAGAAGCCAAATTTCAAAGCTCCAAAATCTGCAATATACATCACTGTGCAAGAGGCTTTGCTGTATTCATTGATTTTTCCATAATAATGTTGTCTGAATTGATTTTAATTATTATTCAATCCATCTGTATCAAGAGAATCTAATCCAGCTATTGAGCATCCATCATTCCTTTCAATGTGCAGTAAAACCATTTGAAATCATTGAATGGACTGAAATGAATGCTGTTGCAAAACCATGCACGGTGGTTATAATATTGAATCCTGGTGCTAGTTCTGGCCCTACAACATAAAATAGGAATTGGCATCTTTGATCTAAGCCCATGTTAAGGACAGATAAAGCCAGAAAAGACAGCAAAAGGTGGTTTAAAATGTGCAGACAGCATAAAAGACCAACATAATCACAGTCACTGCTCCTTGAACATAATTGCAATGTACACTGAACAGCTTTTTTTTAGAACTAAGCTCTTATTGTTTTTACACTTTTTTCTCACTCTGTAGTTTGCAGACCCTATGGAAAAGTGTTCAACCCATCTCCCCCAATAACCTTGGATGATGACCAGCACAAACCAATGGGTTCAAAGACACATTACAAATATTTATCAGAACCGTCACAGCCGCCGGTGTCGCGCCATGCTCTGGACACTGTAACTAATTGGAGATCCTTTTTTGTTATCACTCCTCTCTTGGTGGTTGAAATGTAAACAGGGTGTTATGAAAGTGCCCTTATGGCGTGGAGGGAAGCGAGCGAGGCCACTCTGGCACTTACACGGCATGCCTTATAAATAAGTAATGGTACTGGACGTGTAGCGGTTAGTCATAGAGGAGGAAGGTCTGCGCATCAACCCCACCTCTGTTTGCCTTGTACATATTTCATAAGATGCTGGGGTGGAGGGAAGTGGGGGGGTTGCGGGGCATATGGGAGGGTGGTTGAAATAAAAGGCAGCTCACACAGGCTCCTCTCTGTTCACTGTCATGGGTCTGTTACTATTAATAATACCAAGTGTCCTCTCTCTCTCTACTGATACAAGTTCATGGTGTTTTTCTCCTCGCCGCCTTCCTGTATTTGACAACAAAATAGAGCCAGCTGCCGTCGTGCCCACTGCAACCCAGGGTGAACACAGTGCAGGTTGCACGGTGTTAGTTTTAACAATTAAGGCTAAGTTTCCTTTACAGACTCCAGATGACCATTTCCTCGAAGGCAGTGATCAAAGCTGGCGTGGAAAAGTACACGCAAACTTTCATACTTCCGACTGGGAAAATTAAACAGTGTAAGTCATAAAATCATGAATGTGTTTCATAATTTCTCAGGTGTCACTCATGCTCAGTCTGTTGTTTTGTTGTGTGCATTAGTTTGTAAAAAATGAGCAAGCTTTGGTTACAGCTGCATGTATTGATTGGAAACCGTAGGGGCTAGTTGATCTCCTTACCTCTCCATTCACAACCATGTTGCGTGTTAAATGGAGCAGCGGATGAATCAGCTTGAAAGTTGCTAATGATCCCACGCCAATCGATGACCTTCATGTCTTCATGATAACATAATGGAGGTCATGTTATCTGAATAGATCAGGATCCTGTTTACTCACTGCTCATAATAAATCTTGAATTATTTATCGTAAGGAGCAAAGAGGTCCTTCAGAACAATATTATCCAAATAATGCTGAACAGAGATACTTATTCTTTTAATATTGCTTTGGAACAAATAGGCAAAAGAAAACCACATTATTAAAGTATTGAGTATTGAGTCGCCTATTCACACAGTTTGACGTCACAGTTTCTCCAGTACTCTAATGTTGTACCGCCCACATGATAAATGGCCATGCTACGGATCAATCCCAGACAAAAGCATGCTCTCAAACGAACGTTGATCTTGAATAATGTTGAGGATAGTATTTCCTCCAGGAGAGTGGAGCAGAGGGAGCATGAGTGCACCACATATATGGAAACCTACTCAAAGTAAAAGTGTCATCTAGGCCACAGCTTCAGTATCGAAGGCCATATTCGTAAATGCGAGAACCAAAGTTTCCTCTTTCTTTCCCCCTTCCCTCTCCTCTGGGTTGACTTTGTTACAAGCCGTTAAACTCCAGTTTCCCACCAGCTAGTTTTTCTATTTCAACACACTGTGTAAGAGAGTGTTGTAAAAAGTAACCAAAAGTCATACTTTAATAAAAGTTAAGATCGTCAAAGTTTCTCATATTAAATGTACTTAAGTATCAAAAGTCCAAGTAATGGTAAATTATACTCTTTGTAGATATGCATATAATGTATGCAAATTCAGCATTTTCCCTATTTTTGGAATCAGTGTTATTTTTTTTTCTGATATTCTAAAATATTTGCCTCCTAAAGTACTTCAAAATTGTACTTAAGTAAATTACTTGAGTAAATGTACTGTGTTAAATACCATCACTGCACTTAGACAGTATATCTGCTCGAGGAGTGAGTGAGCTTACCCGACTGTCTCAGCTGTGTTACACAGGCAAATATTTTTATAAGAGCACACAATCAGTGAAGTGTACCTAACCTGTTGCCAGGTTACTGCTAGCCTGCAAGCGCTGCCTCTCAAGGTGGACCAAAGACTGAACAGATAGCTAACTGAGCCTCAACAGCACACCTCTAAATATAAAGTCTTCAGCTCTTGTCTGTTTGCAGTTCTCTTCCCCCTCTTTGGAGGAGGTTAATGGGAGGCAATGGTCGCATGCTGTTGCCAAGGGCAAGTAAGCCTCAGGCCACCACACATCTGACTGCCCTTTGTGTATGTGTGTGTGTGTCTGTGTATGTGCAATTGACCAGTATATGGCCAATGTGGGATTTACTTTGAGAACAAAAGAGCCCATTTATCCAACTTAGAGAAATAACACTAACTAAGCTGCATGCTACTCCACAAATTAAACAGATGATTCACCAAAAGGTGATTATTTCTGTCTTTTAATGTCCTCATATGTTCACGGGTCACATGAGGACAGCCTTTGAGCATTTCATTATGTTACTGTGCTTCAGCAGTTTAAAATCATTTTGTTTGTGGAAATTTCAACGTGAAAAAACACTCAAGCTCTTATGAGAGGACATAATGTCACCAGAAGTGTTATTGTAACTATAAGTGTTGCGAAACTTAATGTATGCTGGTACTGTACTGTTGACTTATGTGGGTCAGACATTGTGCTCCTGGGGGCCAATTCCAGCCTGCAGCTGAGGGAGTCGACTGAGTCAGCATCTCCAGTCCACTCTCAGGGACCAGGATGCAGCGCTGTGTTCCGCTGTGACTAGGCAACCAGCCTCAGTGTTTTGTGCACACATGCAACTGCTGTGCCTCTCTCTAATTTAAGTCTGGCTGTGTCCCACTTTTACCTCAAGCAGTCAGGACAATGCAGCCATACTTCATAGTATCAGTCTACAGAGGTGACTTATGCAAAGAACAACAGTGCCTCCAGTTTCACTCCTCGATCCAATTTTTTGTTGCTGCATTGTTGTGTGACAACGCTCGCTTCTTTTCTATTTTTATCCTGTATTTGGTCCCTATAGACAAAATACATGAACTTAAACAGGTACAATACATTTTCTACTTGTCAAACTGTAAACATGGAGACTTTGATTGAAATAATTAGCTCCAATGAAGACTCAAATCATCTGTCACCTTTTTGTCTAACTAGGGGCCTGGTTTACTGAAAGACCCTTCAGGACAATGACGTCTTGCCCAACTCCCTTGCCAGTCACCCCAACCACCACAATAATTGTTAGCTAAGTACCTTTCTGCATAACCACAGATAAGTTAGAGCTTAACGTTTCTTTATGTTGTGACATTTCTCTTGTCACTCTCTTGGTTTGGCTTAAATTACCTGTTTTGGTCGCCACAATCACGGATAGAGATGGTCTGAGTTCCTGTGAAAAATAGCTGGTTTTGGTCTCCACAAAAACGGCTGGAAATATCTGCAGTATCCCCAGGTTTGCCGATAAAAACACCCGGTTTTTGGGCCAAAAAAGTGGTGTCCTTAAAAATATCCGGTGGTGTGACTCTGGTGAGTGGTGTGGTGTTGTCTGTTTGGCACCATTAAAACACATAATAAAGTTAATCACACATTTTTCTTCACTTGTAACAAAAGTTCAAATCAAGTCAGGAGGGTTGTCCTGAGGATGCAGAGATTTGAAAGGCGCTGACCAGGGCTGATATATAGAGCTCAATTGTTAATGCTGCATATGACAGAGGACTGAGTTGTTAGGATGATGCAAATGGATATATTGTGTTCAGTAGTTCATCCTGCCAACCTTGTGATGAATAATAAAGTTTTATTCATTTTCTCCATCTCTGGTTCGATGTGATGTAACATCACACTGACGTTTCCCCCATTTCTTCTTCCAGAGAAAGGGCTCTGATGGTACCTGTAAAGGGCAGGATGAACAGAACTCGTGGTGCCGATGTGAGGAACCAGAGGTATGTGGCAACATTTCCATATAGCCAGCTTAGTGATGATGATTGATTTTTATTATTATGCAATGTACAAATAATATGCCCAGCCCAAACAGGCTTACAAGACCCCATTATTTAGAAAAACAGAACAGAAACCAGAGTAACGACAGAAATTACAAATAATTCTAAACAAATGACCCATCCTGACATTTTTTCTAGGCTTTAGAAACAAAAGTATCCAACTTATAGCAATTCAAATTAAATAACAATTCCATTCTGTCATCGTCCAGAACAATTCTGGATTTTGATCAGACTTTCATTTAAGTATACAGTAGATATTCTAAACTAATCAAAATAATATGGTGCTTTGGAAAGGCTGACCCAAACAGCTGATCTGCAGCGTGATACAGTGTGTGGCAGGCACAGCTGCGCTTGTGACTTACCACAGACTTACCTAGATATCTAGATCATTTAACATTTTCACCTCATTGATCCAGGAATCTAACCCACATAGCCGTTCTTTCAACTTGTCAGGATGTCTGTTAAAACTGACTGTATATTGCAGATATCCAGGCGCTTTGCAAACAATGTATTACAATTAAAATAATATTTATGTATTCAGTTTAATCAAGCATAATTATTCAATAATAAATTCGGTAGATTAATCTATTATATTAAAAACCAGTAGGCCATTAGAAGCCATCTTGGCTCTACCTTTTCCTTGATGTTCTCCTGGTTATGAGATGTTGCTCCGGCTGCTGTCTCTCTGATCATATGGGGCCACATGATACATATATTACTTTCCTTCAGAAAGGTTACTGTGGCTATTACTTAATTGCTCAACCTGTGGCATTTTGAGTCCCCACCGACTCCCTCTATTATTACTCAATTCCAGCAATTCCATCCATTGCTCTTGTTCAGCTGTGATTTGAATAATTGTACAGTGAACCATTTCTGAGCCCGGTGGAGAGCGTTGGATACTCTTATGGGTCATTGTGATTAAGAGGTAGTGAGTAATTGTAGGAGCTGTTGGAGTCAATTGAGGTTGATAGCATTGGCTATGACTGGCCATCTGTCTCACTCACTGAATCAACACATTGGTAATGATAGGAATCAGGCAGTTATAGGGTCATGTAGTGTGGTCAATTTATTGGGTTGAAACTCAATTTAATAGGGGCACTGACATGTGCTGTATTGTGGGGACAATCTATTTTTGTCCTATTGTAGATTTTTCATATTTCAGACATTTCAGATCAGATTTCTTAACCTTGAATTTGGAAATGATTCTTAATATTTTGTACATAATAAACAGAAACTCTCTTTACACACATGCACCGACAGCGGGAAGAAACAAGACAAACTATATAGATTTGTCAGTTGGGGTGGTTGTCTCGTAAAGTCTTAGATCACAATGTGATGAAGTGAATCAAGACAACAGCAAGCAGCAGCATTTCATTACATTTCATTTACAACTGCCGCTCCATCAGCATGTCTTTATGGGCCCCAGAACTCCTTTTTGTGTGGCTTTGCTATTGCATACTTTGTGTGTGTGTATGTGTATGTGTGTGTGTGTGTGTCAGCAGCTCACATTTCAGAGGCCGCCCGCTTTTACAGTAACTCCTGATGACAATGCCGCAGTACACAAATTACATACGGATTTTTTTCCATCCCTCCCCACAGGAATAACAATTTGTTTCGCCCAACATAAACACAATGCCATAATAAGGGGCTCATTATGAGGCGACCAGATTCATTTTGTCTGTAACAGGAGAAAATGCTCTGGAGATTTAACATGACAGCTCCTTTACGAGGATAAACATTTTTCTTTCATGCACTGCTGGATTTCTACATGTGGTACGTACCAGTATCAACAGCATTTCACTGAATTATTGGACGGGAAAAAAATATGTGTTTGCTTCTCCTTTTACGACAGATGAGAGTCAATAAGCGCTTGATTAAGTTTCTATGGTTACATCTCAGACTTACACCGTGTGTTGTAGTGGACCGAGTAAATGGTGACATATTTTGAGTTTCTTTATAGATGTGTGCGCTGTCTGCATGACCAACCCTGTCTCCTAGTATTTATGACTGTATATTACTAAATTGCCTTTATAATATCATTATGCTGAACAAGTGTCACACCAGAGGCGAGGGTTCACATCCACACCAGTCTATGGTTACATTTAGGCAACAAAGCACTTTGGTTAATATTAGGGAAAGATCATGGTCTGTTTTAATGCCGAAGAAGTCAGCAGTAGCTTAACATGTTTTGTTAACATTTAACCACAGTCTTGGGGCACCCCAGTAGCTCAGTTGCGTCTCATGTACACAGGCTTTGTCTTCACCGTCACCCCCCCTCTCTCTCATCCTGTTTCCTGTCACCTCTCAGTGCTGTCCTATTAATAAAGCCATGAAAAGGCCAAAAAATACATGAAACGCTTAAAAAGTTAATTGACCTAGCCTCACAGTAAGATTTTCTCCCAAAAGTTACAGGTTTTACCATGCATGCGCATGGTTTCACGACACCAACTTCTTTTAAGGCTCAATCCAGAGTGCTATGACGTGATGCCGTCAGCTCATCTCACCAGAGCAGTTGAACAAATTTGAGTTGATGATTTAATCACCTCTCCTTTCTTGGTAATCCTACGCATGAGCGTGATATCTTCCTCCTCCATGCTTAGTCCGTCTGCAGCTGCAACCAAAACGGTTGAAACTGTTGTCAATCTCAACTGTGCGCTTGTGTCAGTGCAACAACACCATTGTGTCTAATATGTTTCCTGGTTCAGCTGTGATGAAGCACACAATTGGCTTTTGGGAGAAGGGGCGAGATACATGTATATGTCATACAACCACCATCTCTGATGTTCTGGACTATTCTATTCTAAATGCTCTGAGTGGTTTGTCTCCTCTCTTATACAACTGCCTTTACCAAAGTGCTGCTAGTGCCAAAGCATAGTTGAATAATGCTGTAGTCACTGTGAGTGGATAGTGTGTTGCAAAGTTACTTATTTTGGTGGGAAACAATTTTATTTGTGTTGTCAGTGAGCATTTTACCGATAAGTTCAGTATCAACATTTTCGTGATTTGCCAGGTACATTATTTTTTATAGAAAATGTAAATTGGTTGGCATTACATTCCCTCAAAAGGTATTTGCTGTTAAAGATTTGTTTTCTTTAAATGTAATTTCTAGGAGACAGGTCTGGTATGACTGCTTGCTAGGTGAAGTATCACAGGACTGTAATCTGACAACAAAGAATCCAAGTAACCCAGATATAGTGAGTGTTAAATGCTCTCAGTAGACTTCGAGGTCTTTAGTCGATGAAAATCAAAGAAACTGACGCTTTCCTTTTGCACCCCCTCTGCGCCTTTGTCTTTCTCTAAGCCCTTGGTAGTCCTCAGCAGACAAGAGCAAGAGGCCGCTTGCTGTTAATGCTCTTCAGTGGAGAATTTATTTTAGCCGGGATACAGTGCATCATGCCAAAGGGAAGACTTCCTGACCCACAATCCGCTTAAGCCTCGACCAAGGGCACAGTGAGTTACGGCTCCCCACAGCATGGTGTCATGGAGAGAAGCATGGAGGAGCAGAGGTCTGGGGAACAGCACGGCGCGTGGCAATCGATTTTTCCTTGGGGGAATTCAACACAGACACTGTTGTCGCCGTACTGATTCCTCTCTTCCACCTCTCTCTGCCCTCTATCTCCCTCTCTTTCTCCTCACTCTTAATCTATTTATTTATCCTCACTTTCGTCTCTCTATCTGGCCGTTTCTCACTTTACTCAGACCCACCTGCCGGCCTCAGTTCTGCTGGGGTTACTCTGCGGTATCTGCTTCCTCAAATCCAACAGCCTGAGCTTTGTGACTCGGGCCTGACCCAGCCCTAATTAAACACAATTAGATAAATCCCATGGACTCCAGCGTAATCCTCTGGACTGCAGCAGGAGCAAGAGAGAGCACGAGCAAGAGAGATAGTCGAGGGAAGAAGGGAGACTTGGCAGGAGAAGGGACAGCACATCCCTGCAGAACAAAGCCAAGCAGAGCGTCTAATGTATCAAACACATGGATTAGCGGTTAGCTGGGAGAGCTGGGGCTGAGCGAGAGCCTGTGGTTTCCAGCTTTCTTGGAGGCTGACTTGGCCCAGTGAGAGACAGGGGCCCCCGGTTAGTCTTGTGGGAGGCCAAAAATCCATTTCTCAATGTGTAAATTGACAACTGCATAAAGATAAGTAAATATATCATAATTCTGTCCGGGAGGATTTATTTTTGTTTGAAAAGACAGGTGCTGTGATTATTAGTTTTCCACATTCATGTAACCAGAATCCCATGATGAAACATGGAAAAAAGGAAAGACTGAGAAATAAGGTGGGACTGCAGATTTACTCTTGCCATGCTGAACAGAGGCACACTTCTTCGTCCACCCTCAGTGAAAAGGATTTTTTTTCAATTCTTTTATTTATTTCAAGCACTTACACCGGACTAGTTTGGATGGATACGATCTCTCTACAGTAAATGACTAAACAAGGCTAAGGCAGAGATGCTTTTTGAACAGGCATTTCAGAAACAACCCAGGTATTCAGTTTTTTGTCTGAAATCAATTTGATAACAAATTCTTCACACAGAAAAGAAACTGTGAACCTGCTTCTTACGATCATCTTCTCACCTCTCCTATTGTGTTACGAAGGCTGCAATATTTTCATAACCGTGGAAAGATAATCTCGCACTTGACTCCCAGTATTGAGTCATTTCACCAGACCCACTTTTGGCCATGTATTATTCACGGGTATTCAAGCCCCACTCTGGCCCAGGGAGGAAGTGCTCTCTCCCAGTCTCCGTCACAGGATATCAGAATCTAATTCATTATTCAACACACTGGAGCAAGGCCACTCAGTCTAACTCACTGAGATGCTGCCTGGACAGGGGAGGATAGTGTGGGACTACGCAGGAGGGTCTGAGGCCTCCAGTGATTTCCTTTTCCCTTTTCTAGATGGCCGAACGGATGGAGTTGCATTCTATCATGGGTTTCGGATCTTGTTACAGAATTTGTGCTGTGTGGTGCCCAGCAATCACAGTTGTTTACTCACTCAATGAAGACGGTGATGATGTCATTAGTGACTCTGATGACAATGATCATGCAGCTGTGGCTAATGAGAGCAGTGTTAAAGAGTGGAAAATTAAATATATACAGTGTTTTTCATCCCACTGCTGTGTCTTTACTTCTTATGCATCTGCAAAATTGTTTATCAATGTGAACTCAGTAACAAGACTAAGTATTATATGGGCACTGCAGTATAAACAGCTAGATTACTGAAAATCCCCTATTTAATGTTTTAGACCAACTTTAAGAGAAAACAAAAGATGTCACATTTACTGTTCAGCTTTGAGTTGGATCATATTTCATCATGTAAAGTGTCGTCATATTCTGTACAAGGTACATCACAACTTCTTCAGAAAATAGGTTTTCCTCTCAGAAAAAGGCTTTAAGAGCAATTCCTGAGATGCAGTACCTCTTTTCAGCTTCTTTTCAGCACTCTTAACCCAGTTAAAAAATAACACTGCCTGGTCCTGCAGTGGATTTTCTAAAGACTAATGTTCTCTTTTTTGTATCTTTCTACTCTTCTGATATTAAACTTCTCTCTCACTGTCAAGCAGAAGCACCATGGAGAAGCAATAATACAATAAATAGACAGTGGTCAATAGACTTGCCGTCAGACAGATGCACACTTGTATAGAATATGCATCTAAATAAATCATAGGCATAACAGATCATTGAAAAGCATTAACACACAGCCTTAAAGTGAAGTTTCCAGCCTAAATATGTAGTTGTGAGGTAGAGAAAAGTGGCTGAGGGGTCACATTTGAGGGCTTGGAAGAAGATCAATCAGTATGAATTAGGTCAGTGCCATGGAGGTCTCGGGAGGTGGACGACAGCAGGGAGAGTTTCTGGTTTTGGGTCATCTGTGCCCCTGACAGAGCTAGGCTGTAGACCAGTGGGCAAACAACAGACCACCATCAATTTCTTTCATTCCTTTTCCTCTCGTGCTTTCTTTTATAGAGCTTTGCTCCAGTGCATCACCATCATCCTTCATTCATCCTTGGTATCTCTCACTTCCCATTCTCATTTCCCTTTCTGCCCTATTATAATCACCCTCTCCATATTTTAATCACTCTCCACTAAAACCATTAAACCTCCTTTGTCCATTGTTGGAACAAAAAGTTAAGTAAATTAAAGAATACATCCGTCCATTTCATTCGAGTGCAGACGTTGTCAGGTCTGAGTCATGGTGGGGTAGCCTGGATGTTTTTCTCAACTATACCCTCAGCCCCGATCCGAGGACATACTGGAATGTGAGTGTAAAAAACCTGTGAAAACAAAGGACATAACTTGAGTAAACAGCAAACACTGGCTCAAAGGGTCATATTAGGTTGCATGCTAATTAGCAGCATTCGTCAACACTGTAGGCCTATATGAGCAGTGCATATAGGACAAAGCCAAAGAGTTAAAGTCAAACTACAGTAGAATATATGTTCTGATATCTGAATTGTTGATACTGTTGCTATTATACATATCATACTGCTCAATAGAGGATTAAACAATGTATGGCTACATTTGTGGAAACAATACATAGACGATTTTCAGCACCTCCCAAAACAACATGACCGTTGTAGCATAACAGCGACACACGTACTGGATTTTTCACAGTTTGGTTAGGTCTAGGCAAGAAAAGTATTTTGTTAGGTTTAGGAAAACAAAGTGGTTTGGATTAAAATAAATGTGTTCTGTAATTTCCTTTGCAAAGATACCTACATCACCTGAGCAAATTACGTTACCTTATGTACCTTACGTTACTTCAGTAAGTTAAAATAACTCAGCGGTCTCCTGAATGAATGTCCGTTGCTTGTTTATTCTCCTACCACAGACACTTGTTGCTACCACTGCTGCTCTTGTAAGATAGCATTTCATTAAAAAAAAAAAAAAAACATGCCTGCGAGCAACAAGCAGGATTCTTTGAGAGCTCTCTCAAACAGAAAAGCCTTTCCCGCCAAACCTGAATGAATACTCTTTTCTTTAACTGGTCAATTCTTTGAATTGTCTCTTACTGAAATATTGTAATGTATCGAAGGTAAATAATTTGTCTAAAATTAATTTCCTTCAAAGGAATTGTTGGATTTTAATACCAGGTATACAGTAAATGAGGTCTTGGTCGACTTCGCTTGTACTGTGCAATAGATGAACGTCAGACAAGGTTGAGGTTATAATTGTAGTTTGCTTCACAACTGTCCCTGCGCATCAAAAGCACAGGTGCAGTAGGGAGAGGGGCAGGTACCAGATGTGTCCCAACCACAGCCTTTCTCTAAACAGATCTCCACTTGCCTCTCATATCATTCATGGCTCATTAAGTCCACACTGTACACTGGACATCTGCTCTGGAGTTGTGTGTGAACGTGTTTTTGCCGTCTGTATTTTTTCATATTATAATGTATTTTTTATACTTTATACTGGTAATCTCTCTCTCTCTCTCTCTCTCACTCTCTCTCTCTCTCTCATTGCATTTTCTGCACACTGGAGTATTTCATGCCTCGCTCCAGCCAGGCATCAGCGCCCCAAAAAGAGAGATACGGGATTGACCTTATAGGCGGTTATACAGTAGAGGAGCTAAACACGTCTGTACGATTAGCATGAAAAATGATGTACATCAGCTGCACATAATAAAATCATGTGAACTGAACACGATTTATTTCTGATCAACATACTAAATTCATATTTGTTAGACTAACATGACTTTCTCATGTTAACTTAGAGGTCTTTTATTATGCCCAGTATATTCGATAATTATCATAATTATCCACGACTTCTTTGTGTATTTAATGTTTTTAGGTTCAATTAAGTGGAAAAGCACTCACCAGTGGTTTTCTCTCTTCTTTTCTCCTTCTCTCTGTACCATTATGTTCATGAGCTCCAGTCAGTTCATAAGCTCCTGTCAATACAGGTCACTTCTGCAGATAGCTGCTACAGTCAGGTTGATAAACGGGAGCGAGGAAAAATCTACTTTTTAATTCCGAAATTTAAAAATTAATCTCCGAGCTCTCCTCCCATCGGTAAATGGCTCCAGATCAGAACAGAATGTGAATGGACTCTGGTTGTTAAGTCCCCCAGAAGCTCAGGCTCTGCACTATGCCCCCACTCCGCCCTTCACACGCAACCCACAAACGTCTTTTGTGATATTTTAATAGAGAGCCCCCTAGTTGCAGGAGTTACATAATGCACATTTAATAACCTAATACACTTTAATAAGCGCTGCAGTTTGATCAAAGGCAAGCGGGACAATATCAGGAGAGCAAAATTTACATCCACAAACCCAAGAGTAATGCTACATATCCCAAAGGAACAACAATAAAGTAGGAGGGAGGTATCAAACAACTGACAGTCCGAGTCCATGTGAGAAGAACTAAAGTGCATGTCCAAAGCTCTTAGAATGCACTATACATCGAGTTCATGATCAGTGCAGTGGAGGAAGCAGTAACGTCAGTGCCATTACATATTGGTAACAATACACTGATGGTCTTTGATACAGACCTTGGAAAGTGTATTTCTCCATGACAACCTGCTGGAGTGCGGTAACCGTGTTCTTAAGTTCAGGGAGGCCGTTTTGCCTCAAACAATATGCAATCTGCAATATTGCCCTTGAGAAACGGACCTGATGTCCTCTGGTTTATATGCAGGCATCCTGGCCTTTGATAACATGTATTCACATTGTGATCTCCTAAATGGATCCCTGGATGAGAGCTTCAGGATTGGCAATCTGTAAAGTGCACACTCACAAAATAAACCTCTTGCGACTGAATAAAATACACTTGTTTACATTAAATATCATAATGATAAAGTAAGGCATAGAAAAATTAGAAGTATTAAGAACCAATTAAACGATGGAAAAGCTGATGTAAAATTCATATGTATTGATCAATATATTATTATTATTATTATTATTATTATTATTATCATGAGTTGGGTTAATGAGCCACCAGTTATCAAGTAATGTGTTCAGTTATGGTCATGGGATGCCAGAAAGAGTCAGATCATTCACAACTGATCGGCAAACCAGTGGAGAAGCAACCAAATAATAATTTTAATGGTGAAGAATTCCTTCAAAAAGCCCTAATCTGTTCCATGATTATTGGCATCACTAAAATAGGACAGTGCATACTGTGGATAATTGTTTGATTCACTTGATGTGTAGACAAGCTTCCTTCAGCACTCAGACAGCTCCTTCCAACAATAGCAAGCACTGTCTCTTCTTCACTCTCACTCTTGCTTGTCTAACTATTTTCATCAGGCAACTTTGTTTATGTGACACATTTTATTTAGACATTTTAAAGTGCTTTACATAAGGCATAATAACACTAAATTGTGATGCAGGGATTAAACACTGAAGCGCCAAGACTAAAGACAATGTTATGTTAAAAAAAGCATTGAAACATTGAAAGACAAATTCACCTTCAACTTCCTTTAGAGCTCACTACCTCAAGTACATTAAACAAAGACATCGATGATGATGTCATGTCCTCGCAAAGAAGTTCAGACTACCACAAATCACATGAACTTTATAAATCTTTCCAGTGCTCATTAAATAATCAATGGTGTCATATTCTTATACAAGCAACATGTTCAATTAAGTGCAAATAGACTGTGAAATCATAAATATTTGGTCTTTTTCAAACACGCGATAATTAGATACATCAACCATACATTAATAAATTGTTTACTTGCCTTAGCAGGTTCCTTATTGCGCTAATAGGGCTTGACAGATTTTGCTTGTTAATAATTCTGCCTGTTGCCTGCTAGAGATGATGGATGGGGTGCAAACAGCTGTGGTATCAACATGCATTTCATGTAAAACAGGGACATGAAGACATGTGGGGTGTGTGCGTGAGTGTGTTTGTGTTTGTGTGTGTGTGTGTGTGTGTGAGTTTGTGTATGTGTTTGCACTATGCGTTGTTTGGCACATTTTCACGGAGGGGTGTGTGTTATCCTTGTCTTTTGGAGTCAGACCCGAGGCTATGTCTAATTGGAGTCTTCACACTTTCAGGCTTGACTCACACTGACACGCTCGACCTTGGCTCTCCTCCCTTTGCCATGAAAAGGGAAAACAGTGACACAGAAACATGCCTTCGTCTTGGCTGAGAAGAGAAACTTTGCCGCTACTTATTTCTTTTTTTTTTGTTTTTCTTCTCTCGCTGCCTTTCTTCTGCTCTTGTCGTCTGCTACAGGAGACTTCCACATTCTCTTCTCCATTTGAAGAGATGAACTTTTCAACCATAGAACCACAATCTAAAAGATGTGCAGGAAGGTCATAACTGTCTCAGCACTGTATCACAACTGGACAGACACTTTATCGTAATTACATATACGCTACGCGTCACTTGTGGACATACCAGCCCAAATACATACATGCGCAGCTAGACAGCACACGCAAAGTACGGTAGGGGAAAGTGCTATAGGGTCAAACACGTCTACTTCTCGGAACTCAGCCATCAATAATACTCTCACCATACATTTCAATGCTTGGTCCCTCAGGGCTCACTCCCCTTTTAGCATCCAAGGGCCCTGTTTATGGGCTTGATTTTCCCTTCCCATCAGGCAGCATTGATCAACAGCACACTTTAGGTTTTTCAAGGTGGACATTACAACTGATGGCAACCTGTGCTGGCAGCTAGGGTGTAAAAACTATAGCCATTATTCAACTGATTGGCCTCTCGTCCATCTCTCAGTGGTAGGCATTTCATGATTTGGCAGGTATTTATATCCCCACAGGACCAAATCCCCCTCACAGTGTCAGCGGTGAAGTGCATGCTTTCTGGTGGTATCAATTTAGTTGTAAAGTAGTGAGTAAGGACACGGGGTGGGTAGATGATTGTAATGATGTGTTGGCACCTATACTTTCTCAAAAATATATAATGTGGCGTTCCTTGGAACACAGGGATAGTTCACATGAAAACTGTTGTGCAGTGAAAACCAAGAAAGGGCACCTGTTAATGAAGTCACAGGTTTTTGAAAAAATCTTTTTGGTCATATTTCCCGAAAGTTAAAAGTGAGAACTAATTGTTGAAAAGTAAAACCTGCAAACATCTTAATACTACCAAATACTTGGCTAATGTGCCATAACATCTTGCCGCTTTGTGAAGTTCACTAATGCTAATTATTCACTGACGTGCAATCCTCTGTTTCGACAGGAATAAATGCTGAACTGCTTATTCATGTTTGCATTGTTGATGATATTGTGTTGTTAATTTCCCTGATTAAAGCCATTTAAATAGTTGAGATCAGGCTTTGGAGAAAGCATGTTGTTACCAAGGAGACTGTGACTTTGAAATCCCTCTCCTCGTCAGTGGCAGTAAGTCTGTCTCTAAGCAGGAAAACAACATTCCCTCGCACCCGATGCCTGCTCTTACTGTCGTCCCATTGGGCTTGGACTCGGTCTGCGTGGGCAGATGCACTCTGTAAATAAAGGAGCAACATACAGATGTAAAAGTCTTCAGATTTTTAACACAGAGGCAGCAGTGGAAGTAGTAGCAGAACAACAATTGCGTTGTTTCTTTTGTGGCCCCCAGGCCCGTATCTTAACATCACAGTCCAGACATCATGTGTAAAAGAGCTTGACAGACAAGCAGCTTCAAACAAGCAGCTGCCTCCTCAAGCAGATCACATGCATACAGCATGTGAGGTACCCAAAAAACAGCCAGGAGTTGTCTTTCTTTAAAGTACATCAAGAGATTAAATACACTGTATGTATGCACAAAACAATTCTCTAGTTCCTCTCTTCTACATGTTCACGTTTCACTAAATTAACACTTGTGTTTTAAGAATCAGGCTGCAGTGGATGAGAGGCCAAACACTGTAGCTAGTGGGTGTTGATGTCCGTTGCAAAGGGTCACTTATACCCCTTGTGTGTATTTGCAAGTGAGACACTCATTAGCGCTACATAAAAATGTTCTGGTAGCTGATGGACATGTGTTCAGCTAGAAGTGGGGAAAAAAGGAGGGCAGAGGGGTAAAAATAAGACCTTTTCTCTTTTTTCTCACACTCTCTGCCAGCCGTCCAGAGTGAGTTGATTCATATCAAGCAGTCAGCCGCTGTGTCCCTAACTGTGTCCATGTAACCAGGAGTTGGCATAATAGACTTGCCTCATTTGTTTCCTGGGCTTACGGTGACATGGTTCACCATGACCTCAGCCTTGACAACATGTGCCGTGCCATGAACTGTCCTTTGTAGCCAGGGTGTTTTTGAAGGGTGCCCAATCTTTTCAGAGGGCGTTGTGACACAGATTAACATTGTGAATCTTTGCATGTGTGTGTGTATGTGTTTGACTTTCTGTGCATGCAGACAAAGCTGTGTAAATGTCATGGCGTCTGTACAGTGACCCATGGTTGTGGTGAGCACCCCTTTAACACCTAGAAAGGCAGAGGTAACAGAGGAGCAGGGCTATTTGTCTGTCTCTTTCTTTGTTAGATACATCCATCCATGGACCTACACACACACACACACACACACACACACACACTCGTACAGTAGCCTACATGCACACATTCATACAGTAGTTACATACATATGAAAAATCTACATATACTCAAGACTGTGTAATATATTTTATTTACAGTAGTGGGTCTCAAAGCCAGGTCCAGGCACCGCAAGGGTTCCTTGAGTGGATTCCACGGGGTCCCCCGCGAAAAGGGGAATAATTTATTTTCACTATAATTCCAGCCATTAGTAAGACAATGACAGAATGTATGACTATTTTGGTCATGGGTTTCGTACAGTTTCTTTATATCAAAGACCTGAAAGAAGAATTCTTATCAGTTGAAGGACCCAACTCAAAATCTTATGAAATGAGAGTCCACGGTCTAATTTGTGTGAATTTAATTTGGTCTAATTTGTGTCCTTGACATAAAAAAGAGAATCAGTGATTCAAAGTAAAAAAAAACAGCGTACCCTACTTAAGATACATCATATGTATCAGACACGCACATGCACACACACACACACACACACACACACACACACACACACGTATATTTATACATATCTTTCTCTCCTTTATCTATAAGGGTATTACCGCATCTTGTTAGAAATTTGACATTTTAAGTGTCAAAGTCAAATGTATTTACCCACATCAGACTCCAGACAAGAGAATTATTGGGTAGTGATGTTCTGCAGCCCCATGGAAAAGCCTCTTTCATTTCCTCTGAAAATGGTGTAAATTGAGTTAACAATGTCTCATTACATTTCCGACTAAAGAAAGGGACCTTTGGGGTCTGATCCATAGATGAGGATGAGTACTCTTGTTCTGTCGTGTCTCACAGAGATGCACAGAGAAAAGGTCCTTAAGAATAACTTCCTCGCACTTGGACAGGAGGCGCAATTATGCCTGCCACGATTTCAGCAGAGACGCAGAGATACCCGTCATGTTGAGTGGGTTTGCAGGCTGTGGGCGGCGTGCCAGGGGAAGGTCAGAGTGCCCATCTTGTATCCAGATTTGTCGGCTCTGCTCCTACATGTGTTTTGTCAGTGCTGTGCGGTCTTGAGGAATCCTGGAATAAGAGTGCTGATTGCTGTGATTGCTGCGCTGCCACACGCCAAGTGTAGTATTTCTCAAGAGATGTGGAGAATATCTTCTTTAGCGTTTTTGAATTAAGTCGCATTTTTTTTAATAAAGGACATCTGAATAGCTTCATGCCACGATGAGGCATACAGTTTGACTAGTATTCAATTTAAAAAAACAGCATCACAGGCCAAGTTTCTTCTTTAATACAAAGTAAAATAAACTGATGCACAGAGAAATTCTAACTACTCTCAGTGTTACCACATAGAACATAACATACTTTGTATTCAGAGCTTTACACAATCAGTCTCTGAGTCTGTTCATAATTCACACAGAGTAGGGCACTAAACACACCATGAAAGTGGGTGCCAGAATGAGGAGGGTGCTCCCAGGGGGATTCCCATTCCTGCATTTGTACCTTATCCATACCTTTTCTCAGGTCCCATCTGTTTGCCTGCTCAAATCCCCCTGGCCTCTGCTAAACACAGAGCTGTGCACTCCTCCGCGACTGGAGAGGGAGAAACGAATGGGCAATATTTGGTATTTAAATGTGGTCTCTGTGATGCATGGTATTGCTCTTATGAAGCTATATCCCCAGAGTAACATTTAGCTACTGCTGAGCAGGTTACACATGCGGCAGGGTGAGTTAGCGGCACCCACACACTGTAAGTTGAACAGACTGGAAAATGAATAGCAGAGGAAGTTGAGAGGGAATAAGTAATGCTTCACCAGCAGGCTCTAGTTGTTGTGTATATGAGTTACTTTGTAAGACAGATTTTTATCTGAGGATGCTCATTTCCTCATGACTCAGTTCGCTTTGTGAGGCAATTACCCTTCCAAAACCCCAAGCACCCGATCTCTTCAGCTTCAACACAACGCAACATACAGGCAAAAACACAGTGCTTCTGTCAGGTTGAACGACTGATTATAGATCTGTAAGGGAAGCCATGATGATTACTGTACACGTACACCTCAGGAGAGGGGCGTTTCCTGTGTTACGAGTGTGACACAGTCAAACCACCTCCCTGCGGTGCCTGACAGGTGCAGGGAGTTTGGGTTTTCTGGATCCTCAGCGGGGGCATTGGACAGGATATCACGCCCTCTGATCCCACACACTGTCCCCTGCCGACCGGGAAGACGCCTGCCTTTTGTCTCTAACCCACTGCTGACAAGTACCTCTTACTGCCATGTGGTCTCCTGGGGCAGCTGTCATGCTTTACAGAGCCCCCCATCACAAACTACATCGTATTAATACCTACAACTCGTTCTACACCCATTAATAACACGGGGAACTTGCTCCCAAAGGATGTGTTCATAGCTAAGGCAGCCAAGATCAATTTGAACATGACAAAAAAATTCAGAAAGGGGTTCATTATGTGACCAATTAGAGAAGCAGGGCTTATCTCAGTTGTCTTAGTTGTCTTAAAAGCTTGGCCATTTGGTTGGCCTCAAGATATATAAAAAAAAAAAAAAAGGTGGCCTTTTGTGTTAGGCCTGTGATTATACTTGTAAATTTTGAACCAGAGCCAACACCAAGACCAGTGACAGAGATATAAAATCAATATGTGCATGTAAATGTTTGTAAGCACTCTGTCAAACCAAACAGAAACCTGTTTCTAATGCTTGAATTAAATACAATTCCCAGAACATAGCGGGACTGATCTGTATCACAGCCTTTCAGAGGAACTATTCCTCTGGTGTCTTTCTCTTAGCTGATTCCCAGTGATGCATTTATTGTGGGCTGCTCCCAGTTATTGGAGGCTAATGAGGAGGAGAAATGTGGTTTCTGCCCATCTCTTCATCTCCCCGCCTTCCCGCCTGTCTCGGCTGCTCAGGGTTGTCACGGTGCTCTGAGCTCCTGATGTGGCGTATTAGGCAGGACAATCGTTATTAAGCACATTTCAGGCTCAATTACCACTCAAATGCACAGCCATCAAGGCTCCACCACGGGCTCCCAACAGATGGTTGCAGGTGTCAGATAGACAGGTTTGGTGATGTCTCCGTCAGACGAGGTGCTGTAGAGTAAAAAGATGATCGTATTTACAACAAAACAAGCTCATAGAAATGCTGTGCTGTTATCACTGTTTTTCTTATTTTATTAACCTCATCATTCACTACAGTAACAGTTACAAGTAGGTGGTCTTCATATTAGTCATCTGTGCAGCCCGTCTGTCATGCGCTTGACCTGCTGAATCACTACATTTATCTGATGTGGAGATTGCTAGATGCATTTTCTTTCACCATGTATTTCTCTAGATGCTGCTATTTTTAAATTGACTAAGGATGCTTGTTTTTTCCTTATCTGTTTTTGTTCTAAAATAGAGGGTGGCAGGGCATTATCACAGGTGAAACATGCTCAAAAAACATTTTTCCAGACAATCCAAAATAATTTAATAATAATATCATTTTTTTTTTTTTTTTGTATATTGTTTTTAAATGGGAGTGCTATTATGTTCTCAGAACAAGAATTTAAAAGTGGACATGCGTAACAACTAACTTTAAAAAAGATTTTAATACAAGTGAGGATCAAAAGTTTTATTCTGTATACTCGTGTTTTTGAGAATGGTTTATATTGGAGAGAGATGAAGAATCAGCAATCATTTACCATATGATGTCTCACATTTTACGGTGTCTTGACAATGACACAAATCTTGTTTTCTTGAGTCAACAGCGAGGAACAAGAAGAGACAGTAGAAAAGGACTTTTGATAGGTCGATATTTTAAAAATGAAGAATTATTCTTCTTTGTCATTTTTGACATGAGAGCAAAATAGTGCACTGCCTTTTTATCTTTGATAAATTAATCATTCAAAGGGAGTGGTATTATTTCCAAAAACAGAGAATAGTTTAGAAGACTGGGTTTGAAAGTCAGACATTTTAGAGTCTGCCAAAGTAATCACTGAGTCACTGGTACTGATGAACTGAAATGTTACTGTGCATTTTTGCCATGGGAACATAACATTTTAGGCAGCCCATCATTTTTACCAACAATAAGGTGCAGTTTTATACCTTTTATTAAAGACACAGTATATAATTGCTGCTGCGGGGGTTCTCTCAAAATAATAATAAAAGTCTGGAGCTCTAGCATGCTCCATCACAGTAACAGTGAGCAACAAACAACAGTGAGGAACAAATAAAACAAAACATGATAGTGGCTGGTTAGCTAGTTCACCAACTTCCTTCCTCACTCTGTGATGTAACCATGTTTTCCCAGAAGTTATAGCAACTAGAGCAGATAAAGCTGATATGATGCAAGTGATAGTGGCCTGAATACAATACAGATTTTGTCTGGGTTTAAACATTGTTGGAAACATTTGGGATAATGTAAGTCAGCCCTGTCACCAAGACTACATGTTAGCAAACCAGAGATTCATTCATATTTGTGCCTGTCATGGGCTACCTCCTGTATGGACATTTCCACAAAACGTGTGACATTGCATTCACATTACATGTGTATTAGCAGATTTGTCACTAGGTGGATGGTGGTGGAGTTGCAGACAACAAGGCTGGCAAGCTGGTGACCACAGTGCCAGTCTGTGTTTCGTCATTTGTAAGGATTTAAACCACTGGATATTTTTGACGAGGTACCACAGCGTTCCAACATTTTTTTGAAGATGAAACGACTGGATATATCAAAGGAGACCTCAATTTCCAGCCATGTTTGTGGTGATCAAAACATGGATATTTTTGATGGGAAGTCGAGCCATCTGCATCCTTGTGTTTGGCGATCAAAACAATCATTTTAAGCCAAAAACATGATGTTTTACTAACCCTAACCAATTGTTTTTTGTGCCTAATCCTAACCAGGGCATAAGAATAGTGCTGTGACAAGAGGACATTGAAAATGGAGCCTAACAAAAATGTGAAGTTACAACATTGCAGATTATCTGTGGTTTGGCAGAAATGTACTTTGCCAACAGTATTTGCAACAATTTGGTTTTGTAAATATGCAACTAAAATTATATAATTTGATGCAGAATTTTTACATGTTATGCCTTTAAAAGCAAGTTAAACCTTGCTTGCCATGAAATGTTAAGTACAAAAAGTGCATCATACATCTTCATTTTTTCTGTTGGTCACGAAGCATTATCTCTGTACTGGAGCTTCACTTCAGAGAACACTGTCAGCTGAAGGTAAAAGTCCAGCCAAGGCTTTTTGTGTTGTGTGGTTCAGAAAAGAGACGTTACATAGCCCTCAGATAGTGACTCACACTCTGCTTTACAGACAGCCAAATTATATAAAGATAATCACGTTCAAAGATAAGCCAGTTGCAGTTTCCCCCGGTGCATGCAATGTTACTTAGTCACTTTAGCCTGTCAGGGAGAATTACCCATGGTAGAAGTGGAAATCTAAATCTATAACTCCGGGCAGAATTTAAAAACCTCTCCACTGAGAGGAAAGAGCCGTGTTGTCTATCAGCATTTGACTTGAGGGACTGGAGCAAAAGGTGATTTGTGATTTAAATTTGATATACCTCGCCATAAGATCATGTTAACTTTCATCTTTTAAAAAAAAAAAAGTCATAATCTTAATTCCATCATAACCCAAACCAAGCACAAAAATGTATCTGATGAAGTCTCTATTTTGTATCTGTTTAGTTTGATTTCATTTTCAATAATCTCGGCATGATTTGAAGCTTGTAAAGTGGCTTTACAAGCCTCCACAGGGATGCAAAACATCTAATAAAATCAAATATTTAATTTATACACATTCATTCCAAGACACTTTCTTGTGATGCGGCAAATATGAAAATAACTCAGAGAGCTGCATGGTTTGGATGATTATGATAATGCTGATCTGCTAATGTCATTTTGACTCTGAGGCTGAGAGAGCTATCATAGTAAGTAACAGTCATCCCAGCAAATCAAATCAAGAGCTTTGGTTCGTCTCCAAAACAACCTAGAGATATAACAACGACGATCTTTGAACTGTAAATCACATTTGAAAGCTGTTCACGTCTCCAATTTGCTGCGTTTCAGCTACTTATCAGAATATCTCCCGTGTGAAAGTGAGTGCATTGGAGAAGCTACAGTTAGCCTATTTAACCACCCACCTGGGCCCATACCACCCACCTTAGCATCTGAGTCACACTCTGCCTTCTCTTTCAGATGGGCTGAGCAGGAGAATTAACAGCGCAGTACAGGACAGCTCAGCTCAGCGTACTTGTGTGGGTGGAACAGCCTTATGGCTTCAGTCATTCAACCAACTATGAGGGCATCAAAGAGACACAAGCAGAGAGAGGGAGAGAGAGAGGGAGAGAAACAACAACTCAAAACGAGATGTCAAACAAAGAATATGAGAATATGAGGGGGAGGTGAGGATCCATAGACAGAAAGTGAAATAAAAAAGCCAAGAAGGAGCAGGACAGACAGGCCAGACACCAGAGGAGCGAGCATATAGAGAGGAGAATGCACAGCAAACAAAAGAAACATGACAAACATCCTCTTCTCTGCGTCCATAGCCTGACACGCAGGCAGCCACTCTTGAGAGCGGTAATATTACCTCCACCACAACTCAACTCATATGCCCAAGAAGTTCCTTCGGCAGGATTGTTGGCATGAGCGCCGAAGCTTTTGTTCTGCCAAATAACATTAGGAGGTGGGCAGGCAGAAGAGACAGGGCCCGCTTCAGAGATGGCACAGATGCCGGCAAAGAATGTGTGAGACCAGTTATACACGAGGAAGAGAATTGTACAGACGTGACAGAAGTGACAGTTAAGCTTCCCGTGGTGGACACTGATGCCACTGAAATTTTGTCTCTTGTGCATAATTTACAGATTTACAGTATGTCAGCAAAGTTCCCAGTCAAGAGTCTGATTTAGGAATATTTAATACTTGAATGGCAATTAATTCATCATCTACTCATCGTAGATAGCACGAGGAAGAGGTGGTTTAAACTGAGACACAAGTTGTTGTGATCAAGCACTTCCCTGCTATGCTATACTTCAAGAGTTTATGACAGAATACTGAATGCAGACACCAACACGTTCCCTCTCCACCCCCATTCTGCCTGCATATTTGCCTCAAAAAACGCATCATTTTTGAATACATCAACTCCTTTCTCCTTTGGCTATAACAGCCACATCTCTAAAGAGCCATCCACCACTAAGCTCCTCCACACATTGAGCCTCTCAATTCTCAGAACTGATCCTATCTTACTTTAAGTCAGGCCTTGACTAACTGTCAGCAAAAGCAGTCTCCTGCTTTTTTCCCTATTATATATCCTTGTATTGTCTGTTCATTTCCAATGTCCTCCAGCACTAAACTGATGATAAATCTTTTCAGCTAACTGTGAGACCAGTACTTCTCGATAGCTCCCCTTGATCCCATCAAGAAATCTTTGTTTTTAACTGCTGACGCTATAATGCTTCTGTCTGAGCAAAAAGCGGATGATTCCTAAGCCATGGAGAGAATGCATGTTGTTCCATCCCCATGACTGGGTGAGCGTTGTGTGCTAATGTGATTAGTGAGACATTAACGCCTCCATGCTCAACCAGGCAGACGCAATAGCAGGCTTGGTATAGAACAACTGTCTCTCTCTTATGCTCTCTTTCTCTTATTCTCACTGGAGGCTGATACCCACCCTGTGGTTGTTTAAATTGTGAGTTTTTTCCTCTCATTTTTTGCAGAAGAATAGGTAAACTAACATCAAAGGAGTTGTAATTATGTAATATCTATATGAGTCAAAACAATGAGGAGGATTAAATGTCCATCTGGACATCATGTAAACTAGTGAAGCATCTAAGAACTAAAAGGAACTACATGCATATTTACCAGCTGTGACAGCATCGGCTGGTAATGTTTTCACCTCGTGAGTCTATGACTGGTTTGATGGTGCATTCAGCAGATTTCTGCAATCACATTGTTGTTTACTTGTTCATTATTTTAATGTGTGCATTACTCCAGTGCAGACAGTTCACCTCCATACAAATACAGTGCACTTTTATATAAATACAGTACGGCAACTGTAGTTAGAAAAGAAAAAAAAGGGAACTTCAAGTACTTCAACACATGGTGTTTTCCTGACCTTGAAATGTACTGCAACTCTGCTTTGGTACTTTACATAGTAAGTGAAATATAATGTGGTGGGATTTTTATGCAGATGAGGCAGCCGATGCCACCTCTCCTGTGTTTATATCAAATGAAACGCGCATGACGAAGCAATATTAATTCTTAGTAGTATCAAGCAGTGCTTGATTTGTGTTGCTGTTGCATTTTCACATAAGCATATAGGCTTTCAGGCTTGTCACTTTCAAGTTGTTGAATCAAATTATTGGACCAGTGAAATTCATCCTTGTCACTAGTGATTTTTTCCCACTAATAAACATCAATCGATACCTTTGTTTCCAGCAATGTTTTTTTCATGTGCTTTTTTTAATATCACATTTTAAAAGGTTTTTTGCCTTTTTCGAAAAATAGTTAATGTGCTTTAGAGGAGATGGAATCACCTATTTAGAGTCAGCTCTGACGTAGTAAACATTTAACTTACATGAGCAATCAACCATTTCAGCTATGACAGAAGACAAAAAATATTTTTTTCCCGCTGTCATCATCTTCTTGGATTTTCCCATAAAGGACAAAACATTGCTTGATCCTCTTCTCCTCTTCTTCTTCTTCTTTGAGATTCATTTGCAGGTGAGAAACAACTGGATTTGTTTACAGTTTGCAACCTTTAAGTTCTTTTACTCTGCTTAGCCACATATATTGCAAACTTCTTACAAACCCACACTTTGCTTGGCCTAGTTATTCGCCCCAAACCAGTTGATCTGATTCCATCAGGGTGGCAGGATGTTGCGTTAAGGTTCTTGTGACCAAAAGTGTAACAGTAGCAACAAGGGATAAAAATAAATATCAACACCTTTGTCTAACTCAAACACAATTTGTACACCTATACCAACGTAATGTATTTCTAATGCGAATGTATTGCCCTGTAGTCATGCATGTTCTTCTGCTAATACGCCCAGGCAGAGTAGAGATACAAATGTAATGTACAGTGCAGGTAATAAGTCACTTTCCAATCAAATGAAGGGGAATGATAAGGTAATGAGTATGTTTACACATTACTCAATGCGAACACATGACCTTTCTCCAGTGTCTATGTGTGCACGCCTACTCAGGGTTCTCTCTTATGTGTCTCAGTGCTACTGCAACCTAGCGACACTTGGCAACACCCAAGTGCAAAGTCAGAAAAATATACATACCCAAAATATATTGTCAAAACAATGTGACAAAAAATTCCAAAATGATAAATTCATCGTTGGAGTTATAATTTTATTTCAAAAGACATTATTTTGTTGAATGTTTATATCTGCAAAGCGCACATGCGTAAAGGCGTGGTCCCAGTGATGTTACATGAGATCGCACTTATTGCTCTAGCTGTACAGTATGTAAGACAAAGCACTGTAGAGAAGGGAAGGCAGAGTGATGACTGTGCTGGAATAAAGGAGATCCATCTTGGATCCCACTTCCTCAGAAGAACACTCTTGGCTTTCACTTCACTCCTCTGAGGACTGTATACTCACAGCCCCCTATCCTCCCACCCATCCACCTTCCTGCCTTCCTTTTTCCTTCTCAGTCCTTTCCCCTCTCTTCCTTTTCCATCCCCCTAAACCCCCTCAGCTACTGTAGCTACCCAAATCCTCTTCATCACACAGCACAAAGAAACAGAAAAAGAAAAGTGGGGAGAGGAGGAGGTTGGCCAACACACTGAAGGAGGTGCAGATTGAGAGGAAACGGGAAGGAGGTCTACAGGGGCTGGAGGGGGGGTAGAGAGGAGCGAGAGTGAAGAAGAAAAAAAAATAATATTAACGGTAGTGGTAGAGGTAGAGAGTGAGTCTTAATATGCAGACTCAGAGGGTCACTGTGTAGGCAGCAGTGTGTTGTTTGTTTTATCAGTGCCCTACTGGCGCTATGGGATGGGGTTTGAGTGAAGGCCAGTGGCCACAGCTTGCCATGGAGGGTCCAGTGATGAATGTTCAGAGGCAATCTAGGACACTGCAGCAGAAACACCATCAATTCAGTCGCCGTATCACAGCACGACTGGGAGGAACTGTACTGTGGAATGTGTCTTTGTATATGTGCGCAAATGTGTGTACCTAGAAATTCCATTGTGTTTAACAAAGTTTGTGTGTGTGTTTTAAAACTCATATGGGGGGAAGGGGTTAAAGGATTACAGCTGTCTCTTGGCTGTGGGAAGTAGCTGAGCAATGCTTCCCATTGGTCATTCCCATGAACCCTTGCTCTTTAAGGGGCACGGAGGGAGGCAGCAGTGAGGACAGGGGAGTGTATCACCACTGGCTGGACCATACTCAGCCAAACTGCCAGCCCAAGCTTAAAAAAAAAAAAAATTGAGTGTGTTTATGAGACATATAAATTACTGATGGCACTGATTGTGTCATACATTTTTATGCAAACACAGTCCAAAACTTTCCGAATACAAAAAAAGTCTTGAATACACTCTGAATATATTTATCCCACTTTTCTCCAACTATGGTTTATCCTTGGCCTGAGCCCAAGACTCAACTCCAGCCCTCATCCATGCTACAAAGCCAACCACTTATCAACAGGTTTTTCTGGATGTGAGGTCTGCCAGGCTCTCTCTGCGGAGGGCACGATTAGGACGAGAGGGGTGGGCATTACGTCTCAAACACCAGCCAGAAAAAAGACCCACACGGTGATAAGGGCAAAGAATCCCAAGCACGTCATGGATTTTACAGGCCTGTCATGGTTTTACTCCCATCCCCTGCAGCAGAGCGCATTTACTGTGAAGGAAACAGCACAAAATAATCATGTTGCCTTCGCCCTAACTGTATCAAAATGTTGTGTGGGGAGCTTCAAGACACAGCTAAACTTCTCAGTCCCTCACTGTCACAGAGATAGAATGGATGACTGCACAGAGCTTTTCCTGAAGGAGAAATATCTTGGCTGTATGTTTCTCTCCCTGGCACTTGCTAGCTGGATGTCTCAGTTAAAGAGTATAGCCCGTGGAAAATGTTTCTGTAATGTATTTGATCACATTAAAATTGGGAACAGATTTGTTTGCTGTGACAATGTTTGTTGAGTTAGGGGCAGCCAGACTGTCTCCCACAGTGGCCTGTTGGATGTGTGTGAAGCTACAGACAAGATGTCTGTAGGCCTATACAAACACCATACTTTACCTTACCCAGTACTGTCAAGGAATCTGTTCGTATGGGCTTAGGAAAACATCACATACACGGAATTTTCCTACCTCAGCATTAACTATTACATGTTACAACCTAGAATCCAATTATGATTATTAGTGCTTTTTTGATGCATAGAGCAATCATGACCACAAAATGTCCCATTTCTCCTGAAGCCTCACAAAATATTCCACTGTTTTGAATACATGGTTAATGGGATGATCAAAGGGCTCTTTGAGCGGTGAGCTAAAATATCCCCCTATCACCTCACAAGTGGTTGACCAGCGCAAGCCCCAAATCTTCAAATACTGTACATGTCCTGCATCTGGACAGCTGATGCATTGTCAGCAACAGAGTAAAAACTGTGGCATAAATTCATTATTGCAACTGCCAGGTAGAATGAATGGTAGCCTCTCATTTAGTGTGTTATTTCTCAGTGTTTTTGAATTCACACCCAGCCCTCCCACTTCAGAGGCCACTTGAAACCCGTGACACATTGTCTGCTGTCCAAAGAACACAGAGGACTCAAATGAGCTAACGTTCTCACATTCCCGCACAGAAAGGTCATTAACAAACTGAAGATAAAAGAATCTCACAACGACACACACATCAGCACACAGTGTTGATTAAAGAGGGGGATCGGTGGGTGGGTGTGGTAAACTTTGATATAAAAAAGTATTGTATAACCGGTCAATGTAAAGTGAATAATGAGAGATCAGATTTATTTTTTTATTTATTTTAAAAAAGTCACAGTCAAGACCACGGGCCTCATTTAGCTAAATGAACTGATGTGTAAATGAGTTTATTTCAGAAAGAGGCCTTGGTGGCTTTCATTTAGTGATTTCAAAGGCACAGAGCATAATTACCACACAGACATTCACCCTGTTGTGCTCGGCCAAATGCCATCTCAGGATTATTAGGGTTTAAATACTCTGCAGTGATTCAACATCAGACTGAAACTCTGACCGCTAACAACTCAAATATGTTGCAGGTTTTAGATATTATCAAAAATAAGTCCCCCTCCAGGCAAACATACATTTCTCTTCTTGTTCCTACAGTTGAATAGCTGAGCGCCACTGCGTAGAAAGATGTCTGAGTTTGACACTAGAAGGCTGTTTTCACATTCAGTGTATATTTGCTCTGTGCATTTGTGACATTACAAATAGTTTGGAAGCAAATCCTGGTCTAATATTAAGCATTCACAAGTGTGCGTATTATATTTATATTCTGATGGAGAAGGAGTAGGCACCATTTTAAGGATTTTAACGTGATAATTATATCTTTTGTGGTATTTTTTTTCCTGCAAAAACCATGTCAGACACACATTAGAGAATTCTTGAACATCTATTTCACTGAAGTCCACAGTAGTCTGAACAATGCTTTCAGTTTTCTTTTCCTTTCTTCTTAAAACAGATTTAACCATCAAACATCTTGGTGAGTAAACATACATGGTGAACCACACTGAGAAGTTTAACATTTAACTGAAAGACATTCTCTCTCATCATGTGTGGTGAGATAGCCAAAACAACTTTGGAGGTGGGAAGGTGGAGAAAAAGGTCTCTGCACATGTAAACTGTCGGGTGGGCAGGAGGAAAGTCTTGAATAGATGTCTATTGAAGATCTGGGTCAGAGACCATGGACCTCAGTGTCACTGCCAGTCTCATGCAGACGCCAGAGGAATATTATGGCTCTGGCGGAAATTAATTGTGGGCACAGAGGGTTCCTCTTGTAGCGCAAGACAACACTGGTGTCAGAGAGGGAATAAGGACTGCTGCCTCCGGGCACGGGCCCATGCCAAGTAAACATTAGGCATAACCCGCCAAAGGAATATTTTGTAAGATGTCTTTGAGGCCTCACCTAGAGGTTCTTTGATTCTTATTCAAAAAGGGAAATAAAGACTTTTTGATAGTTTCGGAGTCGGAGCTGCAGAGACAAGAATTGGACCTGACAGGAAAAACACTCATAAAAATGAATGAGGCCCTAAAAGGCTTTGAAATGAGGCCTCTTTACATTGAACTGTGGATTATGAAATGGAAAAACCTAAACTGAATTCAGTATTACAGCGACTCACCAGTGAAGAAAGCCAGAGAGACAGGCATTACTTACAATTACACTTAACCATAATCTTTGTTACAGTAGGACTGTTGTTCTAGTGCTTTTACCTTTGTCCAGACAGAGCAACAGTGTGCATCCCTACCTGCTGATAAGGGGATAACAGGGACTCTCTGATAGTACAAAGCAAGGTCTCTGGGTGGTAGAGTGGCCTAAGGGCCTGTGTAGAGAAGCTACTTCACACTGACCACCACAGTAATGGCTTAGAAGAGCAGATATCATTATCATTATCTGTCATTGGTGATACAAGTGTCAGTCACTAAAGAAGACCGTATTTGGACATAGACATTGGTCAGTATTCGGTCTAAATATACATGGAAGTCAGGCTCACTATTATAATGCTTGATGCTAATAAAAAATAATAACTTTATTCATACAGCACCTTTTAAAAAAAGTTACTCAACTATTAGAAACAAGATCAAATCTCTGGAAGCTGCAGAACGGTAGAAAAATGTGAAAACGTCGCTCGTGTGCTGTCAGAATCTAATCTAATATTTTCAATTATCACGAGCAACACCGCTTAGATTATGCCATATGCGTATGTGATTTTTCTTGACATATGATATCCGGGATTGTCACCTTTGTGCCTCACCTTCAGTCGGGCCACTGGGAGAGAGCACAGAGAGGCGCAAAGCTGTCAGTGCTTTTCTTATGCGGGGCCATTGTATTCACTGAATTGTATACTAACTGGATCTAAGGGATCTGTAGTGCATTTGGCTCTGATCATCCTGAGGGTTTAGTGTTATTGCTGATATAATGCGTTCCCTTACTTCCGGCTTAGGGAGGCAGTAATAAAGTAAAGTAGGATCTATATTAATGAAGCCTTTTGACTTAAAATCCACTTGACCATTTCCAGGCTAAAAAATAAAAAAAAAATGTTATATTGTTCTTGGATAGAGGACACTAGAGAAGTGAGAGAGAGATCCAGAGTTGGGGAATTACAATTTTTGTTCTCTTGTTGTGCACACATGGACATAACACAATTGTGTTAGTGAAAAATTAAAGTGTGTATCCAAGATGCAAATAAAATCAAAATCAATAAAGAGTTAGAGTAGACTACTTAATTTTCTTGGAAGGGTCAATCTGAAAAAACTTGCGTGGAACTTCAGCGGGATTCAGGACTTGAGATGTACTAATTTTAAGTTCCCACAAAATCAGTCAGTTGATAATTCAAACTTTTACAGTGCCGGTTTGCTGCTGCTCCTCTTACCCCCACAATGAGTGTAATTTCACACATCCTCAGCATTACTGCTCCTCTGAGCCACACCTGCACTACTTACAGACCGGTGGTGCTGATTAAAAAAACAACTGACATCAGCAGTGAAAAAATGAACAAACGCCTCATGTCACACTTCCAACCCCGGGTGAAAGAGTGCAAATGAACGAGTGATCAGTTAGCTCACCATCCAATCATCTGTGTAATGTAACTTCCCGTGCCTGCGCTCACCTGTGTCAGCAGCAAAGGTTTTTTTTCAAAATGTCAGGCAGTGATTGTTCTTACCAACTACTCTCTCTCTTACACTGCCTCATTTTTCGTACCCCCTCCTCTTTCTCTGTTCCTCCATTACCCATTTTATGCTGTGACAACCTTTGTGACAGATTATACAGTGTAAGCCCCGCTGGTGCTTTTGACACTTAATAAAACATATCAGTTAAACCAATTATAGTGAGCTAGGTGAAGAAGGAGCAGAGTTTCTTTTTAATTGTCATTTCAACAATTTATTAAATTTTTTTGTTCAAGTCCTCAAACTCTAACTTGGGCATGTATTCAGATGCTATGCACTAGTTCTTGAGATGAAGATTTTGGGAGGTACATTTGAATAGAATAAAATAAATAATAGAAATAAAAGTAGTAGAGTTTAAAATGCTATGGGTCACTGTGGTCTTCTCCACCGTCTGACTCAGCTCACCCGTATAGGTCAGTTGACAGCTCAGCTCATCTCTTCCCCTGACTCTCCGTAACATACAGCTTCAGCTTGGTTTAAAAGTCTACAGAGACAAACACTGTAACTAATTCACAAAACAGAACATTGATATCGGACAATTCTTCTAAAACTCTGATGAATTTAATGTCTACAACCAAGGTGTTTTGATTGCTCTGACTCATAAAGTATCTCCACGTGGAAACTTAAGTATAAGTAGAGGAATGGTTAAGGTTAGACAAACAAAACTATGTGGCTAAGGTTGGGGAAAGATCACGGTGAAATGTCAGAGAAATCTAAACTTGACCAGCGTGACCTTCACAACCTTCCTTTCTGCTGCGCTGTGTGAAAATCTCCTGTATTAGCAGTGAAAGTTCACAGTGAACATAATCATCACTGAGCGGCAATGAAATATATGCGAACAGAATCAGAACAAATAGATTAAGGAAGAATATTAAAATAATTAAAATGATCCCTACATATGCATAATTCAACTTGTTGTGTAACATGCCGCTTCATTCATTCAACAGTTACTACTGATACTTAATTCTCTAATACCGATTACTTTTTTTTTTTTTTTACTTCAAGAGCAGAAGTTAATGACAAATAGTCAATACTTAAATATATCCTGATAGATTTATGTATTCTTGTCACAGTCTCAGATCACTTCCTCAGTTCCTGGATCTCCTGAGACAGCGCAGTCAAAAAAATTCAACATCTTTCTGAAGTTGATGTTGAACGAGCTATATCATTTCTAGTATATCTCCACTGAGCTTGCCGTTTAATACTTGTTATGTGTTTTGCGAGACAACAGAGCGAATCCTGCTGAACTGTATCAGAAGCTGATCTGTTTTGTTAGAAGAGCAGAACTGTGTGGCAGATCTAGCATATAGGTTTCATGTAGATGGATGTATTGACAGTGAACTTGATAACGATAAAACACCTCTCGTACTCAAGGACAAAACCTGTTTCCATGGTTACCATCTGGCTCAGTGTAGCTGCCTCTCATGCCACCGAGGATGTACGCAGGTGGCATTTGGTTCAGAACTTTTTACCCCAAACTTTCCAAATACTTAATGATGTCAGCACTTAAAAGTCTTAGCTTAGCTGATAATTCTGCTGTGAATGCAGCAACACCAACACACTGTGTACAGCACTGAAATCCTTACATTTAATTCACCACACAACACATAGCTTTAAATGATCTCTATGACATAATGTCCCTCTAAACACCACTGGCATACAGTAATGAGTCACCTAATCATCCCCTCATTGTTTGACAGTATAAACTAAATGGCTGCAGTTAATTAGTAAATTACTCAATGGGCAATCATTAGATGTCAGTGATTTGTTTTATTCATGCAGCATGTTTGAACTAATACCCTGAATGTTGTTTTGATAGGCCCTTGAGAGGTTTTTGAAGAGGATCAAATGTTGCAGAATTCTGTGACAGCATTGAGATAGAGGGCCATACTGACTTTCAAAATGTAAGCGAAGGGCCACAAATTGGGCAACTGGCTCTAAAGATGAAACACACAGTGCTGAATTATGTTAAACTAATTCTCAGTACCAAATGGGGAACAGACATGCAACACTAAATGAAGAAAAGATCAAGCTAATATGAACTATTTATGTCCACCTAGCTTCTTCTTCTGCCACAGATGCTTGCTCCTCATTGGGAACAAGTCTGTCTTTACAGATGACAGTAATTAACCTATAAAAAAATAAAAGTGAATTATAACTGTAAGATATTTATGAATGAGAACATGAGAAGCAATACCTACCCATGTAATTTAGGCCAATGGAAACATTTCAGATGGTCACCTCTCTTTGCAAAGCCAAGCATCATGTCTGATGTTGAAATACGCAGCACAGGTACAGGTGTTTATCGGTCAGTTGTGACCTGTAATGTGACTAGTTGAAGTTCAATCATGTATCCATCTTGACAACCGCTGTTGTAACTTGTCGTTTGAAGTGAGTCAACTTGAGGCCTATTTACTTTACAATCTGTACAGTGAACGACATCCTCTGTCCTTAGACCTTCGATTTGAGTGAGGAAAAACTTGCCATGTTGAGGAAAAAAAAACCTTTTAACAGGGTTTTCCTCTCCCAGGATGGACAGACATGCAATAGATGTTGCATGTACAGAAAATAACAACAAAATCACAGTTTACAAGTTGCATTGACAGACTATCTGATACAAATTATGATATATGTAAAGTGTTTGGATCCAGGAGAAGACTGAGCAGGCCGAGGCATCGCCAAGTGGTGCCCGAGCCACATGACCTCCTCTTCACCGTGGTGACCTGGAAGAGGGCAGGCCACACAAGATAATTAGCAGTAAAACAGAGAGATCAGAGTGAAGAGGGATCACATTTTACAGAAATACAGATATAAGGAGATAGTGAAACAGAGGTGAGCAATGATCCAGCGGAGCCCAGAGTATGATGATCCATTAGCATCAATATATGAGGCAGCAGGAGCCAGGAGAGGTAGATGGGCCATCAGAAGGGAGACTGAATGAAAAGAGAGGAGGAGGAGGAGAACAAGGAGGAGGAGGAGGAGGAAACTATAGAGAGTGAGAGAGCGACACAATTTGCAGCGTGTGGGGACAGAAAACAAAAACAAAAGTTAGATAAATGCGATGTTAATCAGAATGAGCAGATTATTTCTCGTCAACAGGACAATGTAAATTCTAATACTGTAGGTAATTACAGGTAACTCATTGAGACTGAGACCGACCCACTGAAGAAGCTAGCAATCGAAGTCAAGGACTAATTAAAGGCTAAGTCAAAGAAGTTCTGAGTTTAGATTTAAAGGCGTCAGTAGAGCCAGACTTCTTCTTAACCGTAGGATGCATCAGGAGCCCTGAATTTTGAGAGCGTAGTGCACAAGTTGGAATATATGGTATATTGAGCTCTGACATGTCAACTGGGCAATGCCGTGTACAGTTTTGTATGTCATCAGCAGCACCTGATGAGCAAATCTGATCTTATATGAATTGGGAGCCTTTATCCTCCCAACTCAGGTGTTTTTCATTGGTGAGGAGCCAATAAATGAAAGAAAATTATCAATCCCGATCAGGTCACAGCTAACCAATGCATTGGTCACAGCTTGAGGTCCTCTGGCAGGGTATAGCATGATTAAGTACCTAACACAGAATCAACTCAGGAAATGTTGTGTGATATGACGTGCTGACGGCAGCCCTGCTGTTTCTTCTTATGTTGCTCTTGAGGGCAGTTTCATTTTACAGCATTTAGCAGCAGTTTCTACAGGGCCATTGTCCTCTCAGTCAGCGCATGATTCCCGCACTGAAAGGGCAGTGTGAATGGGGCTAATGATATCCTACAGGTCTACCTTTTCTCTTTCTCTCGTTGTCTCCTTCCCCCGTTCTGTCCGTTTTCTCTCCACGCTGCCCGGCCACCCGCGCTCCACAACTGAACTTTGTGTTGATGTGTATGTGCATGCATGATGACCTGAAGTGCTGAGGCTTAATTTGGAATAATTAGAACAATTGTTGTAACTTCCTCGTGAATATAGCATTATATATAGCAATATAGTATATATATATATATATATATATACTTTTACAGAATAATAGCAGCACTTTCCTCCTTTTATAGTGTTCTAGACGTTTTCTCTTTCTCTCGCTCTCTCTTTCACCTGTGCCATCCATCCATTCTTTCTAATATGGAATTTTGGACTTGGACTTTTATATATATCTTTATCCCAATCTGCTTATACCTCATTGTATAAGAAACACACCTGTTGTGTGGATCTGAGGATCAACTATCCTGTCTGGATCTCCATGAGCAGGGTCTTTCTGAGCTGGATCTGTCTGCATTGGACCTCTCTGAACTGGATGTCCCTGACTCTCTGTATCCTCTGCTTCCTAGTAATAATCAGTGTATAAAATCACACACATGATTAACAATCAGACAAATGGTTTAATCCAGGACATACTTTCAGCAGACAATGACAGTTCACAGTGTGCAGTACTACAAGCAGTCACAGAGTACTTCTAATGATAGCATCACATTCAGAAGCAGACAGGTCCTAAGTCCTTAGCAATAGATGCCGTGATTACCTTTGACCCACCGAGTTGTGGCTAAGTTGTGGCTGGAAAAAGTGTTTAATCTCTGTGTCTTTGTCTTGTGTGTTCTTGCTAGTGCTAGCTTTACATCATCTCAGCTTCACTCAACCGATTCATAACTTTAAAATCGGGCCATCAACCAGTTGACAGTACATTTAGATCGATCCAGAGGTCGGCGAATCACTGTAGTCATATCTTTAACTCTAAAACCGATTTCCAATTAATATTGGTTAATTTTTACACCCCTAATATTTGAGCATACTGTTTACCTTCAATTAGGAAGGATCATCAATTTTCTGTACTGTGAAAACTCTGATCAAACTGTGAAACAAGGCAGTGCTAATCACAATCCTGATTTTTCCCCTAAAATGTTTTTTAAGACATAGTTTAGCGTACTGTTTACCTGTAGTACAACAGTGTTTGTTACTAGCTGGCCACCTTCCTGTTTGCTCTTTCGAAGACTCCCTGCCAAAACCAAGCACTGCCCAACTTGCAGTACGTCACCCCTCAGGGGAGAGCTTATTGGTCCAGTGTGGTGCAGTGCATTCTGGTTGTTGTAGGTTTTCTCCCTTATGAGAAAAAGGGAATATGACAGCCTCTTTTCTCTGTTTTCTCTGGTCATGTAGAAAACAATGCTTGCTGTATGTCTAGTTGTGCACGTGTTTTTGTTTTTTGTGTTATAATTGTTAATGTTCTAAAGATATTCAAGCAATATGTCTTACTCTGCAACTTGTTGGTGAGGTAGAAAGTATTTTAGGAAGTATATTAAAAACTCCATATCATTGCTGTTTTGATGAGTATCTTTCACATCATGATGGTAACACAGCGTGTGTTTTTACAAAGTTAAGTGGTAAAATGGCGCTGACTCAGGTTTGCACCCGCTTTCTCCCTCAGCTGTGTTCTGCTCTAGTGAGCAACAGTCACCCAAGTGATTCTGACTGGGATTGACCTAGGACAATATTCTCTCACCGGGTCCAGTTCCACCTCACTGGGTGCATATTGCCACTTATGCACTTAACAGTAGCGTGCTCTCTCTTCTCCCCTCTTCATCCTCTCTCTCTGTCGATCTTGCAGTTGTCTCAACAATTTCTTTTTGCACACTCCTCACATCACTCACCCTCTCTGCTTTCTCTTTTTACTGTCTGTTACTCCGACTCTCTGTCGATTTGTGCTCATAAATTCTTTACTCGGCTCCCTAGTCATAATTTAATAATCAGAAGTAAGAAGCAGAAGAACGTTCTCCTGCTCAGCCTTTTTCTTGAGATTTGCACAGTCATGTCCAATCAGATTAATAGAGGTATTTGAACATCGCTAAAGGGAGATTTGTATTATTTCAAGTTTGAAATGTGATATATGACTGTCTGTCAGGAGCAATAAACTGCGAGGAAACTGAGAAATGGAGAGTGCAAACACAGTGGGTCTGACAGTTGATGTAAAACAAAGCTCGTACTAATACAGCAGCACACAATGAGACACACATTAACAGACCACCTTGACCTGATAAAGACACATCAAGTGCGCTAACCCTCGCGGCTCAGGCGAGGACCACAGTGGCAAAGTCATTGTTGTATCTCTGGCTAATGGCGCTAATATTTGTGTGGGCCATAAATAATGCTAACAAATAACCACATAAAAAGAATTAATGAAAAGCAAACAGAAGTGGAGCAGAGAGATACATGGTTGTACAGAGTAACGACAAATTACCCTGGGGGGAGGGTGGTGGGATGAGGGGCTTCGGCACAGTCATTACTCTGTACAGCGAGTACGGTCTGGCCAACACCTGTGTTTCCCTCCAATCTGCCTCACCCTAATTAGCCCACACACACCCTAGGGATCCTCTGACACACAAGACCTGGACCGGGGGTGGGGAGGGGAGGGCTAGACTTGGGTAAAGTGGGGAGGGCGTACAAAAGTTACGGTAGAGAAAAAAATATAAAGCGTAGGCAGACAGGATGGAAGCTTGTAGCCACTCAGTGCACTCTTCCGCTGCTACCTGATTAAAGAATATCATTACGAGTCAGTGTCAGAGGAGGAGAGAGCGAGAGAGCAAGGCGGCAACTGACATCTGCTGACAGCGTGGAGAACTGGAGGTTGAGAGGAATCACGCTCCCTTCTCAGTTTCATTTACACTCGCCCCATGGTTTGGAAGTGTGGAGTCAAATGTTTGTTAATTTCAGATGTCACTTTTATTCTTGTTAAGAACACCTGGAACCCCTACCCTACCTCCCGCCGCCAGTCATAACACAATTCCTTGGTGTAGCCCTTGACAACTGCAGCCTGTCGGTCCATCTCTATCATCGAGATGTCTCGGCGATAACCACATGCTACAACACATCTAATAACTTCGAACTTCAGTGATTATCGCTTTTTTTTTGCTGTCAGATTTTCCCTCTGCATATATGTAACGTAAATCTTTTCACACTGCATGCTTTGTTTGTTTCCATGCACAGTATTCACTCAGTCCAATCCCTTAATATTGCGATTAGCTACATTTTGGTATGAGATTTTTTTTCATTAAACACAAATCTACAATTCACTACATTCTGGACATTGTATTTTCTCTCCTTACTCTCTTTTCCCTCTCACTTTATCCTCCCCTCTCAAGTGTTTTTCATTGGTGGGGAGCCAATAAATGAAAGAAAATGATCAATGCGATCAGGTTACAGCTCACCAATGCATTGATCGCAGCTTGATGCCCAGAGGATGGAAGAGATTCAGTGAAGGAAAGAGAGAGAGAGATGTAAACCAAGCACAGAGTCAGGCTGGCCCCATTGAACTCTATATCACAGTGGAATTTTCCAAGATAAAAACATAAACCGGTATATAAATGTAGAGAGGAAACAAAAAGCCACATGAGTTCAAAACAACATGTTTTTTTTTTTAAGCCGAACCAAAGTACATTGCCAGTTAATTAATTTTACGTATCACTGCTATATGGTTTGCTAAAAATAACTATTTTTGTTGCTTTTGTTGCTATGAGGCGCAGCAGAGTGAAGCGCTGTAGTTTCTCACATGCTATGGTTCCAGTTTTAAGGATGGATCATGGTACAGAAGTACTCCACAGTTTCATGTGCCTCCTTTCTCTTCCTGTCACACTCACTTTGCCACTTACCACACTGATGCCTTCGTAGCAAGAGACAAAAAGACACACACACACACACACACACACACACACACATTCATTCATTCAAATGAATTGAAGTTGACACTCAAACATTTTGTCGATCTATTACTGATCTCTGCCAGGAAACTCTGCCACTCTGTTACTGTGGTTGTGTGTGTGTGTGTGTATGTGCGTGTGAGCGTGTATGTGTGTGTGTGCTCACTTAGCCAGGAGAGCACCAATCCCCCACATGCTGACTCCAAATCCAAGTATGTATCATATTACTCAGGACCACACACACACACACGCACACACACATACACACACATTGTACATTTCTCTATATATGTTTATACATCTTTATTAACTTCAACCGGCCATGTTCACATCCTGTTTTGTAAAACAATGTTGGTTTTGACTGAACTATGTAAAAGATCATTAACAGAACCAAGTTACATTCATTTTAATTACATGGGGGTAACACAGAATTGCAAAGGAAGCGGCTGTAATTCAATACTTTTTGTCTTCTATTATCATATGTAAGTCAGATGTCTATAAATAAATCCAAACGTCCTCATGAGCTCTCACTATGGGTGGTTTGTGGTGAAAAAAATTACTCTGTTTCAAAACATACAAGGTGTTAGAGTAAGTGAAAGTGTGTTGATGCAGAATAGTGTGAGCAAAAAAGTAGAATTTGTGGTTTTCCTGGGCCTCCCCTCGCTGAGGGAAACTACACCAAGGTGGAATTTACACAGAAATGCCTGCTTGAATATGCAGAGTACTGCAGACGTCAACAGAAACCAACTTGTGCGGCCAAAATATTTTTGTATCGGATATTAGTGAAAATTTCCCACTTCCTCTTAAAATATTTCTATTTTAACGTATCAGCGCTCACTTCCTCTCCTCTCCTCTCCTCTCCTCTCCTCTTCTCTCCTCTCTCCTCTCCTCTCCTCTCCTCTCCACTCCTCTCCTCTCCTCTCCTCTCCTCTCCTCTTCTCTCCTCTATGCTCTCCTCTCCTCTCCTCTCCTCTCCTCTCCTCTCCTCTCCTCTCCTCTCCTCTTCTCTCCTCTCTCCTCTCCTCTCCTCTCCACTCCTCTCCTCTCCTCTCCTCTTCTCTCCTCTATGCTCTCCTCTCCTCTCCTCTCCTCTCCTCTCCTCTACGCTCTCCTCTCCTCTCCTCTCCTCTCCTCTCCTCTCCTCTCCCCTCCTCTCCTCTCCTCTACGCTCTCCTCTCCTCTCCTCTCCTCTCCTCTCCTCTACGCTCCTCTCCTCAGCGCTGAGACAGATCTGAGACTCCTCTGGCGGTGACAGAAGTAGGCTGCGCACGCCACAGCGCCGGCCCAATCAGTGACGATCTGCATGGTAATGTGTGGCAGGGGCGGGATAATGAAGTTCCCAGCTTGCCGACTGGAAGGCTATCCTCCGGTGTGCTGAGTGATTTATCTCCTCTGTCAAGAGCCAGGACAGCCAGGACTTGTCCTTCCCCATGGTCCCCGGGAACAGGAGTCGAGTGAAGCCAGATAAGAGATGGAGAGAGAAGAGGGCCCAGTTCGCTTGCAAAATATGGAGCCCCATACATATATTATATCACAGCAAATTTTAACCAGTAGTCCTGTAACGATTGCTACTTAAAATGCTTAATTGTTTGTTTATTTATTTATTTGAAGGGGTGCAGTGCAGTTGTTATGGTGTAATTGTTAGTGGGACCTATGACTCTCCCAGTGTTGTTTCACTCATTTGTCCCCTACACTGTAGGCCTATCCATCACACTCATCCTGCCCAAAGCGACATGACAAAAATGCAAAATAACTCTCATTCATGATTTACAACTCTTTTGTGATGTAGCCACAAACAAAACGCATCAGTGTTGTTGTCTGTGATGTGGAATGAAGGCCAACATAAAGGGGAAAAGGGAAAAAAAATAAATTTGTGACATGGTTCAGAGTCCCAGGATACTTGTTTGAGGACTTACAGTATATTTTTCCTGCTATAGCCGTAGGTGTGATCCATTAAGATAACAGACGAACTGACATGTTGAGTCTGTTGGCTTGTCAGCTAACATCTTATTAATGTTTCATGAGATTAGTAAAAAAAAACCTCCATACAGATACGAAGCATTGGAAATATTTAGAGCATGGAATATTCTTACAACTCATTTTCACCAAATCTTAGTTCATGTGGTTATGTAAAAAACAAAAAACAAACAAACAAACAAACAAAAAAAACATAAAGAAATTGTTTCCCTGTCCTTCATCTTGGTGGCCAAGGATGTTGCACAAGGCCGAACAAAAGTTGCCCAACAACAGCCAATTTGCCCTGTTTGGCTGAGCTGCCTGTGTGGAGCTAAAACAAAACAATAATGAAGATACACATTAAATCACTGAATCATCCAAAATGTTATTTATTTTTGAAGGAATCCCCAGGTCGTCAAATGCTGATTCTTTTGGCTGGTGGCTCTGGTCTGATGCTTACCCAGTGCTTTAGGTTCTTCTTATCTAAATTGTAAATAATTATATGTCTGTAAAGTATCTTTGTGACAAATGCTTTGTTAAAGTGCTATAGAAGTAAAATAGAATTGGATTGAAAAGACTGATGGCATTTTGTCTGGTACTGTCTTTTCACTATTGCATTTGGAAATTTCACAGACAACTAGAATGGCATTCAGTGGAGCACATACCTCCATCGAGGCCTCAATCAAACCTAATCCAATATCCTGTTTGTTACCATATACCATCATTCCAGCCCTTCACTCATAGACTCCAGCCTCTAAATATGGCAGATTGTATTCATCAAGATCCATTCAGAAACTCTGCATGTCCCTGTTGGTGGCAGATTTGACCATTTTCTTTCAGAAAAGGACCGCTGGTGCTCAGGCACCTTTTGCTGCTGCTGTTGTGATCTGCTGCCACAATGTTGGATGATAGATTGTTGAAAAAACCCCACAAAAAGTTTTCAGCAACATCAGCTCTTTCAATCTCAGGGTAAAGTCATTTTCAACATAGTGTGGCATGATGATTGAGTTGATTTATTCATCCTACAGGCGACTGGCTAATGCTGTAGGCAGACTGCTGTGTCATTAGTTACTAGTGCTCTGTGTTTCACTCTATGAACTCTAAACTAAATTACCTGCACACTTTGATATCTTCTGTACCCCATATGCTGCAGCCATGGTCACCTATTGCAGTTAATTTGCTCACTTGTGATCAGCTACAATGGGTAGTCCCTGCACCTCACTTTGTCTCTCCAGGTATGACCTACCCAACTTGGATCACATTTACACCATCATCTCTTTTTCCCCCTCATTTTCAACATGCTCTTCTTGGCACTCAACAGCGTTCCTTGTCTCCCAGGCCTACAGACTGGTCACTTTAAATCTCTGTCAGACTTGACCTTGGACAAAGAGTTAAATTAGTCCACTGAAGTACATAATGAGTTCATTTAGGTAATTAAGCGTTCAGGTGGAATGAAAAAATGCTCACTGCATATGCCTGAGGAGTTTTTCGTGTTGGTGAGGCAAAATGATCGAGATACATAATGAATCTAATTGGATTTTTATTATTCAGGCAACAATATTTCTATATATGGTATGTAAGTTTAGGGCAATGTCTTGGACAAATACACAACCTTAATCTAACAAAAACAAACAGAAACATTTGAATTAAATAAAATTATTAACAGAAGAAGAACTCATGCTTTAGAGCTTCCTATTATGCTTCTAAAACAAGATCCGAATGTGATGTGAGCAATAAAAAGCTGACTTGTTCTGCAGGGAGGAAGTTCAACCAACCCTGCATCGATAAAATTACATTTAGTACAGATATTTTTATCTAATACATTTTTGCGGAAACAGAATTGCTACATGGATTTTATGCAACACAAGCACCGTTTGTTAAAATGTTAAGGTAAACAAGCCCTGTGTTGTGCACTTTTTAAATATTTAACCAAGAACATGATCTTTCTTTAACCTTAACCAAGTGCTGCTAAGTGCTGAAGAATAATCATAAAAAAATAATCAAAAATACATGAAATCATAGAGTGAACAATTTTCCAGATACATACAGTATTAAGATAAGATAATCCTTTATTACGGGGAAATTTGCAATATTACAACAGCAAAGGGTATAGCAAAAATAGAGCTCATCAGTTAAAACAGTAGTAATAAATAAGTAGAAAATATATATAAATATAAGTAAGAAAAGCAATATAAACAATATAAATAAGAAACAAAGACTCCACAACACTGACAAGGATATTTACAACACTGCACATTGAGATGCATTTAGTGACATGGCATATTTGTTTCTTCATTGTGTTGATAATGAATGTAAATGTAAAACATGACATTCTCTAGAAATGTATGACAGATTTCCAAAGAATTAAAGGTACCCACATATATGAATGTGTGTTGTATATGTCAACACAATATGCCTGCGTATGCTGTATTGCATGTATATCAGCCCAGTCTCATGACAAAATCTTTAATAGACACGCTACTGTGTCATGTCCTGTTTTGCCTCACCTAGGCATGAAAAGCATGTATGAAGTGGTAGTACCAAACAGAGAATAAAGAGCGACAAAGACCGGAGAGGGAGAGGAACATGTGGATAGATTGAAACCTAGGACCTATAAGTACAGTCTGGTCTGAAACCAAAATTCAGTAACTTATTTCAACTTGTGTGCGTAAGTTATGTCTTACAGTATGTAGCTTATGCACTTACCATGATCTTTTCCTAAATCTAAGTAGTTTTGTTATCTAACATAACATAATTGTTTTCTTGCCCAAACTGAACCAGGCTGTGACTGTCAGCAAAATGTTAAACAGCGTGCTTTATTTTGAAAGTCTAACCGGATGCTATATTTATAATGGCTAATTTAACTGCAGAAAAAGAATGTGTACTTCATACCTTGACAAGGCAAACACAACACTGATGCAACGTGTCCACAGGATCTGTTGTTTTTACTCCTGCTGTTCATTAGCTGTGTCCAAATTCAGGGGCTGCATCCTTCGAAGTGCGGATTTGAAGGCCAATTACGTCACAACGCTGCGCGAAGGCTGTCCAAATTCGAAGGCTCCTCCAAATGCAGCCCACAAATGCAGCCTACTTCTCCCGCTTTTTGGAGGACGGACCGCTACTATCCTTCGCGGCCTCCCATATCCCAAGATCCTTTGCGCGCCGCTGCTCAGTCCCGAAAAAGAAGAGGGAAAACTGAACAATGGCGACATCAAGTGGCGCAGACTTGACATTTAAATGTAAGTGGGGTTTATACTGTGGGGTCATCCATTGCCAGATATGTTAAACTTCAGCGGACTTTCAGTTAAAATACGTGACGCTGGTAATGCATTAGCATACGGCATAAATTAGCATTATGCCGTTGGAGGTAAAGCTTTAAAAGCCTTCACTTTCAAAATGTTAGACGTTCAGAATACCATAAAATCCATTCAGTCAACTCTCTTTCGCGGGCCTGGGCGACATCAATCGTGACGTAACGGTAAGGGCGGGAACATCTGGTGACGCAACCAGGAAATACTCCGAAGGCTAGACCGTCCAATTTAACAACGGTTGACGCGGCCGTCAAAGGACTCTCCGAAGGATGCAGCCACGGAATTTGGACACAGCTATTGTCTATGTAGGAAGCCGTGCAACGTATTCTGGTAGCAGAAAGTTGCCTTCTCCTTGCTACTTTATGCACATCGGTGGTGTCCAACTTCTACCTCTGCAAGCTCCTGAAACACAATATAAACTTTGTCAACTTAAAATGTAGACCAGTTCTGCAACTGCCTGGCTTGTTTCTCACCTAATATGTCTTCAGCAGACACATTTTCCTGAGCTATTTTTTAAATATAAGTCAAGTTTTTTGAACGAGCTGCCATGTTGGTCCGGTTTGAAATTAGAGCACACGGCCAATGAGTGGCGTTCGTCCAATCAGGTGCAACAGTGGGTGTTTGTGTGGTTGTTGGAGGGTGTAGCCTGTTTTTCCTCAAGCATGCAAAGCTGGGAAGCATTTCGTGTCCTCGCATTAAATGACGACCCTGTGGACCAGTACGCGGTGGATTGGTGTGTCTATTACAAGCTTTGGTGTGATAACAGGTTGCATATCTGTATGCAGAGGTGATGTTCAAGTTGTTATAAATGGCTGTCAGTCAAACGCGGAAAACTGAAAACAAGCATACAGTAGGCTGATGCATGTCGATGAGACTGACACATGTTGTGGTGGGATATGTCAAGATGGAGGCACCATGGCCGGAGAATTGACCGAGCACTTTTGTGTTTACTGGTAACTATTTATTAATGTTCTAATTGTCAATCCAGTAATCTTTTAAGCTGAACTTCTGAATTAAACTTTTGGACCTTGTTCTGCATGTCAGCACATTGTAGCACAAGTATTCCCTTCAACAATAACTGAGTCAACACTTTAACAGTTGCCCTAGGTTTATCCTCGCATGAAAGCATCTTTTCGACAGGAGGAGTGACACATGAATTGTGGACCTTGAAGCACTGCTAATGCTAAATGAATAGGAGTAGGAGTGCCTGTGACAGGTTTTATGTTACATTATCTAAAATTAACCACACTGTGTTTTATGTAAAATGTGAATGTCTTTGCTCAACATTAGAGACATTATCACACACATAATATTCTGGAATTAATCTTTAATTACACTAACAATGTGCCAATGTTTTTTTCCCTCTCACCTCTCCTCTTCTATTTAATTAAAACAAATGAACAAAGCCAGGGGTTCTCATAACCTGATTTGGCAAAGATCAACCTCATTTGGAGTGAATTAAAATATAATGCAGCAGAATTCATTATCATATTTGCATTGTGTACTCTAGCTATGATGCAGTAACTGTGAAACGCAATGAGCAGAAAAGGAGGGAAAGTCACAGCATTAAAAAAATGTGCGACAAGCAGAGATTGACAAAATATTCTGAATGATCGAGCACACTGAATAGTGTATTACTCATAAACAAAACGTGTGACTGCATCCTGTAAAGCTTCTGAAACTGTAAAATACCCAATTTTTAAGAAGGAGTTGCTACTTTCATTTGTCACGGCTCTAATGTGCTACAACTGGAGAGAATTTTAACCTTTCAATTACTTAATTATTCCAAAAGTAATTTAGTCTTGAGACTACAGAGAGGGGAGGAAGATGTGAGAGCAATTTTCATCTTAAATTAGTCAGTGGAACAAAGCTTACTCTTGTGTTATTAATATGGGATACCTACTGCTTCTGCTACGTTTACTACTATTTACATTTGAGGGCATTTTTGGCTTTCCAACCATTGATGTGAGAGTCATTAGTATTATTAGTACTAAAGTAGTTACTAGTACTGGTATTAGTATTAGTCTACTACCTCTAGAAACTACATCCATATTGGACAAATGTTGCCTGCAGTGATGGGATTCCAGTGACGCATTAAATTCAGACTGAGGATGGAAGTGGAAAGCAGAATGTAGATGGAGGAGAGTTAGATAGTTACTGTTGCTGCGTTTTGTTATTCAGTTACAGGGAAAAACACTTCAGCAAAGGAAAGAAAAAAATATCTTTAACATTACAAAATAAGGCAACAGTTAGCAACATACTGTAGTAGCCACAATGTTACAAAGTTAACATTGAGATCACTGCACAAGCGAGCGTTATTTCTGACTCCACTCCTCCTGACGGCAGACAAAGTTTTGGGCAATTGGAACTGAGAGTTTGACAAAGTCCTTCCACCATGTCACCAAGGGTATCACTACCAAGTACGTGACATACAGTAATATGCAAACAAGCGACTCTGGACCTGACAATAGACAAAGCTCGTGTTTCCACCGGCTGTGTTCCACGTTGCTTTTAGCTGCATCCCAGAAGCAGCTCTCCACTCTGAGAATTAGTGGCAAGTCTATTTTTGACAGAAACGGACTGCAGCCTCATCAAGTTACACAGAACAGATCAAGCCAGACAGGAACACCATAGTGCACCTGATTCATTTTCAAAATTAAACACTTTTTTTCAGGGCCGACACCAATTATTAGTAATATTGGAGATCGATAACCAATAATTGGAAACGATATACGTTTACAGGAATTTGTACAATTTTGAGGCAAATTGCTTCAGTATTTCCATTTTTTTTTTGCTAATTTATAATTTCACTCCACTTCATTTATTTGACAACTTTAGCAAATACAGATTATTCAGTGATGATTGGCTTTTATTAGTGACATTAAATAGCATTGTGGACACTGAGACCACAGAGTAGTGACCACTAACAGAGAAAGGAGCCAAAGTACAAATGTAAAAATGCTGAATATCGGCCCCGATAATTGAACAGACCAATAATCGGTGTACCCCTACAAAACAGCCTGTGCAGACTGAGGATCTACAGCACAATAAAGTCAGAAATATTAATAATAAACACACCTAAAACAGACAAATGACGAAACGATTTAATTTACTCAACCACAGTGGAAGCACAAAAATCAAGGGGAAACGATCAAATAAACACAATCTGAGCATCTCAACAATATGAGGCAGGCAGGACGCTCTGCTTTTGAAACGCTCCCAGTGGGATATGACGCTGCGTGGAGGACAGAACAAAACAGCGTGCCTGGTAACAAAGACGTGCCCAGTGGAATCAAGGGATGAGGGTGTGGAGGTTGCGTTGGTAGAATTTTACCATAACTAAGTCTTGCTTTTATATCACCATCTTCCCCTAACCTTAACAATACCATAGTTGCCATGCACAGATATTATGATAACAAGAATTTTAAACTCTAAACATCATTAATGAATGGAGTTTTGCAGAACCGTCCGATACTGACATTCTTGTCTGGCAGAACTTCCCTCTTCCCCAGATACTGAAAAATATAATCAGACAATGTTTACAAATAGCCAATGTATAAAAAATCTGAACACTACTTCACAGTTTATCATTTTAAGCCCTGCATAACATTAGTGTAATATTCATATCTATATAATAAATCATATCTCTGTATAACATACAATATGTGGTACAGTTTAGTAACTTTCATGAAAAAACTTGGAGGCTGTTTCAGAACAAGACTCATAAATGTATTCTGCAACTTTACTGACTGATTACTGACCCTCTGATATCAAATTGAATTAAATGATGCATTTTTGTAAAATCTTTCGCTAAGTATTTTGAAAGGCATTCATAAGAGACCAAATCCACCAACAGAAAAGCAAACCTAAGGTCAAGGAGCCCTTTCAGGAGGACCAGAGAAACAACAACAATGTCAGCAGAAGGGGAAATGGCAGATGTACAGCCCACTGCCCATTTTCTTTTAAATATATTTCCTGCCTTACAGAAAACAGAAGTGAGCGTTTTTAAATCACACAAAAAAAGTCTGACTAAATTTATGTTTAAATGTATTCATGTATATCAAAAAGTATTTATCCATTAAGTTCATATATAGATTAAGAGCTTATCCTCAATTGTGCTAAAACCAAAGATATCTGGAAACTCTGCATAAAGTCAAAGGAAGAAAACAGTGTGGATGTACAAATGTATTAATTGTTCAGTGTAAAGAAGTGTCGATTAGTCATTGAAAATCTTATTCCACCTTCATGCCTGCTTTGAATCCCAACACCATCTCATCTCCGCTGCTTTCAGGAAGCAAAAACAAATACATTCAACGGAAAGGTAACAAGCCGACACCAACAGAAAGCACACCTGTAAATTAGTGAACAATGGCAAGTGCTAAAATAAGACAAACCACCACTGTATTTTTAGGAAAGGAGTTGTAAGTTAGTTTACACAGGTAGTGTGTAATGATGCAGACAGGGAGTTCTTAAGGGTTTCAGCTAGCTAGTGTTACCTATCTGGCTAATTACAAAATGTCAGATCAAGAGGAGTCAGGTGTGAGTCAAGTCTTTTGGGGGCTGCAGTGCATTATGGGAAGGGGAGTGCCTGGGATGTATCATGATCGCATCCTGTGTTCTGCCTACTACCATTACTGATATGCTGCTTTACTTTGTTAAAGATTAATGATGGCATTAAAGCATCGTGATGGGCAGAGCTTTGCCACGTCTCCCACTGAATGAACAACAAAAGCCTGGGATATCATTACAGTTTTAAGGTAAACATTCCCCTTGTCCCTCACCTCTTTATTCATGTTGTATCATCAGTGATAGGGCACAAAGAGACTGGGAAATGTTTTCCTTTTTGTGAGTCAAAAGGATCTAGTGTAACCCTCTTGTTCACTGTAGCTCATTATTAGGAAGCGTTAACAAGTCCGTGTTCAGGCAGAGGGAGAATAAGTACACAGTAATTGACTCCTGGCCTCTCTCATCGCATTAGCGGCCCAATAAAATGGGCTCTGCTTTCACAGGCGTGCAAGATGACTGAGGGAACATGGCTGTCTCATTTGTCATCAGAACTGCCTGAAATAAGCATAAGGCCTCTGCAGATGAACCATGAACCTGCATTTTATAATAGACTCGCTGCCTGTCTCTCTCTGCATCTTTATCTCCTCGCTCTATCATCTGCCTCTGAGGATAAAACAGCATTTGTGTGACAGTGTTTCACAGCATAAAGCCACGTTTTAACATTAAATTGCACACACATATATATGCACACACATAATGTATGTGTCGTGCAGAGCACAGCCATGGTGTGGTAGCAGCTGAGGCTGGCGTGTGTCTGAGCAGGCTCCTTAGAAGCAGGAGAGGGTGAGGTTGACAGCGTCAGCTTGGCTCTCCTAATGAATGTCTCACTTCCCGCGGCACACTCCCTTCACTCTCACCTCGCAGGCACCTAGCACCCCTCCGCCTACGGGCCCCACATCTCACCGGTCGACAGCTAGTGCCATCATTGGTATGACCTCATGGCCTCCCAGGCTTGCCTGCGGAGCCTGTGTCACTTTGGTTTTGGCAAAGGCTGGGGTTCTGGGGGTGGTGTCAGGGCACTGTGAAGGGTAAACAGATTAATAGAAGCTAATGAGAGACAGAGGAGCAGTACAGTAAATACAGACAAATTAGTGTCCATCTTTATCTTTACTCTTTCAGTGCTGTAAAAATTACAGGAGGTGGGTATGGCAGCACACACACAGTGCTTCTTGCCGGGGTATTGCTGTGATATTTAATTCTTATTAGTCAATTCTATTTACGTAAAAGCACATATATTATAATATTTGTAACTGTAAAGTCGCTTCCATAGAAATGACACATTTGGGAATCTCTCAAGTCACAAGTCAGGTGTAGCGGCTGGTCAAGGCCAGACAACGAGAAAAAGAGAGAAAAAAAGAACTGACATTCATGTAAATGATGATTAACACAGGCCAGATAGGGTGAAAAGATGAGAAAATACTTTCCAATACTTGAATTATACACAAGTAATAATGTTTCAGCTACCCCCATGTCAGCTTGGCTTTCCTCTGGGTGCTGCTGTTTACTCAAAAAGTCCAAAGACAAACATGTTGTGTGTTTCAGTTTGGACTGGTGATAATATGTTCAATCAGTGGTGGAACGATGACTGCAAATCTGTACTCAAGTACGACTACAGTTACATTACTGAAGTGTTACTCAATTACAAGTAAAACTTAAAATGATACTTAAGTAAAAGTATAAAGTATTGTCCTCTTACTAGTATCAGTTACTTTTTAAAGGTTGATGTTTAATGCATTATAAATAGCAGACATTCAAACCCTAACCCATGGCTACAAACATGCAGATGAAAGGTCGGGATATTAATTCAAATTGTACTCAGTTATGATTTTAAAACTAAGTAAATTATATGGTGTAATGCATACTTAAGTATGAGAAAAAATACAGACTTGAAAATATATTCATGAAAGTACCACAAAAATTACTTAATTACAGTTATTTGCGTAGCTGTAATTAGTTACTTTCATCCATGTATTCAAGGTATTTTCTACTTTTCACCCAATGCATCCTGGGCAGTGATGCATAAAGTACCCAAATTCATACTTAATACTTAAATTCATACTTAAAGCAAAGATATTGTGTTAAAATATACCTTTAAAGGTGAAGGTCACCCATATGAATAGTACTTGATTAAAAGTCTTGAAGTATCTGAGCTTAAAAAGTACTTAAGTATCAAAAGTAGAAGTAAAAGAAAATGATCCATGCATCTATGTGTATGTATTCACTGTGTACTAGGTGTCGACTTATTATCGACCTGGCCAATTATTACATCTGATATTCAGGATTTTTTATGATTATGGGAATAATACACTACTTTGGTTAACAAGAAACTAAAGTTATCAAATAGATTTAGTGAGTAAAAAGTACAATATTTGCCTCAACAAATGTAGTGGAATGGAAGTACAAGGTAGAAGGGAATGGCAAGTTAAGTTCAAGTACCTTAAAATTGTACAATGCTTGAGTGAATGTACTTAGTTACTGTACATTCGGTGATCCAGGTGCATGGCCTGCTTTTTCCTTATTACACAAGATAAAGCCAAACTATGTTTTTCTCCAAAAGTGACAAGATAACAAACACATGACAAGTTAAACTTTAATTGACACTACATAACAATATGCATGGACCTTAAACACACTCTTTTACATTCAGCTCAAGTATAGCATTTACTTTCATTCATGGCTCAATGAGGTGTATGGGAACTCACGGTGAACATGTCGGCCTGTTGTTTTCAGTGACAAAGTGGGAACATTGTCAGTGTTATTGGTCACTCAGGCACTAATAATGTAATGACTGTGGTCACTGGACAAGCATTGATTGTCCCTCACTTTCCCTCCTACACACACACACACACACACACACACAAGGAGACATTCACACACTGACTTGATTAAAAGCACACCACACAAAGCTCACATATACGGTATGTACTGTAACACAAGTAGCGTAAATCACACCAGCAGAATATTTGTTTCAGATGGTGACTGTGATGTCCACCATTAAATGTTCTCTTTTTCTTCGGTCCACTGTTTTTCCTTCTTGTTGCCTATTCCTCCACGTCCCTTTTCTTTGATTGCGGCTTTTCAGTGTGGTTATCCAATGCGTATCTCTCCCCTCTCCCCTACTTGAGCAAGGTGACAATTACAGGGTTTCCAAGCTGAGAGGAGACGCTCATCAACATCTATAATCTGTGGGGACCCCTGTCACACACACACACACACACGCACACGACCATCCAGCTTGTATGCCATTCACATACAAAGCCATATAGAGACCGCACACACACACAAACACACACGTACACACACGCTTTACCACCCCCACATGTCCCCTGCTGTTCCTCACTCACGATAGAAGAGCAAGCAAATCCAGAGGCATGACAGACAGACCGACTCACAGACGTATCATTATCCGAGCCTCTCCATCAGGGTGGGTTGTCTGACGATAGCAGGGCTGAGGACCACAGCTTTCAGTCCCATGATGCTCTCTGCATACTAACAAATGCCCAGACACCCACACATTCTGTAAAGCCCATCTGTGCCTTTCATCTCACCCTTTGCTACCTGTAATATTGGTCTGTAATGAGCCGAGTTATCTTTTAGTCCAAACTTAGGAGCCTTTCGTAGAGGGCAGCAATAACAGCAGTTTGTTTTTTCCTCAAGGATAGCCTTGCAACTCTGGTGAATTGATAATATGATTCATTTGGAGAAGTCATCTTTTTGCTTTTATGAAAATTTGGACAGGTGAGGGACAAAAAAACACATTTTTTTTTAGCATTACGACAACTACCATATTAGTTTTTCCTGAACTCTCTAAACTTCTCTCCAGATCTTAACAAATCCAAACCTTTTCCCTACTCCCAGTCTCCCCTGTCCCCTTTCCTCTCCTCCTCTCTTGGCGTAGACCCTGTCTGGACCTTAACAGGAAGGGTGTGGCGCTGAGGTGGCACACCAGGGTCGCGACCTGGCCTCCCTCCCGTCATTACAGCCTCCAGCTGGGCCAGGACTTCCGTTGATGTGGTCCACCGAGGAGGGGAGGCAGGGGAGGGACATCCCCTTAATTGTACCCTAGGTCATAGCGAAAGGAATGTCTGAGGTCTGAGGCCTTGTTACATATACACACACACACATCCAGAAACGCTCATATACACGCTCGCTCTCTCGCTCTTTCTCCTCTGTCTCTCGTTCTTCTGTGTTCTCCACCTCCCATACACCCACCCCTGCGGAGAAGGCCACTAATTGGCACATTGGCTGCCAGTGTGGGTGTGGAGGGAATGTCAGAGCGCCACGCCATAGCAAGGAACCCACAGACATCTCCAGAGCAAGATGGGGACCCTGGGGAGAAAGAGTGAAGATGAAGAGCACCCTACTTCACATCTTCTTTTGACCAATACATAATAAATACAGGTGAAGAAATAAGATGCAGTGCAGGAGGTCAGCTTGTTTTGGTTTTCAAGTGGCAGGTACATGTTGCAGGCAAATTTCATCCATCCGTTGTTTGGGTTTTTATTATTTTGGGTAGTCGTGGTACATCGTGATGTGAGGAGATTTTCTTTTCAAAATTCCCTCATTACCTGCGCTGCACAGGCAAAATAAAAGTTTATTTTGAAACATGAGCAATGCAAAGACGTTTATATTTAAGGGAAAAAAAAGAATCAGGTCCAAAACTAAGTCTCCGTCCTGCAGTAACATTAAATGGAGGAAGAGTATATTTAATCCAGACCATATAAAAGACTCTGCATTCATTGCCAGGGCGATAAATAAAAGTCCTGGTACAGTTGGGCATTGAGTTTCTTTATGGGCCCTCATCCTCTCTTTTATTGACTTCTCATGCCATCTGGAATGCTCCAGCTGTGAAAAATTTGTCTACTGTACTTTCAGGTTTATTTTTTTTTGTCAGACATATTCCCATACACAACAACATACAGCGTATGTAAAGTGCGCACGTTTTCCTCAACTTGATTGACATGATTTATACACCGATACTCATACACACATATAATATGAATACAATTTCTCCTTAGGTCACTTATTCCTCCATTGAGAACACTAACTGCTATGTATTATAATAGTTCATGACTAAACCAAGAATTGTAAGAGCTCTCAGTGGTGCCCTATTCCTGACATTTAATGGGTACTTTATTGGATTAAAGAGCCTTTTTTTTTATTCATAGTGAAACTGATTGAATGAATTCATAATTTCAAGGACTGCCACTATGCCACAGATAATTATGGCTGCACATGTTTTTTAAGAGTGTATGGATGTATTTAGGGATCGTGCGCTTTGTTTGTTTTTAGCCACTGAAGCAAAATAGGCTTGTATATGTGCGGAGGAATTTTCAAATTTTAGGTTAGACTTTCCCGTTGCTTAGTCGCACCCCTGCACAGGCATGTAGTCCTGAAGGCGTGTATAACATCTGCAGGTTTGCAACTAAAGATCAAGTGAACTTAAAGGGGCATTGTGTAGTTTTGGAGAATAAATCCTAAACAGAATTATAATACTTACAACATTAATGATGTAATAATACAAACTTAGAAATATTTATTTTTTCCATAACTGTATAAACAAGCTGTTCTCAGAGGAAAATAAGCTCCCCAGAACACTGCTTGAAGCTAAAAGGGTGGCAGGGTCCGCCAAATATAAACAAAGTAAAACAGTATGAAATTGAGTTGTCCTTTAAGATCAGTTTGTCTACTCAGTTTATTCGGTCATGAAAACAAAGGTAGTTTGTTTATTTAGCTTTTATAGGCATACAAAATCAGTCAATGAAGATCTTTCTCTTTTGATAAAAAGTTCTCCCCCAAACCTACGCAGCACTTTAAGTAATCCCAGTGTATATAGCCTTATTTTTTTGTGTACGTAGCACATAAGTCTGACTCAGCATCTGCACAATATCTGCTCTCTCTCTTTCTCTCTGCCTCTTTGTCTTTCGTTTACTCTGCGTGTTCTCAGGAAAAACAGGTCCCCCCGAAAAACATGTAACACATAAAACAACCCCATTTCAAAGTTCTTACGAAACAGGCACTGAAGGTCACCGTGAAACAATGGCAATTCTTCAGTTTGGGACTAAGAGCAGGGAGGTAAGTGGCAGCGCTGACATAAATACAAAAATAGAGTGGTGATGAGGGCTGGTTAGAGTGGGTGGGAGGATGGGAGTAGGTGGCTATTGGTGCATTTGAACTTGTGGTGGGCTGAGGTGTAGGGGGCCCAAAAGGAGGAGGGGGGGGGGGGGCAGGTCAGGGACTGATAGCCCACAGGGCTGGTGGAGCCTCGGCCCATAGAGCATGCAGCCAACTTTCCAGTCAACACATGAGTCAGTCAGCAGAGATGCGCCCAAAATAAATGGCTTCCCTGTTCCAGGCGGAACCACACCCTCTCGTGGTTTCTTAGAGGGCAGCGTGGGCAGGCTGGGCGACCGCCCCTCTGGGGTTTCTGGGGCCGGGGATGGATCTGAACGGGGGCGGTGGCAGGGGTTGAGAGGGGGAGAGAGGGAGTGGGTGGTGAGTGGGGGCTGTGAGGAGCATGGGGGCGTGTTTGAGTTCCCAAAATGGCAACATAAGGGTGAGGAGCTGGCAACCCCTCAGTCTTTTCATTGTTTATTGTTTACCCGCACCGCGGACAGTAAACAATGGCACGCCCTCTCTTTGGGCACTCTGCGGCCGAGACTGGGGCTGAAGCTGACCCTGGAGATCAGGCAGTGGGCAGGGCTTCCTCCAACACCCAGCCTTCGCTGTTCAAACACACCGCTGGGCCTCCATTCTAACTTAAAATCTTAGTCGCTGTCTCTTCCTTTGCTTTGTTTTTCACTATCTTCTTCAGAATACACAATTTATTTCCAAAAACTTTTTCTCCCTGCCTCTCTATTGTTCCAAACCCTGCAGTTACAGTTATCTGTTCACCCTCTAAAATAGGCTGCTGAATGCTAAGGCAGATCCTGACAGGACATCAAGCTGTTTGGCCAGCCAGAGGTTAGATGCCCTGATGACACTTGCCCTCGTCTTATGTTTTGTTTTCTCTCCATCTCACTCATTCTCTCATTCTCCTCTCTTCTTCTTACTCTGTGCATGTGTGCATGTCCCTGCCCGTGATGGGTCTCGTTAGCTGTCAAGTGTCATCTTTATTAGCACTCTCGGTGAGTCAGAGGAGTGACAAGAGAGAGCTGGGAGTCGGTCTTTCATTACCCCCGGCGACGGAAGTGTCATTCTCTCCATCTATTATTCATATTCTCTTTAATTTAACCAGGTAGAAGTGGCCTCGCCGCATAGCGCTCGCAGATACAGTGAGTCACCCCGGCAAGACAAACACGGACAGGGAGTTTTTTTATTTGAAGCTGTTCCCAGTGAGGCAATCTGCTTGCAGGCTGTCAGGAAACAGAGCAATTACATGTTCGACACAAGATTCAAGACTTCAAAAATGTAATGATATGAGTGCCATCTGTTAAAAATATTGTGTATGGCTGGCACAAAATCATCAAAATATTACTGTATCAGATTATTGTCAGTTCGAACTTTGAATCCATGAAAGGCTTGATGTGATTGTTTATATTAATTCAAAGGTGCTAAAGCTTCTCTGTGTTTCATGCTTGAAAAGAGAAAATGCTAATCATCGCACAATTAATTACAAGAATATGATAAAATTGTTGTTTTTCTTTTGTTTGTTATTGTGTTTTTTTCTTTGCAGACATTTCTTAAATTTGCTCAGGGAAAAAAAAAAAAGAAGCTAAATCTTCAGGGAGTACCACCTTGCCTGCATTAGATAAAGAAGATCAAACCGTAAGCATACACCCTTTAATCCAAAGCACACACACACACACACACACACACACACACGCAAGCGAGCATAAACACACACTCCGAATCCACTCGAAACCACCCAAAACACACACATCCACTAAAGCCTTTAGGAGCTCCAACTTCTCAAAGTTGGAATGATAAGAAGTACAAGGAGAGCAGAAAAGAGTGAGACAAAGGAAGAGGGAGATAGAGAGAGAGAGAGAAGAAAACATTACATCTGCTAGCCTAGAATTAGAGCGTGAATGTATTGTCACTCAACTGAATGTTGCAAACTCCAGGTTCCCTCAAAAACAGGGACGTCTCCCTCACCGCCTTTTCCCCCCGAGGACTGGGTGCGTTTGGGGAGATAATTGACGAGTCCCCTGGCATGCAGCGAGAGAACGAGCACCACACTCAGCGACTCACAGCCACACAAAGCTTGGCTCACTCACCGTGTGTACGTCAGTGTGTACGTCAAAACAACAGACTGGAAGAGAGTGTGCGTATGTTTATGCATGTGTGCGTACGTGCGTGGATGTGTCCGCGTGCGTTTAGGCGTGTGTTTATCAGAGGAGGAGGAGAATAGGGTGATTATTCCTTTCTTTGTGTAGCGTAATCCATTTCCGCTAAGCTTGAGAGAGCACCCAGGAGTAATGAGAGATGAACCTGAAAGAGCCAGGCTCCATGAATACAGTTCTGAGGAAGGCCTGCGCTCTTTCTTTTTCTTTTCATCCCTCTTTCTCTATGCCTCCCTCTTTCCTCTCCTCTGCCTCTCCATCCCTGTGCCTGCGGAACACTTCTGTGTTTGACTAACAAACTGTTGTGTCTGAGCTTCAACTTCTTCTCGGCTTTCTCAAACTATAAGATGGCTATGCCAGATCCTATGACGGATTGAATCCCACCCTTTCTTTTCTTTCTTTCAGAGCAAACTGCCTGCTAAACTAGAGGAAATGAAGGCATCACAGCCATGTACAGGCGGAAAGTTTACAGGAAAAGTTAGTTGCAAAAGTAAAGTTGGATTTGGAATCAGTGTCTTCTACTCACAAAGCTTCGCCACCTTTATCAAAAATCATGCAATCTCGATATTTAGAATATAGTTTATGTTCCTAACATTTAAATGAAGCTCATTATTTAGTCAATTTCAGATGAGAAGAGCCTCAGAAGATGATTATAACAGTTAAATCTCATCTATGCTGTCGTAAATATGGGTAAAATGTTAAAGAATTAGTAAAATTCATTAGAAAAATGCATTTTCATCTTTGCTTTCTGCATCATCAAAAATAATTTAAAAAAACTCTTAACAGCTAATTTGTCCGTGACAACCGCAGAAAGATGCTGTATTTTATCACACATTCTAAATCAGTGCACACAAATGGCTGCAGTTGTTAGTTTCATTTTGAACATTACAGCTAATTAATGTAAATACCACAGTGGTCGATTGCATAAAAAAGACTGAAGATGTACGTTTGAGTCTCAGAGTGACACCAAACTGAAAACGGATAGAAAGTTCATCTTGGAGCTCCAGACTATAGAACGTTTTCAATTAAGAGCTCTGAGCTGCTGGGAAGAGCTGCCAAACTGCAGCTATAAATACTCACAACGGGCCAGTCTACTTGTCTGCCTGTTTATTTGGTCAACATTTTGCACGGCTCTTATTTATTCATTCTGTTTGTTTATTAATTTTGCAGGACATTTACAAAATGAAACTGTCTGGTGTTGTAGCTTTATTTAATACAGTCTTTTCCACAAGTTTCTTTCTCTTCGTCGAGCTCCAAAACAGCTCTACTCTTCTTCATCGCAGGTGAAACAGACTTTCAGTCGTCATACGGGAATGTAAGAGATGCAAAAATCAGCATTTATCTTTTTTCTGCTGCGTGGTTTTATAAAATGTGTCTGCACATTGACATCAGAGGAAAAAGGGAGAATCCAGTCAGACATGACAAAAACTGATGACACATGGACCAAGTTCCCTAATATTCTGACTGGAACCATAAATACCTTCCTTCTTAACAGATTGAGGAAGCTGTCACATCCACATTTGCCCGGGGACAAATTCATTCATAGGAAAATAAGAAGAACAGGCCCAGACGCACAAGACGGCGTCTCTCAATGTCAAACATACTGTATTAGAAAGACGCTGTGTGAGTCACAGAACAATCATCATTTCATCAAATTGACAACAATAAGATACATAATAACACGGACACTTTTATTACCTTCAATTCCTCTCCATGAAGCCTATACATGAGGCCAAATTAACAGAGAATAGGTGCAAATGCTTGTGTGATATTGGCTGTTTTTTCCGCGCAAATCTGTGTGTGTGTATGTGCACTCCAGCATATGTGCGTGTGTGTGAGAGAGAGAGTGCATGCCAGCAGAAGACTCGGCTGTGAGTGCAGTAGGCTCCGGCGCTCACTCAGTTTGTCCCTGCTGCGTGCGCTCCCACCCAACGCCTCCATTCCCGACCCCCTGCAGAGGCCTCTGATTGCTGTGGAAACCGCACTTAAGGAGAAAATTAGGATTGCCTCCTCCCTAATTTAAAAACACCGCTTAATTGGTTTCATTTATTACAGATGGAAATGCAAACTAAATGTTGTGCTATCTGATTTCATAGGTGCGTTTATTTGCTTAGAGAGACAAGATGAAAATAAACTAATCAAAAATTGTACGAGCAATTTAGAGGAAGAAAAGCTGCGTCGCCGAAGACGGAAAAAAATGGAAACATACAACTCTTGTCCTCATAGAAACGCCCTTCAAGGTAAACTCAAGTGGGTTGTGTCGATGTGGAAAATTACTGCTCTGATCCCACTGCCCCTTGCACAATCAAGACTCCAGCCTGTGGCTACGGTGCAGGTATATTTATCTCTTGCGGCAACAAACCTTACATACATACAGACATGCAGACATAATTGAATCCTTACAAAGGCATTTTTCATATACGAACACGTTCAGTATGTGGCCTTTCATCTTTCACATGCACACGCCGCCTCAACATGAACACGAGTACATACAAACATAGAGTTCAACACAATTTCGGACAGACAAAAACACCACTCTACTTCTCTGGTCATCTCTCCACAACATTCCCTGGACCAGGGGTGTGTATGGTCCCACCAGAGGGTGACAGCGGTCAGTGGTCACCTCTCTCTCACTGACTGGTTCTGTGTTGAACCATAACCACACCGTCGCCACACGACGTCCTGGGGCCAGGTGAGCATGCCACTATGCAGGGCACAACACAAACATCAGTCCAGTCTTGTCTCTGTACATATACGCACGGGGGGCAAGCAGCGGGGCATGAGCGGTTAAAGTTTATTTCTGGATGTATTCATTACACAGTGAAAGGGTTGCAGTTGGGGCTAGGCAATTGTGGCGCCAGCGTGTGATTGTGGCAAGACAGGCTGACCGCCCAAAAATGGCTGAGCTAACAGGGACAGGAGAGCAGGCGAGGTTTACACTTGCACTCGCTAGCCTTTGGCAAGTCGTAGTAGTCTCCTCGCTGTCCCCACCAACACACCTTGTGAAGTTCACTCGCCCCGCCGAAACCACTGTACACTGCAACAGTTTGTTGATGGATTACGAAAAAAAAAAAGGCCAGAGAGTAGGCGCTAAAGGGCAGAGAGAGGAGAGAGGCAGAGAGATCAGAGGCGGAGAATCTGAGTCTCTCTACCTTTTCCGTTGAAACTAACAACTTCATAGGAGACAGCCACCAAGCAAGTCTGGCAATCACATACTCTTCCACAAAGAAATAATAAGCAGCAACTGCAGACAGAGAAAGAAATTGCGAGAGAAGGAAAGACGTGAGGGTAAAAAGTGAGAAATGGATAGAGGGAGTTAAGAGAAACTACTTCTTTGGAGAAGTAACTGTGCTCAACCTCCGAATGTTGAGAGAGAGAGAGAGAGCGGTTTATTTGATGGCTCTGTATGTTTGAAATGGTGAAAAACTTGCTCCCATCACCTTTGCCTTTCTATGGCCTGTGTTGCTGAGGGTGTTTCACTCTGAGATGTTGTGTAGCTGTTTTGTGATGAGAACACCCTGAGGGAGACACAGCGGGACACAGGGTGTTAGGGTTCAGCTGTGTTTGCTTGCTTACAACCCGAGGAGGAAAAAAAAAACAGAGACATAAAATCAATGATGAGACTGTTAGTGGAGGTTTAAAAGGGAGCGTTTAGAGAGGATCCCTGGGTGGAAGGTGATGTAGTTGCAGTTTGTAAAAAGCATGCGATCCAACTCCACACTGCAAGAGAGCGAGGGGCAAGACAGCCTCTATGTGAAATTGCCGTCTTCGTGTGAAAGCATATAGGAGTGATTGAGCCAGAAGATGAGTGAGCTCGAGAACATGTGTTGATCTGCTTTTTTTTTTTTTTTTTTGGGTATTTATGTGAGGTGGAGGAGTGAAGAGATGGGGAGTTGGTGTGTGTGTGTGTGTATGCGTATACGTGCGCCCTCGCATGCATGTGTGTGCACATATGCGTACAAATGCTAGCTTTCTGGTTATCAGTCTTGTGTGTGGTTCAGGATGATAAATCACATCCTATTCTTTAGCAGTGACAGCTCTTCGTGGCAGCAAATCTGATTCTGGCCTCTTAAATCAAGACATGTGGTTGAACGGAGGCTGTGAGATCTGAGGTTTGCGATGCCTCTCAAAGAGAATGTCTGAATGGGCCTTTTGATAAGAAAACAGCTTGAAGCCATCCCACACAGGCATGAAAACAGCATGCACCTCCCGTGTGAGAGCCAAACAGATTGGAGGGGATGCGATGCTGGATCTGTTCCTATTACCCAACGAGCCAAGTGCGCAGAGTGATTGACAATGATTAAGTGTAAGAGGGTATGCTAGTGTCATTCCCTGAAACATATTTCCTACTTGTCAGTGTGTAGGAGGGTTGGGCAGAGCCTGTCCATCAAAAAAGACAGGAATACTCAGTCTCTATTATTTGCAGATCTTATCACTCTGGATCAAATTACTGTCTAAGAGGATACCTGAAGTCTCCTCTGATGTTTTCCCTACTGCACTGGTAAAGTGTATTTTTTTTTCCAAGTGCAGGTCAGTATAACAATAAAGGGATATATCACAGATAAGAAAAAACTCCTCCAGCTTTGGAATGTGATGATCCAAGTTTCAACTTGGAATCTGTTGTGGAGTCCCTGCCAAGTTTCAGGAAAACAGCGCTTGTTGACAAGTTGGTTGAATCGTGATCAAGGCACCTGCCACATTGAGAACCTGAATCAGGCACCATTTGGCGGTTCACGGGGTCACTCATTCTGTGTTGGGGAGAGAGAGCATGTGCCAAATTCTCCTTTCAATCATATAGTGCATGTAGAGAATACCACCCACTTTTACACTGTTGGTTTTGGATCAGACGGAACAAAAAACTTAGATGTGTTTATTAGAGGCAACCTTTCTGAGCTGCCCTTTAGTTCACTTTCTTTATACAACACACAGGTTTATGAGTTAACCGGCTTGTAGTCTGAACTGTGTCTCATTAAATAACTGCTCTGTTGCCAACTTTTAAGTATGAGTGGTCTTCTGAGTCCAGTTTGTGTTCTATGTTTTCCTTCAGTGCAAATGCAGAATAAAATATTAATACTAGATTGAAGCGCTTATGGCAATTTCACACTAATCATAACAGTATATCTTCAAACACCTGGTACATCTATATTTATTCTGAACCACCTGTTTAGCTAATTGAAAGAAATCAAACGCCGTATATAGAGATTATTAAAGTCCTTATTGGCATGTATATCATTTCTCGGTATTGTCAGGCCATTGTCCAAATTAAATGAATTTGATTCAGTTCAATAAAATGAAACTAAATCCGTAATTTCTCGCCAGTCGTGATACCTTTGTGCAAAAGTGATGTAGTTGTATTGTGTTTTTACAGGTAACACCTTTCACAGCTGCCAGCAAATCTCATGACGAAAATGAATAATTATGTAAAGCAGATAAAATACACAACCATCTGTATACGTGAGATTTACCTCCAAACTTACAGGTTGTCAGGATCCTGCTGATCTCTGATGTCATTAGGAAATGGTCCTTTAAAACTATACTCAGTATTATGATGATTATGATGACCGCGTGTACAACATGTAAAATAAAAAGTGCAATTAAAACTTGTAAATTGTAAAACAAGCATTCACATTTGTAATACTTTGAAAATGGATGCAGAGATGGAAAAAAGCGTGTGTTTTTTTTACCTAATAAGAAAAAGTTTTGCATTCCAATTTTCACTGAAGTAAAAGTACAAGAGAATTATCATCAAAATATACTTGAATATACTTAAAGTGCCAAATATAAAAATACATATGCACAATGGCACATTTTAGAGTAATTTATATAAGGTTACTGGATTATAATGATTGATGCATTTCATGTTCATCCTTAGATTAATGTTGTAAAGGTGGAGCTCATTTTAATTACTTTATGTCATGATGGGTGGTTTAATCTACAATAATAAATGATATTTCATTGCTGATACTCTGATACTTTTTATTATTAATATCAAGTGAATGTGAAGGTTTGCCTTTGAAAGGGGGGGGGGGGGGTTACTTTAAAAATGTATTTGGATACAGTTACTAATTACCTTATACAATATAACCTGTATTACAATAATAAAGTAATGTAACTTGATAACTTTATTTTACTTATGGATTATCTTGATACCAAACACATGCACATAAAGACTAGAGATAAAAGACTGGTTCCTGAAGACCAGAGTGATGTTGTGTGAGACGCGTGAAGTGTTGTCATGTGGGTGCATGTGCCTGGTTACAGAGTATTTCATTCCTTTTTTTTTAAAATAGTGCTCCTGTCAGTGATCCTCTTTTTTTTTTTTTTTTTACTTAAAGTATCTGTAATCTAATTACATATTTTTCCTTCAACTGTAATAGATTACACCTTTTTTTTTGGTATTCTAATAACATAATCCCATTACATGTATTCCATTACTCCCCAAGCCTGTTTGTTACCTTCCACCACTGAATCAATGCAACGGTGAAATGCATTTTAATTTGTCACACCTGACTGTGTCACTGTGACTCAAATCAGTTACAGTTCTGTCAGACAAATCAAAACATAATTAACAGTGCAATCAATATCAGTGCAAAGTAAAGGCATAGTGCCACACGGAGAAATACGCTAACTTTTTCTGCCTCACGATTTCAGGGAGATGACACGTTTTCTTTTGCACTTCACAGAACGAGCTGCCGTCAGTAACAACAAATGGCCACAACACACCACCACCACCTGAGCCTGATTTGGAGTGAAAAAATATTAAGTTTATTCCTGCTGAGTCTCTGCATAACAAAGACTTCTATGTATGTGCTATTTAATTAGGAAAAAACAGAAGATATGCCATCCAGGCAGTGTCGGTGGGAGAGTAAAAAAAATAGATAAATAAATAAATAAAAGAGAGAGAGAGAGAGAGAAAGCCAGGAGGATATTGAAGGGGGGTAACAACAGTTGCAGACAGTGCTGCTATTTTTTTTTTTTCTCCAGGAGCTTCCTCTCAGGTACGCTGAGAAGCGGCATGCTGCAGCAGCAACAGCAGCAGCAGCAGCGTGTCTTTGGCTGACCTATTTAGGTAATTGCACTCTTCATTAAAAAAACTCCATCTGCAAGAGAAATTACACTTCCCCAATGGAATCTAGGTAACATAATCTCCCTCCGGCGGACTAATTGCATGGCATGATAACCTCATAGGCTCGGCCTGTTTAATTTTTCATCTCTTTTCAAATAATTATGGATCAGTAGAGAGAGGTATTGATTTGATTCATTAACTTCCTACACTGAGCCAAGGTTAACGATTACACAGATCCCCAATTACACAGTAAAGATCCACTGGTCTATTTGCTTTGATTGGCTTCCACTTTATTATTGGCAAAGGTTGTGTTGAAACAATACACAGATTTGGTAGCGGGGGGAATAAGGAGCAGGTGTACAGTAAATGCACCATGCCTCCCAGCTATAAGCACATTATTGACAAGTGAAATGAAGTGTGCAGCTGAATAATCTGCTTTAAAACAGACCGTAGCGATATTTTCTGTAACACAGGCTTGCATTCCCAGTAAGAGGTGCCTTTCCACCGCTGGCATCTTTAGCTCATGCTTAATGGGAAGGACACACTGTTGCACATTCTAGCCTCAGAGCATTAGCGTGTTTTGTTGAGAAATCGAGAGCGTTTCAATAAATGAGTCTCACAGCAGCAATGGGAGCCACATTTCCACCTTGCACTTTGCTCAAACACCTGCTGTGCTCTACTTGTGAACAAACAGGTCTTTAGAAGACACGGCCTCAGGCAGGGTGAACAGGCATAGGAAGCGGTTCAGGCTCTGACTCCAGGGTGTCTTACTTAACGTGCAAAAGAAAGGTTTGAGGGCATGTGTGAGAGATACTGTACAGAAATGATCCCACATGATATTCCCTTAACAGTATATTGTTTTGTAACACAGTAGAGTGATGTAATTTCTGTATAAGCGCGACACTATAGCACCAATTGCTTTCCAATGACTTTATATTCCCACATACAGTATATAAAACCATAACTCAGTTCCCACACTGCACTCATTCTCCTGTTTTGCCTGTTTAATTCTGTTCATCAGATTTCTAATCAGAACATAATGTTTGAAAACACAACACCGGTTTGTCTTCGCCATAAAGTAAGAGCCTTTCTTATGTTAGACTAGTGTGTCCGACCCCTCCAGGATGATTTGAAACAGACATGAGGACATTAAAATGACTGTAACGTCTAGATGATTTCCTCCCATTAAGTTTCCTCTCCTCTCCCCTTCCATAATCATTTCTCTTATTTCCGCCACCTTATCCAGGCAAAGGAGAGGAAGCTTGTCTTCACCCATCCACAGATGAATCACATTTCAAATTCATTACATCAAGGATGAAAAAAAAAAAAGAATTAATAAGAAGGAAAGGAGCTACAGAAAGTACCAGATTTTATACATGTGTATTCTATAAATGGTGGCTGTTTTCGCTGCGAAGTTGGGTACAGGGGCAGTTTTGAGTTGGCACTCTAACGTCCACAGTAAATGTTCTTTCTTGTTAATCACGCGGTGGGGTATGTGCTAATCTACCCCCTGCCACTGCTTCTTCTCTCAGTCTCCAACTGAGGACCCCCTCGCCTACATGGCCGCACAAACACACACACATACACACACCGTCCAATGATCTCACCTGCTCTATATCTGCCTTTATGCAAGTCCTTCGAACTCTGCCAGCCGAATGTGCGAGTACGTGTGTGCATAAATGCCTGTCTGTGTTTAGTATTGTGCTCTAGTTGCTACGATGCATTGAAATAGCATCACGGAGCTTGAAAGTGTTACAGGACTTGGCTGGGTGGCTAAGCACTTGTCCAGTTCGTTCTACGGTCTCACCACAGCCACCAAAATTGTTAGAAAAAGAGGGAATTATCCACACGATCCCACGTCTCTGGTGCAGATCTGAGCAGAACCTCACCCAGAGATTACACAACCGGCCTTGGGACTCACCTCACCCCTTATTTTCTAATCAAAACGTATCTCCAAGTTGGTGGCCTCTTTTCTTTCTTTCTTTTGATTTTTTTCACATCCTCTTTTTTTTTCCCTCCCTCCTCCGTCAGCCCCCCTTGTTCTTTCTGACCACTCCTGTCTAGCGGCGGACAATGGAAACTCCTCAGACGGGATAGAGTTTCCACAGGGTATACTAAACTAGACCCCGGGACCTATAGGGGCCCAGAAGGGAAACCCGCCAACTATTCCTCCAGTCATGGAGGCTCATGTTGCCTTTCACCATCCATCTGTGGGCATAGAGAGAGTGCAGACAGGCCAGCCTGCTTTTATTTGCCCAGCATTTCCATTCAGGGTGATGAGGCCTGCCAAGGTTTCACAGGTACTGGTAATGTAAGCCTTGCTCCTGGGGTCTCAGTAGTCTAATTTAGGGGGTTTGGACAGCAGCTCAGGGGCGTTGGAGCGGTTTGGTTGACTGGCTCTGAGTTGGGTTGGTGTGTCTCTCAATCAGACCCTTCATGGAGCAGACAGGGGGAGGAGGAGAGCCCGGGCGCTACTTCCACTGTTATTCCTTCCTCCATCTCTCTTTCTCTCTCTCCCTCTGTTTCTCCCCCTTTTTCTTTTCTGCGTCGAGGCTCCACAGCGCATATAGTGCAGTAGCATTCCCAGAAGGGTCGTTCTCGGGCTGTTGACATTGCAAAAAAGTGTAAGTTTTAACAAGTGTTTAAAGAGCATAGCTGGGGACACGGGTCTGTGACTCTGAATGTTTGGAGTGTTAACAGGGCCCTGGGTACGACTCGGCCGGGCTCACGAGCAGGATTCAGGATGACATGTTTGTAGAAGTCTGGTCATTTTGGCTTACTGGTTTTCCCCCAGCTGCCCCAGCCCAAGCCAACACAACCTGGACCCCGCTGGGGTCAGCAGCAGACCCTCGACATTACTAATCGGATATAAAAGTTTTTTCTTGTAATCAGCTATTGCGCTCTGATTGAAGCCTCTAAAATTATGAGGAAAAGAAGCAGAGTTACTCCACCTGAGTTGGTGGTTGTAGAGGGAAATTGGGTAATTTTGCAAATCACCCCTGCAGGTACCTTGGCCAATTTCATCAGTGTGGGGGACAATAAAAACAACAGAGGGAAAACAGAGTAGAAATAATTCCTGTTTTAAGTAACAACCCAATTACACCACAGCCATACAACAGACCCAGAGAGACACTTGGATGGGGTTAATTTGAATAATGAGTGTAAATACTCTCCATGGACTACTCAGCAGCCCTCTTCATTGCCCACTTCATAGGTTTTTATTTAAGTAATTACATAAGTTTCCCAGCTGCGTGAGTGTACATTTATGGTTTTAGTGTCAAATAATTTTCATTGCCCTCATTATTTCTGAATTAAGATGCTTATGCTTAATTAGCTGTACAACATTTTCTGACTGTAAGTCACTAAGGTAATGTCAAAGTACACCAGATGCTCTAACTATATATTTTTATGATAAATACAAACAAAACAATACAACTTCCACCAAAACTAGTAGCATTTTAACAACACAGATGATACCAACAGACTATTTTTGTCTATATTGTAGGCCTCAAGTTACTCATTGATCCGATTTTGAGTTCTCTTGGTTCAGAACTGCTGCAGTTATGTCCCTCTCAAGATCTGTAAGAATCTGTCTAGGTTACTCACTGCACCCCTAAAACCAACCTCTAAATCATATCTACGACATCTCTCCATCATTGGTTTGTTGCCAATTTACCTCATGGCAAAATCCCATTTGAGTTCTACCCCACCTATCCCCCATCATAGCTCCCAATTCAAACATTTGACAGCCTCTGGAAAGGTGCAGTTCAAGTTGTTTTCACTCAGACGTCTCTCAAATGCAGCGTTAACAGGCAGTATGAAAAATACCCCGAAGACACATATCAGTTTGGCTAAAAACAGGGCGTTAGGAGGAAAACATTCAGAACCCCTCGTGAACCAATATGTTCGAAACTCTCCGGAGATGTGGCGCTACTGCTTTCTGTCTGTTTTTTGGGACCAGCAATTAGCTTATCCTGAGTTTTATCCCAGAAGAAAGTTTACTGTCAACACACTGTTCAATATTTGAGAGTCAGATTTTACACATAGACCAGGGCTAACGGAAAGTTTTAGTTGTGATTTAAAGTCACTTGCAGGTTTTTATCCATTTTCCTTTAGTGTAAAAAATCATCATTTCTCATTGCAGTGCTGTGGGACCTGAATTTTTGATTCTGAACATAATCCACAGCTTACTTGTTTTTTTACTTAAGTAAAAACATAGTTGGATACGGCACATACCTATCTCTCAACAGAATTTTAACCCCAAACCTGGACACCAATGATCCACTGTATGTGGTGAACATTTATCAAGTTTCGTTTTACATACTGTTGCACAAAGAGCCAAGTGTTCTGGGAACTTACTGTAGGGGACAGACCTCAGAGCCCACAAGATCTGCATATGTGAGCCATAACCTCACCATACTTATGCGAGAATATTTCTTCTTCTTCTTTATATTTCGGACACATGTCTGTGGTCAGAGTTACATATTTTGCATAGAGTTGAAGTGCGGTAGTAAGAAGGAGAAAAGAGGAACCTGCTGGAGATTTACCATGAGTTTATATAAATAAAAATGTTGCAAAGTTGCACTAAAAGAAATGAAATACCACAAGTTGCGAAATCTGTTTTATGTAGGCATCTTCTACTCTAAAAAAAAATCAACAAAAAACCTTTTCACCACTTCACCAGAAGCACTCAATGGCACCTTAATGCTGCCCCACACACAAACACACACACACATGCACACACCCATGTACACACAATAAGAGGGAGACCCTTTTTCCTCAAATGGGATACGACAATCCAATCAGGCGTGCAATCATGCTAAAACAGAGTAAACATGGCCAATTACAGAGCATTTTGCTGGATGCTGATTAGTGCGTGTTACCCCGGGGCTACAGTGAGGTAAACAGAGGCAGTGACCGACGGCGTGTTGACGTTCTCCCTTCACTTCACTTGGCCAACCGGATGAGGGATGACAATGCAGCGTGCGTAATCTGTTAAAGGTAGAATAACAAATACCAAAGTGCCACTTTGGTTCCTCCATCCCCCGGCAGCCGTTTCCACCCCTGGAGGGCAATTTGGACCAAGATTTATTAGACATAATTAACTGACTGTGCTGCCCCTGTCTTAGCCTGATATTTAATTTACTCACTTAAACAAAAGACAGTCAAATGGGATGGGTATATTCTCTGTGAATGCCGCTTGTTTGTACTGCTCTGCTTTCTGGACTTTGTGAGACTTAATGAAGGCTGCATAGTTGCTAACATGATATGAATGCATGCGGCCATGCATACGAATGTGCACATGCTACTGATGAGACATTGAACGACCAGAGAATGACACTGATTGAGTCGCCAGCACAATAGCATAAAAGCTTTTGTTAGATTATGAACACAACATTTCAACAAACAGTTTTTGTAGCAGTTTGATAGATGATCATATTGATCACTTTACCCAAGGTAAGCTAATTGTTTTTACACTATGAGAAGCAAAGCTCACAATGCAGTGTAAGAAAATTAAATGTGTTTATTTAGCAAGCCCCATTGATAAATACATTGCTTGCAACATCAATACCATATAACTTGGTTACCAGATGAGGCTTTCTAATGGATATGTGTAATTATAAAGTGGGTGTGTTCAAAGAAGACGTCCATAGAACAATGTACAGAGACTTTAGTCGCGTTTCCACCACAGGAACCGTCCCCAGGGGCTAGGAACCTTTGGCAGAACTGCAGGGACCAGGGTCTAAATTAAGTTCCACAGAAATTATTTTAACCCTCAAAAAGTCTCTGCTCGGAGGGTACTGCCTTCCAAAAGTCCAGGAACTGGACTATTTTTTGGGGGTGTTTTTTGGCGGATTGCCTGCCATTTCCACTGTAACAACAAGGGCTGAAGGAACCTTTTACTTTCCGGAAAAGTTGTTCCGGGGACTAAAAGTATTTGGGTGTAAACACATCTTATTAAATCCTGAAATATTTTCACTGAAGCATTATTTTTTCTTTTGTTGTACAGTGTCACAGTGCAAGGTTTATTGGAACAACCAAATAAATATTGCGTGTTTCTTTATTAAATCCTCTACAAATTCTCTATTGACTACAGTCAATACAAGTGATGCAGTCTCTGTTGCAACTCTTGCAGTTCCTTTCTGTGCAGCATTTTCAAGCCTACAAATGCCTGTTTACACTCAACATCAAAAGACTTCTACCAGTGTACAAATGGGCAGATCTTCATTTCCAAACACAACATTATGTAATTGCAGTCATCATTCTGTCATCACGCCCATAGTAGTGGAGTGGTCGAGACAAAAGGCCCTTCAGCTAGACTTAAACATTAGTCTACTGAGTTCTCCAGAGAGCAAAAAAGGTTAGTTTTCTAAAAAATAAAGCAATTCATAAAAAAAAAGACATCACATAAAGAGAAGCAGAATATGTTTGCTCCTTTCATTCAGTGGGTGGTATTGGTGGCTTATCTTTGAGGGTTGGCGGTGGTGGCATTAGTAACACCAAAGCATGCACAGAAAGCGGAAGTGTGTTCTTTGTAACGCTGGAGATTGTGGTGGGGAGGGAGGAGAGTGTGTGAATGTCTGTCTGTTTGTCTGTCTGACTGGTTTACAGTCAGAACCTACAGATTGAGTGTTCGGAGGGTTTGAGCTGTGTTGGAAACCCCCTTGGAGCCCTGGCAGTCTGTCTGTCTGTCCAGCTGCTCTGCAAGACAGAAGTGTCGAAACACTTCACTTCCTGAGAGGCAGCAGACATCAGGGTCGGACAGCCTCGTCCTGACGTGTGTTATTGTGTGTTCAGTCTGTGTTTGTACGTAAGTTGTAAGAGGGGGGTATTACCCTTACATTATGTTTCATGATTATGTCTGCACTTATTTTTCTTTCAATCATTCTGTATATTGTGACACAGTTACTATACGGAAAGGCACACATACTGGTCATAGTATCACTTCCTCTTAAACAGAGACAGGGCCTTTAGGTCTTTTATCATCATATTCTCATTAGAATAAGAATACAGTAAACCCCTGTAACAAAGCACGTAAACAACTTGCTTTTGATGGGAATCTGATATAGTTAATACTGTATGTAGTATTTGATTTGCTATATTTTATAGTAAGATCTGATCTGTCGGGGGCAGTGGTGATTAAATGATATTGTATCTTTGGCACGTTTGACAGACAAATTTCCTTTGTTTTTGTCTTGCTGTATGTCCTGCATATGGAAATAGTATGAGTAATGTGCATTGCATTGTAGATATGTCTGCAGAGCGCACGGAATCTAAGTACACAATGCGCGTTTGTATGTGTGTGTGTGTGTGTTTGTGTGTGTCTGTGTGTGAACACGTTGATGACTATGTGGCTGCACACATACATGAACGCACGTGTGCAATGACAAGACCGAGACAAGGGATGCCCTGCAGCTGCTTGTTCCATCTGATGAGGCAGAGTCAAGCTCTGATAGATTCCATCTACCTTGCCTTAACCTTAATTTGCCAGGATGCGGCACGTCAAACAGCCTCGGGACCAATGGAATCTGTCAGCCAACTTCAAAATGTTTTTCATTTCTTTCTCTACCGTAACAAAGGGGTTCAAACGTGCATCCACTCAAGCAGCAACAGATCTCCTATCCTCCCTTGTTTGCATGTCTCCTTTACGAGGCGAGTGTGAGAGCATTTTCCATCCAAGGTAGCCGATGTTGGCACTTGATTTTGAAAAGGGGTTCAAGGTCTTAACATGTACTAACCTGTTGGTCATTGACATTATTTATGTATACCTTACAAGTAGAGGGTGTGATATCTGTGCTTACAAAAATATAAAGATGTAAATAGAATAGAAAAATACATATAATGGGCTCTGTGGAACGCCAGTGTTGTGCTGGGTGCCAGTCGTTAGTTTATATTTATTCCTCCATTTCTAAACCAACGTTAGCTACAGTACGGTTGCTCTCAGTTAGTGGAGTGGGGAGGGACGCTAAGACGAGTGTGCATAAAGTCATTGAAAAACCGACCCAAAGAAATCCACTGTCCATGAGCACTGAACAACTTAACAAATAGTCCTCAGGCCTGAATCTGCAACCAAGAGAGAACGTCTCATACTTTACGATCTGCTCACGTATGGCGAATAAAAAACTGATTAATACATGTTAATTCCTAGGAATTGTTACATATAGCCTCTTTAATTTAACCCAATTTGATGTAACCAGCATGTTGCTAATCAAGTACACTATCCATCTTAAGTGGCATATGTCTGTATTTGCACAAGTTCTGTGTTTCCATATTGTTGGTCTTGGTTTAGGTGTCCTCATGCTAAGTTGTCATGAAGTGAAGACGGAGACAGACACTCTCAGTTCCCTAATTCAGCACATCTCTTTGCTTTTTACTGGCAGCACACTGTTACTCACGCTGATAATGTAACGGCTCAGTGGAAGATCCAAAAAAACAGATAAAGTTTAATTTCTTGTACTCTTATTTTAATTCATTTTGTTCTTTGACTTGCACCAAGAGAGTTTGCACGTGTGTCTGAGTGTTTGAGTTTATGAGCGTGCATGCATGTACTGTTCGTGCAAGTGTGCATGTTTGTGCGTCTGAGTACAGCTGTTTGCTTCCTTCCACAGAGTGCCTCTGTGGTTGCCTTCTTGGCCCTTAATGCCGGAAGTCCCCCACCAGTCGCATGTGACATTGGTTCCTGACACCCTCGTGTTTACAGTGAGCGCAGACGGACGCGGTCCCCTCCAGAAACGTTTGTCCTTAGTAAAAGAGGAGGTGTTTGTCCTTCCAAGCCTCTTGGGAAATTGTCCACGGCTCTCGTTAAGCGGCTCCAGACCACACTGAAAACAGCCCTGTCCACAACAGATGTTTGTTTTGCGTCGACTTTGCTCTGTTGCGCTTGAGAATAAGAATAGAATCCTTATGGAGGCTGTTGTCCACATGAGCCACTTTGCTGTGGAGACTGTGGTCGGTGGATTATATCAACAGCAAAATTATACCCAGACCCCTTGTTTAAAGTCAGTTTATTGTACATAAAGATTTCACGCTTAAGATCCTCTTGTTCACTCCAGAATATAACTAAACATTGGAACAGAAAATGAAATATCTGCATTATTTCTGTAGGAAATATGTGATTATATAAACAACCCCACCTGTATGTTTTCCTGGTTATAGTATTGTTTGTGTGAGGAAAAGTCTTTGTGTAATCTTAAAAGGAAAGAAGGTTTCAAAAGAAGGGAAGAAAAAAAGAGAAGGAAGAAAGGGATATATGGCCCAGAACATTACCACCAGCCAGGTCATTAATGAGCATTGCTCATGCTGTCATGGCAACTATTATCACAGTGATGTCGCTAATGGCATCTGAGACGGAGCAAGAGAAATATGTGAAAATTATTGTCAGATTCAATTAGGATCCTTTCGTCTGAACTCAGCTGGTCCTCCTCCAGGCCCCTCATTGATTAGCTATCAAATTGAAAGAAGAATGGGAATGCTGGATCTCAGACACCCTGATGTGAGAGTCATCACAGAATCCTGACGCTCACCGATAGAAGAAGGCTGACCCTATCCAGCAACCTTAATCAGCATCATTGCTGACATATTTCTATTAGTTGTAGTGCAAGCTATTGTCTGCACTCAGAGTATAATTGTTCTGACAATGCCTGAGATGGCTGGTTTTTCAGCTGAGAACATTTCTCTACATTGTTCGGAACAAAAGCTAAATCAGTGCACCGTCAAGAAAAGACAAGTTCAAGTTGATTCACACAGTATTATTGATCAAATTTGACACAATTAAGTGAAAAGCAAATTACTCTTGCTCTTCGGATTCTGAGTTTGTTTTGTATTTTTGTTCAGACCCCAAATTATAGGCCTATCACTGTGAACGTTTACTGGAAAATAATGAGGCATGGCTTAAGGAAATGTGGTGCTGAGAATGATGTCAGCCTAATGAGAACCATATTGGCCTGATGGGCAGGTGGTTTGGTGAAAGGGAACAAGTGAAAAACAGTGTGGATGTTTAAGAGCTGGGTGCTGGTATAATCTGGATTGATGAGTCCCGTTTGGTCAACATGTTTGTGCGCTCTGGAATGCATGAGGTTGTGGTGGCGGGCCACATGAGAGAGGCCGGCCTGGATGGCCAGATTCCTGTGGTCAGACAACGACAGAGCTTCTTGCCCCCGTTTCAGAAAAAAAAAAGCAAAACCTCACTCGTGTTTGCTGGCCTGCAGTCAACAATAAACTCAACTCAAAGCACACTTAGCTAGCTTTCAAATTTCCTGACTATTTTAACATAGAAGTATACTGTATATGTTCCAGTATGGCAGGCTGGGGTCTCATTATGTTTGTTCAACAGAAAGTCTTCTATTAAAGACGGGATTTTGAAATGGACACATGGTAATGAGAATGAATACAGACATTTCTTCCCTCTGAATGAGCATCAGTATGGTGCGGATCATGTGTATATTTAGATTAATAACCCACCATGTCTGCAACTTGACTGTGAACCACAGACTACAACACAACCATGCCAAAACTAACCTTTAAGGTTGTTGGGATTGTATCATTGTCCCAGTCCCTTTCAAGATCATGTGACGGCAGTAATTACAGGTTATCGTGTGTATGTCTTCAGGAAATCTCAAGCCGAGTGGACAATGTGGCCTGTGTTTCTATGTTCAGGACTTTTACACTAAAGTTAGATTGTCTGTAAAGATGTCAATGTAATAACACTTAGAGGATATTGCAGAATCACATCTGTGCTGAGGCGTAATCCATCACTAGTGGAGTCACAGTCACCAGTCATAGTGGTCAGTTAGTATAGTGGTCACATTGTGGATCACAGTCTTAAGATCCTAGACTTCACCAAGAGCTCTTCCAGTCCAAACTGGATCCATGATCACCTCAGTGGGTCAATCTCAACTCTCACCCAGGGACGGTTTGCTTCCCCTGGGACTTCTGTGGTTCATTCCTCAGCTCAGTCATCCAGCCAGCTCTCATGGGATTGTCTTCTTCGTCTGGGTGGGGGCAGCAGTGAGTCCTGCGGTGGCTGAGGACACAGTGGTCTGCCGCCTCCATTCTGTGGCAGAGATTGTGATCGGGGTCAAAGGAAGAGATGTAACAATACGCTTGCCTTCTTCAGATGTAAACAGAGAGCTTTTGATGTTTGGTGTGTTTTTGAATGTGGGTATGACATGATGGAGAGACGCCTACTTGCCTGGAACATGTGGAAACTTCTGTGTCTTATCTTCCTTTATCTTTCTTTTTCCATGCGTTTCTCTTATTCTCAGAGATCGCACTGCATGACTTCGGTTATCATTATCAAATCAGCTGTCCTGTGCAAAACGTATTCTACCCCAAACAATAAATGTGCCTGTGAGCACAGATGCTGCAGACATTTTAGTAGCAGAACAATTTTTAAGTTGTTTTTTGTTCATATCTTATAATAAGGCATGCCGTTGAATAGCTGGGCCTTAAATGTTGCAGAGCAAATGACCGCTATTACACCATACGGCCATGCAAACAGCATTACACGTGTGCACGAAGAGGCTTTTCATTTGAAGTAGCAGCTTGCAAATTATTTACAGGCCAAAACCCAAAATTATATGAGGTGAAGCAAACCTGCTGCTTTCTTGCAAAAGGGAAATTCTTTTGATTCTCTTGGATGCTTTTTAAGGTTTCACCTTCCATATTTAGACTGTATCAGCTAAGTGCAAGTGGTGAATTCAGAGTGGATGGATAAGGTGATTGAAATCTAATAACCACAACAAATGCCCCTACCTCATTGGAGTCATTACAAAATGCTCTCATTCTTCTCAGTTTTGGCAGGGCATCAAAACCTGAATCACCACAAATCGCAGTTTTCAGTCGTCTGCTTCTCAAATTGAAACAAACCAAACATTTCCCCACTGAGAAACCATGAAGTGTTGCGAGCTGCCACTCATAATGAGTGACATCTCTTATATGGGGCTAATATTATTACAGATAAATAAAGAGGATGTGTAATAATCCATACATGTTATTATCCCATTATGAAATTCTAGCCTGTGGCACGGCCCTTTGGAAACTTTTAGACTTGACTGTGTTTGCTCAGGGCCTATTAATAAACTCCCCGTTTGAATGATGGAGTGTGTCCCGAGCAGACAGCACATGTCACTGATGAGAGAAAGACAGAGCGAGAGAGAGAGAGACAGAGACAGAGAGAGAGAGAGAGGAAAGTTGACTGGACCAAAGAAGCTACCACAGCTCTGTGACTATTTACAGAGGAAGTAAACCCTGTCTGCTTGTTCAGAGACAGTCTCTCTTTCCCTCCCTCTTTGGCTGGCTGGTGCCACCACACCACACCATCCTACTGCCCCCGATATATTGCCCTGTTGCAGCCTCCACCTCTGTTCTTACCTCTCGCACCAGCCTCCAGCCCACTGCCACCTCATCTACAGTGTAGATGAGGCAGTGTCGGCTTCCTCGTTCTCACAACCCATTTTCCTGACCTGGTTCAGTGGCCCTGACCACAGTACACTCAGTGGCTTTAATGGCTTATGAAAAAGGCATACTTTTCACATTTAGAAAGAGAAGGAAACACTCATTCAAATGTAAATCCAGTGTATCTGTGTAATAGCACGGTGTCGCAAGGTAATAACACAGGAAAAAGGCCGACATAATTTGAATGTGGAAAGTTTATGCAATCACATGGAACACATCCACAAACGCTTGTTTGTTGGAATAATATGTTCATCCATGGACTAACATGTCCTAACTTGTTGAAACGACAGCTTGGTCAGCGGTCTTTCAAGCAATGACCTACCTACCCTCTAGCGCCACTTTTGCATGTGAAGGGCTCTGCGGTCAAGTTCTCAATAATACGTAATTTGCAGCCTATGGTAAGACTTTCAAAATAGAGCTTGCTGGGATAAAATTTACATATCATGACATATTATGACTTTTGGACTGTTCTTGAGGTTGTGAAATGGTCATGGTTTGATAAAGTTTAAGGTCCAAAACTATTTGGCTAGATTTAGGCTCATAAACCTCTTGATTAGGTTTAGGCAGGTCATTTACATTAGTTATGTCCTTTATGTAAGTTAATTTACTTATATAACATAACTTAAAAACAAATCCCTTTTGACTCTTGGCCACAAACAGGACACAAACCCCAGTCTCTGGAAGGGAAAGTCCACTGTGTGACCCTTCCAAGTACCCCAACTGCCTCAGACTCAGACTGTTCTCACTCTTTACACTACTACACTAGAGGGTTACTTCAAGTTGTTATGAAAGACGGGTAACTATGACCAGGCTGCTGTATTTGATGCCTTGGCTGCTGTGGACAAATTCTTTAAACAAACAACAGAAAGGGTACGTTATTTAATGTTAAATCACTGAGTCAGGATAGAATCACCCACTGTGAATGTGTAGATCTTTGCACATGCTTGCATTCCAGCAGGCACTACAAACATTTGGACCTCTAGGACAGATGCAACCATCAGACTGTTCTGGTTGTACACAAGTCTGGGTGGAGGAATTCAAACCCTGCCACCAGGAATGCTTTTCCCTCATACCTCCGCATGCAAAAGACGATGACACACATTCCCAAAAGTTTAACCCCTGTGGTTTCTTCAAGGCTTGTATCTGTCATAACCACCCCTCACATGGTGTTCAGAACTAAACCTTAATCAAAGGCCATACTTTGGTATTTGGTTCTGGTGAAGTATCTTTTGATCCTAGGGCAGGGATGAGTAAGAGGCCAAAACAGCATCAGACACAGTGTCTGCTTTGCATGCAGTGATCACACGCCTTTGATGAGAAAAAGGGGAGGAAAGTGGCGGAGGATATGATTTTGGCTAGCATGCACTCACACACTAATTTGCACAAGTGCTTACGGCCGTGTATGGTTGTGCACTCTTCTCTCTGTCAATACAGTGAATGCAGACACTAACAATAGAACACACCTGTTGGTCATTACTGCACAGACACCAGACACCATGTAGACACACCAGGCTCACTCCCAGAATCCCCACAGGGGGGCCTGAATGGCTGGCGCTGACACATACAGTAGCTGGTGGAGAGAGACATGTTCGGGACAGATGTACACATATCTAGAAACCCTTTCACTATTACATTCACATGCAATAGCGCAACGTTAACACAAATGGCAAAAAGGCTTATTTGTGTTTGAGAATCATTGTGGTATTTAGTCTGTGGTCTGTCCATCCATCAGCACATCCCTCCAATCCCATAAAAGGCATCATAACTCCATGTCCCCCGAGTATGTGTGTGATTGTCAGTGTGTACGAGTGAGCGTGGGTAGATCCACACAGGCAGTGCTGGAGACTGATACAAGTTGATACATGCAGCTAACTATTTTACATGAATGTCACAAAAAGGTTCAGATGGGGAAACGTGGCCACACATGAAAGCCCCTGTTGCAACAGCTCCCTTGTGTAAGACCTCCACAAGGACTGGTGGTAAATCAGAGCTTCATACATGGACCTTCCCCCTGTCTTCTTGGGCAGACCACCAACATTCCCCATATTCTCATGTTTTGTTTGTGCTCCAGTACCAGGTCCCCATGCAAGCGCCACCCATGATCAGAATGCAAGCTGCTGAGAAGTGGATGGGGAAAGTCCCATGTTGGGCCATATTAGTAATACACCAGTCTCTGGGGTATTATACAGCAAGTACAAGCAGAAAACTTGAATATCCCAAAATTCTATCAGTATGCACTGTGATGCCAAGGGTATCACTATTGACCCTTCTGAAGTCCCGCCCATTTTTGTCCGGTGGTCCAAAAACCGTTGAGAGAGCTTCATAGCGAGATGTACCTCAGTTACCTGAGCGTAACCTTTCCTGTTTGCTGGTAAATTTAACCAAAATGGTTCAAAGGTGTTGCTTGGGGACCTCTAGAAAGTGACACTTGACACCCTGACCATGTGAAAGTTGTTATTATAGACCTATTTTTTCATTCCCAAAAAATTAAGATAAATTTAGTTTGATGTAAAGAGTGGATTAGGCTGTGTAGTAGACCTCACCATCAGCTGAACATCAACACCATCACCAAAGTCACATTACATTGACGCCAAGAACTTCACGGATACATCACATTGTGTACTGTCACATCTCAAGTTAGCAAATGTTAGCAAAACACTAGCTAACTGGCTAGCTAACGTATTATAGAGAATAGAGTACTTTTATTAATCCCAAAACAGGGTAAATGGGACAGTGCAGAACCAATGTTGACTTATAATCTTGTCATCCCTGGCTTCTCTTGCTTTCCTGCAGACTTTTCATGACTTGACCTCGAATGACTTGACATAAAACTTAACATTGTGACTATATTCTTCCATCGCATACTGTAGCCCTCGCCGTCGACTTCTAGAAGCTATATTGCCTGACCCCTCAAAACTATCCATTAAACACAACCGGTTAAATTGGACTGGCGTCGCCATGTTTCTTACTGTCAAGCTTGTCCGACCTAGCGACAGTAACTAAGGGGTGCAGGACTAAGGATTGGTCAATAGCAGAAGGACACATTCTTCATCCATGTAAATATCTCAGCGGAGCTCAGAAATTTCACACATAGGCAGCATTATATTTTAATAAGAACACTACAAGAAATGAGTGTTGTGAGAGAGAAACATACAGAAGCTGATGGATGGTGGATCTTACAACCTTTTAAAGCCTTAAAAGTGGAACAAGAAACAAATCATCTACTTCAACTACTGTGTGTTTACAGTGAGAATGCTGTACTGTGCTAAGCCTGTATGTTGTAGACATGAATTTTATCTGTGTTTAGACTCAACATTTCAGTTTTTGGCTTCAGTATCGGTTAACTGCTGCGTGTTGGCTACTGTGCACTTTGAAGTAAATAAAAGCTTGGCCTCGGTGTTTTTATATGACAAACGAGACAGATAATGGCTGCCTGCCTCTATAACAACCGGAGCTTTTAACTTTCCTTGTATATTTTGGATGCTATTCTTCCAATCATCTTGTATCCTAAAATTCTGGCAAGAATAAAGTCACATTTTCTGAACAGACTGGGAATGTGAGTAGCTAACCCAAATCAGAGAAATGTGAAAATATTGCTTGATTGTCTATGAACATTTGTCAGCTTAGTGCTCACAATTAATTTACAGTCCATCCACTTACAAAACCCAAAAGCCCTTCCTCTTTTGTCACCCACAGAAATCAATTTAGGAACCAGAGAATGGCCTCTCTGGCCCACTCATTATCCTTGCATACGATGTTGCATTTGTAATTCTCATGTAATCAAAATTGTCATTGATGTTTGCTCTCGTCCCTCTGGCAAGGCAATTCATGAAACACAGAGGTAATCACAATAACTGTGTAGTGACAGAATATGCTGATTATGTGATTAAGTGTGCATGTAATTGGCATTATTGTTATTTTTAGCTAGAAGTTAATTGCTAATGGAGATCCTAGTAATTGGATCACCGAATGGCAACACTGCAAATCTATTAGCTCCTAATAATTGCTGCAAAGTGAGAACAGAAAGAGTGGGTGGAAGGTGTTTATGGGGGATAAGTAGCTGTCTCTGTGCCGTAGAGGGGATAGCATATTTGTCAAATTTTAGATTTACAGCATTACACTTAAAATGGGTAAAGTGTAATGGTGAATTACAGAGCAAGATGGGTGCCACTTTAATTTTTTGTTGTCGTTATTCAGCGTTTGTACTCTCCTGAAATGTTGAATTGCAGCTAATTAAAATGTCCTTCTAAATGTGATGTGTGCTCAGTGTAATATTCCTGAACATAAGCTTCAAGAAGAAAGGGGAGAGGACATCTGCAAGCACAGAGAAAACGAATATGCACATTTGAGGATGGCAAATATACAGTATAGTCTGAAGAAAGAGAAAAAGAAGACCGAGAAACAGAGAGAGGGAAAGACAGGAGCCTGTGCTGTATCATTTGACAGGGGACCTCTCTAGAGCTATCAGATGGAGGCGTCAGAATGATCGGTCTCACACACACACACACACTCTCTCTCTCTTTCTCCTTCTCTGTCTGCCTCTCTTTCCCCTTGTCGCCTTCCAGAGCAGGGACCAGCCGCTCGCTGATAGAACAGGCCCATTAGGATCCTGCTATCGCCCTCCACAGCGGAGAGATTGAAAGGCCCTGATAGCTGCTCTGAGATCCCCACAGTCCCGGGAAAATCACTCCGTATCAGTCATTGGATCCCTTACTTGAGACAGAGGGAAGAGAGGGAAGGAGGGAGCAGACAGAGAGGGAGAATGAAAGGCAGGTTACACACCTAGTGATAGTTAAAGAGAGGAAACACGGAGAAGAGAGCGCTGAGAGGGAATGACAGAGGCTGTCAAAGAGGGGGGAAATTTTGGAAAGAGACAAAAGGAAGAGGGAGCGCGTGAGTCTTTGTCTTACTGTCTACATGCTGTTTACCAGAGGAGACAGAAGCAGATATCAGGAGCGGCACATAAAGTCAAAGCTTATACTGCTTGACAGAAAAGAGTCCCACCCTCCAACACTAAGTGTCAGGATTTTATGTGACACAAAGTAAAGATTTCCAATGCAGACAACACAGTGCTTTCCTGTAGTGCTGTTATCTTTCTTTTGTTCGCAGGCCATCATCTCTTTCACACTGCCTGTAGGGAAATCCAGTCATTTAGGCTGCGGGGCAGAAGGTCTGCAGGTCAGGCCAGAGCGGGGTGGAGGACAGGACAGGATAGCGGACCGGGGTACAAAGGCATGTCCTTGTATGGGCAGACACTTGACTGGCGTGGCAGAGGCCAGCTCAGTGGTGCTAAGCTTGCGTATGGCCTCCTATCAGTGGGGACAGAGGAGCAGCCAGATCCAGGGCACTTAGTGGATGGCTTCCAGAGAACAGACCAGCATAAACCTTGTGTGTGTGTGTGTTGAATAAAAACTATCATGTGCACATCCATGTGTTGCTACCATGCATGTGTGCTTCTGTGCCTCTGCATGTAAATAGCACGTGCGTGTGCGTAGGTTTGTGGGTTCATCGGAGTCATTAAGAAACAGGATCGGGAATAAATGACTGATTGAGTCATGAAAGGTGGAAACCACAGAGGTCTGGAGGAGCTGACTATCTAGCTTCTGAATGAGTGAATGAGTCATGCAGATTGAAATAGGAAGCTGGCTGTAGCTGAGGTGACTGACTCTGGATTCAAAGTTTTAAATTGACGTATGTGTATGCGTGTGGCTGTGAATCTGCTGTCCTCTGTGCGGTAGGGTAAGAGACAAAAAAGCAGTGTCTCTGGGATTTTGGCTGCTCTAATAACACCTTGCCATTGAGGGGCTAATGAAGCATGTCTTCTTTCTTCATCCTGACAGAGAATGAGAGGGCGGACGCGCACACACAAGCACACACACGGAGCAATGCAGAAGAAGAGCTCTCCTGAGGTCACTATAGCGAGTGAGATTTCAAATATCTTCTGTACCTCTGCAATAGAAAGAAAGAACGAGATGGGAATGGAGCAAGAATGACAGCAGTATCCCAGCGGTTTGTCTTGCTCGCACTGTAAGGGTCGGTGGGTTTGTGGTGCTTAGACCTCGGGATGCCTCCTATACTGCCCGGGGGGCCTGTTTGAAGAGCAGGAGCTGATGAGGCTTCACTATGAAGCCACATAGTGGTTTAACGGTGCAACTAATATGCCCAAGTCCCAGAGTCGGCCCAGCCAAAGTAGCAATTCCACGGAACGGTAGATTTCTATTAATTAAATCATAATTGGGTTTTATATATTTATTTGGTGGAGACATTGGCAGAGAGAAGAGTAAGATTAGGCAGAGATTTGCATGTAAAATGTACGAGCTTCATTACACTACCTTGGCAAAGACGGAATAATTCGCCTGCCTGCGGGGCACACAGATGGCTCTGTATGTTTGCTAATTTGCTCTCCTTTCAAGGTCATTAGTTCTGTTTGGGGAACTATTGAAAAGTTTATTTGAGGTGGGTAAGTTCCTGAAATGTTTGCGATGTGACAGCTCCTTTGTGGGACTGAAGATGAGACGGAAACTTTAGCATCACCAAGTATCAGGACGATGTAATACTCAGCTAAATTGCTTTAATTAGACTTAAAGTCTAAATTAGAAAATTAAAAATTTCACAAAAGAGGAATACAGACACACTAAACCAAAGGGGGAAAAAGTTGTTTCTGCAGTACTGTCCATGGCTAACTCAGTGGTCATATGTGATATTTTGTTTTCTCCACATTTTGTTCTCACAAACACTAGTGAGTAATGTACAGACATAGTGTACAACCTGTATGTTATCTAAACAGCACCCAGCCGTGTGTCTCTCGAGGTCATTACTCAGCGGAGGTCTGGGAAGCTGAATCAATTTTTCAAAGTGCAATATTCACCATTTTCTCTTCCCTCTTTAGACAGCTTCTCTTTAGTTTTCTTGTGCAGGAAATGAGTTTTGACATAATGGATTTTTGCCCAGAATTACATAAACACTGACAGCACTGGCACAGTGTGAGGCGCAGGGTGCTAGGGCTTTGTTTGCCCAAAGACCTACGGGTCCTGTCACTCACATCTGGTTGTAAATAATCTGGATACAGTACATGTTGTTTTAAAACATTTATTAGGAACAAAATATTTGCCTGTCAGGGAGCTGAATATGTTTTTGGCAAATACAAATCTGGGTGTAATGATTAAAATGAGCAGATCTGTAAATTTACTGTGAATCAATACACCACCGCTCAATTCCACCCAAAAATATGAGCAGAAAGTGAGTTGTCACAAAGTAAATTATGAGCTGTACGCCACACATCTTGTTGTTCTGTTTCCTTTTCTTTGTAGTTTGAGTGTGAACCATTGACGAGCACGGTTTGATGACAGCTATCATTTCCAATATTGTCTGTGACATTTAACTGACTACTTTAAACAAAGACCCAGGATAAAACATGGTAAAAACGTCTGAATCCACGAAAATCAAAGCCATGTCAGCATATTGTGCGGCTTGAAAGAAAATACAGTATACGTTTAGGCCTATGTGGCTCTAGATTGGTCACGTCTTGTCAGTGGAATTGATTTAAAAACCCAAGAACACAATAGGATGTGTTAACTAGAGAATAAGAGAGATAGTTGTGGGCATGTATCTTTTGAGTATATGGCGCTACTGTAAGTGTGATAATTCAAAAATTAGCATGTCGAATTGCCCGTCTTCTGAGATAGGCAATAGCAGTGTGTCTTATGGGACTGTGTTTCATTTAATAATAAAATATACGAGGGAAAAAAGTTTAATCAGCCTGGGTATTATTGAGGATATAGTGCAGACAGCCTTGCATAGACATAGAATAAAAAGAATCACTTTTATTACTATCTAACTGCAATTAGTTTAACCCTTTTATCTCTCACCATTTGTAACGCTATTTGGACCATTTCACAGAGCCTGGAATTTGGGCAGTAACAGTGAAATTGATATAGTGAGGGAGATACCATCAGCCCAGAGGGAAGGGTCGGGTGGGGAGTGGGGGGCCCTGCTTATTTCACAGTCTGTCCTCATGGCTTAAATCCAGCTAGCTAGTAGCCACGGAAGAAGCTCTATTATACCACATCATTTTCTATCTATCTGTCTATCTATCTATCTATCTATCTATCTATCTATCTATCTATCTATCTATCTATCTATCTATCTCACTGACTGTTTGAAATAAAATTAATAAATGAAACAATTCACACATGCTTCCTTTGGAGATGTACATAAGCCAGAGTCTTTTCAGTATATGGTGGTCATGTGTACTACAAGCGTCTTCTTGACCTTAAAGACAGGTCTATGGTCGAAATCTAAAATACCTCCTGTTCTTCATGAGATTCAGGAGATGAAAATTAAAATATACTCTTTCCAAATAATAATATGACTAAGACATCTCATTAGCATACAGTGCAGGGAAGAAGTCTTTAATGAAGGTATCAGAAGGATCTTATTGTCTGGGGATTAACACTTTCTTTTTCTTAAAAGCCATTATTCAACATTGACTAATGAACGTATTGTATTTATTTGTGTTATTTTTGGTCCTTTCTTCATGTTAATTGGCTGTTTTCATATTTCTGCGTTTTGTTTTTTTCAAAATAGGGCATTGCAATTACTTCAGTTTTTTGCTGTATAATTAGAGGTTAGATTTATTTGTTTATTTCACTGCAACTTTTAAACTTGAGATTGACAACAACCCAGAAAATATAACGGCAGCGTAGTGTAGTACTGTTGGCAACATGACGTATCATGCCATTGTGAAAAGAACAATCGAAAACAAACAAAAAACTGTATTTATGCATATATGTTAATGCGTGTAACTAAGTACATTTACTCAAATACTGTGATTACATAAGTAGGAATTAATTTGCTACTTTATACTTGGTTATTTTGGTAACCACCTACTATGCAGATTGCTGCATAGGAGTCAAAGTGGCATATTTTAAAATTAATTTATTTTATTGTTAATCAGATTAAAAGATAAATAAATAAAATAAAAAAACACTAATTCCAGTATTGAGAGAAATGCTGATTATCTGAAAGTATTATAAGTACATACGTAAAGTATAGACAAGTATATATGTACATGTAAATACATGTGTAATTTGATTTTACATGTACTTTTATTAACTAAGTGCTTTCATTTCCAAAAAAAAAGTACATTTAATATCAGATACTTAAGGACATTTACTCAAGTACTATTCATATGGGTGACCTGCATTTCTCCCAAAGTAATATTTTAACTATATATATATATATATGTATATATATATATGTGTGTGTGTGTGTGTTTATGATTGTTCTATTGTCTATTGTTTGTGAAGTTAAATGAGATGCCTAATTTTACTCTCTAACATGTTAAGAAAATGTCTGTCACCAAGGAAGATACTTTTCTCTTACTGGCTATAATTATTCCATAAAAAAATCAGGGCAACTCAACAAGTTTAACCACAGCTCTAAACCTTTACACATGGTACAATTGTACAACATGTAGTTATCTCTTAACTCACTGGTGAAACTGAACTATGAGTAAAATGGATGATACAACTGATAATAATTGTACCCATTTAAATGTGGCAAAGCACGACAATGCACATCAAGGTGTCCTGATATGGAAAAAGATCTTGGCAGAGGAAAGGTACTGTGACTGTCCACACTAGGGATTAATCAACACAAAGTTTCAACTTTGAAGCTAAAATAGCTCAAAGTTATTTTGACTTGTTTGTCTCTAACTGCAGAAACAGTAAGTTCGGCAAGATGCTCGCACTGCCCTGGCAATATTTGACCAGTATAAAATTCTCCAGACCTCTGCTGTTCGAGCTGAAGGTGTGAGATTAGATGTCCGGGTGTGTAACACAAATGACAAGATTTGCAACTCTTTCACCAAGTGAGGAGAATGTGTCTTGATCATTGGCAGAGAAAATGAGCAAGGCTCGGTGCCACATGGCCAAAGACTGTGAGCCCATTGTTGGCAGCCTCGGAGGAGATGGCTACCTTCCAGTCGACACTCAGGGCTGAGTGGCTCAGAAAGCCTACTGCAACATGAATTAAGAAATGTGAATTTGAATTTGGGAAACTGATCCTGAAATTGCACTTGAAAGTCAATATTAATAATTATAACATTGGATTTTAGGGCACAGCATTAAATTTTATGTAGCACCATAAAAATTCAGTGTCTGAAACAATCAACAAATCATGTGTTTAATGGTCCTGGTTTCAGTGGTTCAGCGGTGCATTGCAAATTTCAATTTACACAATTAGAAAGGAATTTCTGCCAGTGCTAATCTCTTTCAGTCTCATAGAAGCCAACTGAAATAAATCATCCACTGCTCACAGAGGCTGAACCATTTACCAAACAACAAGAAATAGATTTAATGACATCAATGAGCAGCTGTGTTGAGAGTTTTCCTCTAAGGCCAACACATTGAACGCAATGAAAATTTGTTTTATGCCCTCTGACAAAGCCACTAATCCAAGTTTATGCCCTTTCCTGACCACTGATGTGTAATAAACCACAGCTGTCTGTTAAAATTATCCAGCTTCTTAATAGAGTTATCAATGCTCAAACACAAATAATGACCCGGTCGCATTTGTTTGAAACTAAGAGTTGTTATCCTTGTGCTCCCTGAATATTTTCATTTTCCGTTTGGGAAACTCCCCTGACTCTGTGTAACTGTGGAAGATATAGTACATGGTGATTTATTCTTGTCTGGGGTCAGATGTTAAAGACTGCACAAACTTCCTGGTTTGTAAGTGAACCAGAAAAACAGCTCTCACAAACTTGTTTCCTCAATAACCTTTAGTGTGAATAAATAAAGAGACACTCCTGATTAGCAAAATAAAATAATTAGGTATACCACTACAGTATGAGGTGCGGTGTCATTTCGTTCTCTTTCAGTGCAAATGGGTTTCTGTATATGCGAACCTTTGTGCATATGTGTGTTTTTGCGCGCGTGAGCTTTTGTGTGTGTGTGACCGGCCAAGCTCTAATGGCCTTGTGTGTGAGATAGGCCAGACTGTACTGTTCTGACAGTGAAAAGAGGATAACAGGGAGATGAGGAGCAGAGAAAGCTAGAAAGAAAGAGAGAGGGAGAGAGAAAGAGAGAGAGGCACTCACATACTCATTAGCCACCAGACGCTATCTGGAGTGTGTCAATAGAGTCATGTTAGTGGGGTGTTAAAGCATTGACCAAGATACGCTGAGAGAGGCAGGGGAAGACGGGGTGGGCGGATGGGGGGGCAGAGAAGGACGGATAGCGAGAGCTCCCCCACCATTGCAGCACCTGTCACACCTTGAGATAATCATCCATCATGCCTCGCCAGTGACTGGAGAGTGTGTGGTCCTTTTTAATGGCCGCCATTGACACGATTCGTCTTCCCCGCCACCCACAGCCTGTCACCAAATTGTTACTCTTGCAGGGGGGGATACATTTTATTGCACCTGCTCTCAGATGAGATGTGTGCATTCGTGCTTCTAAGAAGTTTTCCCCAGAAAGGTGTGATTTCCGTGTTGATAATGTAAAGGGAGCGGCAGTTTCTACTGTCAAAATTACTGGTAACTTGTGCGGTCCTGAACTGATCAGCTGACAATGTATGACACAAAAAAGTCTTTGAGGTTCCAGTTTTCACTCTGCGAGTCTGAATATTTGATTCAATAAAGGCTGCTGAATAAATGCCACAAAAACCTTTGGATTTTGCTGAACTAGCTTCTCCTTTTCATCTGAATTACTATTTTCAAACCAAAAGGAGCTGTTGAGCTTAAAGCCAAAGTTAAATGATTGCTTAAATGACTGACCCTGGTGAGCAAAAGAAGCTGGGCGGACAGGTGGGAAAACCATGTGACCGTGTGAATGAATAGGCGCGATGTCCTCGCTGTAGATACATGGCCTTTGCACAAAGACACTGCTGTTTCCTACAGACGCAGACCACGACAGACATGTATAGTATGAGACATCTAACGTCTAAATGTGGGATCGCTTTTGTGAGCATGTGTGAAGTATGCAAGTAAAAGTGTTCTCCAGAGCTTTTGAAAGCACATTACTGTAAATCCGTAGCATGAATGTGAGGATGTGTAACTCACCGGGATCTCGCCAGGTCGTCTACCCTGCACGATGGCTCTTCAAGGGGAAGCTGTGGTAAGGTGAGCTCAGACGTTGGAACAGGCGTTAATAGCGCATCTAACACGACTAGATGTCCCATGGTGCAGCTCGGCACGCGAACGGAAGAGGCCTAGCTAATGGGAGGACCCCGGCGGGAGGGAGGCACGCACCCGGGGCCTCTGGCGGCCCTTTAATAGAGGACCACGGAGATGCCTGCCTGCTGTGGTTTCTGGGTTTCAGATGATTCTAGTTTCAGGTGACATGCCTCATGCTCTATTAGCAGACTCTTCCGACCACAGTTTTCTTTGGCAGCCGCACAGGTTCAGACTGCAGCAGCTCTGAGCGGGACCAGTTTTCCACACGCCACCTTTCTCCTCCTCCATCATATACACGCATACACACAAATAAACGTATGCAGACACATGCCCACACACATGCGTGGGCATCACATACAGAGCGAAATCTTATTTCATTAATATATACATCGAGACACATAATCAAACATAATCATGCACAGACACTGACAGACGAGCCCCGCTGTTAGTCTCACTGGTAAATAGAAGTCTGTTGATGTACATAGATAGGGAGGGAGTCCAGCACACAGACATCCATATATTTTGTCTGGGCCAATGCTTTAGGTCGACCTTGACATGGTGGCAGCGGAGGATTTAGAGTCCAGCGGTGTTTGTGAAGTACAGAACTGTGTCCAAACATCCTGCTTATTCCTGTGAAGTGGTCGGAAGCTGGTCCCTCTCTCTCCCTCTCTCTCTCTCTCTCTCTCTCTCTCTCTCTCTCTCTCACACTGGCATGTGTTTCTGGGTGGCATCAGGCCTCAGGCCTCAGTCAAAGGGCTGTCTACTTGACTCCTGCTATGCTTCATTCTCTCCTTTCACCTTCTCTGACCATCTCTGTGTGTGTGCCGCTCAGTGGAGTCGTGCAGACTGTATAATTTAGTTCCCTTCTTCTGAGGATCCTGTGAGAGTCGATAATGCTAAAATGAAGCAAATGTGTCATCTTCTGCAGTTTGCATGGAAACCTGCAGTGAAATGTGAAATTGAGTTTCCCCTTCTGTTGGAGCGCTTCGACTGTGTGAGGACTTTTTCTCTTTTGTCATTGTGACAAGTGTATTATTGCACCATATTTTAATTACACAAAGGCGGTCTTTGTACTGTTCAAATCACGGTTCCTAAAGTTATTGTTCAATGATATTGTGTAGTGATATGTAAGAGATTTCCACTGGTGACGTCTCAGTTATCATCTCAGTTGGATATGGCTGTATTGTGAATCAGTCAAGTCATTCTCAATGTGCATTTGTGAAACATTTCCCCAGTTATTTCATATTTAAAAGACTGGATAATGAAATCTCCCTGCGTGCCAGTCCTACAGTATTTGCTTCTTTGCATCTATGTCTGGACCTCAAGAGGTTTGGCTGATACACCTACTGTCATCAAAGGTGGGAAGCAATGAACTAGAAATACTTTGATACTGTACTTGAGTAGATTTTTAAGATATCTGTACTGTGAACTTTTTAATTTTACTCCCTACATTTTAACACAAATATCTGTACTTTCTACTCCTTACATTTTTAAAACCGGTTCGTCACATTTTGCATCATTGCACGCTGCCTTCCCAACATCACACAACTGACTGACGAAAGGACGTAAAAGACGTTACGAGACACACAGAGAGGGAGACTGGAATGGGGAGGAAAGGCGTGTTAGTGTCTAGAATCTGCAGAGACCCTGCAGCCCTCTGTCTAGATTTTGTTACTGTGCTCGGGACACTTTACCAACCCAAAATGTCGGTATTTGACGTCCTGGGAATGACCGCTCAGAACAGCTCAGACAAATCCTACTGCTTTTCCCTTAAGTTTAAAGAATGTATTTACTTTTGCCACCTCTGGGTGTCTGTTTACACATGCTATGCTTGTGTATTCTGAACACTTAGGAGGCACTAAGTAAGGCACACAGTGACAATGCAAGGGCCAAATGGCTGAGTGAAGGAGGCATTTGGTCAATATATGGTAAAGGCTCCTCAGCAACTATTCCTGAAGCCAAATCAAAGTGAATTTTATGCTCAACACACATATTGCAGGCAAAAAAAATGTATTTTTTAAGAGTAAATATAATTTAGCCATGGTTTACACATTTTTTTCCAAACCTTTTAACTGATGTGAAGTTCTTTTAATATGAACTGTGCTTTAAATGCACGCCAATCACTCTTAAAGGCATTCGTAATGGATTCTGGCACGCTGTGTATTGAAACCATTTATCTCAAAAGCTGACGAGGGAGACATCGGCGTAGGTTTTTTTGATGTAAAGAGAGATCATTTTGACAAAGATGAGAGTATTCATAAATCAATGCACCGATATGTGTCTGTTTATGTCGGCGTGTTGTATATTTGCTGTATAATCCGCATGGAATCGAGATTTTCAACAGAGGATATTTTCATCCGGGTAGATCTGATTTTAATGAAAGCTTCTGTCACTCACAAGGCTAACCTGTGTAATTTGTTGTGTATACTGTGGCTTGAGGGAAAATGGCAGGGGGACAGGCCTATAATGTTCAGGTGAGACCCAGCATTGACGAGACGGAAGTCACGCAAACACACACACATATAACATGAGTTGTATAATCGTCCCTCGTTGTTGTGTCCATTAAATACTTGTTAAACTGTATGTAAAATGTATAGATACTTTACCCTCCCTTACCTTTACCCCCTTATATGCAATTCAAACAACAGGTCACCAACTACATCATAAAAATAGCCCAAAATTTGCTCACAAAATCAGTTTACCACTTCAGCTGCAACCAAGCGCGTTTCCTTTGAACACTGCCAGTGTGACAGCTCAACTGACCAAAGAAGAAGCCCGACCAGCTGGCTCACGTGACCGTCGTCGACCGTGTTATTTACATTGGGCTCATGGTGAGCTGTTTGCTGAGCGGGATAATTTGACAGTCAGATAAACAGACAGACAGACAGACGGATAAACAGAGTGTTGGCTTCTGACAGAGATCTCACTGTCAGTCTCACTGCCACTCTGTTCCTCTCTCAAGCCCAACAGCCACGGGGCAATATTTGAGCAGACAGTCAGCAAGTCTTCCAAATATTGAACAACATGCAGTAGCTGTTTTTTTTTCCAAGTGATTTTTGGACTCACTGTCTCTGTCGTCTTCTTCTTCCTCTTGGACGAGTATCTCTCTGTCATTTCTGTCTCTCTTTTGTCCCTTTTTCTAAAATAAAATATCATAAAAAGTAACTGAAGTACTTAAAAAGTAGTCTCATGTAAGTACATAAGTAAGTAATTATTTACCTCTTACTTTTTACTTAAGTTTAAAATTTACTGTGTAGACAGAATCTATTCCAAAAGGGGTTTAATTGTGGTAAAAACTTGTGGAAAATCAGTTTTCACTGTATTTTAGCCAAGTATTGTTTCTCCAAGTACACTTTAATCAATACCTATATATGTAATAGTATCAACGATATCAGTATTCACAGCGTCTGTTTTGCGTAGGTGTGACAGTTTTGCAATATCAGATGGTGGAAGTGCTTGTCTTTGTGTCTCCCTTCAGAATGTGTCTGTATTTGTGCATGTAAATGTGTATCCATTGTGTGGCCATGTGTGTACTGTATGTGTGTGTGTGTGTGTGTGTGTGTGTGTGAGTGAGTGCGCACATGTGTGTTCAGTGTTCTGCGCCTGCTGCATCCAGTGACGTTGTCACACCTCTCTCGGTGTCCTGCTGTGTTTCCCGTGGCGTCCTGAGGTCCTGGATGCTGTCTCCGTATCGCTGCTGAGGATGGTGGGCGTCTGGCACAGATAACACTCTGATAGCTCAGTGATGGACAGCCGGGAAACTTTTTTCCTTTGCTCTCATTTCCCCATCCCCCACTGAACACTATGACAACCTGCTGTAAATGGAGCTCAGAAGGTGTGTGTGTGTGCGTGTGTGTGTGTGTGTGTGTGTGTGCTTTTGCACTTATGATTGCAGGATTGGGGGTTGGTCTTTATTTGAAAGTATATTATGAAATGAAATCTCGCCTTTATGAATCCTGGAAATGAAGATAACAGTCTCCCTCAAAGAAAAAGGGGGGAAAGCAGTGCCATACATAAAACAAAAAACTTTTAATAAGAAATGTGAATTAATTTTCCTTACTCTTCCCCTTTATTTTTCCTTTGTATTAGCAATTTTCTTCCTTTCTCAATTATATCACAACTTCTCATACTGCTACATAACTTGTTTCTTAGTTTCCGGTGGCTGTTTGGTTATTCACAAATGTCATTGGCATTCTTTTATTCTCCCCTTGTGGTGGCCTGTGGGGGAAAGGCTAATATCTTGTGTGTCAATTCACAGCATGAAACTTTTTAGATCTATATAAGGTTACTCATTGCAGAACTTATTTTCTAAGAGAGAAAAGAAATACATTATTTATGAACATATTCCCAGTCCATGGCTAATTGTTTATTTTCTTCACAATTGCTTTGATGTAACCAGCAAGACACTTATAGAAGTCTGTCGAAAGCTGAATATTTTCCATTACACTCTTAAGATATAATTATTGTGTGTCATTCCACTAAAGTTTATTTTAGTTCAGTGTTTCCCACATGTGGATCAGAGTAAATTCAAAAGATATTGTCGAAAATGTGCTGCCATGATTTCTTCTTAAACATATTCCAATTTTTATTTCCCCTGACAAATATTTCTTGTTTTTTGTCCCCAGCACTGCTGGGCAGTGTTACCTTTTATCTACATTTCCGTAAGTACCCATTTACTTCCTTTGGTTGTGCTTGTAAAACAAAATAGAGAAATCACTCGTCTGGCACTGAGTGAAATCACACAAACTGCTTTTTGAGTGAGCTGGGCGGAAGGCGCTGTGTTCTTCACGGAGCTTTCTGTAATTAAGCAGGCTGCACATTCCTCAGTTAACATTGCGTCTCAAGCTGCCTGATCAGCACTCTGCAGTATTTAGAGAAGTTTAGGGTGGGAGCGGACGCACAAGCCGCAGAAGAAATCAAACGGTCATAAAATCGGTTTGAACTGCAACAAAGAAAATGGCCCTCTATAATTAGATTAGGGAAACATAAAATATAAAAAGAAAGCAGGGTTGTGTGTACTCACACTGCCAGTCTTGCAAGCATACAATGCCCTGGAGCTGGGCTATTGGATAGTTAGGGGAGCAGTAGCAGTGCTCCCAGTGTGGTTTTTCTATAGTTTGTTGTTGTTTTGAAGCACTCTAAAGAGCTACTGGATAACTTGCAAAGAGGGTAATTATATATCACACTGTTGTCTTTTTAATAGTCTCCCATGCTGTTGATGCTATTTTCACTAAACGAACAATACTCCCTTTTATTTCAGTGAAAGTAAATGTGAACCCTTGTGAAAATTTCACATGTGAAATGAACCTTTTTACACATGGAATTAGGGTTGCAACGGTATGAGATTTTAACAGTATGATAACCATCTCAGAAAATATACAGTATTACCCAATTATTATGATTATCAGTTACAATGAGTCTTAACAGAATACATTTTTGGTTGAACAAACTCTTTTTTGTATTTCACAAAATGTTATGTCCTGACAGACATGTGACTTGATATTACTTGAAACATATATCATCTTAACAACATTAATACAGTATTCAAGGATTCAATACCTTAAATAAGCAAATACATGGTACGATAACCACCAATATTCACAGTATACTTTAAAAGTGGTATAAAACTACAACCACTTTCACTTAAATGGCTATTTTTAAAATGTGAACATTTTAACATGTAAAAAAAAATTGTACTGTGCCTTTTCCACAGGGGATTGGCTTTTTTCATGAAAGAATGAAAATTTCCACATGTGAAATCTACATTTCCACATGTGAATTACATAAATTCATATCTGATTGGGTTTTTTCCTCATGTGGATGAAAATGTACACATGTGGATTACAATTGCCATATGTGGAATCAAAAAAAGGCACAAGGAATCTGCTTCTTCATATGTGAATTCCACCTTCTCACACGTTTTAATATATGTGTGGCTATTTTCACATGTGAGCTAAAATTTTTATCATGTGAAGATAAAATGTCACATGTGAACTGGACAAGTGACTTCTTTTCACATGTAAGTGAAAAATTTCCACATGTGAATTACACACATCCATATACAGTATGATAAGCTTTTCTCTCATGTGTATGAAATTGTACACATGTGGATTAAAATTTCCACATGTGGAAACAAAAAATGGCACATGAAATTTGCTTCTTTATTATGTAAATTGCACATTTTCATAAGCGAGTGGCTATTTTTACATGTGAACTAAAATGTAAACATGTGGAGATACAATAATGTGAAATGTGAACTGGACATTCCCAGATACAAATACAATCTACATATTTGAAGTACTTATGTTCATATGCAATTGTTTTGTGTGGATGTGGATTCATCACTATAGTCCGTCATGACAAGGAAATTTATAAACTTTAACTGGAAATTTAGTGAGAATTTTATCAAAGTGATTAGACTGCTACAATTTCATCAGTACAATTAGATATTATTTGCTTTTCATATTTATCAATATTCGGCGTGGCATCATACTTACCCTGATATTGCCAAAGTTCTGTAAAAGCAAATTAGTTGATACCAACTAATTTCATGTTGCCCAGGTTACCACACTGTGTTCTCCAACCTTTCAGGTATGGTCGGCTCGATACCAGCCAGCTACACCTGTCTAGACTTAACGTTCCCAGCTGGCAGGCAATAGGGGAATGGCCCTCTCACCGAGGCTTTACACAGAGCCATGTCGTTCAAATGCCAGGGTGCCCAGTGGCGGGATCTGCAGCTCTGTTCTGGATATCAGCTTTCATAGGATCAAAGCACTGGCAGCGATATCCTCCCCCTCATCAGCCGAGCAGCAGTGCACAGACCCGAGGGATATGATCGGCGGAGGGGAGGAGGGGAGTGAAAAGAGGGAGTGAGGGAGAGAGAGACAGACAGATAGACGGAGAAGAGAGAGAGGGGAAGGAGGGGTTGAAGGAGGCTGGTGAAGAGGGGGAGGGTTTAAGGGATAGGGAGATGAGAGCTAGGTTAAGGGCCTGCAGGGCTGGGGAGGACGGGAGTGGGTGAGAGAGGGTAGGAGGATGGAGAAGAGGGTTGTTAGGGATGTTTGAAGACAGCGGGGGGAAGTGCTGATGGGAGAGCGATGGAAGGAGTGCAAGGGAGGAGGGGGTGGAAGGATACGAGGGATGGGCGATGCGTGTGTAAACAAGACGGATACGCCAGTCTCATCAACATATAGGGCCTGGGTCTCTAGATGGAGCCCTAACAGCTGAGTTTCCCCCAGCACAACAGCATCTTTGCACCCTCCCCCTCCCCCCTCGCCTCACCTACCTTCACCACCCCTTACGCCCATGAGTCTATTTACTCACCCGCTTGTTTGCCGAGAGCGACAGCATACCACCCCTCCTCCACCAGCACCGCCACCCCCTCCCTCCACCCAGACACCCCTCCACTCCAGCTCCTTTCCCCCCTCATCCTATCCCCTCTATCATCTTCCTTAGAGATATGAGGAGCGAGGTGCAACACTTTCCTCTTCCTGCTCTCCTCCCTCTCTCCAGGCGCTTTTTGATTTCTCCTCTCACCTCCTCTTTTTCTCTTCCTCTTTCATATCCCAGAGTGCTTCTTTTCTTCTGTTCGTCTCTTCCGATCGCGAGTTCTCCTCAAGGTATCAGTGTGTGGTATAGAGTTGTGGCGGAGTCTTTTCTTAAAAGTGCTAGCTCATTAAGGAGTGAGAGTGTTTGGATATGCGTAGTTTGTATTTTTAGTGTGTTTGTTTGTGCCGCTGTGTCGGGGCTGTGTTCTCGGCTCACCGCGTGTGTGTTTGTGTGTCTGTGTGTGGCATGTATGCATGTCGGGTGTAAAGCAGAGGTAGGAACAGTGCTGAGTCTGATTCTTTCTGTTCCACTGTGGCATTGGGAAGCACAAACTTTATTCCTGTATAGCGATAACATCTGTTTACAGTGTTGAACATACTGAACAGCAGGCAGGGTGAAACAACAAGATGTTTAAAATCTTACTGCATAATGTAAGGATATGGTGTTAGATGGTGTTGATTCAAACTTTGTTGCAAACCAACTTTCTTATTATAGTAAAGGCAGCGGCGGTGGTAAGACAAACATGTATTTTATGATGTTGTTTTTCAGATTGAACAAAAAGAGGTGACCTAATTATATTTAAAAACATAAACCTGACAATAGTCAAATGATTTACTCTTTTAACTACAAAAAATAAATAAATTATGAATAAAAAATGTCTTAAACTGTGACCTTACACTGACCTCTGCACCTTGTCTTTGTCGCTGCCCTTCACGTCAATCAAGTTAGCTGAAAACTGTCATTAAATCATACATACATTTTCTATATATTGTGATAGCAGGAGTTTACACAGTAGGTATCTACTCCATGAATGCATTTTAATTGGTATTGATTGACATATAGTCAGGGCTTCGAACAGAGGCCGTTTAATGCGTGGGAGAAACAACTGTACTCTCATTAAAATGTGCTTCAGTTACAGTGCAAATGTCGTGTTGTAGAAGAGTATTTCTTGTGAAAGTTACCACTCACCTCAAGATATTAGACAAAGTATAAGATACAAGTTTTGCTGTCTTTTGTACTACACTCCATATTTTCCGCCTTGTCTGATGGCATAAAAACATTTGTCATATTTAACTATTTGTCCATTTTACTCCATCCAGGGAATTGCTTTTAAATTGCACGGTGTACTGTCTGTCTTTGACAAAATACCACACAATGACGATGGGAAGTATTTCCGTGACATGGCGTCATCCACACAGGCTGGGACACTGGAGCAGCAGCAGCCTACGTGCATGCTATGAGAAGTTTGCCTCTTAAAGAGCCATGGTTGTTCTTGGTTAAAAGCTACTTTAGGTTTGGTAAGTTATTCTAGGAGAATTTTTTTTATATTTGTAGAGAAACTCTTCACATCCCGACAGCACTCAATAAATCAAATTCTCGGACAAATAATAACAATAATAAAAACTCCTCTAATAAGCCCATCCAGACGCCACATATGAAAATATAAGAAATCTTGCAAAAAAAAAATTTGCGAGCTTGTGGCATGAATGGAAGAGAAAGAGCAGCCAAAATGTCTCAGTACTAAAATACTGGCTTAACAGTGAGACGTCTAACAACAGCCATGTTTGTTGTTTACATACATTATGATATCATTCCATGTTTTCTTATGAGTGAGAAATGAAGTATTGAATATGGTTAGCGATGACAACAATGTGGTGCAATCACAGCAAACAGCCACTGAGCCTGTTGTTCAGCAGCTGGCTAACTTACTACACAAAGCACACAGCCCCTGGGCAAAAGAACGAGAGAGCTGCAGCGGCATTGACAGACTTTAGCTCAGACGCTAACAGAGCAGAACACAGCACAGAGCTGCAGCCTCCTTTAGCAGCTAACATTAGCACAAAACACACACCCCCTGAGCCAAGGTAACCCAGTTAGCACAGAGCACACACGTAGCAGTGAGGGGTAGGGTCGCAGTCAGTTTGAGAGGTCAGCCACACGCGTCTTTGCTATTGGTTGTGGCCACGACTTTATTGGTCAAAGTTCACCAGAGTTGAACTGTGGTTGATTTGAGACGACTGTTTTGCTTATTTATCAAACTGTGGAATTTTGACAGAGCTGTTTATTTTTGCATTTTTTAGACAAAAACGTGAATAAAGCTTGTGGAACGTAGCGAACTACCTACGCAGTCACACACAGTGTGCTTCAAAGAAGTGGCTCTTAAGGAAAGCTTGAATGAAGGAAATTAGATTTTTTTTCAGTTGGATACTTTAAAAATGTAACTTGATCTTGCTGGTTTCTACAGTTTTACCAACTCCAGCCTGTAGCCACATGAGCCATGCTTGGTTAAACATTTTTTTTATTTTTGATGCATGCTGAGTTTTTCCTTTAATGGTCACAAAAAGTATTGCGCCAGTCCATTGTTTTAGATTTTGGTGACCTTATGCACAGTACACAGTGCCTTTACTTTGTGTGAAAAGAAGTGTTTTTATTTCTTTAGTCAGAGTTTGACTAAAGTGATGTTTCTGATTGACTCAATATGAAACTAATTAACCTTGTTAAATGCTTTTATGAACAAAGGTAGCTCTAACTGATTTCTACAACCTTTCCGATCCTAGGTTTAAGATAGCAGATGTCCAAGAAAGTTGCAAGGCAAGAGAAAACTGAGTTTCAGAAAAGAGTGGAATCAGTCCTGTTAAACAGTACGGATCTTATTACTTGTGTAAGTCAGCAGAGAAGGTAATGTTTTACTTTATAAAGCATCCTCACAGTGTTATAAATATATATTTTGACATGTATTAGCCTCCCATCTAATATTTCAAAACAGTAAAACCACAGAAGTTAGATTATAATAACATTTGACGTTTAATAATACTATTTATGTCTCATGGACATGTGCTGAACTGGCATGGGCATGTAAATAACCTCTGGCTCTGTCGGGTTTGGGCCGAGTTGGCAACCATACATTAGCGAGCAGACTCAAAATGGATATGTCTGTGTACCCAGTTGCTGTCACCTTATCTCCTGACAACAGATCACATTACACACACACACACACACACACACACACACACTACCAGGAAGCATAGCTGCCCCAGCTAAGCTCTTCACCCCAGCAACAGGCTGGCAGCTCCCAGTTCTGAGGTCTGTCCCAGTGTGCATGTGTGTGATTGTGTGTGTAGGAGTGTGTGAGCCTACACACCATGAATATTTCAGCCTTGACCCACTTCCCCCATGCTAGGGATGTCCTGTCTTCACCAGAGGAGACGTGGTGTCATATATTCCAGGTGGTTAACTGAGTCACTGTGTGCACTGTAACATTTCAACCCACTTCCACTTAATCCATATGCAATCAGGATTATACCGTGCGTCAACTAACACTGTACAGGCCTGTCCAGTGATGGATATTCATTATGGATAAAAGGAGTGTATTCTGTTACATTCATATTATACGCATTATAGATTGGTCTTTTAAGTTATGAATCTGTAAACTCTGAGATCACAAGCTGAGGGCAAGATATGCACACATTCTTTAACTCGTGCACACACACACACACACACACACACACACACACACACACACACACACACACACACACACACACACACACACACACACAAACAAACAAGGTACAATAAGATGCCTTAAGGTCTATCCTGTATGTGCAGAGTCTTCCTGGAAAGAGGAAGGTAGCAGTAGCTGGCAGGCTCACTGCTCCAGATCGATACAGGTCTGCTTTTACTGCTGTTTGTGGACGCCTCCTCTCCACTGTGTTATTTTATCCTTCACTGAGCTCTGTTCATTTGTTGTTCATTTGCTCTGCTGTGTTGGTTCAATAAATCTTATATCATCTTTGTTTTCCCCCCATTACAAATAGCCGGCTCTCCTTTGCCAGGTCCTCCACAGTATGTCGGCTCGTCCTCAGCAGTTATTGTCTTTCCAACAAGGCCCATCTGTGAGCTGGGAGAACAGATTTGATGGAAGCATGTGATCTACAAAGAAAATCAAATTTACATACACACATTACACATTTAGCACGCTTTGAATCAATACTGCGTATCTGTGCACACACACGCACGCCCCTCCCTCTGAGCATGCACGCACACACATGCACACACACATGGTATAGCTGACCTGCCATAAGCTCCATTTAGGTCACAGTCTGCCTGGCCACAGGTGGTCTTCCTGTCACAACCAGTGGACCATGAATATGAAGGATTAGTTTGGAAAGGTACAGTACCACAAAACACAGTTTATATTAGACGGGAGACTGAGTGGCTTCAGTTTCAATGAAAACAAGAGAGAAAGGTTGTGTGATGTGGGATCGTATTGTACATTGTAAGAGGAGGAGAGGAGAGGAGAGGAGAGGAGTGGAGTCTGAGTCTCTCTGTCCACCAGACTTCAGCAACACAGGGTGCCAGGCATGCCAGGGAAGCTGTCACTGCTCTCACTGCTGACAACCCCGGTGCCACCCGCCTCTGTTTGTTTTTTATTCCCCCGCTTCCTCGTCATGGCAACTCGCTATGTTTCCTCTCCTCCTCACCATCCTTCTTCTCCCCAGTCTCCCTCTCTCCACCTCGTCGCCTCTTTTTCTCTGTGTAAAGTGATTCTCCAGGTGGAGGTTGGCCATTTGGAGGCTTGTGGACTGGCAGTAGACTGGTGCGCGGTTTCTCCCTGAACCCGTGCTCACCCCAGGGACTGAAGCTCAGGGGGCTCTTGAAGCTCATGTGTGGCTGACGTCCAGCGTCTCCTCATCGGGCAAGACCGCCTGGCCACGCTTAGCGCTCCCAGCTCCAGACAAAGGCTGCCATGTCCTGTAAATACTGTCAGAGTCAGTTAGGAGTAACACTGATGGCGGATTAATTTGTGCGGGTCATTTCCCTCAAAATTTGGGTGCAAACCAGATTTGCCTATGGAAAGAAATTATATGACTTTATTTGCCACCATTCAGCAAATGTGTGCCGTCTGTGTTTGGGTGTGTGCTGTGTGTGAAAGAGCAGGACATGACAGTTTGATTTACTTCCAGCACATCAATGTATCAGTGACATTTCAATCTGTCTGTATTATGTTGTAATATTTCTTCACAATTGCGTTGTCTGCGCATGTGTGTGTGTCTGTGTGTGTACCTGTGGAGGTGTGTATTGTAGAACAGAAGATCACCTTGACTGTGGCCAGTCAGAGAGAGCCGTGGGCACTGAAACTGAGAAGGCGGGGTTGAACCGGCTCCCAGAAGGCCGTTCTGTTCAGCACAGCCGTCTGCAGCCCCCCTTTAGACTTCCTCTCTCTCTCTCTCTTGCTCTCTCTCTTTCACACACACACACACACCCCTCCAGCTGGGAGGTCCCGGGAGGCAGTGAGGCTCACTGACTGATTAGGTCCCAGGTAAAGCACTGCCCGGGAGCCTGCTATAAAGCCAAAGTCAATGACGACACTCACACACACACGCATGCACAACTACTGTACGTCTCTCCCCATGCTTTTTTACAGCACATGTACACACACATACAGACGCACAGACGTGCACACGCCTACTTTCTCTATCAGACAGCTGCTCATGCAGTCTGCTCACCACTGGGATTTCCCTGTATTGTATATGATATAATGATATTATTCCCTCTATTTGCTGGGTAGTTAGGCACCATGCCAGGCGGCTCACTTATGAAATTGGGGTAAAAGCATGATGTTATTTCAGGATACGAAATGGCTATGGAGTGGGCCTGATAAAAAATCTTGTTTGGACTCTCTACATTTTTTGCGTCTGTTCCTCGTTTAATTGCCTCCTCTCTGGCGCTCTTTTATCTTATTTACTTTTCTCTCGTTCTCTTCCTGATGCCCTCGCCTCTAAACGCTCTTTACAATAGTCTCGCCTTTAACAATAGCTTTCATAGCGCCTTGCCCACATTTATAAACCATGCACCACAGTGCAAATCAGGAAGTCACTGGACAATGGCAGCGGCCCCCTTCCAGTCCACAGGCAGTAAAACGATAGCAGTCTCTGATTCTATTCTCTGCTCTCTGCCATTTTACAGTCTGTCAGCCTGTTAGTAGCTCTGTACTCCGAAGCTCAGACCGGAACCTTCCAATGCTATTTCCAGCCCTTTTCTGAAAACCCTCTATTGTGGAGGTATAATGACAGGCCTATACGCTGTGCTTAATTCTCAAACAATAGGGTATACTTTTATACAAGGACATGAAATTACTCTCCATTCAGAACAAGCTTGATGAGACAACAGAGGACATTTATGCTGCTGTAATAATGCTGTGCAAAAGCCAGACTGCAAGTCTGCTATTGTTCCCTGCAATTACTCTATCTATCTATCTATCTATCTATCTATCTATCTATCTATCTATCTCTCTACTCTATCTATGACAGGGGAGACTGTCACACAAAGTTTGGTGTGCTTCAAGAAAACAAATCCAGATTTGCAAACATCAGTACGCCTATGTGGCAGATCATCCTTTTTATTCTCTTCACTGACTTTCATTCATGGAACAAGTTAATGAAGTTCCCTAATTAATTAGCAACCATGGTGTTTTTTTTCTCTTTCTTTCATCGTTTTATTTCTCTACCGCAGATCTGTTGTTCCTCAGCGGTCGTAGCTCTGTGTCTGACAGTGATGGTGTTGTTCCTCCGTTCTCCATTGGCCTCCTACTCCTCCCACAGGCACCCAGCTCCTGACTCCTAATTGGTGGAAACGCTAGCAGCATGTGGTTCTGGTGAGCATCTTTGTCGACGACGGCGGTTATCCAGCCGCTTGACAGCTGGTTGCCATAACGTCACCACCTTGGCGACAGACTGGACTCTGGCGCTGTCTTGGAGGACCTGCCACTCAGCATTACCAGCCGCCCTCACAGAAGAGACAGGGCATTTCATGCATCCAAGAAACGAGGCAGTTTCAGAGTCAAATTTGATAATAAGCTTATTTCAGCCCCCACCACAACAAACCACAGCAAACAGGCCTTCCAGCTCTCCATGACTAACCCCAGACTGTGGGAAAGAGGACTAATATTTTAGTGGATGAATTATATGGCCTGTTAACTTTAAAAGATTCTGTCGACAGTGCGTGGTGTCAGAATGCCATTTCACATAATGCCATTTCTTTTCTCTGCTGTTCGCTGTAGGATCCCAGCTTTACTAACGATACGGGAAGCAGAAACCCTGTTGGCCTTGAAAAAGAGAACGGAGGAGAATTAAGTCTTTGGGAATTCTCTCTTTTTCCCTCGTCTCTCTTGTAAACCCCAACACTCTAGTCCTCTCTTCTTGTCTCGCTCTCTTCATTCCCCTGTGGCCACATCCATGGTATTCCAGGAATACTCAGTCTCGATGCTCGTTTGTGTCGGCCTTTAGTGCAATATACTGGTGCAACTTTTGCAGCTGATATGTTCGTTGTTATGTGGCAGCAATTACTCCACTTGATCCTTTTTCGGGAACTAAAAACAAAGGGGTTGTTTTGAAGTAAACTACTGGATAATTTGTTAAAATGGTGGAATTACAAGAAATATTTATGCCTGTGAGGAGAATATGTCAGCTAGGTTAACGAAGGTTAGCAGGCAAAGTGCATTCCATATATTATTTATTTGAATTGGGGGTTTTCACAGATAATCGTGTTATTAAAAACTTAAATATCGATGTTAATATTGTTATCGTGAATTCACTTGGCCACCATAACCCTGTAGTTAAAATCTTTGTGAAAGGGCTAATTTAAATCAATTCTATTTTTTTCACACTTAGTTTAATTTGATCAACTGCGAAAAACCAATAATCTTTTGCATTGGAAAAATAATTTCAAACACCAGCATGAAGATTATAGTATGTGACACCACTTGGCTCAAGGAACACAGCCAGAATCTTTATACACTACTTTAAAGGATATGATTTCAAAATGAATCAAAATGAAGTTAAACTTCATTTTACCACTCAGCCTTTTACGATTAATCATTAGTGTGCATTCGTCTTTACTCCAGGATTGTCAGAAGTTAGACAAACACACGAAAAGCTTCATAAGATAAAATAAACATCTCGGTTCCTGCAAGGTGGCACTCAGTTCCACACATCACATCATATTTGCTGCTATTTCATATCCTCGCATGAGCAAACACAGTGGTGGCCATACAGGAGAGGAGCAAACAGCGTGAGGGCACCATGTTCAAACTGTGGTGACCAGTGGCTCCTGTCTGTCCGTGGCCTCACAGCATTGCCTCTACCCCGGTGGCTCAATGCAGGTATTCACAAACTGGATTCCAGTGGCCACCAAAATATCTAGCCCAAACGGACACAGTGACTCTTCTAGGTAAATAGCGGCCCTTGCCAAAGTCTCATTTTCTCCTGCTCTCTGGCTTTGTTTCTCTCTGTAGCATTCGCCAGACTAAAAATGAAAATGAGCGCGCTGTTTAACAGACCTCAAAACTCGCATCCTGGAATTAAATGCTCCCAGTCAGTAATAAATGTAAATGCTGTGTTGGCACTATTTTCTTCCTAGAAAAGGAACTAATGATGATTTGGGGGGAGGTTTACTTCAAGTCTATGTTTATTAAATGATTAATCAAATGACATTACATTGTGAAAAGAACAAACATGTTAAGCAATGGAGAGTAATTTCTCACCCTTTATTGTTAAATTGTGTAATTATTGTTCTACATTTAGTGTCTCACCTAAGCAGCTGGGAAAGCCGGAGAAGACTTGATGATTTGGCATACTTTTGGCAGAAACAAAAGGCAAACATGGGGCTACGAAAAGGCAGACAGCTCAAGAGAGAACAAACCACACCACAGAGAGAGAAATCAAACCTGAGCACAGCTTTCTGAAAGCAGACAGCCTTATCTCCCTGCACGCCTTGGCTCAGATTGTTTCTACTTATTGTTTACTTGGCTGGTTGACTGACTGGTTCATTGGTTACAATCCAGACTGGGAGTGTAATGATCTGAAGTTACATTTTTTCACGGTTTCAACGAGTCGTTGTCAGCTCTCAAAAGTTTGTTTTAAGGCTGCTTCGGCATGTGTTTATTTATCGTTGTTGCACTGTGATTTCATATAAGAAGACAGTGATCCTCAGGATTCACTATACATCCTTGCTTCGTTAATCAAGTTTGACATTATATTTGCATTTCAGCTACAGCTGTAAGTGCCAGACTTGACGTCTCTCACTCTCAGTGATGCAAGGTGATGAAAATTCAGTCAATCACAGCGACACTAGAAATCTGATTTTCTCACTTTTACCTGAACCTATTCCTTTGTTCTTTGTTGACACTGGATTCGCTTCTTTACTGTTTGGGGATCTGAAACAATTAGGCGATTAATCGATTAGACAGTCGACAGAAGATAACTGGCCGGTAGTTTGATAATTGTTTAAGTCAGTTTGTTTGTGCTTTCAAGTGAAAATGCCTCCAGCTTTGAGGATTTGATTATTTTCTTTGTGTTATTCAATAGCAAACTGAATATTTTGAGGTTTTGATCTGTTGATTTGGTAAGAGAAGGATTCGATGATATTATGTTGAACTTTCTGAAATTCATGATGCGCATCTTTCAGTATCTGTGATGTTCTTGACTAAATTGTTAATTGAGAAAATAATTGGAAAATTATTCAATGATAAAAATAATAGCAGAAATAATTCTAACTGAAAATTCATCCAGTGTAAAAAATGATTTTCTTGTCTTCTGACCTTCTCAAAAGTCTGTATGTAGAAACGTATTAAAGTAGTTGTTTATTTTGGCACAAAGTGGGCTTGCATATTGGTTGAAAGTATTGTTATTACACCCAAGAGGGAGATATTTATTTATTAACAGAAATCACATCACTTCTAATTGACAAAATGTTATAAAACTAATCACAACAATCCAAATCGACTTATTGGGATTCTGGAAGTTCATAAAAAGAACTGCCAACACAAATCAATCACAGATATGAAAATCTATTGCAATCCACTGTGATTTATTTTTTTTAATTATCATCACTTTCACACACATTAAACTTAAAATAAAAAACAGTCATCACGTATGAGCTGATGAAACAATCTAAAGTAAGCTTTAAAGTGTTCTCCAGGACCCCAAACAAAACTTTAGGGTTCACTAACACCCGTTCAAATTCAGAATTTGAATAAATTATTATTTGTATTACAAACAAATCCTATGTTCTATTTATAGAACTTATATAAACTGAGAGGAGGTTCCTGGAATGTACCTGATATTAAATCAAACAGTTTCATTAACCTTACTGCAGGAGTTATTGGCTCTGACATAAGTAGCAATGATAGTAGAGTATTTTTGCGGGAACCTCAGCATCGTCTGGCTACGGCAAGCAGTGGTCTACAGGCTTTCCACATTTATCGAGCATAATTGCCGCTTAAAGTCTTAAATTATTTATTATTGTGAGATCTGACAGTGCTGCTCAGAAGCAAATTGGGATCATCTTCCATGACCACCAAGGATTTGCAGATTGGAGGCAGAACTAAGTTTATTTCCTCCGCTCTGCTTTTATCCCTGCAAACGAAGCGTTTAAAAGGATCACCCGCGACAGATAACCACGTTACTGTACAGACGAATAACGCCGCTGCTCTTAAGATCCTGATTTTGTCTGTGGATTTTTTTCTCTCTTCCCTTCACCCCAGTCTAATTGCGCTGATGCTCTCCCTGTGGGTTTTAATGTTTGACACGGCGAAACGCTCTTAAATCCTCCACAGTGCTCCCTCCCTTATGAGGCCCAGTATCTTAAAAGCAAAAAGGATGTATGTCTAATTCACAAATTTATCACTTCGCAAAATGATGCATTAAATGAGAGGGGACACGCTCTGATTTGAAATGCTGACTTTAGAAAAGAAGTTCTGATTTTCAAAATGAGTTTAGATGGGCTCCCCTTCACCCCTCACCCACCCGCTCGCCTCCCACGTCCTCTTGCTTTCTCAGTCGTATCACTCTCCTTGAGATTGGAGGCCGTGCAGCTCTCTCTTTGTCTGTGTCTCTCTTTAACTCTCACTTTTTCTCTCACACACGTAAACTAATAACACATTTTATTGCTCAGTTAGGCTGGTTTTCTATTTAGCATGTGTTTGTACATGTATGTGTTTTACACGTGCGCTTTCTTTCAGCTGCTTCCTGCTCGCGTCCGTATGGTAACTATAGCACTGTACATACATTTCTTCTCTTTTTTTCAAGATTACGCTCACATGATCGCCTACATGTAATTATCTTTGCTTTTGAGGACGAGGCAAAAGAGATACTCCCTCTTTCACAAACCATGACTGATTCCTCTAGCCTTGAGAATCTCTGCGCTTGCATCAGTATCTGCTTAAGGACAGACTTGTTGCAATGGAGTCAGTCTTGCTTTGCCTTGTTTTGGTCGTCAAGGACTTCCTCAGATATGCTTTATGTTAGACCTCTCATTTATTGTTCATAGAAAGCATACAGCTCAGTTATATAGCCATAATACACAATGTCATTAAAACCAATATGGAACGGATGGTGACAAGATCAACCAATTAGTTTATTCCTAAAATGAAAAAAATTGCCTCTCTGACCAGTTTTTAAAGTTAAAAAGTCATGATTTTGTTTACATATATCTGTTTTTTTAACACCTTTTTTTCATTTCTTTATTATTATATTTACATTTCTCAAGTTTGTCATAGAGCTGCTCTCTAGAGTATTCTGAGCTCCCTCTGGAACCAGAGGAAGCATTTTTGAGCACAGTTCTAACAGCGTTTGAACGCAGCTCAGCTGGCTGTGAGGCACCGTGGGCTCCCTCTCGACAGGTCAACCTGCCAAGAAACAAGTTTAAAGAGGAAAAAAAAAAAAATCTGTGTAAAAAGAGTAAATGTAAATGTCTGCTCAAGCAGCAGTGATCCCTGGAGATGTGTTAAAACAAGGGCGAGGACTAAACTGATGACAACTCCATCCGCACGGCCTACACCGTGGAGGGAAAAAGCAAGACACGCTCAGTTTTAAGAGCTGCTCTCTTGACAGTGTTAATGACAGTGTTAGGCTACTGGTGAAATCATGAGGGAGAAGAGTCCAAGCAGCACGTTGTGTACTCAGAGTGGGAGTTGTGTTTGGGTAAAATATTATTTTAGGCATCATTTTCTTTCATTTATCCGTGTTAATATATCTTATATAGATACATTTACTGTCATCATATGCGACCAACCTATAATTCATAAATGCAAATGCAAGATTTTGTTGGTGTTACAAAGGGCTAAACATGAATACTTAACATATTTTAGAAAATCTATATTTTAGTTACTTGTGCTGCTTAAATTCATCGTATGATTTTGATATATGTTGAAAGCGGTGTTGAGGGCTGTCCTGGTGGTTTATGGGTGGAAGATGTTGAACATTCAATCGCAATGTTGCCCATATGAGTCCAGTGGGGGACTTCAGTGGACCCACTTTCCCTTTGAATACATCCATCATGCTCAAATAACTGGATAACAACATAAGACATGCATCTGTAGTGAATGTAGGTCAATCAGTAATTGATTACTTTTGCACCACAACAACATTTATGGCAAATAACCGTAACCCTTTGCCAAAAGGGATAATTATAAAACAATATTTCCTTAGTCGTTTATGTATTTGCAATGCCCTGGGCATTAGACAAATGTAGAAAAAAGACATTTTTCTAAAGCCATTTTTTGAAGCCATACAAAGGAAGGATTACTGTATTTCATAAAAAGCTCAGGGATCGCAGACCCTCTGGAAAGGCTAATAGTTGTTCGATAATGTCCAAATTTACAAGCACAACCACCGTATATATGCCATATGCCATATATGTGTATCAGAGTTAAGTCAAAATATGGTTGTGCTCGGCTGAAGCCTCATCATCTCAGATAAAACATTTTTCCTTAATATGCCTGGTGGAGTTTATTGCAGACAATTCACATTTCAATGTAAGAGTATAATTAAGTTGTTAGATACTGTATTACATTGCTTTACCTTAGTTAGAGAAAAAAGCATTGTAACTATTGTGGCAATTTTACAATTTAATTGCTTCTCCCATGAAATCATTGTCCTTGACTGCTTCATAATGACTCCTTTGTGTTTGAAGTTTGAGAAATTACATGTGTAGGGTGCCCCAGATGATTACTGGTTACATGTTTAGATTGGGCGATGTGTTAAGATTTTCTAACCAGTCACAGTCAGCCAGACAACCGGTGAAATAAAATAAAAATAAAACCTTAATTCATCAGGTAATATGTTCAAATATTGCTGTTACTCACGAGCTGAAGAACAAGTGAGACTGCTGACAGTAACAGCAGAGAGGCAACAGTGAGTGTGTACTGTGCTACTGGGTTAGCTTCCTGAACGAGAGTCTGTCGCTTAGGCCAAAATCTCTACCTGGCAGTCCTGGCAAAAGTAACAAAAATGATTTGTATATCCGCCCCGTGATCTGGATCTGCTGCAACGTTTAATGGGTTCGTCTTTAGTACATGCTTAATCCTTCCCCGAAGTTGAATGAAAGTCATGGCAGACATACGCCTGACAGCTAGACGAACCGAACCAAAAACACGACCTCCTTGGCCATGGTTAATACATTTTGTGGTGCTAATAAGTTGTAGTCACTGTTGACGTTAGAGGCAAACCTGTTTTCAGTGTAAACTGCAGCAAATCGTTGCTTAATATATATTTTAGTCACCATTTCATGAGCTCACCTTGTCTTGTGTGTTTGGTAACATGACAAAATGGGGGGAGGGAAAAGATGCTTAGATTATCAGGAGGATTAATATCGCAATGCAAGCCAGTTAAGCTCAGTCTACGTGCTAATTCCAAACTTCACCTCAGATAAGCTCTTTCTTGCTCCAACTCACTGAGTCACTCATTTGTTTTTTGTTTTTTTTTTGTTTTGTTTTTTTAAGAAATAGTTACTTGGAAGTTGTCTTTAAACATCTGCATGGCTCCAGTATTGTTCTAAACACAAATTGTATGCCAAACTGTTTATTCAGCAAAAGTAATGATTTATGTAGAAGCTAATAACGCTAATATAATTGCATATAGAATCAAACATAATTTCACACTTCTTGAGGTCCCCTCCAAATGTTCAGGCCCTGTATATATCTCACACTACGATGTCCCTGACCAAAATAAAGGCAAAAACGCTTCAGAAATAGGAGCAATGACACTTCACAGTTTACCTGTGTATATGCTTAACTGAACATTTGGAAGTGTGCTCCTGTCACCTAATTCGCACATTCACAGAGATCGTCTTTCAGTCAGAAAACACGGCCCTGACACACGAGTTGTTTGTTGCGCTCCTTTTGGTACGGTAGGCGAGCGGGTATAATAAATGGTGTACAGTGTCAAGTTACCAGGCAGCCAGAGTTCTTTGGCTACTCACCAGACATAAAGCTGTAAATCAAAGGGAGTCAGCAGATTACTGAAGCATGCCATGTGTGGTTAGAGGCTGGCTGCAGGTGTGTGTTCTCAAACACGAGAGGCGGAGGGAGGGAGGAATGGAAGCAAAGCCAGAGCAGAACTGAGAGTGTGCTCGGTAGACATGGTCACTTCCCTCAGCTCTCCAGGTGCAGGATCGAAAATCGGGAGGAAACATTTTCTTTTCTTTTCACATTACCCTGAAAACACAAGAGAGAAAGAGCCTGCATATACAGGCCTGTGCTTATATATACATTGTTCTGATGATCAGACCGAGGGCCTCTTCAAAACATGGCCGCTCTTTGGTTTGTGTTGTTTTCCCCGATTGATTATGATGCTAGGATGCACAGTCTATATGTGTGTTTTTTCTGTGTGTGTGTGTGTGAACGAGTCCCAGAGGGTACATCATGCTCTATGTTGCACACTGTTTCATCCTTCATTGTATATGACTCAAACGCTGCTGTTCCCATCCGTGTTTATGCACCCCTCCCTCTTGATCGAAACAAACACAGCCTCATTAGACGTGAACACACTCGCACACAAACACATGCATACAGAAACATACAAGCGGTATACATAATGAACACAGAGCCTTAGAGGAGGACTACGCCCTCCTCTCTCTGGTTTAGGAGGTGAGGTTTGACGACAGCAGTGACAAACCTCTTTTCCCCGGCTAGAGTCAAAGGTCGCCGAGTATAATTACAGGCTCAAAGGATAACGAAGCAAACGGACAATCCGAGAGCGAACTTACGAGCAGCGTTAATTCAATACACACTTGAGATCACACACATCCACGCACCCCTGGGGATTTCACCTGTGCAAGAGATTAGCACATCTGCCTGTATCGTATAGATTTGCAAGTATACAGGCAGCTGGTGTTTTCTCAACTTTATCTGAGACAAGGAGATGTGAAAAAAAAATTACACCACCAGTCTCCATGAACCCACTGGGTATAAGGAACGGGTGGGGGAGAGTTTGAAGAGACTGAGAAGGTGAACAGGTGAAAGAGAAAAGCAGACGAGTGTTGCTTTGCCTGCCACCTCTCTGCCCTTCGTTGCTCCCCCCATCCCTGCATCACCTCGCCTCGGGGGGTTGAACAACTGCTCTTGATGGGGGGGCAAGTGTTCTCTCTGTTCTTTCTCAGTGCCTCTGGGTGTACTACCGACTCTCACTACCCTGGCGATCTCCTGCCGCCTCACACTCTCAGACTTTCACACACACGGAAACACAAACACACGTACGAGCACACAAGCGCTGTGCAGCATCTGAACCCTCTTCACTCTCTGCTCCCTCTCATCTTCCTATGTGGGGCTCTTTGTAGCCGCTGTGCCTGAGCTTGGTGAGGAGAAACAGGGAGAACAAAGCCAGGGAAAAAAAGAAGGATGGAGAAAAGAGGACTGAGGTGGTGGTGGAGGAAGTGGTGAAGGGAGGGGATGAATGAGAGAGAAAGAGGGAAGGAGCTAATGTTCACATCGCATTGAGAGTGTCGCCTGTTGTTGCTCACCGACCGATGTTCTGTGAGCGTTTGTGTGCCACAGCTTGATTTGGAGGTTGTCCCCAGCTGCGCATGGAGACAGCAGTACGGAGACGTGGCAGAGACTCTAATTAGACGGGCCTAAGTGTGCTGAACTGAGGGAGAACCCTGGAGCGCGAGCAAACGCTGCTCAGCCCCCCTACAAACAGAGCGGGAGGAGACCCCCAGCAGTAATTACAACGTTTCACAAACCAAGCAAGACACCTCCAGGAAGTTTTCAATCAGAAAAATCCTCTTCCTCTCACTGGGGAGCTGGAAAGGAGTTGCATTTCATTAGCCCTCACCATAGGGTCCTTTTAAAGAAGGGGAGATTAAGCTTTGACTGGGGGAGGTCATCTTGTTGCGTCTGCAGTAATGGTATGCCGTCAACTGTGATTCAGCATTGTTGGTGAAAATGCGTTTGGCGAGGCTTCTCAAGGGAAAACTGCAACATCTTAATAAGGATTATATGAAATAGTCCCGATACTCATAATGGGGTTAGATACAAAACACACTCTATACACCCGAATCTCACCAATCATACCAGAGTGATTAATTGATTAATGATTAATTAATGATGCAAAATGAAGCAAAGTGGAATGGAAGTAACACCGGAATAAATTAGTATAAATATGACAAATTTATTCCAGGAGTTTGATCTCCATTTTGTAATTGTACTTGGGTATAAGCCTTTGGCGAAACTATGTCAGTCAGCCTTCTCCCCACTTTTTAAAATTCCCATTGCACAGGAAACAGCAACAACAACAACCTCCAAGCTAGCAAACCTTTATGCTGAAGATTGCATGCTACCCTAAACCTAACGTGATCGGGGTGATACAAACTTAAACAAGCTAGCAGTTATTTCTCTTCTCTTGCAGAGATTCAGCCATTTTTTAAAACTCCACCCAATATTATTTTGCTCAACTCACCAGAATAAATGTTCGCTAAGCATGTTTCTGCAAAACCAAAGATAAGTTAAAACTGAACGTTTCTTTATGTTGCAACTTTACATTTGTTAAGTCAAATTTTCTATTTCTCTCGTCACAACGCTGTGCTTATGCTCTGCTTAGGTTTAGGCACAGACTTAACCACTCTCAGTAAGTTAAAGTGGGTGAGTTCTCCCTATGTGTGTACTTATGTTAGACCCTAGTTTGAGATTTATTCAGGTTTTCCTAGTCAAAGCAGATGGTATTGCAGGTAACTTCTCATTTCAACTTCATGAATCGACTCTTCTTGTCCATCTAGAAATAGAAAATAGAAATAGAAACAGGGTGTCAGACCTCATGGACAGTTAGGCAGCTCCATTAGCAAATAATGAAATCAAGCTGATTTTGTAATGGACGCTCACTCGCCCGTCGCGTGTGGGCACGCTGTTACTTTAAGTTCATACAGGCGCGATAATGAAAAACATAATAACACTATAACAACGAAGCTAGCTCAGGTGAAGATATGTTACCGGAATAAACACAATAAAACAAATCAACAACATCAGAAGGAATACAGTATATTTAAGTTTGGTAGGTCCTTACATAAGATAGAACAGTATAAACATGAAAATAGAAAATGCTACACTGGGAATTTTTTTTTTTTTATCGTTAAGAATACATTGTTAAAAGTCAACATATGATTTTAACAGATTGAAAAGTTTATACATGAATCTAAGTTACTGCTCCACAATATGATGCACACTGTATGCATAAACAATGGAGGTGGGTTGATGTGTGTGTCACTGCTTGTGGTGTATGTGTGTGTGTTTGTGAGTGTGTGTGACAGCAAAGGTGTGAAGGCACTCTCACCCGTCTCAAGCCAGCTCACACACACTCGCACATGCACACATTGTATATACACATTATGTGTCACGGTAAACAGATGTGCGAGGAACAACGCTGCATCAATTATCCTCCCAACCTCACTCAGTCAACTAGAAAAGGGATAATTAAGTCGTACTTATTTTTCTACCGTGTCTGTCTTTTTCACTTTTTTTGTTTTTGGCATGGGTGGTGGCAGTTGTCATGGGGTGCATGTAAAATCATCTGTGCAGGTAAAAAATGGCTAATCTGTGCTTTTCCTGTTGGGATTAGCCAAAGATGCTGTGGTATGGCTGTCACAAAGTGTTAGGGAGGGAGAAAGAGAAACAGTAGCAATATGGGACACCCACAACTTTACTGCCAAACCAGATTCAGTATATATTTATATATATATATATATATAAATAAAAGTTTTTAAAAAATAACACAGCTCAACACAAGCTCAAACACTGGTTTGCACTTTCATTGCACAGCAGGGGGATTATTAAAGAAAAAAACATTAGGGAATGTTACAGTGATGATTCTTATATAAATTAAAATTATGTACTTCACAGTGATAAATGCACAAGTAGCCCTCTTTTTACATACATTTTATGTATATTATTTTCTAACATCTGAAACATGAATTTGTATTAGCTTTATCTGCTCTTCCTCGCTAAACCCACATGCTTTTACTTCACCGCAGAGATGGTAATTACAATCACACTAAACAGGCTTGAACCGTATCAAAAATTAATTAATATCAAATTTATTTGGGTTATCCATTGCTAAAACACATGGTTTTTGCATGCTAATGCCACATATTTTGAAGCATTCCTGCAATTCAATTACTTGGGAATATCATTAAAGGCAACAAATTTACAGTTTAATTTGTGTGGACTATTTAAGTCGCTCCAGAGCTACAGAATCCCCTTCCTCTGTAAGTGGATTAATTAATTTGAATCAATAAAGTCTCTTAGTCGGGTTGCACCACTCCCTCAAAAAATAACTAACTCCACACAAAGCCTTATCAGCTGCAGCGGAGGTCCAAGCCCTTGCTTTTCAGCTCAAGAAGGAAGTTTTGCTGAGACAATTACTAGCAGATGATTTCTGCCCTGTCTTTAGCCTTTTCAGCTTTTAAATATGGTCAGAATGTTAATTTGTGTGCTTGTTTTTGCAGCATATTTTGTTTTCTGATATTGCTTTTATATAAGCAATATCAAGTATGTATATGTAAAGCTCCTCTTAACTGCTCTATAGTAAACATTTTCTGCATATTCAGTATCAATACACCTAACTAGAGTTGTAATGTTCCTATTCAAAACTATGCGAATAGATGAACCCCCACATTATTTGAATTGTAAATTGTTATCCAAGAAAAACATTATCAAAAATCCAAGATATTTTTTTGTGACAAAACGAAAAAATAATATTTTTATGGGGGCCAAAACACAAGTGGAGCTTTAAAACTTTGTGGGGTCTACCCTTGTTTGGTGGTTTGTAACTGCATTTGAATGCAAGAAAAAAAAAGTATTGGTGTCAATAGGACAAGATGAATATGATTTGATGGTGAATTTTAATGACACAGAATGCATCACATTTACATAATCATGCACTCATTTTTCAGTCAGCAGTGAAAAGAATCACTGCTGTGTCTGTGCTCCATTAGCGATCATATAGAGAAACTCTGTAAACAGTAGTACACAAAAATACAGATGAAAAAGTAGTGTTTGTGTCAGTGCTATTCAATTTGGTTATATGATATTGGACAGGTGTCTGTGATGTCCGCCACCACATGCTGTGACAGTAAAATTGTATTTCCTAAACAGCTTTCGACAGCCGTAGCCACAGATGTTCTTTCAAAACCTGCATACAATTTGCCGTGGGTGATTGCTTATTTTCACTACCCAATACAGTAGAATTTTAGTACCCCAGTAATGTAGGTGACGTTTCTTAGCTCTTAACAAAGGAAGAAACACTGAGAAGAGAGAGCTTGTGATGATAAGATGGAAGGAGGCATACATGGAGACATGTTGAGGCATCTGTCTGAAGTGTTTCTCCATTGAAAACAATGACTTAACCCAAATAGAGTTACATGGCATTGATGATTAATGTAAGAAAACGCTATGTTGAGGATTGTGAACCAGGTTTCAAAAGTTTGGCTAGCCAGTCAGATGCTGCATCAACACCGGTGTTACAGACTACACCAGGCTTTCAACAAGACAAGACGTTCACCAAACGTTTTCTACTGCTGCAGCTTCACATTAAAATGATTTCAGTGATGAGAGACTTTTAAATAGCTGACTCTTATTGACTCTTATTTTGAAGTAGGCTCGTCAGAGGAAATGGCAATGTGTACAGTGAGTTTAGCACTCACAGCTATAGTTAATCAAAAATGCATCTACAGAGCAAAACAACGGTCATTTTCAGCATCTGTTGACAGCGGATCAGTTTGAAACATGTCAGTGAGTAGTTTTATACAGTCTGTGGGAGTAATGGAGCAATATGGTAAGAGGCTGCACACTGGCAACTTCTCAGTGAGGTAACCAACTCCTTTTTAACCAATTTACATTTTCAGGTTCCTTATTTGCAATGGGTTTGAATCCTGAACATTGCCACATAAGCGCTTTTGCTTTTCACTTTGAAATCCTCTACTATCATCTTGTCGGTCAACTCTCCTTAGGGCCAGTGTCCAAATAACGCTTTTTCTGATTGCCAGCATGAGCGTATTCTGCAGCATGCAACCGCCCAAAAGCCCCGGTGCTGAGTGTCTTTTACAGGACGCTCTGCCTTTTTTGTGCCACCGCTCCAAGTGCTTCTAGTTGAAAATCTCTGAACTAAATGGAGGAGAAGCTTGCTCTAGCCGTGTCTGTCTATTCTGTTAATTCAGTTTCAGACAGACACTAAAATAACAGAGACAGAAAAGCCTGTTCGTGGAAGCAGATTGTCTGGACACTGGATGAGTGTTGTGCTTTTATCACCCTTCGTGCTGTAAGCTTGTTATCAGCTGTGTAGCCATCACTAGCTTTAGCTAATGTCAGTCGAACGTGCAGCATTTTTTTTCTCTCACTGCACATGCACTTCTACATTCTTAGGGAGAAACATTATATGGACACGGGCTCTTGTCACGTGATAAGTGAAATGAAACTCAGACGCTGCAGGATATACAGTTTCAGTTTGCAATTAGCCTATTACAAACCCACCATTTTAGCTCATCGCACACACTAAACCAAATTTCACCTTAAAAAAGGCTGATTAATACTCTCCTTTTTCATGAACTCATTGTGGACAGCCTCCATCAACAAACTACACAAAGATGTATTCAAAACAAAAATAAGTGAAGGACAGGAAGTGGGTAGATCAACTGCCTGCTGCCAGCCAAAAGATATGTTTAAGATTTTTGGCCACATCACTGAAACTATTTGACTGAACAGGAAATAGAACATTTTTTTCAACTGAGTTGAATTGCAAGTTAAGATTAAGAATATATGGATAAAAAACACTTACCAGTTGACAGGTTTTATGCTGAACAGCAGGAGACAGAGCGGCTCGATGAGTCACTCTGACTTCCCTGCAATGTAAAATTCATGTAAAGAACAATATTCAGCCTCCACATGTCAGTGTTAAACATTGGTTTTGCCGTTTTAGTGTCATTTTACATTATTGGAAAAGCATAAAAGTGCCTCACTACGCCTTAACACATAAAACAGCTCCACTGGATTACTTCACATTTCTGCGCGCTCGTGTTCATGGTGCATTTGATTTCTACTTTCAATTAAGGATTTAGAACAGCTGTCTTTTAACATAAAGATTAAATTGTGTGATTTGTGTTGACTCTCTCTCCTGGTTTCTGAGAGGAAGGCTCAGTTTAGTTTTGATGCTTGCAGGAGAGTGAGTCTGAAAATAGTGTTGACAGATGACTCTTATTCATAGCCAGTCAGAGGGTCAGAGTCAAAGGGTGATCAGTGAGAGGACAGATTTTTCATCAGAGCAATGATTTGGTGTATTTTCTGAATAGACAGGTAACAGCATTATCTTATATTAGTTTATATGTGTGTGTGTGTGTGTGTGTTTATATATGTATATATATACATATATATATATTTATATACACATTTTATATTAGTTATTTCCTAAACTTTGTCTGTTTTTCCCTCCATTGCACGCTCTCTCTCACTCCTTCCTTCAGCCGTAGTGAGGAATCTGATGCAGAGGTGTTGCATTTCTGTTTGTGTGTCTGTCAGAAGTCCAGTTGGGAAAATCTCTACACTTCCAATAAGGAAGGCTTATGACAGAGAGCATTATTTATCAGATTACCCAAGCCAGCATGTTTACAGGATCTGACGACAGTAGTAGTGAGAGGAAAAAATGTAAGTTTTGATGAGGATGAGATCAATGAAGTGATAGCTTCTGAACAAAATGGCCCGAGGCAGTGTTTGTCTCACTCTGTCTCTCTTTTGCAGGCTGTAGCTGCACCTTATGTAGCTGTTGAAAATTTGCATTGTTAACAAATTGCTTTTTCCCTTCATTCATTCCTACGCTGCCTGAAGAAATAAGGTATGCTACTGAATATAACATGGAGCATTGGTTTAAACTCCTCTTTAGCAGATCGTTACAAAAGGCGGGCTGTTTTCTGATAGGGAGACCACACATTTGTCTCTTTAAATCATTATATATGTGTTGTAAAGCTGCAGTCATTCCTGCTTCAGAGGAAGAAAATGAAAGACATAAGAATATCAGTGGATGTCCTCCACTTAATAAAGGATGCACAGGCCATCCTGAATAAAAAAAAAGCAGATATTAATTTGTAATTTGCAGTAGCTGCAGTGGCTTTCTGATGTTTACGATTGAGGGCACATCAGCCAAGTGCTAAGCATTATAAAAAATGAAACTGATCAATTGCTCAAAAATAATTATATTTTATGTATATTATATTGAATATGTGTGTGCCTTTCTTTTGATGGAATGAAGCCTTTTTTATACCATTTCCATTCGCACATTTTGAGCAGATGAGTCTTGATGTGCCGGCCTTGGCTCCGACTCACTCTGAGAGCTGATGGATTGGATCAGGTATTTGAGTCAAAACCAAGGACACATGTTCCATTTTATCAGATTTCTTAGATCTATTCTAATGAGCCTGTAACCACAAGCCAAACGTGTTTGATTTTCCAGCAGAATTTAAGCATCACATTTGTTCGTAATAAAGCTGCATTAACTAATCAGTCCATCCGTGTGTGTTTGACCAATCTTTGAAAATTACTGTGGCAGTGATTGCCACTGATCTCCTATTTTTGTCCTTGAAGAAGCAAAAAGCAAAATGCTATTTTATAATGTCAGTGCCAGGCAATCACACAATCGTTACTTTTTCATTCCCCCTAATTATGCTGCTAAGTTTATGTGCAGGTAACTAGTGAAGGCAGTCACAAGAGACTTTCTGCAAGACCACAGATAAGTTCAAACTGAATGTTTCTTTATGTTGCAACTTTATGTCTGTTTAGGTTTAATTTTTTTATTTCTCTCTTGTTACAACGCTTTGCTTATGCTCTGGTTAGGCTTATGCACAAAAACAGTTGGTTAGGGTTAGGAAAAAATCATAGTTTGGTTTTAAATACCTGTTTTGTTTGCTACGATCAGGGATGGAGATGGTCCGACTTGCCATGAACACAAAATTACAAAAATCAACCTTGGACATATCTGTGGTTTGCAGAAACGTGAACTTTTAATATTATATCCTGGCTGAAATGTAATTACCCCTGAATGGGACCAAATACATCTGTGAAATAGCTTGTCATGCGTCATATTTTTCAATTATTTTCAGTCCCAGAATTTTAAAGAAGAAAAAGAGAGAGAGCAGGTGGTGCCCCGCGCCATTCACTGTCCTTTCTTTGTAGGTACTATTTTTCTGATAGGAGAGTGGTGGGCAGTTGGGCACTTTAACCTAAAACACTGTAATGGGTGGCGACTCAGGGTTATACTGGCACTCCACATCCATCTACTCAGAGCAGCACTACCAGAAACTAAGCTCAAGCAAGTGCTGCCCTTTCAAAATGCTTTTACCCCTTAGTGGCTCTACATAAAGGTAGTAAGTTCTGGACTTGGGAAATGACAGAAAATCAATACGGAGTTGAATCAGACAGACTGCAAGCACAAGTAATCACTCTGTAGCACTTAGGTAGGAATAGTCAAGCTGTGAAATACTTAACCACCATTAAACTGAGGAGGAGGAGTAAATTTTTTCCGCAAATTGATAACATGCTATTTTTCATCCTGGTAGACAAGCTTATATTTCTGCTTTGCTTTTATTTTATATCTATAGACAGAACACAACCATCAGTACCTCCAATAATGACAGCGAAATTCCAGCCGGATGTGACCATAATCCACCAGCAGTGCCAGGGCATATGGAAGATCCAGAGACATGCCTCTCCATCTTGGTGGATCCATCTGTCAGTCTTTGGCGCTGCTTTGCTGCTTTCTCTGGCACATTTGACAGCCCCACGCCTCGGCTAGATTAGAAAATTATACAAATGTAAGGGTGGAAAGGTGTAATTGAAGATGGCAAAAGGGCTGATTGGGAGACGTTTAAATGATTATTCTCCGGTGTTCAACACGGAGGGCGTGTGGCTGAGGCCGGCGAGAGAGACACTTTGAAATGATTACTGCCCCTGACAGGTGGATGACAAGTCTCGCTCTCTCTTTCTTTCCGTGAACCTATGCATACAGTGTATTTATGTATATGCGTGCTCACTGTGTACGGGTTTGTGTGCTCTATGTGTGTCTGTGTCTGTGCCTGTGTGCGTTTATCAGGATGTGTGAATGTGCATGTGATATTGCTGGCAGGCATGTGTATAAGCCCTGCGGAGTTCCTTACTTAGAGCCACCACAGAGCAGAGAGGATTTACATCAGACAGATTACAGCACTGCCACCATGACAGCATCTAATGGAAGAAACAAGACACCTTTTAATGAAGACGCTAATTTAAGAAATATCACACTGTGCTCTGAAATATAAATCACATTTAAATCAGACGAAGATGCAACACTGGAGGGAAGGCATGGTCTGACACAAGGATGTCCTTCCCCAATTTAGTTGCACTCAGAACTAGATTGTATTTACACTTGCACTCGTCCTTCTTTTTTCCTAAAAAGTTGCCATCCAATGAAGGTCATAAGGAATTTTAATGTATGGCTGGCAGAATGTGGCCAAGTAAGTAAATTAGTCATCTTGAACAAGTAAGTTCATAAAAGATTGTGTTCATGTAATGTGTGTTTGCACATAAGAATCTTTAGGAGACATAAAGAAAATTAGTTTCTACTTTTTAGCACATACACAGAAAATCAAGCTTGCTCACTATAACAATAAACATATTTTATTTGTAATAACATATTAAGTTTTTCAGTTATTTATTTATTGTCATTTGTAGGTTAAGCAACAATTAAAAGACAAATGACTTTCTTGAAATTCTTTCTGTTACAACTTCCACTCCACTGCATGCGTGGCAGTCGTACAGAATATGCCACAATGAAAGAACTGACATATCACTTTTTCCCCTGACATAGTCAGAAGTTTTCTATCTATGTGGTCTGAGTCAGAGTTGTGTTCTGTCATGTTAAATGCAGTTGACAGAAGAGCCAGGCAACACCCTAAACCTCTGGCCTGAGACTTTGTTTTCCCTGGGCACCAAAGCACTGTACTCCCTGAGGCTTTGGTCTGCTGTGAGCTGCAGGCTGTGGCTGTTTCACTATACACTCTCATGTCATACATTTGACATAGGTGAGTGTTACACTGGTTTGTCATCATAACCTCAAAGGGTGTAGAAAAGTATTGATATACGTCAGATTTCATATAATTTCACTCAAATATCATTGCACTCACTACAAATGTTGACAATAGCTTATTGAACTTTGCATTAATGGGAATTCTGCAACGTCTGTGCAAGAATAGAAATTTCATATCTCATTTTGGCTTTTGATTTTTTTCTTTACTGTCACATCAACAGATATATTTATAAAGTCGATTTCAGAAATTCGTTTCAGACCGAGATTCAGATTTATTTATTTTTTGGAGTTTGAATCAGCACCAAGGGACCTCAGGTCAACTGAAACTTTCTTTCGAAAATCTTAAATTGAGACAAAAACCACCAAGACCTTTGGAATTTGAGCTGTGAGATTTGCTAATGAAAGCAGTTATATGTCCAAATAAATAGACTTTAGCTGTTGATGGTGATTAATGAATCTGAAGTTGGCAGTTTACTAACTGGATCCATACTGTACTTAAGAGAAATTAAAAATGAGCTGTCAAAGTGATACATCACAACTCAGAAATAACAGGTTTGAATACTTGGAAGAGTGTGAATCTTCTGCCCGGTGTGTAATGAGGAGAGCAAATGATTTCCCCTTCAAGTATTCAAATAAGCCATAAAGTAGGATGACGTGATACAGGCATCGCCAATGGTTTTGTTTCTCCTCACTATAAGCACATAAGGCGCGTTTCCACAACAGGAACTTTTCCCAGGGACAAGGAACATTTGGGGAAACTCAGTGTGTTTCCACCACAGGAACCAGGGTCTATATTAAGTTCCAGGGACATTATTATACATTGTTGTTCTGCCTCAGATGCAGCAGCAGAGGTAGAAACAGCTCCAAATCAACATCTGTGAAAAGTGAGTGAGCTGAGCGCGTTGCCATTATTTGAGAAAGCGCTGCCCGATGTGTATGTAAATGTCACACTAGAGGCCAAAGTGGATACTTTACAAGTCACGCCTCTTTTGCTTGCAGGACTCAGGTATGCTATCTAGAATCACACACTGCGGGGACATTATGACTGTTGTCTTGTTCAGTATAAAAAACAAAGGCACTGCAAAGACAGGTCTTCGATGTGGTGGTATTGTGTAAATTTTGGGTGCTCCTAGGACCAAAAGACCCAGGTACCTTGGGTTGGAACGCAGCTATGTAAGTGTTGATTCAGTACATTACATTCATTTTTTTCATAACTGCTTGAACACATTTCCAAAAATGTACACTCCAATCTTGCCGAAAGATGTCTTCCTGTCAGTAATTGTAAGAAAAGAACTATAATCTGGATTCATTTAAGAGAGTGAGTTTATCCATTTATTTTAGGGTTCTTCATGTGGTCAGTAAAGAGGTTCACCAACTGGACCAACATAAATCATAAGACTAGTTCTGGGCAGATATAAGAGCAACATACTGTAATGTTATTGGTACACAGTGCACAATCAACAAAGTAAAGACACGGCTAATGACTTGTCAAACAATGCCTTGTGTCTTACTTAGAATTTCAGTGTTACATACATTATCTGTTATACAAAGATGCTATACGCATAGTTAAATGCACTGACATGACAAATACATGTGGTGATAGCATGGTGTATGTAATGCTCCGATTCAACAAGCTAAGAATCAACTCCATATGTGCTGATGCTAAATATAGCCTCACTTTGAAAAATACACTTATAGGCAATTTCTGGCCATGCTTTCAAAGGAAGTCAGGATCATATGCTGAGTTAATATGGCATTATTGAATACAGTACAGCATGTAGTTAAGTCAGGTTCAAATGGCATCACAAGTTCACGCTGTCTCACTTCCTATTGGCTTTCAAGACAAAACATCTGCCACAGAGGTTGTCCCAGGGGTGAGAACACTCAAAGAGCAATATGAGGAGAAAATGAGAGTTAAAGCATTGAGATTTAATTGCATGATGTGGATGCGCTGTATCCGACGACAATGATTAAAACTTAGAGCGTGAATATTAATCAAGGGCTCATTTTTGATATTGTGAGTATGGTCATGAAAAGCTTAAGAAATGTGGCTAATTAAGAAGTCATCCTATTTTTGCCCTTTCTTACTCTTTGTTAATATCTTTGACGTTTCCCCTAAATTGCAGATATGAGGCTGACGCTTCAATTGGACCGCCCATCACTTTAAAGATGGTGCCTTAGGCCATAGTTTAAATCACAAAGAGAGGAGGAAAGGAAATGAAAGCTGCCACTCCCTTTAACAAGTAAAGCCCCATATCATACATACATTATTTTATTGTATTTTATAGACAGCAAATATACAGTATATTGCCTGTCTATCAACTGTATATATTTCACAGGCATTCAGGTACAAAATTGCAAAATCTGTGTAATGGTGGAGGAAGTATTTAGATCCTTCTATAACTATAAGTATTAATACCACACTGTAAAAGTACTCTGTTACAAGCAAGACCAGCATTGCAAATGTTCATGAAGTACAAGAATTTACTCATAGTATTTTTAGTAAAATTTATTAATGTAGAAACTTAGAAAAGCAGGATTTTATTGTTCTAGTTGGTTGAGGTGGAACACAATCTGGAATCTGTAACAGATTGTTTTTGAAAAGACTGAAAATAGTGAGAAATGCCATCACAATTACAAACTGACACCTTTACAATGCTTGTTTTAGTCCAAACCTCAAAATTATAATTTTTTAAATACATTGAAATACTGTTTTTTTTCAATTGTTTTTTTGTCCTAAATGTATGATGGCACTCAGTTTCATCCTTGTAGGATTAAAAAGGCATTTCGTATCGTATTGTATCGCATCATATGCTGTTGTTTTGTACTGTATTGTGTTGCATCATTTCATATCACGTAGTATTGTATTGTATTGTTTCTTGTCGTGTCTTGCTTTATCGTATCGCATCAAATGGCATGTATTGTTCCGTACCGGTATCATATTGTTTGTATCTCGCTCCGTTATGTAGTATCGTATCGTATCCTATCATATCATATCGTATCGTATCGTATCGTATCGTATCATACCTTAAATCCTCACATTCATGAAGCTGGAACAATGAAAAGGTTTCAGCATGAAAAAACTTTGCAAAATAGTTGCAAAATTTGTTTACTGTTAACTGGCTAATTGGCTAACTGTTTTGTATGCAAAAATCTTGTAAATTTGTAAAGCATCTAGTAACTTAACCTTTCAAATAATTGTAGTAAATGTACAATATTGCCCTTTGAGGTGTAGTGGAGTAGAAGTATAAAGTGGCATGAGAAGAAAACACTTGAGTTCAAATGTATACTTACGTACAGTACTAGAGTAACCGTAGTTACATTCCACCACTGAACGTGTGTGATTTATATTCTGAATGCCTGATAGTAGTCACAGGACTCACATGTATTTCCTGTACAACTGTCCTTTCGGGAAAATGTCAGAGTAGACTTACAGAAGGAACAGTGTGGGATAAAGAGTTAGCCATGGCACCAGTCATAATCCACCCTTCAAAAGAGCCAGATGGGGAGGGTAAGGTTTCAGTCAAAATATTGTTTTTGGATTGAGGTGTGTACTTGCGCTCTCACTCTCGCGCTCTCTCAATCTCTCTATGTCCTTGTCTCTCTCAATCTTTCTCTCTTGTACTCTCCAGCTCTCTTTCAAACCCTCCTCCTGCTGTGTTTTATCAGATCCTGTCACAGGGGGCCTCTTATAAAACCAACAGAGCTCATCAGGATCGAGCTCCAGAGGACCGGTTCGGTCAACCCTCGTTAATCTACTGCGGCCCGGGTTGGGTTAAGGCCTCGCCTGGTATTTATCAAACATATCAGATTTTGAGTGCTGATTTTTAAGTCAGCGCTTCAGATCCTTTTCATTGAGAGTGATTCGTGATGAAAACGATGGTTTAAGGGACCTGAGCAGTGGTCCTAAATCAGCAGTCTTACCCTGAGACGCTTGATAAACATACAGCCCCTGGGTTTGTGTCTGGGCTGGTGGGGCTGTGGGGCAGAAAGGTATGTGCTTAGTGGTGATTGTGCGCCGCGGCCTCCCCTCATTCTCCGAGGCCGAACACACACAGAGCGACCTTGTGTGGAGCAGAGGGCTGGGCAGATACGCTGAAGTCAGCTCACGCCATGCAGTGCAATGTTGGCAAAAAAAAAAAAAGAAATGATCCTTCTGGATTACACAAAAATATTCACTTAAAAGCATCAGGATATTTTGCATTATTATCATTTTTAAAAGAACTTTAGAAAACTAACATACACATGCCTGCATTCTTACAAGTGATTCTCATAATCATCAGCTCTGAGCCAGACTGTAGGGTTGCCCCAGACTACTGTAGAGTTGTTATAAAAGCGCTCATAAATCCACCCAGAGTTACATAAACCTGTCAGTGTGTTCATTACAATAATTGCTTTAATTTTCTGTTGATGATTTAATGATAAAGCAACAGAAAAATAGCGAGAAAATAAAACAGAGTGAAAGGAGTTTTCAGAGGAGACGCCATGCCACGTTTCCTGTTGAGCTCCTGTCACCTCTCAGCTGACAGAACACTTTGTGTTTCGCCACTGGCGTAGCCCACGGTGGTGTGAGCCACAGCACGGACACACAGCCTCACCCCATCCCACAGTGACACACACTAATGTGCACAAGAGCACACATATGTGCACTAACGGGTGAATCCCATACTGACATGAACACATAGGCTACACAAAATCCTCACAGAGTGTATGTGGACTGGCGAGTCCTCGTTTGATTAGGACAGGATGTTCTCTTAAAGTTTACTGACTGTACTGCAGCCTTGTTGGTACTTGAGGTCGACAGTGTGCCACAGCCGGCCATGCTGCTCTCTGTTTTTCCCCTTCTTGACCCTGCCACACTCGTAAAAAGACAGCAGGGCTTTATCCTTCTGTCCCTCGACTAAGTCCGTCCACAGTCCCATTAAAAAGGAGAACTAAAATGCCCTCTTACCAGACCACTCATCAGAAGGCAGCATACTAAGAGCAAGTCTTAAGCCAAAATACACAAGCCGATGAATGAGCCCAGCACAATGTGAAAATGGTTGTGTGTTGCTGAGGCTCTGTGGCATCAAAAGCAATAAGTCGGCTTTGATCAAGACACTGAATCCCTCCCTCATCTGGGAATGTCATAATTGAATGAACTCCCACCAACATCCATTAACCACCTCTCACCTCCACCCCGCCCAGAAAGATCACTGAATTCCTGTACATGAGGTCATCGCAAATACCAGACTGTGCAGACACCGATCGGCCAAATGTATAGGGGTACACGTTGTCATGGTGACAGAAATTTTCGACAATAAACAGATTAGTTGATTATCTGTGCCCAGAAACATGTAAACAATACAACCGGATCAATACAAAATATATTTCACTGTCATCAAGGGAACACCACTGTTTTATCTCCTCTCATGGTAGATTTCCCTATTTGGGTGTATTCTGGGAAAATCTATATTCCACTCATCTTTCCTTCATATCATCAATCTCTGCATCAGCAGATTGGTTGATTTAAGAGGGATATATAAAACACTCATTTGGGTGTATCATTCAGTGTCATTATCTACATTAGATTTTGGCATCAGGTGTAAGATCCTGACTGGAAAATACTTGATAAAAATACAATTACCCCTGTGCCACCCCCACAAAACTCTGCTAATGTGAAAGCAGTCACAGAGGATATTACGATTTAAGCTTGTTGATACTTACATTCTACTGAATGTATCATTTAGAAAGAGAAATAGCTTACAGTCAGGATGCCAGCAGCTTAGGGAACTTAAAACTTCACAGTTGGATGGAGTCATATGATTTTTATCAGGTATTAATGGAAAAATTACATTTCCTGAGCATTCTTTGAAAAAACAAGACTGTAGGCGGATTTTAGTCATAGATATACTTAGCTAAACGAGTTTATAATTGCCAAATTATAGGTGTATACCACTGCACCTGGTATTTTGACTTTTGACAAGATTCTATCAGAGTCTGTTAATCGCTTCCATTAGATAATTTATGTATGAATCACGTAGATTAAACTAATGCTGCTTATGAAAGAGGTAACAATATTTGAAACAGCAGCTTTGACACTAAAGATCATCAAATTAAATAAATGGTTTTAATGAGCACTTAAAGACACATGTGAGAATTGTGCATTAACAAGTCTAAAATCGACGAGACCTTTGTTGAGTTGTGTATACACATTATTCTAAATGTTCCAGCAATGTTCAAACCCTCAGAAATCTAAAAGTTGACCCAAGGTAACGGTGTTTTTTTATTTGGTTGCCTGGATAGAGTGAGGAAGGAAGTCTGTGAATGCGACTAAACGTCATATGAATGAAACTAGAACATTACTGCGTCTGTAAACATTTGTGCTGGTATCAGATAGACTCTTCAGCAGTGGCGGTCGTTTTATGGTGTCCACCATCACGGGAGTGTTTATTCAGCCCAAACAGCCAGATTACTTAACGTACACTAGCTGTAAACTAGCGAGCAACGGCACACATAGGGTGTGTGTTAAGGTCAATCACTAAACACAGCACTCATGAGAGAATGTAACATTACGTTCATGAATTAAAGGAACATTTCTGCTCTATCTCCAGTCAGCAGTCATCATTGCAGTAAATAAACACGACAACGGAGGTCACCTCTGTAGATTGCTGCTGCAGTCAAGTTGATAAACAGGAGTGAAGATAAATCCACTTCTTCATCCCAAAAGTTAAAAAGTAATATCTCAGATCTCTCTGCCCGTTAGTTAACGGCTAAACCCAGCTACTAGTTATGTTTAAACAGAGAATCCTATTGGCAGAAATGACATATTGTGGTTTAATCGTCCATATCGTCCATAGCACAAGTCATACAGATCTATCTTATTTAATATATGGTATTTTTTCTGTCAGATGTTTTAAGAGGTAGAATCTGTTGTGGCCAGTATGAGTACGGAAATCATTTGAAGGTAGCTCCAACAAGATAGGGGGCAGCATATCACCAGAGTAAGCAACAACTGCTGCTCTTTCCTAGCCATCCTTAACTGTAGCTAGCTACTGTTAATTAGCTCTGAGCTAACTGGCTCATTGCTCAGTTAGCCATGGAGCCAGTGGCCCTAAAGTTGGTCTGGACTGGGACTTAAGATCACATGGAGAGTCACAGCCACAGAGGTTAGTTAAAGACAGGGGATACATACAGAGGTGACTGACAGCGGATCTGACCAGGACTGGGACTTCGGGCCCAACTGAGCTGGAATATTAACATATAAATGTTACATCATGCAATGGTGTAACACATACATAATCAAACCACAAAATAAATGTAATTGTCATCCCTTACAGTTACAGAGAAAACACGTGTGTGAATTAGAGATGCTAATCAAAATGGTGATTTAAGTTTTAAGTTTTCTTTTGGCATATTTCCAGACAAGGAGTGATGTGGTATACGTGCTTGTGATTTGTTTTGGTGCTTGCGCTTGAAATATCTAAACGTTTCAATCTTAATCTAAATTATATTCAAGAACTTGTAATTAAAGTCTGACAGTTATCGTTGTTGTGAGCTCTACGTTGCCTGGTTTAAGTGAATATTTCAGCTTTTATCCACTTTAAAACATTTGTTAAAAAAGTCATCTAAAAGAAAGTTACATTAAAACAAAATGACATTACTGTGATAAAGTTACTAAAATAGTTTCATAACTTATTACATTTTTAACAGTGTAATTAGTAATCTGTAACCTATAACATTTCAGAATGAACTTTCCCAACACTGCCTCCAACAGCTCTGTTTCCAAAGAAGAAAACTAATGAGAAGAATGTCCTCTGTACAGTTTCGAGTTGTAGATGTGTGAAGGGGGTAAAGGGGGAGAGGGGAGTCTTTTTTTGCCACTGCGAGGATGGCAGCATTCTTGGGGGGGCAATAATATGCCAGTGCTGACAAAGGTCTGGGGTGTGTGTGTGTGTGTGTGTGTGTGCTTGAAGGGATGGGATGGGGGACTCACTGATCCCTCAAAGGCTAAATTTACCCCGGAGTGATGGGAACAGGTGGATTCAGCTGGGACAGAGGGGCAGGGGTGGGGGCCTGATTGGAAGGAACAGGACCTGGTTTCAGTTCAGACAGAGATCGGGGGCAAACACACAACCCAAATCGGGGGTTTCTATTCAAAGCCAGCTGGTCTGGCTTTATCACATGCAGGACATTTATTTTAGGCAATTTGTCTGTATTTTTTATTTTCCTTTATTCAACTATCTCTTTTGTTTTCCTTTCTTTTTAAAAAAAAAGTTTTTGAACCGTTTGATTGAGCTGGGCCTTAGCTGGTGCTGCAGGGCGTAACTTCCTGGGGAAGCAGAGAAACGGCACGGGTGAGTTTTTACAGTACACCTATTCCCTTCCTTTTTCCCCTCTCTCTCCTCTGGATTTCATTCTGTCAGTGGAAAACCTCTTTGTGTCAGGATTTCAAACCATACCCTGCAGTGGGTCATGACATGTTTAACACATTAAGCCGTAATTTTGATATTTGAGCTGCTCAATTTGAACTGTTCTGAAATTTATTTTGAAGTGCTCTCGTCTAATTGTTTCATTATAGCCTTGCTGGGTGTATGAATGATGTCTTTGTCATGTAGCCCAACACAGAGACAACTATACCAGTATGAACAAGGCCAGACGATACATTTAATTGGTGTTTACTTTGAGTTTTTGCTGCTCATGACAAAGTAGAGAGACACCAGAGAAGCTCCAACACTGCCGAACGAGAGTCAGGTACCAGCTGTTGCCGATCACCTCTGCGGAGCACTGAGCTGATTGAGTGGAAATGTGCGTGTTTAAGTATTAAAAGTCTACATTTTTATTTCTCTGAGGCAAGACAAATGTCCTAAATCACTAAAGGGGAACTTTATATTGTGTAGTTTCTCTGTTTCTAATTCTTCACAGTCAGTTTAGGTTACTGGTACTTTTAAGGGTAATTGCTCAGAACATCTCTGTGCACAATCTGGAATTATCAGTGAGAGAAAAGAGCATGGCCTTACCATGCTGTTTGCTTTAGAAATGACTCATTCCCTCGAGGTAGCTACCTAAGTGGCGAATATACACACATCTGCAGCAATATGTGTCACACAGTTTGATGTTTAAGTAAGACAAACTGGGCAAACTTTTGAAACGACAGAGAAACTTTTGTCATATTGAATGAACAGAAAGGGGGTTTATTTCTAACCAAATGGGTTCGCAGAAAACAAAGAGTAGCTCTCTAGTATAGGGCACTTGTCCTAAAACAACCTAATGGAATTTCATACTAAAGCAAAGGCTTTGTTTGATTGTAATGAGTGGTGAGTGACTGTTGGAGATTTTCCTTCAACATTTGATTCGACTGTAGCTCTTGGATGAAACAGGAGGAGAAGTAATATTATTCCTGAATTTGATATCCTTGATACCGAGTACATTTTAAATCCTGGTTTTATTTTGCATCTCATATCTTTATTGTACAATCTGCCACCACGAATACAATTAACAATAATAATAAAAAGCAAAATAGTTTAATTTTTCCATTTCTGAGAAAAAGGTTTCAACTAAACTGTGGCAAACAATGAGTAAATTAACTGATTTTATTAAAGATGTATACAGTAGATATAAGCAGACAAGTAAATATGTGCTCATGTCATTTATTTTATACCTGGGTAGAGTTACTGTCCTCCTCGTATTAACCTAAAGAGGCAGTACCTAAGAAACTTTGACCCAGTTTACAGGAACCGCTCGCTCCTCACTTATTAGCTTTTCTGCCCCTGAATTCCACGGCTTTGATGGTCAGCGGAGTTGAGGAAGCGCGTTGTTTTCTTTCACTGTAGGGCGGCGAGCGCTCTTACGCAGTTGCCTGTCTGCCTTTGAAACTCTCCTCATCCTGTCATTTCACCTTCACGCTCCGCCATTAGTTACACTGTTGCTGTTCTTTATGCAGTTTGAAAAGTCGGGGGAAGTTTGTTTATCTGTGCTGGTGATCACTGAAATGTGAAAATAGATGAGATGCAATTTTATTCAAAGTTAGGACACATTTCATTGATCATTCATCATTGTTGCCCAGAATCCAAAATCTGAAAGTTGCTGGAAAGTATCAAAGGCAAAGATTTTTGTTGTTACTGTTTATTTCGTTTTTAGTGGAATGTGGTGCACATATGCTGTCTGAGGTTTCACTGCTGTTTTTGTGTAAATTGATAAAAAAAAAAGGTTAAGATACAGCATAGAGGTAATTTGCTTGTGCTGTAGTTAGTTTCCATGGTTATTTGGTGGGCTCAACTGATCCAGATGCTCTTGAATTACCTTAGAAATGTTACTGTAGAGAGTGAATTTCATTTCTAAAACAAATTATCACTGAACTGAGGCCTATTACACATATGGCAGCAGTTTCAGTTGCGACGGCTTGGAAAGTATCTTTGTTCCACTGTAATGGCTCACAGTAACTGCTGCAATTTTGCTCTTACTCTTTCTTTTCTTTCTCTTCTATTGTCTTTATTATTTCATTTTGGAAGATTTCCAGCAGCAGTCCGGCCTCCTGTATGAAAACTCCCTTTCCATCTACCCCCCTGAGCAATGTCGAGGCCAGAAAACAGTATGACGCTCCGCCGTCACTATACAACGCCTGTGCGCCGGGGCCGCCTAAATCTACAAAACACGAGCGCTGGCGCGAGGCAGCTCCTTTGATCTGCAGCTAATCTCAGTTGCCTGCCTCCCCTCTGATCATGTCTGAATAAGAATGAGTCGGGGTGATCCTGGAGGCACAAAGAGCTTTAGACGCTGCCGCTCGTCTGCCGAGCTCCACCGTGTAACACGGGCCTGCGCCGATGGTCGCTAGGCCTCGCTATCACACATCGGAGTTGGGGATCCCTCATTTAGACACACATTATATTCCGCTCCACTTGCTTTTCTTCACAGTGAGATGCTATCAGCTGCTTGTTGAGAGTGTGGGAGAAGTTGCATAGCCATGCTGAGTGATCTTTAATTGTCAAGGGAGTTGGCTGAGGTCAACAGCTGCAGGAGGGACTTGTGTAATGGTTACTATGGGAATTGGAAACAGTGATAACTGTAGGCTTCTGTGCTACAGCTGAATGTTTTACACATTCAGACAAACACATTATCAGTGAAATAGTGATCTAAGGAGTGAAAGAATTAAATGGTGTGTGGTAAAATGATGTTTGTGTTAATTAAACCCTGAATCTGAAATCATTGAGATCATTCTACTGGACAGAGAGAATATTGTGCGTAAACATTCAACATTTTGAACAGCTTAAGAGTGTTTTTCTGAACCCCCGTTTCTCATACCTTCGAGGAGAAGGTGAAGTGCTACAGAATGATCCTGATGATTCTTTTCAACAGCTGCAGAATGAAATCTATTTTTAAAAAAGCTACGTATCTAGCACTCTTTACTTCAGCTATAGAAAATGACTCATAAGTAAAGGGAGGACATGCTATAAATCCTCCAAGCTAAACAGCCAATTACATGGCCTCTCAAAACAAGCCACATTAGTGTTTTCTGATGTAGTTCCACTGAAGGACGACCTTGCTTGACAGTGTCTTTCTAAATGCATGTTATAAAATATATTCATATGACTGTTTTCTGATCTGAACTCGTGGTTTTTTCACAAAACCTACTTGGTTAAGATTAGTGGTTTGAATTTAAAAAGGAGTATGGCTTAAGTTTAGGGAACTATCTGGTCATGGTTAAAAGAAACCAGTGTTGACAGTTACAGAAAATGGGAAACAAATAGCGGTCTCTAAGGTCAAAGTCACGTTCTACATAAGCATATTCCAGTGATTGAGCACTAACAACCGTTGAAAGGATTTCTCAAACAGTGGTTTCTCGCTTGGTAGCCGTTTGCCCAGCTGTGACGCCACAACCATCCCTGGTAGAAATGTTGATATGATACATATAAAACGTACAAATTTAAACGCGTCCATGATTTGCTGAAATTTTGTTGACTGGGATGAACTGCGAACCACCTTAAACTTAAAATGTGTCTAATTTAAGTTCATTTCACATCATTTAAACTTTCACATGTTGATCATAGAACTTGCTCAGACTTTGGATATATGCCATGTCTGGTCATTTAACACTCCGAATGTTTCAGACACAGCTTTCTGCACCACTTCAGGAAACACCGGTGGGTACTCGTTGAACAGAGACAAAAAAAAAAAAAAAAAAAAAAGTAACCTTGGCATCTTGCCTTTATGGGCACAATTAGAGAAAGGGCAGCGAGAACAATGAAATAACTGTGCCTGTGTTGGAGCAGTTCATAGGGAATTACTTTCCAACCATTCAAAAGGAGGAAAAATCATTAGCTGAAAGTGAGTTTCTTTTTTTTCCCTTCCCTCACATGAAGCAATCTAGTGGAGACAAAGAGAACTTTGAGTCCCTGATGTATGGACAGAAAGTCTGACAAGTACACTTTATACAGCAGAAGACCCGGGGAGAGAGAAGTGCCAGTGTCAGGGATGAGAATACATTAAAATAAAATGGTTAAAATATCTGTGAATGAGATCATGATCACTTATATTACATTTATGTTTGAAAAAAATGGAATTTAATTGAATGTTTAGGTGATTCCTTTAAATGAAAATCTTTATTAGGCTGTCCACCAAATCAAAATAATGTGGGGTTAATAAAATACTGAAACGTTCTTTGGGGAGACCTCCAGTTAACCCATGGAAGTTTTTGCTGAGAAGGATGCAGAGCTCCCCTGCAGGCAGCACATTTAATTACACAGCAGAGTCTGAATGCACCTCTACAGGCTGCTTGTACTTCCCATATGTAGCAGGTGGCACACTGATAGCACCTGTCAGTAAATACATAGCATTTGTATTGCGAAATCAGTCAGTAATCTAGTCATCTTATTCAAGTGAATTAATCTGCAGATATCAAGCCTGAATAATTGAACAACCTATGTAGTCAACAGCTGCTCTTTGGATCCTAAACAGCCTAAAGTCATTTATTTAACGTCATTAAATTAAAGAGGTGGATCTTTGATCCATATGGAATATTAAAAAACATGTTGAATAGGTGACACAGCCTCATTAAGATTAGCAAGTATGTGTGTCAGTGCGTATCTGTATCTACATGTACACGTATACGTGATAGTATCGCAAAGTGAAGAGGCAACAGGTCTGATCAACAGCTCCCCTGCGGCTCTGTGTGTCTCAGCCTGTGAGCGCAGTCACAGGACCATGGGGCTTTTCCTATGATGTAACTGGAGCATCAGGCAGAACAAAGGGAGAGCTTGTTGTTCAGCTTGTGCCTCATCCATAATGCATAAAAGGTGTACAGACAGAAAACTGTTGGTTAAACACGACACATGCAAATCACCAGTGCTGTCTCTCGCTTGACACTGCTCAGTGAGGGGTCGTTATGTGGTCATTACAGATTCAGAGGCCTCCTGACTTTGTTATTAATGCAATCGAGTCTGTTACGTACGGTTTGATCCGACAGGGTGCTGTTCTGAAAGTGAACTGTAAGAACAAGGAAATGTATGAAATGCTACAGTGAATTTCATGCTGGCCAGACAGTTAATGGCTAAACCACACAGAAAAACTGTATTATTGAAAATAAGGCTTTGTGTGGTTTCACTGAAAAATGAGTCATGCCATAATGGAACACAGCAGCTAATGATAAGTAGACTGAACTTTTATTTTATTTTTGCTTTGCTTTTTTTCTTACTTAGACGGGAATTACAGCCGACCGAAGCTGTAAGTTACAGAGCTGGTTTATGAGATATGTGGGATCACAAAGTTCAAAATCTGTTCATTGTAGAGACTTTTTCTTTTTGTTATTCTAAAGTGGTACAGATGAAAAGTAGTGATATTACTGTATTATATATTTAATAAGCTGTCATTAATGTACGAAACCTCTCACAGTAACATATTTACATAAAACATATGCATGTATATCAAAATAGATTATATTTACATACAACTTCTGCAAAGGCAATAACCACGAGGCGGTACTATATGGTTCTGACACAGAAAAGAGTTTGAGCATCCTGCTTTACTGCTTTCATTCAGAGGTAGAATCAAGGTAATATTGCCTGCAAACTTAATTTATTAAGGGCAATTTAACCTTTATATCACAAAAGCTCATTTGAGTGTACAAATAAATACTTCCCCGGAATCCTGAATTTCTTTGTTTTATATGTTTTGTAATATGAGGACATATGATTTCAGTTAATTAAAAGAGATTTTCTCACCTTTCCAGCCCTAATTACACTGTACAGTGGTACAATTCCTGCGACTGTAATTACCGATGATATTGCCCTCTGAGTTTCATTATAAACCTTATTAATAAGGAGCTCCAAATCACGCGCAATATAACGTTTGGATTGACTTACACAAAGACCAAGCAGGCGCAGATCGGCAGGGAAATGTCTCTCATCTCTCCCTACAAAGCGTGAGATGACTTCTAAAGTGGGTTTGTTTTTACCTGAGAACAGAACCCAGATGTTCAGGCAGATCAAGTCCCGTAAAATATGGACGTCATCTGTTAACACGAACAAAGACTGGATGTAAGAGAGTGTGGTTGAAATGTGATCTATTGTTTTTAAAAAGTGTAAATTATTTGTCATAAAAACACTCTTATTGGGTCGATGCTGGCCTCTGAATTATGGATCCGGACTAGTCGTTGTCATATATAACATTTATAAATGCGTTATTTGTTATATTTGTAAATTATTTCTTTGTTTTACTCATTTGATTTCTTCAGGCTGACATGATGTCCTCCCAGTTTCACCTACAGTTTAATATTTTTGAGCAGAATTCAATGATACGTGACAGTGTAAATGCTTTTTCTGAGGCTTTTCAACAATAACATTTCAGAGGAAAACTTAATATATTTATTCATAATATTTCAATTGAATATCAACATGATGTATTAAGACTCCAGTCTAAAAATATTAGTATTGGGGCTGCACCTCAAGCACCGATATTGGTTTACCCTTAAGACACAAGCAGACACACACAAACACCTACACACATGTGCCGAAGTAAGATCTATAGATTCCCAGCTGAGCTTTTGAGTTAAATTGGCCTGCAGGTCTTTCTGTACCCCCTGTGAAGAGTTTGGTCGTCACATCATGTAGCATCAATCTAATGTCAAAACAGCAAATGTGTCTCAAATTCATTAGGGAACGAGCGCAGGAAGAATGACTGAAAGCAGTAAATACCAAAGAAAGCTGGAAGCAGCCTCAGACATGTCTAACATGCAACAAATGTGTCTCGCAGTGCGTCCGCAATAGCTGGTTAATTCTCAGGAGCAGTGAGGCAGAGTGCTTGACAACATCATCTACTGTGACAGGCAGATTGTGTTTTCACGTGAGCATGATCGACAACAGATTGCACTGAGCCCGGGCTGTTCCTGTTTGCCCTGGAAATGTGTTTGTGTTTATCTTTTGCTTGAGCGAGGCATTCCTTTCTTTCTCTCTCCGTAACAAAAAAAAACACACATTTTCAGACGAGCTGCTCTGCATGTGTGTGTGTGTGTGTGTGTGTATGTGTGTGTGTGACACATGCTATGAAGTGACTGCCAGGAGAGGCTTAAGGAACAATCCAAGCAAGATCAATATCAGCAAACCGCACTTATGTGTTTGACTTAACATGCAGTCGCAGTTTCCCCTCCTCTCTTTTTATGCACGGCCGATGCCAAACCTCACGAAATTGCATTTACCCAGAAGCCTAAAGTGTGTGTATACACACTGTGACATATTTGAAATTGCATAATTGTTTTGGCAAACTGTTGATTTTTCTCCACCAGGCTGTGATCAGACTGTCAACCCACATTTTGACACACACTCACACACTCACCTCGCAACGTAAGTTCAGGATTGCGCTTGCAAGCGGGAGGGACGACGGCTAATGAAAGTTCCAAATAGCAATAAAAACTAATAATCTAGTTGATTTTAATAATGGGGGAAATACTTTGGCTTAAGATGAAACATATTCCACAATCTACAGTATTTACATTGTCAGTGTGTTTGTTCACACTTCTTGTAAAGGCGTAATGTGACAAACCCTGAACGACATAATACAATGTAACAATAATCTGACTATAATGCTTTGAGCTGTTTGAACCGTATTCTGATTCAGCCGTAGACTCCCACTTGGTAATCTCAAGAGCAAAATATACAGTGGGTCGTCCCTACTTTGCATTAAACGCGTGAGCATAGAATGAGGCTGTTAGTATGCCTTCACTATAAGTTTATCCCTGTAGACAACTCAGACAGTCTTTTATGAATATGCATAAGCCGGTGTTTGCCTCGTTTAATGATTTTTCACCATTCAAATATATTCAATCCACCTACCCCCCAGTTACTATTCCTCTCTATTTCATATGGCCATTAAACACACAAACACACAAGCGCACACACACACACACACATACACACTCACACAAGTATCTATGCATAGATCCAGCTCACTCACTATGTGCAAGGTGCATGCTAACAATTACCATTTCACTGGCAGGTTTGCGCTCTCTTCTCCCCCCTCACGCTTTCCCAATGTTACCTCTCCTCCCAGGTGCCAACCAAAGACAACCTCAAGATTTGTGAACACTGAGAGGACCTCTCCGATGAATCGCTGACAGGCAACTTAGAAAGCTGCAAGACCGAGGGGCACGCACAAGACGGCAGACGAAGGAACACTGAACGTGGTATGTACCATCACGCCCATAGGTGTCCATATGTACTGTACACGCTTAGCTGGGAGGAGGGAATTGTTTCTGTTGAGGGTGTCGAATCTGTTTCTTTCATACACGCGGGTATGTGATGCCATTGATATCTGCCATGTTGCGTTTATGAACCCACTGTGTCTAACAGACTTCACCTTATTGATTATTATGGAGGTCTGAGGGCCAGAGGAAATGCTATTAAAGATTAAAGGGTCAGGTGATGTGAAGGTGGTATCCCGAGTCATCAGACACCAGCGGCTTCGGTTACAGGCTGTAATGTCCGCCCGTCAAGCAGATTAGCCAGCTTGATTTATTTATTAACAGATTTCATGTCCCGCCATTTCCTACTGACTGACTGACTGACTGACTGACTAACTGCATACATGGCCTATGCTTTACAGGTGAACTTCAAGGGAAGGTAAAGATTAGGGTGCTGCTTGGTGTCCATTTACACGTCACACAGTCAGTGGTGAGGGGAACGCTTCCCTGTTTGTCTCCTTTTTCGATCGAAAAGTTTATCAAGTGGGATAAGACTAATAGTTTCAGTAAAAAGCGGACTCCCTGACAAGGAAAATTCAAGGGGCTTTAATTTCTTTAGTGTGGAAATGGTTTAGAAAATCAACTCTTTGTGAAAAAAACAAACTTCAAACACTTAAAACCTGAGGACTGATTAATGGAAACTCACGAGTGAGACCTGACGGCGTATCAGAGCACGACAGCCTTCATTCAAGACTGCCATTAAAAGTGTTTAAACTGATACAGCAGCCATATAATGTGAGCATAATAGAACCGCAGTATTACAAGGCCTATCTGGGAAGCATCTCTGCACAGAAAGCCACTGCGCTGCCTGTCTGCGTCTTATCTGAAGTGGCAAACTTGCTGTTCTAATTGTTATCTTCACACTAATAGAGTGGATGTTTTGAAATCATTTGGTCGGATGGATAACGGCTTGGTAATTCCCCCATGCTTACTGTCTGTGTCAGGGCTTATCTGGAGGAGATAGCTGGGTCCTGGAGAATGATTGGCGGCGGCGTGCAGGAGGTGGAAAGTTTTGTAGTGACTCAGAAAAAGAGGCAGCATTCATGGTGCTCAGACAGGGAGAAAGAAATGTTCTGAGAATTGAATTACGGCGTTGTTTGGGGCTTGCTGAACAAGATGTATGAGTTGATCTTACCTTTTTATTGTTGTAAGAATATTATAGTGGAATAAGGAGCCTTAAAATCTCATTTTCCTTATTGGAACATATTATTTTGCCACATTTTCTTGAGCGGAGAGAGATGCCTTTTTTTCCTCTTTCTCCACAGTATTTAGTGTGTCTAAAAACAAGTGTGTTTCAGGAGGTTTGCTGTGCATCCTGTTGATGTTTTTTTCTCGGGTAAGACTGACTCAAGTTTTAGTTTACTTCCCATTTAGTCTGACATGCATGAAACAAGAGGTGAAACTTGACTCTGCCCCAGCATAAACATCGACTTTTGACGTGCTCGGATTCAGCTGCCTAAGGTGGACTGCAGCTGCTTAACGTGCCCTCCGTTGCTTCATTAGTTTAAGCACACATTCCCCCTCATGTTCCTCTAGTGGTCCTCTCTGAGCACTTAATTGCGCGTCCACTCTATCGGGGCTGGCGCGATAATAAAGCATTAAAGAGCCGTGCGTCTTTCATTAAAGTAGAGTTGGGAAATGTGAGCCCGCCCCCTTTTCAGGAGTCAAAAAAAAAAAAAAAAAAAAAAAAAAGACGAGAAGAAGAAGAAGAAGAAGGAGAAGAAGGAGAAAAAATCGATTATTTCTCCTCGCACTGGGAGAGGAGAGGGTTTGGGGAAAGACTCGGTCAGGATTGTGGGAAGGAACAGAATCAGCCTCTTGAACATCACCCATCAAGCTCCAGACGTCCAGCACCACCTCCACCTCCACCACCACCATCGCTGCTCCACCGGGTCCCTCCCTCTCCGCTCACCGGCACCTCGCAGAGAGACCAGGCGAAGCGTCCTCGCCGCCTCCTGAGCAGACACTGTCCGACCAGAGAGAGAGAGAGAGAGAGAGAGAGAGCGAGAGAGAGAGAGAGAGAGAGAGAGAGAGAGTAGTTTCTCTGACATTATAGAGACTCCTTCCACGTACTGTGCGTTACTTTTTTTTTTCCTCCCGGCGACGTCCTCTGCTAAGTTGCGCTCCTGGATTTTAAGTGCGTCTTGGCGAAAGTCCGTCACCGTCAAGCAGCGGCTCCAACCCTCCTGTCACCCGGCCGGACCGAACAACCGGCGGACCGCTTGTTGTTGCCTTTCACTTCACACCGGACAAGATTTCACGCGAAATAAAGTAAGTACCGCGCTCAGCACCACCTTGCCACAAAACATCCACAAGGCACACCATCACCATCTGAGCTTTAGTGTTTATTTTTTTGGATATCCAGAGGGAAACTTAAGGGGGATCTATTCTGACGCGCGCTGCCTCCTCAACTAAAGTACAGGCAACTGCGCCTATTGATTTGTTGTGACCCTGATCGACTCGTGCCGGTGACAACTATGTCACATAATTACAGGCTGACATCAAATAGCTGTTTATGGTCTATTAGGAGGGTCGAGGTCTGGCTCGTGTTTTTAGGCAGCGTTACAGTTTGTGTCGACCTTGTGGAGCTTTCGCGTGTCCACATGCAGGCGCACAGCCCCAAAGCCACAGCTACTGAACAGGCTGCCCTCCTTAATACAGCACAATACAGTATGTTCTCCCAATGCACTGCAGGAAAAGTTAACACCAGCAGTTTAAAAAATGTGGGCTTCAATCTACCTGATGTGGAGAATTTTAACATGTAATATGATAAGAAACTTAAAAAAAACTCAGTCAGAGACATTGGGGGGGAAAAATACATGCAGCTGAGAAGTTTTTAAATTTCAGATAATTTGCTTTATAAAAGGAAAAGAATGCAGGAAAAGCCTCCACACATGAGCTGGCCTCACTTTAAACATATATTATTGTTTAGCAGTTGTTTAACAAACTGAACTGAGGTGCACTTATGAGCACAACCAACACATTAAATCAGGATAACTTACACACAGGCAGCTCTCATAAATAAATTAAAGAAGACCGAGAGATGTAAACATTAATATTTTCCAAATCACAAAGCAGGAGAGCACAGTATGGGAGAGTCGTTTGAACGTTAATTCGCACAGACCCAGTGATATCAGCACTGTAAATCAGTGTTTTAGAGAAGCTTTGGCGAGTTCAGGCTCAATTTGAATTTATCCTCTGTGACTTTGTGATTTAGACTGTTTAGACTTATCTCACTGGAGCGATAAAGATAAAACCATAAGGTGAGTTTTTAGTTCAGTCTCATGTGGGTCAACTGAACCTGTTGCAGTGAGATGATTAATAACGACACCATAATTAACCTGTGGCTACTTTCACAGGTTGCAGCTTTACGTGCAAAATCAGATTTATTTGTTTTAGTGAAGTGCGGACACGAGGCCCACTGATGAAATGTGCAGATGAACCGAGGATGGCTGTAAAATTTTAAATACACTCCAGCACACTTCGTTTTTAATTTAGACCGGTTGTGGAACAGTCCGGGCTGTGTGCATTTAACTCACGCTCGTTAATGTGAGAATATAGGTAAATCTCTGCAGCCATGTTCTTGTGAATTTGTTATTTTTAAATCACCGAAATAAATACGGCCATTTTTTGCCTGTGAATTAAGAGACAGCCACAGTCTCTTAAATTTAATAAAACTGATATATTATTAATGACATTTTCAGATCCGTAAGAACTTCCAAATGTGAAATTCCGCTTTATTAGTGAGCTCTGTGGAAAAGTACACATTTTTAAGTGATAAAGTGTTGCTGTCTGCTCTAACTCTACTGCCTAATTTGCGACTCTGTGAAAAGCGTTCTGCATGCCTTCAGTCATTTACTGCCTGATTGCTTTTCACAGTTAGTTTAATTTGGAAAAAAAAAGAGAGAAAAAAGATACAGCCTATATAAAGCCTATGCAACATTTGAGATATCTGATTAATTTTTAAGATGATGTAGTGTGCTGTGCATTTCTTTTTCCAATCCTTTCTGCTCTTATATATGAGTCGTTCACTCATGACAAAATTTATAAAAAGTGAATATTACTGTGCAAAGATTTTAACACATGGCCTTCCCTCATCTTCCCATCGTCAATGAAGTTGTTCTGTGTGGCCTGTCTGGCCTGTTGCTCTCTTGGGACTTAGCGTTAGGTTAATCCGCTCAGAGGAAGGTGAGCGCTCGCATGTGGACCCACGATTACACACAGAGGACTCTGTCAGCCAAGCTCTGTAATCTCATAGGCCCTGTACAAACACACACACACACGCGCATGCACGTATGCAGTCGCACACACACACAAATGCATAGACAAAAGCATGGTCTGCCTCCTCTCTGTTCCTCTCTCTCTGTCTTTCTGTCAGGCACACACACACACACACACACACACATGCACACACTGACACCCACAATATCTGGGCTGCGCTGCTTTTGTTTCTCTTATTCTCTTCAGACCTCTCCCTCTTGACAAATCATTTGGGATTTTGGGCGCTGATTCACAAAACCAACAGTGACAACACACTCTTACCCTTCTCACAGAGAGGGATTAGAAGGTCACGTGTCCCTCTGATTGGCCAGGGCATTGAGCCGATTGTCAGGGCACTTTGCTGTACACCAGGGGCTCAGTGAAGCTTTAGTTAAGTGAAGGGAATGGACACATTGTGTGCCATGGTCAGGCTTCCTTTTGCCATGTGTTTTAAAAGTGCTCAGACAAAATCAGCCCAGGATAGGCTATTGCTTATATCTTTAATCGTGAATGTCTCATACAAGGCTCATTAATGTGTGAACACTTATCTGAGTGCTGTAAAATATGTGCTATCAAGCCTTAAAAAAGGAGTGAAGTATACCACTGTGCCGCCTCAGAGGATAGACGTTTAATACTGTACAGAAGGCACATTTCAAGATTCCCTCCTAATGGAAAACCAGATCTGTGAAAACATTAATCTTAATGGAAACATCTGAAGCATTTATGTTTAAGCAAATAATTTAATAGCCCCTTTTGCTATGCTTTAAAGTTTTTTTTTTTCGCTAATGGTTTCAAATATTTTGGAAGGGGTTTGCAGAGTTTGCTCAGTTAAACATCAGTAAAACACTCATTTGCAGATTGCTGGTTGGCAAGATCTGCAGGTAGATATTGAAGTACTGTAATTGGACTTCATGCCCTTTGGCTCAAACGAGAAGGTAATATAAGAGTCAATTGTAGAGAATCATATTTAAACCGTCAAGAGACATCGCTGTATATCCTGTAAATATTGCTCTATATTTTGGTTGATGTACTTTAAAAATAAATCCCACAGTGAGAACCTTAAATAAGACAAAGACAAACTCTGTTTTTAGTAAATTTATCTGACATAATGTGGAAATGTCAAACCCTTTGCCTCGAATAACTTTTTTCTTGCCTGCTTACATGCAGATGAAAACACTTAACTTTAAAAAAAAAAAACAAAAAAAAAAAAACTCAAGGGCTTGTTGTATTCTTGTTTATTGCACAAGGCAGGTGTTCCCTCTTTTGCTACATGGGAGGAAAAGTCTCTTTTTTTCCCCCTTTTCATACATTTTTATAGTACTAATGAAAAGCGCAGAGCTCAACCTCACCATGTGTTTATTCACTCATTTCCAACAGATCTCCCTTTCATTGTCCTAACTGTTGTGCATGTTAGAAATGTTTACCCAAATGTTTCTTTGCCTTAGGAGCACTTTCAGTATATTTTCGTAAGAGCTGCAATTACTCGCAAAACTTAAAAAATAATAATCTAAAGTAAATAACACAGTCCTTGAATGGTTTATGGCGGGTTGAATGCATATATTTGAATATGTCCTGGTTTTTGCATAATGATGCAAAGTCTTCTTCTGTCTCTATCTAGTAATTAGCGGTGACGTTCAGCAACTTTCTCTGTATGCTGTAAGTGGATGGGGGTGTATGGGGTTTGTTCACTGGGGTGTTAAAGATCACAGAGGAATATATCAGCCTTTGATGTTTAATTGTATTGTAAAACACACTTTAGAATATTTCTGCATAAAGTAGACTTCTGGCTGTGCTGTGCTTTGTGTTTGCTGTTTCTTTGTGTGTTTGTCTGTCAGTATGTGGTGTGTGTCTGGGAGGTATCTGTGTGTGTGTGCGCGCGCGCGTGCGTTCAAGTTTGTGCCATGTCTCCGTCTGTTTGCGCGTCGGAATGTTTGTGCTTTTGTGTTTTTTTGTCGGAGTTTTGTGAGGTTGTTGCTGGTGTATATTCAAATGAACACGCGTGTGTTTCTCTTTCTCCTTTATCCTCGCACTGAAGAGGGTCGGATTTGATGTCTTGGATGATGGAGCAGTCTGGAAAACAGTGTCAGTGTGAGCGCCGAAAAGGCAAACTGAGAAGACAGATGCACAGGGAGACAGAGAAAGACACACACGGAGAGAGAACGCAGAGCGAAATGTATTTGAGCTCAGGCGACTTCAGAAGATTTGGCCTCTGATCGGGTATTCTTCGTTAAACAGTGATGCTTTCGTGATGTCATGCCTAACACACTGATCTAGATGAACAGGATGTCCTGCCTTCTTCTTCCTGTTTCCTGCTTCCTGCCCGGCCTGCGGGTCATTATGGCAGCAGCTGCCTGCTGGGTGGTCTGTGCTCAGCAGTGCTGACCACACAATCATATCGTCAGCTGCAGCCCACCTAAAGAGACACCCTAAACACCTCACCATACTTGAGGCCTGCTCCCTGGAATATTTGGACAGAGAGAGAGTCCTGGCAGACGAGGAGGCTGGAGGAGTGCAGGGAGCAGAGGACTTTGAATGATAAGACAAAGAGAAACATTTAGAGTGAAACAGAGGTTGGATTTCTTTGTCCAAACATAGGATAGTTCAGATCAGGCTGAATGCCTCAGCATTGAGACGTAGAGGTTAAAATAAGAGTTAACACATTGTAAATGCTTTCATTAACTGCTCCACGAGACACCTACTATAGTTGCCTTCCTGTGTGATTTCACATTTGTATTTTTGGTTGCAGGCAGCCTAGTTTGTACGGTGTATATGTGAAATACCTGCTCTAAACTTAACTCAAGTCCAGAATGAAATGGGAATCCTTTTTTAAGCGTTAGTTTAAGGGAGACATGTCTGCTGTCTGTGTGTGTAAATCTAGCAACAGAACGCATTTTCCTCTTTAAAACACACTACCTGACCTGTGAACAGTGAGGGGGCAACTTCTTATCCCCTAATATATTTTCAAAGAGCGACCTCTCCCCCTTTTCATCATCTCCCTTCAGTGTGGCACACATTTGGATCACACCCAGTGCCAAAAAAAAGAAAAGAGGTGTGCAGAAGTGGGGAGAGTGAGAGAAAAAAAAAAAAAAGAAAACGTAGAAATGTTTTCCAGAGGCTGTAATTTATCTTTGTCACGACGGCAACATAGCCGAGTCATTCTGCAACATAGTCCGGTGAGACGCACAGAGGTAGCTCTGTGCCTTGGCCTCACACAAGCTCACATCCATCTGAAACCTGCTCACTCCACAATCTGCGCCGCTGCAGCCACTGCTCCCCATCCACGCTGCTGATGAGCTTCACATTGCTATCGCGTATTTTTAGCAGATCTTGTGTTCACACTGGATTCAGGAGGAATGAGGTCTTGAATTTTACCCAGTCAGGCTTTTGTGCGAGGTGACTCTTGTAATGAAACAGTGTCGAAATAAATTGCCGGTAATAGGCAACGCGATTGATAAATCCATCTCCTTTTTCTCCGCTCTAAGACAGAATATTAGAGTCTTAAATATGGTATTTATTTCGTGCCTTAAAGTCTCCAACACCAGGAGGTTCACCGTTCAACTCCGGGGGGACCGGGCTGTTGAAAATGCTGTTAACACCATCTAAGTCGAGAAACAGCTATATAAGAATCCACGCTCAGTGCTCTCCCTCTTCCGCAGAGCACACAGCTTAACCAGGCGGTGTCCTGCCAAAGTCCACACCAGTGTTCCTTTCCACTGTCATCTGTGCCATTCCCACACCAAAGGCCAGCCTATAAAAGAATGCGCAGCACAGGACTGTTTTGAATGCTGGCATTACTTTACTGGCCAAGAAAAGTCATAAAGAAAGCAGGACAAAGGCATTTTTTTTTAAAAAAGGGGGAAAAAAAAACAACTTTTCAGCTAAAGTGCATCTGAAATCAAACTTAATAACACACAATAACATACAGCAATATGAAGCGGCCTGGGGGGTGGAGAAGGGTGAAGCAACGCCCCCCCACACACCCTTTTTCTCTCACTCCGTCAATTTTTTTTTTTCCCTTTTCTTTTACATTTCTTTCGTCCCGGCTCCTTACTGCCCCGTGATGTATGGCTTTTTCCTACAGTGGCTCTTCCAAAGTGCAGCTCGTGATGTCATTAATTTTATTCATACTTTATGGATGCTCTGTCTGGAAAAAAAAAAAAAAAACGAGAGAAAAGGGACGATGTGAGGAAAGAGAGAGGAAGAGAAAGAGAGCGGCCTAGAGAGAGAGAGGGAGAGAGGAGAAGGGATGGTGTTGCGGAAGGAGATTTTCAGTGCAGTTGCATGTATAATGAATGAGGGGGCACTTTGTTTGAAACTCCAGCCCGGCGCTTCACTTCAAGGTTTGCTGGGCAGAGTGGGGCCTTGTGATCTCACACCAGCCACTCGCTTTATCCTGCCAATAGATGCTTTCACCTGGCACTGTGGTTCGACCCAGTGGAAAAACAAATAACCTTGTGTGTGTATAAAAGAAACACAGAGGGAGAGAGAGGGAGGGAGACAGCACTGACAATGGAACAAGGGGTTGGGTGGAAAGGGTGAGGAGCGGGTGAGAGAGGAAAGAGGTGAGTTTGTATAACAGCAGCGGTGCAATGACGCCCAGACGATACTGAGGAGAATACTGGCACCCAGCCCACACTTCCTAAATAGTGCTCTCTACAGAAATAGCTCAGCCTTGATATTGACTTTTGTCTGCTGTGCATGTGTGTGTGTGGACGTGCACGTTTGAGCATGCTCAGTAGGAGGACAGAGATGGTTTCATTGTCTGATGAGGAGTTATTCACTTTGTTAGCGTCCGTTGTTAATGGATAGTTTTTTATCTGATCTTTGTGCGTGAGCGAAGGAGTGAGCCGCCTTTATTCTTTGGGATAAAAATGGCCTCCGTCTTATTTTTGGCCTCGCGCTGGACTCATGGTTTTATAAATAGCTGAGGAAGTGCGGGGGATACCTGTCGTGGCTCCAGCCTCCCTCCAGCTCCAGAGTCCCAGCGCCTTCCACGTCACATCCATCCACCGCCGGCCCAATCCGGGCCACGGCGGAGCAGCCCCCTCGAGGGGCCGAGCAAACAGGATGGGACTCAAATTGAGGGTGTGAGAAAATCAGTCTCTGGAGTAAAACACAAACAGGCTTGTGGTCCAGCGTGAGCAGCCGAGCCGGCGCTGTCAGATTTCGTAAAGTACGGATTTTCTTCTTACAAACACTGAGCGGGCTTTAAGAGAAGTGTCAAGATGGCAACAGAATAGAATGTCGTCAAAATGAGAGCTGTGTTTTTCAGACACTTAGTCTGAGTGTAAGGTCATAGGGTGGTTTTCTCTCCTCTCTGCCATCTGTATGCCGAGGTGTCTTGTTAATTTCATTTCTGCGTCTCAGGCATATGCCATGTGAAGAGCACTGAGAGTGTTAACTTTCTCTCTTTGCCTCCGACCATACACTGTTTCCCTCACATCCTGCTCTCACTTTCTTATGGCATAATGTGGCTCCACGATCGTGAGGGTAATGAGGGTTTTAGACTGTTGGAGCTCTCAATAAAAGATTGTGTGAACAAACTATCGCTTTACTCATAATAATGATAGGTTTGGGAGTGGAATTGACTTGTTACAGTCTGCATTTCTACACATACATCTAACAATTCTTTATTTCTGAAAAGGTTCAGATGATCCAGTTTCAAATTAATATTTAATGACAACATTATGTTAATTCACGTCATCCTTTACTGAGCATCATATTCCTCGAACCAGCTAATTATTTGGTCTGGAATCCACATTGTTATCCTGAGATGCTCTTTTATCTGTTTTACTGTCATCCGGCACAAGTGTCTGAGTCTGTCTAGTAGAAAGGGGAAAAACAGTACATGTTAAGCCTGTAATTCTCTTAAACATGAGCATCGTTCCTGCTGTATCCTTGCCCGAGATATTGTTCACCCTCTAAATGAGTGGCACTCTACATCTTGGCCAGTGGCCACTCACAGTAGGGCCCCCATAATCATATTGGGAGTGGGACAGAAAGATGAAGAGAGGGAGGAAGAAGAGAGAAATCTTTGAAAAGCTTTGCTGCCCTTCGTGAACTGTCTCTTTACACGGCAAAAGAGAAATCATTCCCTTTTTTTTTTTTTTTTCTTATCGAACGTGCTTTTTACTCCCTAACTCTGTGAAGGGAATTGTGCTGCCTGTTATTAATGTGCTTTTGACAGCTTAATTTGATAAGCGGGCTACTTGTTAAAGAAGCCTTGGATTGTTCTCATAGAAAGAACACGCTTTTTTTTCCCTCCCATGTTCTTCAAAATGCTGCCGCACAGTCTGTCGATGACCCAGTTCTGAGAGATGGTCGAAAAACAAGGAAGAGCAGAGCAAAATCCACAGGGAAAAGGAAGGAGAGAAGGCAAGAGGGTAGCGGGAGAGCGAGAGAGAAAGATAGAGAGAGACGGGATACTATAAGTAAGAAGGGCACTTGTGGGAAGTTGACTCAAATGCTTTTTCTTTCTTCTCTCTCCCTCTCGCCTCCTCCTCACTCTTCCTCCTCCTGCACTGAGCAGCCTACCTTCTTGGGCTCCTCTTCCCCTGCAGCCTAATCGGAAGAGAAACGCTGGGAACGATAACAGGGATTAGCTTCCACTGCTCGCCAGCTCCCCTTGGTTAAGTACACGTGTAATGAGTTGTTTATTTGGGATAATGCACAGTAGGCGCAGCAGAAGCCCAGAGCTGCCCTCAGCCTCCCTCCTCCTCCTCTGCTTACATAGACACACAACAGAAAATATGTAAGTTACGCAAATGTATAAGACGCGCGGTAAAGCAGCAGTGCGCTCGCGGAATAGGTGGTGTGAACACTGACGTGCGCAGGTATGTGCAAATACATACATTCACACACTCAACGCTCCTACAAACACACCCACCCATACAAATTCCCACACACAGCTGTGATGCAGGTCACTTGCTGTGCAGGGTTGAGAGGGAGAGAAGCAGGGAGTTGGGTTCAGAGTGTGTTTGTGTGTGTGTGGGGGTGGTGGTGGTAGGGGGTAATGTTCTCAGGCCTTCCTTGGGTCATAAGGCTAGGGGATTTTTCTCAGGGTGAGGAGAAGGGGAAGAAACTGAATGATATGAGAAAAAATGAAGGGAAGGAACCAAGAAGGGGAAAAGGGATATGTTGTGCCCGCTAGTCTGTGCATGTGTTCGATGTTTTTGCGTGCGCGCGCGCCAAGTTTGTGTGCATGTGTGTATGTACATGAAGTGGAAAAAGCTGTTGCCTCGTGGAGGGGACGTGCTCTGCTATCATTAGCTGTGGGAGGGGGGGGGAGGAGGGGGCAGGCGAGGTTATGTGAACGGTGCAGCTGTGCGCGCAGCAGAGGGATTTGAGTGGAGGGGGGGAACTCCAGGCAGCCAGGTCCTTCACTGAGCCACCAGCTCGCAACGCAGAAGAGAAGAGACGAGAAAAATTCAACCAAAGCAGCGAGCCCTGTGAACCAAACACAACTCGCCGCCGCCCCCTCTGTCCGACGTCCCTCCATCCCCCACTCCTTCACTCCTCCGCTCCTCCACTCTAGCCTTTTACTTCCCAAATAGGAAAAATAAATAAATAACGATTGATGCCTGATGGAAAGGATAAAAGTGCAAGAGAGAGGAAGAGGAGGAAAGAAGAAACAAGTCATGATTTATATATAGCGTAGGGTATGCTTTTCGGGCCATTTGTGGTTTTGTTGTCTATTTTCAGTCAAAATATCTTCCATTTAATAATAATAATTATTATTATTATAATAATAATAATATAATAATAAAAGTCTGTATTAGGAATACAGAATTCTTGCTCAAGTTTGCTGCCTTGTTGTTCAGGGGGATTTCCCCTCGACTTGATGTACAATTCCAAAAGCACTCAAATTTGTTTAAAGCTTCCTCCCCGCCTCTCTTATTTTGCTCGCTGAAAGAGTCAGAGCCCACGTAGCGAAGGATGGCGCGGCATACGAAGACCCAAACTCGCTTGTCAGCCCGTGTGATCAGTCGCTGTAGAGAGACAAGGCAGAGGTGGCTGAGAGACGACAGAACACAGAATGGCATCGGCGTGCACTGCTAATGCATTCAGCCTGCCACCGTATCCAACAACAAGGCAAAATATCACACAACTCACTTCACAAGATGTTCCTACAACAACAACATCAACAATAACAGACACATAAATGCGCACACACGCGCAGACACACAGTCGCACGCAGCCGCGCACACATGCATAAATAACCACACGCAGCATGTTAAAAACCAACCATGAGGAACAGGAATTTGAAAGCAAACAAACAAGTCAGAATGTAAGCAACTTGTCTGAGACTTTGTGACAGAAAAATAAATGAAAAAATGAAAAAAACATGTTTTGTTTTATAAGAAAGGGAGCTAAATTGCTGTGTTGCACCAGGTATTCTTTTTTCTTTCTTTTTTTTCCTTTTTTTTCCACTTTTTTTTTTTTTCAAGTGCAAAAAAACAAAGAAGTTCCTGGCAGATTTGAGCTCGACTGTGAACTATGTTAAGCACAATGGTGAGCGCTGAGCTAAAAATAGAGCACGGTCAAACAGCGGTAGCGCTTTGGCAAGAGGGGTCATCTCCTTGTGATACAGTGGCCTTCGCTGTAGCCACATATTGAGAGCAGAGGCACTCTGCCAAAGCTTGTAGCTTCACAGCAGTAATTTAATATTTGTTTGTCTCTATTATTTCATTCTCCCCCTCTCTCCTTCCCCCGCTCGCTCTTGCTTATGGGGGTTAAGTAACAGTAAGCTTTATCAGATTACTGGGTCTGAGGTCTCTTTCAAAGCTCTCTTTGCCATCTTGATTTTGTGCAGCTGTGCAGACTCTTTAATCATACGCTATCTTTTTTCACTCGCCCTCCCCTCTCCTCCACCCGTCTTCTCGTCGTCCCTCCTCCCTTAACATATGTTAATTGGCTGCTTTCTGTGACAAATTATGAGCGCTCGCTTTGATGAGGTCGGGTTGTGATGGTGCTGGGAGTGGAGTACAGTGGAACTGCCAGACCCTCGCCGGTTCCCCCTTAACCACTCCAAAAAGAAGCGCGGCACCCAGCCGACGACTAATGAGAGGCTTGGGCTGGGTCTGGCCCGGCTCTGGCCTTGGTGGGGCCACTCCCCTAAACAGAGGCTGATCTGTAGGTAGCGTACGCCGCAACACACCCTCCACAATCTGTACAACCGTTTGCCTCATGCACCCCACCGCCGGCTCTCCTCTGGGAGGGCTGGGAGAGTAGCTCAGACCGTGTGCCAAAAAAGATCCATAATCGTGAGATACGTTTACATATTCTGTCATTGGAAAAGTTTTTCACTGCAGATTTCTCTTTGATTTCATTTGCGTTCTTTGTGTTTGAAGGCACCCAAATTTGACTTTAAACAAAGCACAGGAACTTAAGTATAGATACAATTTGTGTCTCAATTTACATTGTGTGTGTGTGTGTCTCTGCGGTGAAGAGAAAGTGCTTGGAAACATTATACCAGCCCTCCTTAAACAAACACTAACAGTGGAACAGTCTCTGTTTAATGATGCGCAGCGTCAACAGGGAAACAATGCTCAACAATAATCAGCACAATCAGCTTGTGGTAACCAGAAAAAAGTGGAGTGAACCTGACATCATCCTAGTAGGGTTTTTTTTTTTCTACCTCTGTGTTGGGTGGGGTGTCACATTCTGACTCTGTCTCCCTTCAATCTGTCCTACTGCTGCTCTTTCTCTCTGCCACTGTCTCTCTCCTTCTCTGTCACAGTCCCTCTCTCTCCCTACTCTACGATCTAGGTTACTCGGTTTCCTCGCAGAGCACAGGGACCGGAGGAAGAAAAAAAAAAAAATAGAAGGTCGAATCTATGAAGGACATCCTTGTTGAAGTGTGCAACCTTCTACTTCTCTGCAAATTACCCACACGCTGTGCATAGACTCAAAGCAGTGCTGTGGCTCTCAGCCATGCTGCGACCATGGCACGCAGTAGTGTCACAGCGACAGGGAGACGCAGTGATCTTTAGTGTTAACTGTTTTCTTTTTGCTTTTTAAGGTAGAGTTAGAGCTCACCAATGTTCAGCAACTTCAGTATTTCCTTGTAATGGTCACAACTTCAAAAAAAAAATCAAATCACGTAATAGTATCATTCTGGAATCCAGATTTGCTGATGAAGCGAGACAAGGGAAGATAGTAAATTCCACAACTTCCCCATAGATCTGCCCATCTGACTTAGTTTCAACAAACCAAAAAAGGAAATCATTTTATTTGCCTCTTCCCATCAGCAAGTATGCAAAACGTAATGGCCCAAAAGCAAGCTTGCATTTCCATACCCACCAAGCCGATGGACACACACGGATGCACCAGCACACGCACGTACGCACACACACACACACACATACGATACGAGTGTGCTGAAAAGGGTGACAAAATGAAGCTGGTGAAGAAAAAAAGGAAGTGCGCCGGCAACTCGTGGTTTGCGTGAGGGTTAGCCATGTTAGCATTAGCCTGCGGGCCTTAATTGAGGCCAGGAGGGAGCATTTAATAATTGCTGTCAGAAGATCAAATTTAATTCTCCTCTCTTCACAGCCACCACTGCTGTAGGGTAGAGTGAAACAAATTGTCATCAGAGATTTCTAAATGAACAAAGCTTTTAATTAGGGTGATTAGAATGCTGTGGCAAAGAGAAAGAGTAAGGGGTGGAGGGGGGGGATGTGATGAAATCATCAGCGATTCGTCTTAACCGTGATTTCGGGTGTTGATACAGTGCGACGCGGGGTGGGGTGGGGGGGGAGCATTGGAGCCGGGGCACGCGACTACTGGGAAGTTTGCTGTGCTTGAACATAAGTAAGCGTGGCCCATACTGCAGTGTAGCCTCAGCTTTAAACCCCTGACACACACATACACACACTCTCTGCCCTTCTCCCCCCCCACTGGAGAACATTGCTAACATCCTGAGACATTGTCATACTCGGCAGGGAACATAATTGGGTGAATATGTCAGTGCTTTGTGTTCTTAGTGACATGACTCCCGGCTGTTCCTGTGGGGGCGGGGTACACTCATTGAAGGGTTTATACTACAATTCCACTGCGTTGGTTCATTGCTCATTACTTTTTTTTTTTCTCTCTTGTTGCTTGTTTTATGAACATACTAGATAAGCAGGGAATGAGTTATCTGTGCACCTACATGTACACTAGTGAGCATGTGATCATTCATGCACATGTGTGTGTGTGTGCTCATTTTTCTGTTCCCGTCCGTTCAGTGTCAGTGGTCGGTTACACCTGGGTCCTGCGGTGCTCGTTGCATCATGTGAATTGAGACAGTGGTTTGCACTCACTGTAAAACATGACCTGTGGCAGAGCACTGTGAGCGACTTCAACAACGATAGGAAAGAGAGAGAGAGACAGAGAGGAAGAAGTGAAAGAAACTGCGGCATGTGTTGATAAAATGAAACTTAAGTGTAAAGTTATTTGTGTTTAAATGAAGATGTGTGTATCGCCACCTGCACCACTTCCATATTCAAAACAAGTTCAATACCTCTCTCCTGCCCACCTTCGGTCCGTCTCCATCGTGGTCTGTGTCACATCCATTATGTTTTTTTTTCTTTTCTCTATCATCTTTTCTGTCCCTAGTATATACTTGACTGCGTCCACTGCCCCTCCTTATGCTCATGCCATGGAAAGACTGAACGCACTAAATAGTGATTCATTCCAGCCTTTTCCGGGGCCTCTCCAAATTGTGGCTCGCCTATGCTTCTGCTTTTTCTTCTCTTCTCCTTTTCTCTGATACCATTTTTTTCCAGCTTGGCACAAGTGTGTGGCAAGTTTGTCATTGCGGCCCTCTAAGTTTATTTGTTTATCACTCATGGCTATAAGCCACTGTCACAACACAAAGCTGCCGACAATTGACAGGGAATGCCTTTTTAACCACGACAGCTCCTCTTCCTCCCTATCCCCGTCTGTCTGGCTTCGCCTCGCTTTCATGCGTGCCCTCTTGCTCGTCTGCCGTTGGCCTAGCAGCTGTGGCTTTACAGCCCTTGGCCTCCATTCAAAGAGGGGGGGTTGACGCATTGTGTCAAGTCATTTTGTCCTTGGGGAAGTCAGCAATGGGCTATGGAAAGATGGCTCTCACCTGTCTCCATACTGGCTCTGACGGATGGCTACCTGTCTCCATTGCTGCTCTGATGGCCCAAGGCCCCTGTTTGCTGGTGCTGAGTGAGACGTGCAGCTGCCCAAACTGAGGGCAGGGCTCCGTTTTCCTCTACCTCTACCTCTACCCACTCACTATCACCTGACACCACCACAGTACAGTTGGCAAACCTCATAAACAATCTGGATCTAAAAATGCAAATTAAATTTGACCTAACAATCAGAACATATTTTCATTTACATGACAAACAAATTAAAAATGCAAAAAAATAAATAATGTGAAATAGAGCTGCATTCAGACAGGAAGTAAAGCTCAAATGAAAGTTGAGAGTTCGTTTTCATATACATAGAATATTTGAAAGTTTTGTATAATTTTGCATTTTACATAAAAAGCTGAAACATCATAAGTAATTTAAGGCACGTCTTGAATTAGTGCTTGTATTTCTTGCACGTTTTCAACTCAGGAGAATTATTTTGAATTTCAGTGCAGCGATTTAATTAAGTTTAGAAATAATGGCAGTGAAAAGAAATTACTTTTCTTACTGCTGATATAAAGATCTCATATTGTGCCACTCGAATCAGAGAATTTACCCAAATATATGCTTCATATAAGTTCAATATATTTTATTTATTTAAAGGTTAATACAATTTATATTTAGGCAGAATAAACAAATACTTTCCACAGTGTTTTGTACATTTAATTTTTCAACCCAGTTATTCCAGTCAGCGTTTTCACAATATGTTGAAAAAGTTAGGACAAAAAAGTGATGTTTTAGATAACTCAAAGTAAGTAGTCATCTTCAGAAAGCATACTGCTGCTGTTGGCGATTGAATTTTGATTTCCAATTCATGCTCTGTGAACAGAATGATTTAGGGAAGGAAGCACCTTTAGCACCTTCAATTGTCTGTGCCTGCTGATGTCACATCCTTCCTCTGAGCTGTATATGTCTGAGTGGCGTGTGTGTTTCCTGTCTCTCTGTCCTCCCAAGACCCTGGGGCAGAGCTGTTGGATTGAAGGATAAGAGGGGTAACAGTGCTGACAGAGTCTCATTAGTATGGAAATCAATTAAGTTTAAAGTTGAAGTGTAAAGTTTTAAGTTGAGAAATTGGTTGAACTGGCACCGGCAAGAGATTGAGAGTTCATCTTGTAGCACTTGAGCAGCTACTTATAACAATATACTTTGTTCCACAATGTCAATCACACTTATGGGAGCTTGGCAGAGTGTATAAAACTTGTGCCAAGCGCAGGCTATTGGCTCACTCTCCTCCTCATCAATAGACAGGTGTCTCAGTTCAAAAGCACATAGAGATTGAAAATAGAATACATGTGAGACTGTCTCTGTCTCACTAATGATCCAGCTAAATCATGAGCTAATAGAGTAAGACAGGTGAAGACATATCCTCCAACACACACACACACACACACACACACACACACACAGACACACACGCTACAGCCTCTCAAATTCAAGTTTAGCCTGAACGCTCAGTGGGAAAAAAAAAAAAAAAAAAGGAAAGAACACATTATAAGATGATCCACCGCTATCACTCTAATCCCCAGATGTACATGTTGCTAATCTCTTTAGCCGCTAACATGTTAAATTAGCCCTAATATCTGCTGAGATTCAGAGCCATAGAGGCCCACCTACGCGTGGGCTACCGCCCAGGTTTAGGTCACTCTTCTCCCTCAGCACTCGAGAGAGATACAGACATTAGAGTGGGGGGGTGGGGAGGGTGGTGGGGGTTGAGGGAAGTAGCAGTGATAGCCATTCGTCACCCTGCCTATCTCGCTCTGACAGATGGGTAGTGCGGCGTGCCACATAGAGGAGTCACTGCCTGTAATGACATTAGAGGCACAATGAGACCTGATACACATTTTTTCTCTTCCCATCCTGCCTGGCCATCGACTCGCTCCTTTGCTTGATCCTTCCCCTCCTCTCATTTCTGCTGCTATATCTCCATCCATCCTGACAGGAGATAAAGTGCTGTGTACCACAATTTCCAAATAAAGCACAAACGCACATAAATCCACGCGTAAAGCGACACCGCAAATATAGCCGCATCAAAAAAGAAGAAACCTCCGAAAATCTACACATCTGAACAAAATACTTACATTTTCTCGAGGAAATAAAAAAAAAATCTTCTACATGACAGAAGTGCGCGAGCAGAAATGGAGCACTGTGAGTGTGTACTGACATTCAGATTGTATTTGGAAAACCCATATTAAAGCGCTTTTTTTTCGTCCTGCTCTTCAAGGAAATGGGAGTTTATTTAAAAAGAGAGAGCGTTTATTTAATGTACCATACACCTCCTAAAAGGTTTACTTACTGCAGTGTAATATGTTATTTCAAATCCTCACATCCACATTTCCTAGGAGGATAGAGGATACTGGTGTTATATATATATATATATATATATATATTTTTTTTTTTTTTCTTCAGGACATATGCTATTACCAAATGTGTTGCAGATGTACCATGAGCCGAGGCTGTGCTGCCGAGGTGGGGTTTCTTGGAAAAACATCGCCAATCCTGTCGTGATAAATCACCTTCCCCAATTTGCCATAAAGCGTAGAATTAGGATTCGAGAACATCTGCATCAGCAGATTTCTACACGCGTTTCATTCACAGTGGTGCTAGTTTCATTCTCCGTCACAATTCTCTGAATGCAGAAATAATCTCAGCCATGAATTGTGTGCAACTTTTGTTCTTGGAACCAGGGTTCGTGAGCATTTCTCTTCCCTTCTCTTCATTTGCAGCCTAAACTCTGAAGCTGTCTTTCAAAGTGACGAATTAGTCCTGAGCATGAGTCAAGGTAAAGTTCCTCTTTCTGTCACCCCCCTTGATTCAGAGGCGTCGTCTTCAGCGCCTGTCCTCAATAACAAAGCCACATTAACAAGCACTCTGCAGACCGTCTATTAGAATGTGAAAAAGCGCCATGTGCTGTATATTAGTTTTTAGTGACTAAACACTTGGGAGAGAGGCGACCTAGAATCAAGCCTTGTGGTGCACTGAGTGTATATGTTCTCATCGTCCTCTCAGCTCCACTTCTGAGACACACAGAGAGAGAGAGAATGCTCATTAGATCTATGTGCTGAATCGCTGCTCCCTCTCCATCTCTCCCATCCTCCCCCAACCTTCATACCTCTCTCTCTCCCTCTCTCTCTCCGTCCGTCTGCTTAACAGATGGGAGGGTCGTGGATACAGCTCTTCCCCTCCCCCTGGAGAGGCCTGGTGCCTGTTCAAAAAGATCCCTCTTTATGCTTCTCTCCATTCCCCTCTCTTCTCTCTGTTTCTCTGTTTTCTTCTCTCCGTTCTCCTTCTCTTTCATTGTCACCTCTCCAAGTCAAAGCGTGGAGAGTTGGGACCCAGGATATAAAACAAGCAGAGGAGCAACCGTTGTGTTTCTCTCTGCTTGGTGCCAGCGTGCACTCTGACCCTAGCAGTCTCCCGCTCCGGCCTCCTTCCAAGTTACCAGGCCGGTGTGAATGCAGGCATAACGTTAGTCGGAAGATAAAGAAACTCTTTTGTGTATTCGTCATTCTCTGTAGCTCATTCCCTCTTTCCCTATGCCTTACTTTGGGATTAGTAAATTGTCTTAGTGTACACAAGCTTGTTAGTCCTCTCTTCTGTCTCGCTCTGTGTGTCTTCATCTTTCCTCACGTTTCTTTCTCACCTCATCTGCCCTCTCAAGGTCAGGTGTCAGTGTCGGTCCCCCGCGAAAAATTCCTGCCGAGGATTACTGTCCTGTGCCACTTGACAATGTTCGCCAAGCAGCGTTTGTTTCCCGAGTTTGCCTCCATTTCACCGCTCTTGGCGTCACGAGGCTAAATTGGATTGAGTGATTCAGTGGTAATCTGTTAAGTTAAGTGATGCTCTATCCACCACGAGGGAAGGAGACGGAAGCAAAGGGAAGGGAGCCCGATGAGGAGGTGGGTTCTCAGCTCTCATCCAGGAGCTGCTTGGCACTCATATGGGACGGGGGCGGGTGTGAGGAAAAGTGGGGGGTGATGGCGAGAGAGCGGGGGGGGGGGGGGGGGGGGGGGGGGGGCAGAAGTGGGGACGGAGGAATGGGAACTCGCATCGTTGTGTAGGAGGAGGTAGAGGAGGCAATATTGAGAAGGGATGGGGAAGGGGGGGGTTGGCTGAGGCGGGGAGGCACCGACACGGGGCTAAGCGGCAGCAGAGCCTCACCTCAGGGAGTGTTGGCGAGTACTGGGAGCCAAAAGCAGGGATTAAATGTTCAGGACACGGGCTTAGTCTTAGCGTTAATGTTACGTAAGGCCTAAGGTGTTGCCCCAGCGGTTGTTGACATTGAGAGGTTCAGCTCTGCTCAGTGGGCTGTGGGAGGAACTAGGAGAAGGTGGAGGCCAGGAGGCAGGGATCACCGAGGTAACGCCTCCTTGTTTGGAGCGATGCCCGGGCTGGGTAGTGTTGAGTACAAAGACTGGGAGGGGATGATGCTGTCAGCCTGTGATTGAGGTACGCCGGCTTGATTGATATCCTTGTCTGGCTGTCTTGTGCCAAGCGCCTTAGTGTTGGCTTGTAATCCTAGTTTGTCTGACAACATCCTTCTTTGTTTTCTTCCAGAGGGCAGCTCTTTGTTTTTCTGTCTTTGGATGGGTGTGTTTGCGCAGAGCAATGCTAAAATGTTTTGGATAGCCTCTTCAGAGCTGCCACAGAGTTATTTTAGATCTTGTTATTATTATGATGGTGCAGTCCGGCTGTTGTCCTAACTGCCAAATGATGCATTTATGTTTGTATCTCATTTCTTCCATAAGTAGGCGTATCCCAAGCCATCAACTCAGGAAGTTTCTTGTCAAGCATTTCATCATTGTTCAGATTGTATTGTCTCACTTTGTTTTCCAGTTTTGTGTCATGGAAGTTTTTGGCAGAGAATAATGTACATAACATCACCAATGTGATGCTATTCTTTAAAAGCTAAATATATTTTCTTAATCTGTGTTATGTGTATCGATTCTGAAGACCCACTTCAGCATCTACTGCTAGAATACATCTTGAAGGAATCATGCAGGTAATACTCAGCCTTTATTTCATATTGCAAATAAAAAGATCCACAGTTATGAACTACTGCTACAGGCCTCGGCCTGTCACTAAGAGCCACAGTATCCCTGGATGTCCCTATTACGCGCTTTCATTATCAATGTCCTACTCTCTCGCACAAAGAGGTCAAGTGCATAGCAATGTGCTGCGCTCACCTCAGGGGTTTGGAGCTTTCTTGTGCTTTCTCATGCATGTTACTCAATAAATACATGGATTCAGGTTAGGCGAAGATAAAAAAAAAAAAAAGAAGAAGGGAAAAGGAAGTGCATTACAATGTGCATGCATGTGTGTGGGGAGTGTGCAAAGGAGAGAATATGAGAGAGCGAGGAAGAGAGCAAGGGTGTGTGAGAGAAGAGAGAGAGAGAGTGATAGAGAGAGAGACTGAGACTGACATGTCTTTTGGTGAAGCGGTGTCGTCTTCCACATCAATGTCTGATGCTTGTGCTGCCAGGTGCCGGAAATCTGGTTCAGAAAGGAGAGAAGAGAGAAGAAGGGGAAAGTAGAGAAAAAAAGGCAGGGTAGATGGAGGATTTTTTTTTTTTTTTTTTATGTGACGGCGCTGACAGCTCCCCTGCATTGCACTGAGCTTAAATAATGGGATGCTCATTTGCATAACGAGGGACGTTATCACCTCTACTGTCAAAAGAAAACACAACAACAGTTCTTCTGCTCCTCCCTGAGATAGATTGGGTTGGCCTACTTTAGCACTCTGGAGAGATGCACTGGAGCTCTGGCTTAGCCAAACTCACAAGAACGCACACACATGTGCACACTCACGCACGCACACACACGTGCATGCACACACGGACACACAGTCGCTCACTCACGCAAACTTTTTGGAGCGCAGCTTTCTTGTTCGCACATGCGGTCCAGCTCGTCAGCTGCTGGCCTCCGCACCTTAAACACGGGCACACACACACACACACCAGCAAACGGACAAGTGCATTTGTTCAGATGCTCCTCAGATGCACTCATTGACACGCAACATCTCCAGCTGGATGAAGTTCATGTTGGAATGTAGATCGATTTGATCTCTGTCTCTAAGAAACATCTTTTCACCATCTTTCCAAAGATCACTCTTGGCACTTTTTTTTTTCCTTTTATTCTTTTGTTTTTTTGGCTTTGTTTTACCAGAACATGGCAAGACTGAGCTTGGTTTTGCATCTGTATTCTATCCTGCAACTCACGTCTGCCATTTTGGAGATGAGCTGCAGATAGAGTAGAAAAAGCTGTGTCTGGCAGTTCCACTGTCAATACAGTGCAGTTCGTGGGAAGAAACAAAATGTATTTCTCAGTCTGGAGGTAATGTTACAGTGTTGGTGATTAGAGCGTTTAAGTTAGCGGCACTTCCAAAACACTGTCAAACTCTCTGTGAACGAAGCGAGATCCTGACAGCGCTGTCTCCTCTCATAGTCGGTGCCTGGGAAAAAAAATGCAAAACTGATTTGCATGATATCGACAGTGAAAAACACAGCGGTTCTCACAACATTGTTGACAGATTCTTTGTCTTTCTTCACCCTCCCTTGTGGCTGCCATGATGCCACTTTTATTATTTTTTTCTCTCAGTATTTTGCCATATTTCATTTCATTTAATGCTCATCCTCTCCTCCCCCTCCCTCATTCTTTCTTGCAGGTACGGATGCTGGAATCTTTGAGTTGATTGGAACAAATAGAAAGCAGAAAAAAGGCAGATAAAGAAAGAGCAGAAGATTGAAGAGAAAGAAGAAGAAGAAGAAGAAGACAGAGGAGAGTGAAGAAAGCATAAAGTTCTTTAGAGAGAGGAGAGAAAGAAAGAGACGGGGACGATGGGGAGGAAAAAGATTCAGATCACGCGGATTATGGATGAACGCAACAGACAGGTAAGTCCCTAGGGGATGGGAGGATGGATGAGTATGAGGGTGGGGAAGAGGAGGGGTGGAGGGTGGGGGGAGGAAGGAGAAACACCCCACATAGCCCTCAACAATGAAGGTCTTCTGGGAGTCTGGGCAATATGTGAACTGGGCAACAGAGAAGTGTATGTGGGGATATTGCTTTGGGTGGAAGAGTTCCATTGGCTTATAATGGCAGGTTTGTTTCCCCTCAATGTAACAAACCAGCTCGAGGGCAGCAGGAGGGTTTTTCCCAAAAAGGATTTGCATGAGAACATTTGTAATTCTCAAAAACCATTCTGCATATCGCTGCCCGCTCTGAGGGCTGCGGCCTACACACAACTGTAGCACCCTTCACACACCCAACCTCTCACACCATGCCACCCAGTTTAGCTCACTGGCAGTGGAATATTACCGGGCAGAGGGTGGTAGCACCGGAGAGCCAGGGTGGGAGAGAACATAAACAAACAACCAAACAGAGATGGGATGGTCTGAAGTGACACACTGCACTGGGCCAACAGGGCGGAGATGAAGGGCTGCCTGGGAGACAAACACTGAATCAGTATTTTTCATGAGCTAAATCGGTAACAGTCAGACTGCTGTAGCTTTCCTACAGAGATTCATCTTTAAATCAGAGTCCCTGCGCGTGGTAATGGTCAAATAACAATCCGACAAATGGAACTCGCGCAGGACAGTCTCTAACAACAGCTGGCATTACTTGAGCGAGACATAATAAATTGTGGAAGGCGTGATTCAAGCAGACACTACCGTCTGTGGCCGGAAATAGACAGAGACAGAGCTCTCTCACTGCCCTCGAGGCCCACAATTGATCACTTCCTGTGGCACGACTGACCACTGACACTTTGTCAGCTTCCTGGCAGCCCAATTGGATCCATACGCTGCTAACGTGGCCTCTGGATCACAGGTCAAACACGCACAAAGACACACACACACACCTTGTCGGAACACAGGAGCACTTCATTGCTTTCGCCACGTCTTTATCATCTGACATCCTCAATGACAGTCCACAACCTTTTCTCACAGTCATTTGCAGCTTGAGTATACTGACATAAAGAGGTTCAAGGAATTGATTTTCCCAATACTGAAGGGGGGATTGAAGCAGACTGTTACCCCTGTTATGACTAATCTCAATGAGTGTAATTGCATGTAACACGAGGATAGTGAGAGGGCAGTGTGATACACAGTGTGCTCATCTCCAGTGAGAAAGATACATGGGAATAACAAACAGAGAGCTATTGTGACAGTATACATCTATACACTCTGCAGTCTGATTTATGTATTTGTTATTGAAAGAGAGACAGACAGACAAAGAGACAGAGAGAGAGCAAGGAGGAGGTCACAGAGTTTTAGATGAGGACCGAAGCTATCGTGTTGCAGCAGCACCCACACTTCCTCCTTACTGTTATCTCAGCCCTTCTCTCTCATCCCACCTTAGACGGGGCCCGCCAGTTGCACCAGGCACTCCGGCTCCTGCGGATAAGGAGGGAAAGAGGGAGACAGGAAGGACACCTGAGGGGAATCGATGCCTGAGATATCCGGGCTTTACTTACAGAGAGAGGAGGAGGGCAGAGAGGAGAGGAGAGAGAGAAGGTTCAGGGAAAGGAAAATCAATATATCACTGGATTTTGTTGTTTTGATCTCTAAAATGATAGATTACTTAGCCGGTTGTTTGTTTAAGTCCGATTGCAACTCCTACCGGTATGATGTCATGAAGTCATGTGGAAAACACCACATGCACGCAGAGCATGGCCTTTGGTGTCATTCAACCTACGGCCTAGATAAGTGACATCATTGCTTTTTGCAGAGGCGGACATCACAAGACAGGGACAGAGACAGACAGAGAAACTTATATTTTCTCTTTAAAAGAAAAAGAAAAAAAAAAACGGAAGCTTTGGATTTGCATATTTTCACTTCCTTTTTGAAGAATGTCCCAGAGCCCGAGCCAAATAAACACCAGAGGAATTTGTATAGTGTTGCTTTCAACCTCACATTCTTTACATACTTTCACTCTTTAATGTCTAAAAAGTTTTCCAACTCTTAAAGCTCCTCTGAGGTCTTGAGGTCTACAATTAACGGATTAATATTTGATTTATGATTTGTACAAAATACACAGTAAGCAGCGATAGTGAGTTGTTTGACATAATGTAAACATCTAACAGCTCGTAAAGTTTTACATAACAGAACATGGTGCAATTCCCCTTTCGGTCAAAAATAGCGATCCAGTGTTATTGTGATATTTCCACATGTCTGAATACACACTTCATACTGCAGTCCTCTTTGGAGTGGCACCACTCTGTGTGGCTGTCAACGCGACCTTGCCACCTACAGGGCTACCCTGCCTCCCCACCCTTGCCCTCCCTGCAGCAGCGGTATCATAGTGGGCACATGGCCTGGCTCTCTCTGGGCGGCCACTTTGGGCTGCCACCCCCAGGCCCAGAAACACTTCCCCAGAGCAGGGGCAGAAGGGCCAGGCCTCCCTGGCGTTGACTGGCTGCCCGGAGCTCTGGACAGTGGGCAGCAGTGTGTGAGCCCTGGCTCCAAGCCCCCCGACCACTCAGACCCTCTCCCAGCCTCGGGCACATGAAAGGGCCCCCTGTGCCATAAACTCATGGGCTGCACACAGAGAGCGGACTCTCTTGCCCCAGCTAGCACACACACGGAGATAGGCACACACACTTACAGTACAAGATACATGCACAGGTGTGTGTGTGTGTGTGTGCATTGAGATCATACACCCAGACACATATTTAGATGGTATATTTAGTGTCTTGTTTACGCATAGACAAATGCATCCTTGTAAACACAAGTACACATCTATAACACATGTATCTCTCTGGAGTCGGTCTTGGGGATCGACTAATTTACTGCAATTGGCTCTAATTAGTGCTACCTCTCCAGCCAGTACACTCAGAGGGCTTAATTTAGGATGACTTGTTTGTGCAAATGTGTGTGTATGTGTGTGCGTGTTTGTGTGGGACATGTGGTTTCCAAGGGGAAAGGGACCCGGGGCCAAAGGTTAAACATGGATCAGGTCATCAGTGACAGGAAGTAGAACAACAGGATCTCCCAACTCCCACAAACAACAGTCACACTAACACACACTTGGCTGGAAGAAGATGAAAAAAAAAAAAAAAAAGCATGTTTTTATGTCTTCCTGCATATGTCGCTTCGCTTCCCTCGCCGTGTTAACTGCAGCGCTGCTCCTGAAATAAGGGGTCTTTTTGTTTCTACGACAAAGCATTCTTCTCTCCAATCAACAGCACCGGGGTGAGAAAATGTGCAAGCGAAATTAACAGCAGGAAAATAATGAGGCCCACAGGGTAGCTACTCACCCCTGCACCCCTCCTCTAATTCCCTGTTTCCCACCTTCTACCATCTCCTTCTTTTACCACAGCGAGTGGCACTCCTCCTCTGTCATATGTTCAGCACCGAGAGACCTCACCTGAAAAGGGCTCACGAGGCTCTCACTTTCTCTCTACTGCATTTTTATTCTCTTTTGCCTTCTCGGCTTTTTTCTTGTTTCCTTTCTCGTTCGCGTGTTCTTCACATGGTTCATTTTGCTCTCTCACCTCACTTTGGAATTGTTACTTGCGATAAAGTCTTCATGGATTACGTAGCTTCCTCTGTTTTCTTTCCTTTGTCTATCATAGCGCTCATTAAGTAAATGGCAGTATTTTAATTATTATAAAATTTCTAATTCAAAATTTATCGTCACAATCGGATTATAAAAAGACGGTTGTTGCTTGTAATCTTTTTAAAAAATTACTTTGATGGACTCTCTCAAAATCTGGCGCTCATTTACATCTTATCTCAAGATTAATCTTCCCTTTTTACAAGTCTAAGCAAATTCTGAGCTGTGCTTATAAGACTTTAGTGGTAATAGGGCCTTCTTGCAGCCAAAATCACTGAAACAATTAGATGCACAGGGACATATAGTCCGTGTGAAAATCATTTTACAATTGGCTTCTGTTTCTTTTTATCCTGGGTGTGTGTGAAAACTGGTGAAAAGTGAAAACAGCGTGCTCTAAGTATAAAATGACAGCTTTTATTCTGCCTCAAATGAATGACAACAAAGTTATTTTTGGCATTCCGGCCACTAACGTGGGCCTAGTAATGTAACATCCACTGATTTTTTTACAGTAAGTGGGTATATCCTTTTCCAGTTGCGGTTTTTCAGCATACACAGGAGCATACAGAAAAGGAGCCTGGCCAGCCATTATAGTGCTGTCCTGAAATGTAATTATAAGCAAGGAGAACAATCTGAACTGGCTCGTATTTTAAGACACCTATAACTGAAATTGGCATAATTAAGACACCACTCAATAAGTTCTACAGGTTAGCTTGAAACTACTCAACATGGGCACTTGCGATTCAGACACTGAATTAAGTAACGTTTGGAGTCAGCTGCCTCCTGTTCCTACTGTATAATGAAGGCACACTGAAAAAGGATGATAAGTGGGGTTTTGAGGAGAGAGAAGAGCATAGCATATATTAGAGGTGGGACAAAGCCTCTTTTGTCGTAATGCCCCTCTTAACAGCTTCTTTGGCTGTGAGGCAGAGTTCAGGCCCGGGGCTCGGGCTCCTCTTATTCCTTTTGCGTAAGCCTGTGTCTTCCTGCTTGGCCCCTGACAATGGGATAAGTGTTTGTCTCAAGACCAATCGTGCTGCTCCATGGCTGACTGACATTTGTGTGTATGCGCATGCTCTCGTGTGTGTGTCCCCGCATGGCCATGTTTGGTTTGCTAACCAGCAGTTTTTGGTGCCCGTCTCTCCACTCCTCCTCTTCCTCCACCTCCTCCTCCCCCAGGGAAGCAGGCAGGAGGTGGGAAGCAGAAGCGAAGCCATTGTGAAGGGGAAGCCACTGGCCTCTTCCTGTTATGAGAGGAAATGCATACAAATGTGCTTCCTGTGCGTCCGCCCCCTCTCTTCTCCCTCGTCCTCCTCCCTCCCCTCTTTCTCTCTCCCCTCTCACCCATGTGGCAGAGAATCAGTCCACTGTCCCTCCTTTCTTTTTGTCCCTCTGTTTATCCCGGGTGTTTTTATACTTGTTTGTGTTTTTTTTTTCTTACCAGAGAAGATGTAACTGTTTTTTTCATTTCATTTTTTAATTGGTCATCTTCCAATGCCAGAATACATACAGTACAATCACATCTCCTCAAACCTTTAATTAAACACGAAGAACCATTGAGGTCTTATTTACAATGAAGTCCAGTTGCAAACAAGTAAAAGAAAAAAAAAAATGTGTTTATGATCATTCTGAGAGTTTGGGGCACCGACAAAAAAGGCTGACTCTCCAAATTATAAGCACAGAAAGGTGAAAAAAGAAAAAAAAGAATTAAAATGAGTTGAATAAAAATGTACAAAAGAGAAAGTCATGCTGTGAAACTGTGACGGTAACATATTTAGGTGTTTAACAGTGGGTGTGCGTGTGTCTGAATCTCTCTTGGGATGGGGTTGTGGAGGAGGATAGGGCTGAACGAATAAGGCAGCCATACAGTGCATGTCCACGATGCTTACAGTGCACCAAAGTTATTGAGAGTAACACGAGATAACTGCATGTGCATATAGGCATTTGTGTGTATAACTATAACTACACATGGTATGACAGGAAGGTGTGTTTGGGGTCTCCTTCACGATGATAAAGAACTATCGAAGGATAATCGTATGCCGTATCTTATTCTCTCCTTGAGCTTCTCCACTATTGAGTAATCTCTGAGAAGGTTAGGCCGGGGTTGTAAAATTGTGTTGATAGTTTCCGAGGTTTCCGAAAACAAATATTCAAGGCAACTTGAAAATTCTTAAATATGTTTTTGTTGTAGCTAGAATGCACAGTGTTGGATGAGTTTTGAGAGAATAGAAGAATGTGTGTCGGGTTGAGAATATTTAACCTCTAACCGCTTCACGACAGTACGCAGAGACTGTCCTAGAAGCACACATTGACAGTTTGAAAGTTGTGTGTCTCATTATTCCCTGACAGTCCACAACTTTTTTTCTGTGTGTGTGTGTGTGTGTGTGTGTGTGTGTGTGTGTGAAGATGGGTTTCACACCATGGTTACCAATTTACTGTGAAAAGGCAGCGGGGTTTACACTTGCACACTTACACTGGTGCCTTTCAACAGTACACGCAGTTGCAAATGTGCTGTAACGTCATGCTCCGTGTTATTAACATAGTGGTGTGTCTAACAGCACCCACTGACTGAGGAAACAAAAGTTACACCCACACTGACATACGGGTGGTTTACAATGGGTTTTTTGGTTTAACAACAAAGATAGAGACCTCATTCAAAGAAAAGAAAGTATATAATTAAATAAAAGTATAAATGAGATAAGATTAAAAAGGATACACACTACATAACAATGATTTTTGCACACTCATCTTAACTACTTACACAATTTTAAAAATAATGGCTCACAGTACAACTTTTATTGGCCTTAGTTTCACGCACATAATATTTTATTTTTTTTAATTAAAACAAGCTATAGCCTTTTGACAAATGGACAGCCATCTATAAGTATTTGTAGATCAGGTGTGTCGTTCGTAGCATCTGTTCTGAGTGCAGAGCAGTCGATCCACCGCACTTCTCTCCAGCTGCTGTGTGGGCCGAGAGAGCCGTTCCAAGAGGAACAGAGGCAAGGCAAGTGGTGACATCACCGGCTTGAACGTTGATGGGCTGAAAGGGTCACATGACGGCATCATGTGAGGCCCGTGAAGTCACGACAGAGTCACCTGAAGCAGTGAAATTGAACACCGTCATAAAAATTGCATAGCTGAGATACAGTACATATTAGCACATCCCACATGATGTTTGCACCAGTATTTACAGTCAAGACAGCATTTAAGAGCAAGCCGACTGCCTTTTAAAATGTGTGTGTGTGTGTACTTAGTCTGTATACATGTCTGTGTATTTAGGGCTGTAAGTGATTTAGAGGTAGCAGGTTGTACGTGTCAGATCGAGATGTGTGGGTGTGGTGTGATATTTTATGTAGGTGTTATTGTTTGGTCAGTTGAGGCTTTTCATAATCACACTCATTCTCTTCCTGTGGTGTTGTTAAAGTCAGTCTATGTGTGAATTTTAATATGTGGGAGAATGCATGCACAGTTCCTCATTTAAAGTGTGATGCTCAAGACAACTTTGATTGGATTTTGCTTTTTCTTATTTACAATAAGAAGAGCGTCTCCCAAGTTTCTTGCTACCTTACACTGCTGTGTTTGCATGTGTGTGTGTGCGGATGTGCCGATGTCTGTGAGCTGTCCCAGCCAGTATGTGGACCTCCCCTTTGAGACTAGCAGCCCTGGACCTCTGGGACTCACACCCAGCCCACCGTGTGTGCCACGTGCCACCTTTTGAAACATTAATGGCCCCAGCAGAGTGTGTGACTGAGTGAGTGGGTGATAACGGAGCTGGGCCGGCAGCTAGCTGTGTCCTGCGTTTGCCCCTGGTGCCCCGTGCATCAAAACACCAGGGGAAGACAACACTCTACATGTCCTGTTCCTGAATAGTCCGCTCTGACCTTATGTCCTACAGTCCTGTCATCTTATTTACTCTCTCATGTACGATTTGTAAGGTAGCTCTGCTGTTGTTAGGCTGACAGACCCCTTTAGGGTGCTTACATTTCAGTTTTGGACGGTGGAGCTCAGAGTGGGTTGGATATGACAATTAATCTTATTGTCACAGGATACCTTTTGATCTTACAGCGTTAGAATGAGGCTTGTTTTTTTCTCATTTCAGTATGAGTGTGTAAATGTCAGCATGGTATTTAGAGCCCAGGGGAGGGTTTTTTTTTGTTGTTTTTTTTGTTTGCCTCACGCCGTCGGTGAATCAAATGAGTGTTTGTGCCAAGGTACAGAACCTGACATTACACACACCGGTTTGTTTAGAATGGCGTGTCTCTGGTTTCAGCCTCTGTTGTCTGACACGCAGCTTGGCGTGACGCAACGGCATCGCTGTAAAACTTTTAGTCTGGGAAGCTGGTCCAGAATGCATCAGTTCATGCGAGGTTTTGCAGTCTCAGTAGAGAGGGAGGAAGAGAAAAAGACAGGGTGGAGGTGAGGGATAGTTTGATATTCAGTTTCCCTGGTGCATCCTGGGAGATATGATTTCAGGAAATCCAAAACTATCTATCAATATCCATCGAACCCTATCTCCTCTTTCAGACCTCGAGTTGTAAAGAGAAAATGTGAAGGGCAATGCATGATAGATTTATGCCACAAATCTATTCATGCATTACCCCGATTTACCACACACATCTATTCCTTTGTAAGGGGTTTAAAACCCACAGTTATATTATATTATATAAGTGTATTCAGTGCATGTTACACTGAGTGTTGGAAGGTTTTTATTCTGTATTTTTTGGCCCACTTAAGTGTCAGAAGAGAATAGACAAACATGCAGTTAATCAACAAACTGAGATCATTAGCTACCAGCTGGGCACAGTTCTGGCAGTAGTTCCTGTCTGTGAAAACCTTTGTCAATACAGATCTCCAATGTAAATAATACACACCGTCGCAGAAGAAAATAAAAGAAAGTTCAATCCCCCCCTAAAAAAAAAGAATACAAAAAAAAAAGACAGTGTTGCTCGGAGAAGGAAGCTGGCAGTGGCACATTTTCTCTTTTTTTCCCCCATACAGCCAAAGAGCTTACACACATGGCTTGGAAAAGAAACCAGGTGCAGCTCACTGGAATTAACTCACTTTCACTGCTCTAGTTTTGATCCAAACAATAGAGGAATAGAGGCTGTTCTATTTTGACAATGTGGCCACTTGTATGTGTGTGTTATTAAAGGTCCCAGTCTTGGGCCTCACACACACACGCGCGCACACACATTCGCACACACTCGCAACCACAAACAGAGAGAGAGAAAAAAGGTCCCATTAGAGACCATTTTTTGCGGTTTAAGTTGAGTGCATTGTCACTATTTGAGCACACACAAACAGCTTCAAGCACAGGCAGGAACCCATCCGTTATTTATATCAATGGCTTGTTATTCGTTATGAGAGGCGGTTAATTGGGCAACACAACAACCGAAAAATGTGTGTGAATATTACTGTGAGAAAATGGTATGCCTCAGCTATTTTTTTAAATTAAAATAGTTATAGGCATGTGCACTTCTTTGTTTAGTGAGACGGCGGCCGCATTTAGGCCACACGAAACGGACGATTTAAGGCGATACATGTTCCACGATCAACCTCAGCGTGCTTTGATGTTCAAGCAGTGATCTTCTTTACCGTTATCTGTCTGAGACACAGTGTTTTCAGTTCCTTAAATGTAAGCCCAGCTTCTTTTTTTTTTTTCTTTTTTCCTGGTATCGTGGATGGACTGTTACTGTCAGGCGTCATTGAACCAGCAGCAGACTTCACTTTCTGTTATGCTGGTTTCCAAGAGCTCATTTTAAGAGGAAAAGTTATTATGTCACATTGCTATTTCAAGTGAATGTGTTGAGGCGTGGGGACTTTTTTGCAATGATTAAATGATTTCTACAAGTTAAAAAAAAAATGGTTGTTTTGATTAAAGCTGATTAAGTATAGTGAGACTGTGTGTGTGCATTCACTTTTTCCATTCTTGACCTTGAATAGACATTATTTAAACATGATTTCTTTATCTCCTTCTGCTTCCTAGGTGACATTTACAAAGCGAAAGTTTGGCCTGATGAAGAAGGCGTATGAGCTGAGTGTGCTGTGTGACTGTGAGATTGCCCTCATCATCTTCAACAGCACCAACAAGCTGTTCCAGTATGCCAGCACAGACATGGACAAGGTCCTGCTTAAATACACCGAGTACAACGAGCCCCATGAGAGCAGGACCAACTCTGATATTGTGGAGGTGAGTTACAGAGAAACACAGACGGCGCACATGCATGCGCGGGGAGCACACACGCATGCATAGACACAGACACACTCATGCAAACACAGTGAAAAACACAAGCGGACAGATGGTTACGGCATTTGTGACTCATTCAGCAACCCTTACTTCTTCTTTTGGTCTTCACACCTATCACAGTGTAAGAAATAATTGCTCCTCTTCCCCAGTGATATCAATCACTTTAAAACAGGTATTTTAAGCCCATCACTGTCATTAATGTAAAGTAAATAAAATAATTTAAATTCCCTCCTTGTGTTGCGTGTATATAGAAACATAAAAGCGGTGGCCTATCATTGATCTGGACTTTTCAGACTGTGCCCTGTGGTGTGTAAACACCAGCCCCAGCCTTTGGTGTCTTGTCACCATTGATGTGCCTCTTAGACGAGGATGTTGATCTGACTTGCTTTGGACACATGTCGCTAGTGTGGCTCAAGGCGATGTTAAACAGGGCTGTCAGGCCAGCCAGTAGGCAGGTAGATAAAGCAGGAAATGACGCTGGCACCCTCCAGGATCCTTAAGCTCTCCACGTGAACCTGTTATGCAACATCCACACTGTAGCTCGGACAAACCTGGTGGGCCACACACACACATGCATGCATTCATGCAGAGTTTATCCCTTTCTCTAGCGCACACACATTTACACTCACAACATGCTTGCTGAATAAACCGCACCTGTCCCTCAAGGTGACGTTGAATAAATCATGTTTTTGAGCTGTAGGAAAATGTCACATGCAGTCGATTCTTTTATCTGCTTCTTTCAGGGATCATTTAAAGCAATATTATGCTTAAAAATGTACATTTACATTTACATCAAGTTGAAAATGTGTACGCATTTCTGGCATGTCTGGCTGTTATTTAGCATTAAAATATTGCTTGTGATTACACAGACATCCCATCACACCACCTCACCTAATTTGAATACAAAACAATTACTAGACATACAGCTGTTGGTATGGTTTTTAAATATTGAGAAATGAAGGCTTGGAATTTTTTTTCAGTATGTTTAATATCATTGAGAACAACATCTATATTTTTGATAGCTCAGAAGACCCCAGTTGTCTCCATATGCACTTCCTTGTTTTTATTATTTATGCATGCTCTGCATGTAATTCAACAGCCTCCTGGCGGCAGCATAATGCTAATTTGTTAGATTGAATTTATGTACAACACTTTAAGTCTGTCACTGTCAGCTCAGCATTTAACTGGACCAAAAGGAAAAGTGAGGAGCAGTGAGATATAATAATGATAATGAATAGCCCACACACACCTATAGAGCTGGCTGGCCGGTCTAACACTGAAATCAAACAGCACGGCACATGTTTTTATCTTTTCATATGGGTGTTGCTGGGCTTGTTGCCCGCCCATGCATGGTCAGGCCCACCAGGAACACTCCTGCTATTCCAGATGGCACTATGCACCTGACTACAAACCTTTTGAATTTACACATTTATATCAATCGTCTTCTGCTTTAGAAGAGATTTTACCTCGCATTATTTGCATCTTTTATATAACGACCTCTTCCCTCAGATCTTTTTTTTTTTTTTTAGAAAAAAAACATATTTAAAAAAAAAACAGCATAAATAAATGTTTTGCAAGATATTGTTAATTCAACAGTGGTTTGCTTTGGTCATTGCTGCTGTTGTTCCATCATCATTTCCATTTAGTGCAGTCAGATATATAGTGTGTTAATGTAGCTCATACATCAAGGGATAGAGCACTCAACATAGGGCTAACCTTTAATGATGAAAACAAGAGAATGGACTGGGTGCATACCAAGGTCAGTGTATAGAGACACAGATAAATCCACTAGCTGTAGAGTAACAGCTTATTCTTTTTTGCAATAAGATGTATGTGCTCTTATTCCTCTCCTATAATTCATATCATTGAGCCTTTCTTTAATTTTTAATGTGGCTTAGGCTATAACTTTCTAAACTAAGATTCTTTCTAAGACATGAAATCAGTTTTGTGATAGTTATAATATGTTGTATAACTCTAAAACATTAAATAATCAGAAAAGCTGTTACATACAGCATATGCTGTCTTCCCAAAGCTTATTTTCAGTCTTGCCACAAGTTTAAGGAAAACTAATCGTATCCAAGTATATCAGAAGGGATAAAAAATAATCCTCTATGCATTATGTCATTTACATTAACCCATTTAGCTTCCACTCATATCCTGAGTGTGTCTATAGGCACTGATATCCTTTTTGCACAGAGCCCTTCAGCCACTGTGCAGTCAGTGTATTACCCTGCCCCTGCTCAACCCATGAAGAGAGCTGTCACATGTTTCAGCAAGTGCCTGTGACGAGAGCTCCCTGCTTTGAAGCTCTCTCTTTAACTGTGTCTCCATTAGAGAACAGAGGATGGCTAACGTGTAAACAGCCGTGTCAGGGGAAGACGCTAAAGAGCCTAGTGGGGGAGAGTGCTGCGGAGCACTACCTACACTGTGATCCCTGGAGGACTCTGAGCGACTCGCAGCGGGGGAAATCGATCTGAAGAGGCCTTCAGCCTTAGCCGCGGCGTGCTAACGCGATTGGCCACAGGGCTGACACTAGCACGTTTAGCATGGGCGGGAGGGGGTGGGGGAGCCGGGGGGAACTGGGGGTCGGATCTCTCCCGCCGAGCCTTGTGTGCCGCTGCTAGGCTACGTCACAGGTGCAGGAACGTGGGTGGTTTGTCGAGTTTGGGGGGAGGCATGAGCCAAGCGGACTTCCTGTTGAGATGGCAGGATGATGAGGAGGAGGTCAAGAACAAGATGAGTGGATGGATTTAAGGGTGTAGAGAAAAATCAAAGTTACCCCACAGAGGAACAGACAGACCTTAAATATGACATCTGACATGAGACATGTTAAATTTCAAATTCGTAGAAAGCTCTCGTCCTTAGAAGTATACAAAATGCATGCATCTCTCTCCCTCTGTTGCTGCTTTGCCTGAAGGTGTAGTGGGAGGAGAGACAGAGGTAGGGGAGCGGAGCTCAGAGTGTGGGCGGCTGGCATAGAGGCCTGCTACATTAGCAATAAAGCTCTATGTAATTAGCATGTCTTTGGTTGATAATTAGCGTTGTTGAGAGAGTGGCACTGAGAGTGTTGCACAGCCTCTCTAGCTACAGCATGTTTACAAGAGGCTGGAGGGGTTTTTTCTCTCTCGCTCACTCTTTTTTCTGTTTTTCTCCTTTTTTTAAAAAAAAATCCAGTTCATAATTGAACATACATAGTTTGAAAAGATTTTTTTTTGCTTTGTGTTGAATCTATGTTCAGGTCAAGGGGTGTACGTATGTGAGAGACAGAAATAGGGAGAGAGAAAGAGAGTTATATAGAGGGAGAGGAGTGGTAAAGAAGGCCTTGATGACTCACTTGAAAACAGTCTCAGCTGGGAATGACACTTCCACAAATATCCGTGAAAGCAAAAGACCAAGAAACCAAAGCCAACCCTCCTCTGAGCACAAGTTGTAAAACAAAAGAAGCCCTGCTAATCAAAGTGACTACAAGTTATTATTGTCACATTCACAATGCGTGACACACAGAAACCCATAATAATCCCATGAATACAGTGGCTTTTCGAAACAAACAGGACGTGTTTAATGTTTTGAACGCTTCCGTTTAATACCAAACCACATGTGCCGCCACGCAGGATACGATGGCATCTAAACTTGCGGAGACTCCCCCAAGAGACCGCAATAAAAACACGTTGTCTGAGGGTGTGGGTTAGATAAACCTAACCCCGACCCCACATAAACAAGTGAGGACGTCCAATTAATTAATGCTAATTGTTCAAAGAGACATCCAAGCTCATCCAGTGTGTCGCAGCTTGATGAAAGCAAACACAGATCCTCCATCAATGGATGTCCAAGTGTGTCGTTCTGGCAGGTCTACAGTACACTCTGAGTCTGGCTCCAGATAAAACAGTCAAACATGCAGATAGATTTCCTATAGTCGCTGTCTGCCAGGCCGGTTTCCTGGACATGTGAACGGCATTAGAGGAGAAACGGGAAGCCGTGTTGGGAAATGGCAAGAGAATAGATCCATCTCTCCTTTTCCCTCTCTTTTTATTCCTGCTTAAGAACAATCACTTTGCGCTCTTATTGGTGATTTATAATGCCAGTACGGGGGGTGTTAATTGCAATAGCACATGAAAGAGTCCTTTCTTTCCCCTCCCGATGATTGCAGCCTAAACCTAAGCTGTGCTGGCTGGTTCTTGCTGTGATTGAATGCCCCAAAATCCAAGAACACACTATGGCTGTGCCAAATCCCCGTTCCACAATGTGTTTGTTTTCCCCTCTGTTGAAACAAAGAACACAGGTTTGTGAAACAACTAAAGGGTTAGTGAGTGAGCTTAGATAGGGAGCTATATCCCCTCTTTGCCTGGATATGCTCGAAGGAGGCGAGGATGCTATAATATTTGTATACAGTGTGATCTTTTGTGCTTATATGCACACACTCAAAAATGTGTTTGGCCCGTGTGCTCGCGACGGCTGCACTGCATGGGTGTATGCGTGTGTACATACACGGTGACAATTGGCTTGAACCCTGCAGAGCTGACGGCATTGTGATGACCTCAGCCAGCACACCTCGCTCTGAAGCCATTGGCTCAAGTATCACATGGAATGGCACATGGCTCTTGGTGCTGAGCTGACCTGCCTGCCTGCCCGCCTGCTTGCCTACCTGCCAGAGGAAAGGCTGTTGGCCAATCCCATTTCCAACAGATTAACCTAATCTGAAAGTTCAGCTCACCCTGTAATCTTAAACAGCAGCAGCAGGGATCTTCCTCCCTACCTATCCTCAGCTCGTTCCGCTCTCGTCGTCTCCCCTTTTTCTCGCTCTGTCCTCACCAAGAAGGAACTATTGAATGAGAGGGGGGAAGGGGAGGGACCGAGGGATGGATGAGTGCGAGGAGAGAAGGAGGGAGGGAAAGAGGGATGGTGGGAGGAAGGCTGGTAATTATTTCCAAAGGTCATTCTGTTAATGACTACCCGCTTGGCTAATGAGATTCAGCAAAGCTCCCTCACCATGTTTCACCCTGCGTATGTTTCACCCGTGTGCCGAGACGTGTGAGAAGCACAGGTGTGATTTCAGCCCAGTGACAGTCCACTGGAGGGAGGGGAGGGAGAGGGGAAAGTGAGGGGGAGTGGGCGGTGTAAATGAAGAAACATAAAGAGAAAGTAAATCAAGCAGGTATGTCAGGGAGAATGTAGAATAACCACACACGGCTGGCACAATGCTTCAACTGGCAACTTCCACACATTCGAGACCGTGCGGAGACTAATTTACCTCAAAAATGCACTTCTTTATTAAATCAAACACCTTTTCCTCTGCTTTCTCATAATGTTCTTGCAAGTCAACAGGGCATGCGATCCCCCTCTCTGAAGTGCCAGTGTGCTCATGTTCTGCCTTGCACTTGTGAAAATATTTTCCAGCATGTGTGCTATTCTATGTGCTTATTTGGTTTCTAAACAGCACGGAGAACATTAGCCTTAAGGAGTTTTTCTGTGTTGATCAGCTCACTGAATGACTTCTTCTCATGGCTCTCAATTACTCCGGCTTGAAAGCCTTCACTAATTTATCCAGTATGACTTCGACATGTGTCAGCATCCAAGAGAAATAAGGGAGTCGTGTCACTTCTCCTGTCTTAGAGTTGTCCGCAGTAATTTTGCGTGGAGTCCTTTGGGGGTTTTCGGACAGGTCACATGTGCTGTAACATGAGGTGGAGGTAAGGGGCGGGGTTGTCACAGCGATCACAGTGCTTCAGTGTTTACTAGTGACGAAGAGATCGGCAACATGCCTTGTTTTTCCTGCGGAGCTGAGGATTAAGGTCTGAAGCTGCTTTGACTGACTAAGTAAATTAACCTTGTGACATTGGCAAGCTAACGGTATAACAGTTTGTTAAAACAAATATTCTGGTGACAGTCGTTGTACATGCTTAAGCACATCATTCAAAAAGAAAAAAAAAAGCAATGCTTGTTAGTATACAAAGTTGAGAATTACGTGTGAAAGCTAACTTTTCACACAACTCTGCTCTCAGTTCCTACTCTGTATTTACAGTGTTAACAACAATGCTAAAGTTGGCTCTGAAAATCCTTCACAAAGTCACATAAAAGCTCAAATGTTGGTGTAAAGAAAACAAGCTACCACATACTATACGCATGTGAAACATCTCTCCGGTCATGCATTCTATCAACAGAGACGTGCCTTTGTCCTCCTCCTTTTCCTGTCTACACCCGTCTCCCTCTTCTTCTGAGTTTCAGCTCGAACATTGTTTGTTCTAATGCAAAGAACAGGGCGGTAAAGCAAAAAAGCACAGAGCGAGACCAAGAGAGAGAAACAGTTGTCCATGTTTTTTCTAAATATGTCCGCATTAAGTCACACTTCAACATGATTGGCAACATGAACTGAACTCACCACATAAAAAAAACAGTTTGTTAGGAGGTCAAGATAAAGCACAGCCCCCAAAACAACCACCACCATCGCTCTCTTTCATTTGATGTGATCTTTTTCTAATAAATGCCTCAAAAAGTGGTAGCGGTCTAAAAATAGTGTGTGGTGAGGCTAAAAATAGTTGCCTAGCTGGCGGTCTTTGCCGGGAGAGGGTAGAAGAATAGGCATGGAATCTCTCTCTCTCTCTCTCGCTCTCTTCCTCTCATTTTCTCTCTCTCTCTCTTTCACCCCCCCCCCCCCCACCACCACCACCACCACCCTCTTCTTGTGTTTGAAACCGGGTGGGTGGGGGTTGTTTTTGAAACAGAGGAGTGAGTAAGCGAAGTGTCAGGCTATTCATTCAGCCTCCGACTCGCTCTCTCCCTCCTTCTGAGGATCGACCATGAAGAGTTGCCTTCGGCGACCACATGCATAAGACCATCGGTCTGAGACCCTGCGGTGCCCATAAACATTTGATCCCTTGAATAAAGAAGCCTATTATTTATTTCACTATTTTATCTCCCCTCTCTCTCTCGACCAAACAAAGGCTTCCTGTCTGGTTGTTTTCAAAAACTTTTCATTGGAGAAAATACTGGGAAGCTTTATGATCTTCGTCATTAGAGTTTTGGTGCGGTTTGATCAGGTTTGGCTATGAAACGTGACAAACTCTGAGAGAGTTGACCCCCCTCACACATCGCAGCGTTGTCTGCTCTAAGTTTTAGGCTGGCACACCAGAGCACATCTGTCTGCGGCGCCAGCCTCAGACATGAAGAGAGCAAGTTTACTGAGTTCCTATTTTATAGACTATATGCTTCCACTTTTAAAGGCAGACTGAAAGCAAGATGACAGATAATGTACATGATCTAAAGGCTGAGCATTTTATTCCACATCAGACGCCCGCTGCCCAGAAAAGCAGAACCTCAAACAAGAAACTAAGTAGCACTTGGATCTCTGTCAGAGGTGTTTTTTAAGGTCAATATACTGAGGCGGAAGTCTGAGGTACTCACACAACAACAAAAAGAGGTTTTAAAAATAGCCTGTTTGAAATGTGCCAATATGTGGTCCCTGTGGTGTAGAGCGGTGAAAAAGGCAGGCCACTTCTGAGGACACGCTGCCAAAAGGCAACGCTTTTCCACTACACAGCCCAAAACAATTCACGCCAGCCATTAAGATGAAATGATGCCTTGTTCTTTGAAACTATTTGTGGAAAATTCAGAATAATGAAGATCTATTTTTAATAGATGGCATTCCCTGCCCTGCCTGGAGCTTCCCCCCATGGCCTCAGCCCCTCCCCTTCCATGATTGCTGCTTTGGACAGGGTGTGGAAACTCAAGGTCACAGTATAGAGGTCAACCGGCTGGTCATTGTTACTCAAGGCCTCCCTCAGGCCCCTTTTTCCTGCTGTGGCACCACGCGATAAGAGACAGAGAGACAAAAGACGATAAGTGACGATTGGTGGGGGGACAAAGAAGGACTAGAGGATAGCTGGAGGGGGACTTAAAGTTTTAGATTCAAGACAACTGGAGTCATTTGGCTGAGGCTGCTACACTGCTACCATCTGATGAACTTAAATGATGTGATTGAAGGCTTTATTAATAATGTCACAGTGCAATCACAAAGTGATATATTTGGCATTACAGTGTTTTCCACACACAAGTCAGGCTTGACGAATTGATTTTTATGTTGAATCAGTGATACGTGCAGACATATTCTCATTTCTCTCATTTGAATAGAGACAACTGGAGTGTAGATGGGATGAAAGATGGGTACGTTGAGGGTGCAGACATAAGTGCCCTCTTTATTCAGTTTCACTGAGCTGGCATTGTGTTTCATAATGTCTTTCTGGGTAATTATACAGTGTAGTGACTAGTTTGAATGACCACTTTGTTCCTGGGGCCGGGATGCTGCTGTAGCAAACAGTGTTGGATTCTGACATGTGCTTAGTGTTTGTCTATTCCATATGGGAAACACTGCACCATCTGGTATTGTGCTGTGTCCTGGCTAGCTAAGACTGTCTGTCTGTGAGTGGGCTCTCGTCTGCAGTGGGCTCTTCTTAATGGTGATTTTAGCACATGCACCATCGAAATGCCACAGTTTGGAGCGCATAGTACCCGTTCTGTCTTGCTTTCTGTCTCTCACGCTTATTCTTAACACGTTTCTCTATTTTTTGCTCTACTTCTCACTCCCTTTTTTAATGTTTAGTCAATCAAGTAATCCCTAGATAGCTAGTAATTACACAGTTAGCCAGCATTATTACTGAACACGCGACCACTTTGCCCAGGGATGATGGATTTCAGGCGCCAGCCTTTGATTCCTGATTATAGTGCAGCAGGGCACCAGGAGTAAGGGGCTTCAAAGCCACCAAATCACTGAAAAGTCATTGATGCATCGTCAAACCAGTGCATAGGGATGCACAGATGATGACTGAAAAAAAAAAGGCAGGGACAGACTGTGATTTGGGGTCCCATTCCTCTGATTGGTAACCTACAAAATTAACCATCTCCCCCGAAATTCTCCCTCAAAGACATACACACACTCGCACACACCATGTAGCCATCATCCATGGGCATGCCCCTCGACATGGTCCTGGCATGTTCAAACCACGCTTCATGAAACTGTGGCCTTCTTGCCTTTGGTCTGCCATCTGCTTCCAATAAGCTAAGCCAGCCTGATCCCTCTGATGTTCCCTCCACTCCGAAAAGCAGAGAGAAAGAAAGAGTGAGCGAGAGAGACAGAGAGAGTGAGGGGGGGGACAAAAACGAGAGCAAGTAAAAATGAGCCAGATAGACAGAAAAAGAAATAGAAATAAGGAGAATGAGAGCACATCTCAAACATACTATTACCCCATCCATGCCGCCAGCAAGGCCACCCTGAGTGTGCCTATTGTGCAGCGGTGCTGGAGGGTCTTAATCCACAGCGGGTCCACTTCATGAAGACCTCCATCTTGTTATTTGTGATGGGAAGGGACAACGTTTCTCCCCACTGCCTAACCCCTACTGACACTGAGCCACATTGGTCCTTACCAATCTGCTCTGACGAAATTGAGTTTGTCAATTGGTAAAAACAACGGAGCCCCCTGCTGTCCTGTGGCTTTCTGAACTTCTTCCTCATTTTGTCACTTTACTCCTGAAACAAGCGTGATCTAAATCTTCGGTTCGGTTCAGACTTTATTGTGACAATAAAGAAAAGCGTCTTAAAAGCTTTCGTTAACATTTCTTCAATATTATTTGGCAGCCCTTTGAGATTAAATTTTGATTCACATTTGGGTCCTAAACCAGTTAAAAGACTGCAGTGCATACTGCAGGTGCACCCTGTGGTCACACTCAACCTACACAAATTCTCACACGTTCTAAAGGCAGGTCTGTCCAATTTGCATACTGTCATGTCTTCAAGGAATATCTTTGATAGTCAGACTGAATCCATCTGTTCTCTACCATTTTAACATTGTGACAAACAGAGGCTGAGACCCTGCCAGGCAAAGCTGTTTATTCCAGCACCATTTTTATTATATTTTAACAGCACAGCAAAAATGATTAACCATAAGTGGCACAGTTATTAATGCCTTTATATTGTGCTCGACTGTCAGCGACTTGTTTTGAAAATATACTGCAAAACCATAAACTGCTGAATTTATTGGGGAAAACCCTTTGTTCCCTGCTACTATAATATCTTCTTTCATAAGTCTTGGTTTTGCTTACAATAGTATGTGTATTCTGAAGACCGTACAGTGTTGGCAAAGACATAAAAGGTCTTTTATAAACTGGCTGTTTTTGTAGAGGGTTTTTGCGCTGGTGCTGGCAGCCATTGGGTTGAAGACATTGAGAAACATTCATTGGCCTGGCTGTCGCCAATAGCCATAAACACAATATTGAATGTGTCGTACCCTTCTGCCACTGCCAAGATAACTGCAGAGGGGAATGGTCAGCAATGAAGCTCTTTCCAAACAAACCGTCAACTAGCCTGAGTCTATCAGAAATAAAGATGTACCCATCAAGCAGGCAATGTTTTGACTCGGCTTCTGTTCAGACTCGGTCGAATTGCAGAAAATGAGAGGAAGCGGACAGAGGCAGGGAGACGGAGACAGACTGAGCAGCAGACTGAGACAGAAAGATGGGGGCAGAAAGACGGATAGAGAGGGTGAGCAGGGTGGCAGAATGCCGAGCAGACGGCTCCTGGTATGGCAGGAGCTCTGGGCAGGCGTCAGCTGTCCCTAGCAGACCCCCTGGGGCCACCCAGAATTCACACCCAAATACCCTCCGCAGTATTTCTCAAGAGCTACATTAAGTTATCACCCACACCCAAACTATGAAATGAGTATAAAGCTAGTTTTTTTTCTCTTATAGTTAAAACACCAGAAGACTCAAATCTTTGGAAATAGACAATGTTAATCAGTTCCTCTGTAGCTCATTTAGCCTCTTAGTGTCTCTTTAGCCCCGTTAACTGTGCTCCTCTAGTCCACCTTAGCACAACCTAGTCTAGGCCAGCCTAGCTGAGGGTGCAGCGCTGAAGGGTACCGATGAGACGCGTGTCTAAATATGTAGGACGCCGTGTCTATGCTGTGCCTGCTTCGCACAGGCCCTGTGACAAGTCGAGTCATGAGGGAGCATCATGAAGAAGGAGTTTAATTAGGAGCAAGCCTCCAAAGGGGCCACAGAGAAAGACACAGAGCCAAGCAAGCATACACAGCTTCTTTTTTTTTTTTTTTTGCAGGCTTTCCTCTCTGTCATACTCTTTCTAATTCCTCACTCTCACATTTACTGGACTCACTCTCTGTAGCATGACTGGTAACTAGTAGTTTGTCACCCCTTCTTCATTAATCTTTCTCTCTCATGATGTGGTTTCTCAGGAAACAGGAGAGGAAACTTTGTTTTGGCTGTAAATCCTCTTTTTTTTATTTCAAAGACTCTAATAATTAAAAAGAAAAAAATCATTTAATAATTAATGGTGAAACATGTTGCTGAAAGTAAACAGAGCCAATGAAATGGCCATAAACTTAAATAATGCTCTGTAAAAAGTTTTCCTTTCAGCAGCAGCCAGCAGTCATTTTGTAGGAATGAAATAATGAGATTTTCTTTATGAAACTGAAAATCCTACATACTTGATAAATTGAATAATTTTAATATAAGAATATTAATTTGGGTGAATATTTTGTGCATTAAATTCTTGGCTTAAGTGAGCTACACCAAAGTGTTTTTGTTTAATCCTCATCCCATTAGCATATTCCCCAAAGACTCTATTTTCATGCCAGCTCTTCGTACTTGCACTCCCCTTTCTTTCAACGTAAGGGTAGCGGCTCGTTTTCCAATAACGATTATTCTCTCAGTCATTTTGAAATAACACTGAGTGTCTTTGATGTGTCTTATATAGTGATGATGTCACTGAATAACAGACTCAAAGCCTTTGTCTGGAGTAGCAGTTGATGCCTCTTTGGAGCAGAGCCATGAAATACATGACAAATTCAGGGCACAGATAAAGTAATGGGGCTATTAAGGGGGGGAAATATATAGGATGACGAGAGTACTGCGGCAGGCTGGTGAGGTGGACAGTGCCAGAGTGAGAGGCCCTTCTATGGCAATGTGAGCACTTCAGCGGATCTGATTGGTGGTCGGGTTGTGTGTCAGCCTTTGGCAACAGGTGTGATGGCTTTAAACAGGTGGGCATGACTGGGATGAGTGGCATACCGTCCTTGTACTGCACCCTCAATGTGCTGAGCCCTGCTTGAAAGCTAAGCCAGGGCCACTTGCTTAATAGTCATATGACACCCATACCCCCCCTGGCTTCCTGCACCCCATCAACACCGAACGCAACCGTCGCCCAACCCCCTGCCAGACCACCAGCTCAGTTGCCCCATATGGGTGTCTTCTTCACCCCAGCCCTCACTCTCCTCACTGCTACTCTTCCCAGAATGGAAGTGAATCTCTCGTGCTCTCTGAGCTGGTAGCGGTAGGTGGAAGAAATATGTGCAAGTAGGAAGAAAAGTTGTTGTTTTTTTTCTCGCATGCATTCTCATGTGAACGGAAAAGGGCCAGCGGTTCAGCTCTTGTCAGTTCGATATGATGCATCGCCAAGGCCAGAACGAAAACTACACAAAAGAAATAGCAAAAGTTTTGCATCTCGCGCCTTTGCCAAAAAAGACAGCGTGCTAAACCTCTGCAACCCCTTTGTTCTTTTGACTCATCCACCTCAGATAGAGCAAGAGTGCCTGATTCACTGTGGGTCTGTTAGAAGTCAGATCTCCTGCATCGCCTTGGTTGATTTGTTTGGTGTGATTTCCTGAAGACTGTCAAAGATGTGAGAGACGCTTTCAAATTCAGAATTCCAGATTTCCACTCGAGGGGCCAAGTGAGGATTCAGAGAGAGAGGAGGAGAGCCAGCAAATGTTGACACGCTTACAGTAGCTGCCTCGCCACGAGACGCCTCAGGAATCAAACAGTTATCACACGCACAAAAGAAGCCCTCTAAGTTCACTAAAACCACACTCAAAACAGGCCTTTGTTGTGCTGACATGAGAGATGACTGGATTGTTATTTGTTTTCTAAGCAGCCAGATCGCTCCCTGTCACTTCTGCTGCTGGTTGTGATGGAGGAGCTAGCACTCGTATCTCCTCCGTGAGTGAGTACTGACGGAGACAAACAAATGAGAGGGAGAAGTTCACTGAGATTAACTTATCTTAGCATCTATCTTCCTCCCTTCTCCTGCTCAGTCTCTCTTGCTTTTTTCTCGACGCTAACACCCACTCTCACACACCCACACATGCACACACAAACACGGACTCGTTCCCCTCTTTTCCTCTCCCACACACACACACACTCGCACCAGTCGACGCGTACACACACTACAACGTATACAGCGAGAGAGAGACACACACACACACACACTTGATCAGCATCAAATACAGGGTGTGCTAAAGTAAATTTAATTACGTCTGTCTGATATGGAGCTTCAGATGAAAGTAGGAGAGCGCAGTGTGAAGCGACGACTGCACAGACAGGAGCAGGCCCGTGATATTCCTCCTGTAGACTAATCTCCCTTTATTAAAGCCAGGAGGAGAGAGGGAAGGGGAGTTGAAGGGGGGTGGGGGGGGTGGCGGTGGTGGTGAAAGAGAGTGAAAGGGGGGTGGGAAGGAGGGGGGGTGCCTTTGATGAGATCTCTAACTGTCAGCTACTGTACTTTTCTTCTCCTCTGCCGCGTCTTTGTCTCTCACTTTTACGAGGCAAATGAACACAGCACCTATCGGTGTGTGCCTACTTGCTCAAGCAAACATACCCTCGTGCTATCACACACGGTAATGCGCTGTGAAACTTATCCCTGTTGTTGTGGTTGTCAACAATATCTAAAAAAGGACAGAGGCGGCTCTCTCTCCCTCTCTCTCTCCCTCTGACGCTCTCTTTGTCTGCCTCTCTCTTCCACTCGGAGGGAGTGGTGAGCGAGTGGAGAGCTTTTCTGCCTGTCTGCTGTTTTCTGGCCACTCTAATGGGGGCAGGTGGCCATCAGGTGGCCAAAACAGAAACTGCCACATTTAATAGCACATATACCACAGTCATGAACCCAAGCACCACTACTGTATTTTAATTCTATTTCATGACCCACTGATGATTATGGTTATAAAATTGTGTTTTACTTTTATGACTTTTTCCCTGTTTCCTGTGTAATTATGAGGTTTCAAGGTCCCGTGATTTGTCATCTTGGTCAAGAGTTTGATCATTTGTTATGTCTTGTTATTGGACGCGATTGAATCCTTTGTGCCATCTTGTATGTTTAGCAGCATGTTTGGTTGTTCACAAAGCAGCCAGTGTATCCTCATGTCACCCCCAGGGGGTTCGACTAGAGCCTGCCAAGATGATTCATGGAAAAGGTTACAGATCTTTTGTAGACCAAGTTTCTCAAATAAAAAACTTTGAAGGACTTTGGAAATCTATTTATTTTAAATGTATCGAGATATACTTAAAGAAATTCCTTTCCAAAGCTCCTCTAATTGGATTTGCCTGTTGTCATTCAATTTTAAAAATGTGCCTCCTCACACTTCATCACCACATGTCCCTCCAGAACTGTTCACCTGGGTTATTGTTTCCTACCCAGAAAGCCCTTCAACTATGTTGTGCAAATACTCTGTTTGCAGACATTGAGAAAGAAGGGCCTAAACGGCTGTGACAGCCCAGACCCCGACGCAGACGACTCGGTCGGCCACAGCCCCGAGTCCGAGGACAAGTACAGGAAAATAAACGAGGACATTGATCTGATGATCAGCAGACAGAGACTGTGTGTAAGTACCTCTTGTTGAACCCCGAACCTTCCTCTCACCTTTCTTTCCTTTCTTTCCCCTTTTTTTTCCCCCCCTGTGCTTTCTGTCACGTCGTCCTCGTCTCCTCGTTTACGTCATCTGTTCCTACCGCCCATCCCTCCGTCCCCTCATCTGTGTCTCCCTCCGTCCGTCCGTCTCTCTGGTTGTGGGACCTGGCAGGCGTTGAGCAAGAAGGAGAACAAAGGCGGCGAGAGCCCGGAGCTCGAGTCTGCTCTCATCCTCACCCCACGCACTGAGGAGAAATACAAACAGATAAACGAGGAGTTTGATCACATGATTAAAACTCATAAGATACCTGTAAGTACTGGGTTGACACTACGCCGCACCCTCAGCAGGCTAACAAAACGCTGACTGGCAAGTAACTGTTGAGCTAACCCAGCTAACCACCATTGTTTGCCTCTAGACTAAACACACAAAGTGAGAGTGAGAGTAAGACGAGAGTGGGATTATATTGTATACTTACAGTGAAAGAAATGACAGTTCTTTGATTTTTGCTTGATTACAGTTGAGGAACGGTCCTCTAATTTGACATAACTGTAACCGTAACCAGCAGAACTCTTTGCTATAGTAATTGCAGACTTTCTCTCGTGACAAATTTTAACCTCACTGGGTTCCCTCCTTGAACCCGTTACCCATAATGCCTTGCTTGGCTCTCAGGGGAGGTGCGGTCTGCATGTGCTTTTCCTTTTCCTGCACCAAAACACAGCGCTCAGTCACCCGCAGCAACAAGGACAGACACTGTGGCAGTGAAACAGCAGCAGACATTCAAACACTCTTAAACGTATCTCCGTTCATCACAAAACTCAATTATCTCTCGCTCCGCCGAAACAATTGAAGGCAAAGTCATGTGTAGCCTGACATCTTTAAAAAAAACATCTTGAACAAAGATATGTCAAGATATGTCATGTACTGGATTTCATATTTTACTGTGTTAATTTTACAGAAGATCTTATCTATAACCAGCTGCCAGAAACCACAAAATAAAGGCTGCTTTCTATGTAAACTGAGCCTGCCCTTCATTCAGAAAGCACCATACTGGAATGGTTAGTGCTCTCGTCTTACAGAGAAAGAGATAATTCCATGGTAGATAATTCAGAGAAGAACAGTAGTCTCTGCGCCGCGTGGAGCAGGGGGAGCTGTGGTTAGAAGCAAAGCAGGGGTTGGTGAGCTGGGGTGGCGTGGCGGGGTGGAGTGGGTTTGGGATCGGAGCTGGGTGGGGATGGGGGTGGAACAGCAGGGGTGGGGTGGGGGGTGGTACTCTGCACACAACAAGTGGCAGTTCAGTGTGTGGTCAGGGTGGCTGCCAAGCACTGGGCCTCTGGATTGCAGGGGACTGTTGAGGGGACTGTGGGGAGAGGCGGAGGAGGAAGATGAGCGAAAACAGGAAGGATGGCACCGGTTTAAGGAGAGCTTACAGTCGGCGGGGGCCCTTACACCCAGCCACTGTGCACAGAAGTGCGCACAGACACAGCTCCCCCCGCTCTCCCCCACCACCGCACAGAGAAGTCACGAGGTATAACAACTCCAACGAGGAATCTGAGATGGAAGAAATTACTGAAAGTCTTCAAAAAATAAAGCCAGAGACAGCCCCTCTCTGGTTATAAAAGAAAGCGACCGTAGCTTTTGGCGAGTCCACTCCTGTGTAAAGTTGCAGTAAAAGCGAAACGTGCAGAGGGCCCGCAATGAAATATGGTTAGAGTAATTGTCTTTGTACTTTGAAATAATATTTGGCCTGCAATAAGAACACTAGCGCAAGGGAGAAAATTGAAGACGACGACGTAGTGCTGAGGCACATATCCCACTTCCACGTAAGCCTGGCTGATGATCCCCCTGATGCGCTCCCTCCATGTCTCGCAGACACATGGCAGTAATTTAAGGCCCTATTTTCTACTTCCTAAAGCTAACATGCAGGATCAACCACTTCCAGGGCACTCCCAAGGTTAAACCCTTCTGCCAAGTGACACAATAAACATGACAAACTCGACGCCCGGGGCCGGTAGGCTACCTCTCCTCATGTTCCTGATGAGACTGCTGACTGATCCGAGGCTACCACTTAAAAACACTTAGCATTAGCTGCGTGTGACAGAAAAATAAATTATTTCTAATTCAGTACTCCGGTCTTGATGCTACTTTTTCAAGAAATACTGCATCCCATTTTTGGTGAGGTGAAGACAGACTGAATTATCTTTAGCTCTCTTCGAACAGTGGGATGCCATTGGCTTTGTTCCCAGTAAACCATAGCCGTCTTATTTCCTCAATGTAATAAACCAGGAATGCGTCTCAGGGTATATAAATGCAGCGACCGCATCACAATATTTCCTCAAGTCAACCTTTTGCCTTCGCAATGAGAAATGTGCAACATGTCACTGAGAGGAAGATGCTCGTAGCCTCCAGAGTAACCTGTGCTGGATCAAGTTGGACTGAGAAAGTGTTGCCAGGCCATATTTCATCTTTAGAAGGAGTTTTTCAGCCGCTTACCCATTAATTTTTGTGCAGTGCTCTCTTTCACCATCCATACTGTCTTGTGTTTTCTGCCTTTGTTCGAAGCAGTTGTTCTCTGTACCGCTCAACTATGCACGGCTCTCTATTGTTAGTTGTCCATTTGTCCTTTCAAACTTGGCTGTCTCTGTATTTCTTTTTCTTTTGTGTTTGACTCTGTCTGGAGCTACGCTGATTTTAAATTCCTTTGTGTTCCTAGAGTGTCTCTGAATTCTCACGTCTCCTTCTCCCTTCCTGAGTCCGTTTCTTTACTCAAATGCCTTGTTTTAGTTCGTTCCCTCACAGCAACTGTTGGTATCTAATCAAACTTGTGCCCGTGTCTCTCTTTTTGCCCTCTCTTTCTCAGCAGGCCGTGCCACCATCAAACTACGACATGCCCGTGTCCATTCCCGTTAGCAACCAGAACAATCTCATTTACAGCCATCCCGGTGGTTCCTTAGGCAACCACAACCTGTTGCCACTGGCGCACCATGGCCTACAGAGAAACAGCATGTCTCCCGGAGTTACTCACAGACCCCCCAGTGCAGGTAATACAGGTTGGAGCTTACGTGCTCTCATGCACATGCTGTTATCCCATCTGCCTACCTTCTCAACTGCGTGTGTGCCCGTCTGCCACGCACACAAATCAAATACACGATATATGTTATGACAGCTAGCCGCAATATTCCACCTAAAGGCAATGAGTGAATCTAAAGCCATCCCCCTCTGGTATATATTCGCATATTGCCTGCTCAGTACTTTGTTCAAAGTTAGTTGATGATTTAATATCGTATTAAATCCCAGCCCGCAGTCTCGTTGATTTAGTGTGAGGTTCTACACATGGGATGTCTGGCCCTATGTATAGGCATTGAGTTGCTGGTGACATAAGCAAATCAGGCCTGTTGGTTTGTTATTGTTGTCCAAAGTCCTTTTTCTGTCCCTCTGGTCTGAAGGCCTGCTGCCCACACCCTCACCCTGTCATTACAACTGGATGCGAGAAGCGCCAGCACAAACTAAATATGAGTTTTGGCGCTCGCAGCATCCACACCAAACCGCACACGTTCTGGACCCTCCCACTCTTCCACCTCACATGGCTTAAAAATAATAATGTGTCATTTTTCTTGGACGGCAGCTTAATGTAACCACTCGCAGCGTTCGAGTTGCTCAGAGTGTTAAGGTTTGAGTGGGAAGTAGTATTACTTCTGGTATCGGCGCACATACGATGTACTGCCGCTCACACATACACGGCGGCTTGTGATTAAATTGAGTTAGCTTCTGAAAGGCCAGCGAGGTAAGAGACAGGAGGCATAGTGGATGTTACGTGGGTGTCTATCCTCTAATGGTTTTCTCTCTTTTGCTCTCTTCTCTCTTTCATCTTTCAGGTGGCCTCATGGGTGCTGACCTCACCACTGGCGCAGGCACCAGTGCTGGTAAGAATGGCCTCCTCTTCTCGCACACAGTTGTCTACTAACACACACACATACACCCACACAGACACACACACACACATGGCACCCACTCACCCACTCGGGGCCATAAAATGCATGACTAATAGTAACCCAAACCCAAGTGGAGATTTTGTCCATGATGTGTTGATGTTAGTGGTCGTGGAGTTCATCTGGGAATGTTTGCCCAGTGCTGGGGCTGTGACACATCCTGCCTGCATTCAGCAATAAAATGGTAGAACAAGTGGGGGGAAACAGAAATAAAATTGCACTCTGCACTGAAGCAGCGGATTGACTGACAGGCAGACAGAGGAGAAGAGTTTTGAACGTACAGTTGAATTTTGTCTGTGTCTCTGTATGATGGGCCACGTCTTTAGTTCTCCCGCCTCGTGGATGTGGATGTAAACTCGAAATGACAACACCCATAGCTCCCAATTGGAGCAACCTGCTCTGCCACACAACTCGCTGCACAGTAACTGCTATCATATGTCTACAATTAAATTAATTCAGTGTTTGGAGTGGCTCACCATGCCATAATGATCCCATGGAGAGTGCAGCAAATCATGTTTGAGGAACATGTGTGAGGAATCTTATGTGTTAGCTTCTGTGGGTCAGTGGGTTTGTCCCCGAGGACACATCAGGCCTAGTTTATTGAAAAGAGGCTCCCTTTTAAAGGGTTAAATTTTACTGCCTCGACATACAGTGCGGAGTGTAAAAATGGAGAGTGGGGGGGTCAGTGGGGCACAGCTGGGCAGTCTTGTCTGGCCCCTAGGGTTCCATCACAAGGGGTCAACGCCTGGTTTCTCTGTCTGGTCACTCATCACACACACAACAGGACCATTTGTTGTGGCGTGTGTTCCGTCGACGGCGTGCTGCAGAGCATGCTTCAAATGTAGCCTTTGTGTCACAGCGCTGAAGGAACAGAGGCGCTCTGTGAGAGCTGTGTGTCGCTCAGCAGCAGCGAAAAACACGACGTGGAGAGAGTCATGTGGGAGCAAAAAGATTCCATTCAAAGCTCTCTTAAATCTCATCTAGGGGGAGAGAGAAAGAGTGTGTGGGGGGGAAACCCCAATGATGAATATCCACTGATGGTGGAAGCATGTGTGCAAAGTAGGAATAGTGGGGGAACACAGATGGAAGTGTTCTGTGAACTTGGTCAGCCATTTTAATGATGTTCCCCTAAGTGACTCAGTGTGAGGTGGCCCAGCCACTGTGGCACCACAAAGACTGTTTTAATGTTCCTCCTCTCCTCACCGTGAGTTTTGATAAGCTGATTGTACAAGTAGCTGTCTGGCCTGGGTGAGTGTCTTAAGTGGCGTGGCCTAAGTGACATAGGAGGGGCCTTGTGTGTGGATGTGTGTGGATGTGTGTGTGGTTCAGACATGCACATAAACACCTCCTTTGTGCCTCAGATGTCATGTTTCCACTGTCTCCAAAGAGAGAAAATGACAGCTTTGAAAGCCCAGTTCAAATGGAATTAACATTACCTGGGATCCTGCTGTAGTTTGGATGGATCGTAGAAGTTGTTTCTTAATCCTGTAAGAGTCTGACATCTCCTCAGTTGTGAAGTTAGAGTTTCGTTTCCACACATTACCTACGGTATGTCACCAAACAAAGATCTCAAAATGTCATAACCTGCAGGAGTTTTATTTTTTTGGATACCAATAATAATTAGGAAGCTGCAATAATGAAAACATTGACATTTTTTAAAAGGGAACAGGGTCATTTTTGTTGTTAGTTGCCTAGCAACGGTGTTTTCATGACTTACAGTGCTTGAACTTCAAACATGTCGTGTAGTCGACTTCCCATGAAGAAAATGTGAACTCGAGAGTTCCTTTTCACTGCAGCTTTAGCATGAAGATGCACTGTGTTTCAAATGTATCTCGAGATAATCTTCATGATTCGGCCTGTAAATGTAATTGAAATACAGACTTTGTGTTTATGTGCAAAAGTACAAGTCTACATCACACGAGTTCCCCAGGTAATTCTAGTCCAGTGCAAATAGGGCATGTTGCTGAAAGGCTGAGTCATCATGTCTCGCACTGTGGAAATATTGTGCGAAGTGTGTATGCAGACGCGTGTATGTTCGCTCATTTTACAGTATGTGTTCAATCTGTCAACTCTTTTGCTGGCTGCGAGAGGTGAGGAAAGAGACCGAATGTGAGTGAAAGAGAGCTAAAGAAAGGAAGCTGCGGACCGAGGTCCCAGAAATGAACAAACCTCCCACCTCCATTTGTACAATTATGTAGCTGTCATCTATGCTCCGATCAGCGCTCTGCTCACGAAAGCACTGCGAGGAATTAACGAGAAACTTGTGTCACCTCTCATCTTGCTCACACACCAATTAGTCCCTTGAATGAGTTAGATACAAGGTACATGTTTAAGATTTAATTTGTATAAAACCACACAGTTATAGAAGCAGAAAAGAACTGACAGCGAGCCAGGTTCAATAGATCAAAGTGTGTCTCAATCTTGGCACCACCTCGCACCAACTGTACAAGCTGTAAGCACGAGTGTGACACCTTAGTTCAGTTGGAGAATTCAGGGGTGAATGCACATTTCGCCAAACCGCAACGGAAGAGTGTGTGTGTATGGGGAATAGAATGGAGCGCGCCTGTTAGACCACAACAGGACATCAGAAATTTGTTCAGTAACAGTAAAATGTACATGAGTTTAACCACACCTCCCCTTTGTGTGTGTGTGTGTGTGTGTGTGTGTGTGTGTGTGTGTGTGTGTGTGTGTGTGCGTGTGTGTGTGTGTGTGAGAGAGAAAGAGAGAGAGAGAGAGAAAACGAACACTCCCGAGAGGGGCCTTGTCAAACACATGCATCTCGAAGTGCGCTAACTTGTAACCATGGCACCTATAGAGACGGATTGCGATCCTTCAGTTTTGACCTCAGGTGTCCCCACACACATCAGAAATAGCAAAAGTCTGTTTATCTGAATCTCAGATCAGATGTTGTTCTCCGTGTGCGTGTTTTATACAGCAGCTAAACACACTCCTGGCTGGCCTGTGTTCCATTTTGGTACTTCCTCTAAACGGTTGACGGTGGCCCGCGCCGCAGCTCGACCGTGCAAAGTTGCATTAGAGGAGGACAGTGGAAATGAACTGTGGATGTCAGGACTCAATGTGTCTGAATGCAACCGCGATCGAGCCACAGAATGGGAAGATTTGAGTCCGAGTTCTTCCTTCATTAGCTTAATTAGCTAATGATTTTACTTTTGAAGTGCTTAAGGACTGGCCTATGCCACTCATGATCATAGTCATCTAGCAGATAATTGACTGAACTGCAGCCATCTCCACTGGGTGGCAACACACAGATGTCTGATTAACTGTCACCGAGATGAAGTCCGTGTCATCTTGACCAAAGTGTGTATTAATGCCTCTCTATAGCTCAATCTCGTTTTTTTATTCATCTGTACAGAAACACTGATGTACTTCCTGCTGGGTTATTTAGCAAAGTGTGTGTATGCGTGGTGTGTGTGTGTGTTTTATGTGTCTGTGAGGTCTCATTCATCTAGCTCCACATGCACCCACTCAATCTCACAAAGGGCCAGCCATGAGAATGAGAGAGCGGGAAAACTGAAGAGGCAGCTGCCTCTTTGCTAATGTGAGATTGACACTGGAACTAAGAGGGTCCAATTCAAAACACACACGTGCATCCATACGCATGGCTCGTGCATATGCAGTCATACAGCACGTCTCATAGAGTCTGAAGTCACACTGTGCTTATGTTCACTGACAGCAAAATGGTGCTTACATAGAGTCATGTAAATGCAAAATCGTACACAGCAAAACATACAATGACACACAAAGTCTATGTTGTTAACATCAACTTATGCACGCTCACACATCAGACATGCCAGCAGAGTCGCAAACACACGCACAGACACACACACCAGCAGTCACACACACTGTTTTTCTCGTTTTCTGTCAGACGGCCTCATTTTCTCTCACCGCTAGCGGTCGTTTACTCTTCAGATTGTTCAAATTGAGCTTTTGAGACTTTTCATTTCCAAACAACAAAAACCTCGCTCTCAAATTAAACAAAGATCAGCGAGGGAAATTGCCCAGGAAGACATCTGCGACTCATTTTCCCCTGGAGTATATGATTAGGAAATTCATTTATGTCTAACGTATAATTCCTGCCCGTCTTTCAAGTGGGAACGTCCACACAGTGCCCTGTGTTCTACCCCTTGGAAGAAGGAAGGAGAAGTAAGGGGAAAAACAGCCTGCGGGATTGGGTTAGAAACAAAGACTATGTTGCTTGCAAGAATGCTCCACTCTCAGTTTTTTTAATGATGTTGCTGGGACTTCGCCCCAAAGGTTTTTGAGGAGGAAATGGGTGCTGCACTTGGCCCTCCGTACTTAAGGGAATGCTCTGGTGACAACCCCAAGGCAGGGTCTTTGTCTGGAGGAACCGCACATGTATTTAACTCTGATGGTCAAATGACGGGCCCCATCCCTCTGTGGTCTTGCTTCTTGTAATTAGATGTTTTTACACGATTCGCTGGCTGTTGCAGGGCACATGTAGCCTTAACTGACAGTGACAGAGGTGGAGGGCGAGGTCCTCTCAAGTGGATGCCCTCATTGTATGACTACCAAACAGCAAACAGTGGCGATGATCAAGGCAAAAACAGGACTTCTGTTTGACTATATGCTCCGTCAGTCAGACTGGTGAGCTAATAACATTTCTAACAGAGGAAGTGGAGATGAGACGGAAACACTGATAAGAGGCAGCTGAAAATGTATTCCTGCAGTTCTTCACTCGGTTACACAGTCGCGGACAACAGGGCTTCAAATTATAACATGTAGCTGTGTGTTTTTAATACAAAGAGTCCCTCTATATTCAACGGTTCCTTGCCTCTTTCTGTGCTCGCGCAGGAAATGGATATGGGAACCACCGCAACTCGCCAGGTCTGCTGGTCTCTCCAGGTGGCATGAACAAGAACATGCAGGCTAAGTCTCCTCCACCCATGAACCTGGGCATGAACAACCGCAAACCTGACCTACGTGTGCTCATCCCCCCTGGTGCCAAGAACAACATGCCCTCCATCGTGAGTAATCTCTCCATCCCTCTTTTCATGTCACCATTCCGCCTCTCCCCCACCCCCATTCCCTACTGTATATCTTCCTATCTATGGGGGGTTTGTTTGCTATTGTTTATTTCCTTTCATGTCTTCTCTGCGGCTTTCATCTCCTCATATCAGACTTGGGTTGATGAGGTTATGTTTGTGATAAGACTTTAGGAGGATGACGTTTTTGTTTTTCTCTCATATGCCATGGCAGCTCTCTAAACCAACATTTTGAAATTTACTTTGGGCCCAAGTCTGATATACTGTCAGATATATTTCCTCTACTGTGTCTGTGTGCGCAAGTCGGCGCTTACAGGCCCAGATATTTCACTCCTCTGTCTTTCTTATTAAGTTAGAATAGTAAGAATAGTTCTCAGCATCCTCTTCTCACATTAGCTCTGTTTCCGTTGGCTCAGTCCTGCAGCAGCCCCATCCCTAGATCCACACGTAGCCACCACTTTTATATTCTCACTCACACTCACTAATTTCAATTTATTGCCCTCCCCTTTCAATGCTGACAGTCCGAGGATGTCGATCTGCTATTGGTAAGTCAGGCTGCCACTCAAATGTAGAAAAACCAAACAGCAACCTTAAGAATTTGAAGTAGTTTGAAGTTTGATAGTTCGCGAGTGCATAATGTGCTTCGTAGAACTGAGAGTGCCGCAGTCACCTGAGTCCTCTCCTCGAGAAGCCTCTTGTTTTGCATTCATCTCTACTGAGATTATTACAGCCAGATACAGCATTTTTTTGAGAAAAGTGGTCCAGACTCCAGAGAAACTTTCACCTTCATTGTTGCTGACTCTGCTGACGGCTTCAATGTCACCTCACATGACATTTTGTGAGGGCACATAGTGCCATCCAGTGGTGTGTCAGAGTAAAAGCAGCCCGGTCTTTTTTCTGCCTACCCTCATGTATCTACTCCTCCCTTTCCACCTTTTATCTCCTCGCCTGCATGCAGTCTTACGCTGCACACGTTCAGCTCACAGCTTTTATTGCTAAGGATGTAGAAATGGAGGACGACTAAAGAGTACAGTTCGATTTTTCATCAAACCTCCATCCTTTTCTGCCAAATCCTCCCCTCCACTACAGTAAAGTGCCTCTCCCTTGCCGTCGTTACCCTGCGTTGCTGTGGAGACCGGTGGTGTTACTATAGCGACAGTGGGCCCTCGGAAAGGGTGGTAAATGATCGGGTTGGCAGGGTTCAGCCGTGCCGCATGTCAACTGATTAATTTCTCCAGAAGTTGGCATCACATTCATTCTCTCAGCATCTGTTGAGAGAAAGAAAAGAAATGAAAGAAAATAAAAAAAGAACTTTCTTGGTTTATTGCAGTTTTTTCTTGTTTGTTTTGTCTGGAAGTTGATTGCATGTTCTCAAGCCTCTCCCATCTCTCTTTCGCTCTCTGTGTCTTCCCTTCCTCTGCCACAGAACCAGAGAATAAACAACTCGCAGTCTGCTCAGTCATTGGCCACCCCAGTGGTATCAGTAGCAACTCCCACTCTACCAGGACAAGGCATGGGCGGTTACCCATCTGCCATCTCGACTTCTTATGGTACCGGTATGTATCACATACATGCATATACATAAGGGGTCAGAACCAGAGGGGCTTAAGTGACATTATGGGTGAAAATAAGTTACTTATATGTCATAGGAAGGCTCTTGGTGAGAGCTTTCTTGAATTATAAACCAAAAGTCTTAAAACTGAACACCCGAAAAGGATGTAAGTGCACTCATGCATATAAATTAAAACATTTTTTTAATTAATGTCAAAATATTGTTAAGTACATTTTCATCCACATGTTTATGACCTTTTTAGTATTAAAATTGTATTCATTACACAAATTGATGTCCAAGTAGAGTAATTTTCTGTTCAGGCTCTCCTGGAAAAATGATAAAATGTCCCACTAACACATCCTCATAAACTCTGTGATTAGCTTGTGTTATAAATAATGTAATAAAATAAATGTATTTAAATCCCCCTATACCCAAAAAAACCCAGCGAATCAAGTTGTGGTTCAGATGTTGTGCATCAGTAAAAATGATATCTCATATACATGTGTTGTTTTTGAAACCTTTTCAAATGTTACTGTAATACATGAGTCGAACAGCAGAGGGCGCTACAGACACAGGAAGCATTCATGTAACACCTCAGCAGCATTTATCAGAGCCGCATTCTCTCTGCAACTTTGTTTGAACTTCTCTGAACAACCTTTAGTCTACATCTTCTTCTTCTTCTTGTGTTTGTCCACAGAGTATTCCCTGAATAGCGCAGACCTGTCCTCCCTGTCTGGCTTCAACAGCGGCAGCTCCCTTCACCTCGGCTCAATGAGCGGGTGGCAACAGCAACACCTTCAGAACATGCAGCATTCAGCTCTCGGCCAGCTAGGGTGAGCGCATTGAACTTAATTTGAGGTGTTGTGTGGATGCATGATGTGACACGGAAAACATCACCAGAGATTCACTGTTTTCAACCTTCGTTTGCAAGGTCCAGCACAAATATCACCCCCCTGTTTAAATATAGTAGAGTGTGAGTGTGTGTGTGTATGCCTGTGCTTGCATGCATATTTGTGTGTCACACTGACTTTAAAAATCACTTCAATTCCTGCTCTGTAACTTCTGTAACCCCTTTCGTTTCCTTTCCCTCCTACAGAAATTGCTCTAGCTCTCACTTATGTCAGGGTTCAAATCTCTCCCTGCCCTCTGCTCAAAGCCTGCACATCAAGTCCGAACCTGTTTCTCCTCCTAGAGATCGCACCAGCAGCACACCGGGGGGCTACGGTGGCGGGGTACCCACTCCCCAGAACCACTCGTCTCGCCAGGACTCGGGACGCTCCCCCGTCGATAGCCTGAGCAGTTGTAGCAGCTCCCACGAGGGCAGCGACCGCGATGAGCACAGGAATGAGTTCCACTCACCTCTGGGACTGGCCCGGCCCGCCCTGGACGAGCGCGAGAGCCCCTCCATCAAACGGGTGCGTCTGTCAGAAGGATGGGCGACATGATAGCTCTGTCCTCTCCCCGGCAGTGCCCCGAGTTGCCCTGAGCCCCCCGACAATGCAGCGTTACGATGCCCCCCAAAGTCAACTCCCTCCTCTGCCTCCTCTCACTCGATATCACGAGTCACTCACCACCCAGCCCCATGGCCTCTCTCCTTTATCTCTTTAACGCTGAAGGAAAGAAAAGGGACAGCCCTTTTCAAAAAATATGTTTGTAATTTCTTTTCCTTTTTTTATTTTCTTTCTTTTTCTTTCTTTTTTTTTGCTGAGTGTGTGTGTGCTATACATATTGACATTATATAAACCAGTGGGGTGTTGTGACGGGGGTTTGGGAGGGTGGGTGTTGGTTGGGACGGGATCTTGGGGTATTTTTGTTGGGGAACTATGCATAAATTGTATTGTGTGTGGATAAAAAGAATCACGTATGCATATATCTTTACACGTGTGTGTATGTGTACATATATGCATATCAACAAATAAACAAAAAAAAATAGTCAGGTACTCTGTTTCATAAAACGTACTTACACTTTGCCTCAGCGATATATCAGTGACTAGAGACAAAAAAAGGAAATAAAAAAAAAAAAACATGAACATGAGAGTGAGTGTGTCCAGTGGAAAACACCTTAGCACTTGAGTTGGACAAACAATACATGTGTACAGTGTCAGTTTCATTGCTATGTACCTTCTCTGCAGTTCTCCCTTGCAAAAATGTGTGTTAACATTAGATGATGTCATGTTGCAGGTTCAACGTATTTATGTAAATAGAGGGTCAAGGGGGGGAAAGGGCAGGGGTCAAAAGTTGCCAGACATTACAAGATTTATTTACTCACTAAATGAAAAAGCTATTATGCAACATTTGAAGGATTGTACAGGTAAACAGGCAGACCCAATGCTAGACGCGTGGAACCTTTGATGATTTGAGCGCTCCCCTTAAAGAACGGAGCCGAGCGAGGACCACCCTTTGATCTAAGAGCTACGTTAGTGTAATCAAGACAAACTCTGGATCTAGTATTAATATTCAGTGTTAATAAACAAAAAAGGAAAAAATAAAAACAATTGTACGATACACTTGCTTATATTTTCATATGAAAGGAATACAATGCAAAGCATTTTTGTGGCTTTTTGTAGTTTCTATAAGCCAGAATGTGTTTTTTGATAGCTTTGCTAATAAGAGATGGATAGTTCACCCAGAGGGGGAAATGTCAGGGCTCTGAAGCCCTAAGCCATGAAAAACAGACTGAGATCCAATGCTTTGCTGAACTGTTTTATCTTTGTAGAGGTTTGTTTTTAAACGTGTATTTCTAATTATATATAATAATGGTAATATTAAGAATCTTTAAAAAAAAATCTGTGAAATTAACATGCTTGTGTATAGCTTTCTAATATATAAATATATATACTAATGATTTCTGTTGGTTTCTTAGTGGAGTTTCTATGTGCAGTTGCACATGTTGTCTGGTTTGTTTCATTTGAGCCCTGAACAGTGCTGTTCAGGGGTGTATTTAGTCTAACCTTAAAAACCAGCTGGAAAGCATTGCCAGGGTTTGTGTGGCGGAGCAAAGACAGGCCTGAATGCTGAAAGACAACCTGTTAGTGGAAAATGTCATGAGACTGGAACTGGGGATGACACAGAAATAAATGTTGACAAATGATGGACGTGATTGTCATACTGATGAGGAAATATGGCTGACCCTCGAGATGCATTTTAATGCATCAGATTTTTCATTCTTAAGCCTAATTATCTAATTTAATATCGTTAATCTCATAAAACATGTTTTGACATTATCCTGCTCCGGTTTGAAATCTTCACCACAATCTCAGTGGGTGCTCGAGCCCAGACACGATCTATAACATTTCATTTTCAGTTATATTTATGTGATATCGTTTTGCAAGTGCATTGTGAGTAATTATTCCTCGATCATTTGCAAACTTAATTTGATTCTGTGTCGTCCTGTGACTCCTCATGTTCCACTCTTCACAAACAGGGTCCCACATTCACATACAACATGTCAGTGACAGCTCAGCATCAGATAAACGAGGACAAATTGATCATGCTGGTATGGAAGAAGCACAATTGTTTATTTAAAATAAATAGCTGTTTTGATTTTCTTCTTTTTTAAACAATGAAACTAGCCACATATCTCTCTGCCTCCCACTCCCGTATCTGCTGTCACTTAAGTGTTATGATATTTCTATGTGCATATTTCATGCAGGTTCACTATGTTGTTACTGTATACAGTCTGTGTAGTCAAACAGGGGCAGAGCCTCTATAATGGTGTTCTTCTTCTCTTTTTTTAAAATTCAATACAAAAAGGTTGAGAAAAAAAATAAACATAATGTTTCAGGCAGCATAAGTGTGGAGAAACCAAAGCCAGTGGCATTTCTGTGTTGTAAATTCAACTTTTATTTTCACATTCATTTATGGTTTTTGCAAGCATTGAAACAAACAATAAAAGAATTTGCTCAAATGTACAATTGGTTTCACATTTCAATTTTCAGTCAGTCAAACGCAGCTTTAAATATCGAGCTGCGTTCACAATAATCGACCTGTTCTGTTGCACATTTGTCCCCCTGTGCACCGCATTGAGGTTGTATTTACAGTTGTACTCGGCAGAGTCATTCGGGCCTGATCATGTGAAACACATGCTTGCTGTCCACTTGATCAAAGCACATTACACACTTGTAATCGACTGATTGAAATAATGCCAACGTGTCCTGGTGGTTAATTAGAGTGCTGTAGTCTTGACAATAATTTTAACCAAAGACATGAAGGAAACTTGTCTTTATATCTTTGTTTTTATCTTTTTTTTTTCTTCATGTGTTTGTTCAATTTGAAGCCATTCTTTTTTCATCACCTGTTGATCAGTTGTTCTTTGTCATTATTCTAATAGACTAAATGTTGGTACCTCAAAATTGACCCAAGCAGTACCTCAGCTGATGTTTTGATAAGTCACTTGCAGTGAAAAGGGGAGACCATACAACTGTACAGCCATGTGTAATAACCATGTAATACCATTGCTTAAGGTCCCTACATTCACATGGGATTCTTTGTTGCTCCACCGTGTTTGTGGTTTATTTAAGTTGTATTCAAAAGCTGAAAAAAAGGAATTTCTAAAAAAAAAAAAAAAAAAAAGATTAATATGTTACAATGCTTAAAAAAGTCAGTCTGTAGTATCAAATGTAGCTTGTATAAACCTGAAAACGGAGGAGGTTTGGAACTAATGTTTTCTGGAACGCAAGAGCGGCTTTCAGCGGCATAAGCTGGCCTTTGTCGCCACTTGAGACTAAGATGGTATTAAATTAAATCCACATCTCTGTAACTCAAGGGACTTGATTCAGCTGTATGTAGTGAAAACGTATGGGGATGAAATAAAAGTCTCCTCTGCTGGAGGGAAAGGCTATTTGTATTTTGCAGAGATTTCAGTAAAGTTACTGGCTTTCTTAGTTATCCTGATGTGACTTGGTGTGATTTCATTGTGTTTGACTTGTTTCTGCATGCAGCTACTTTCCATACTTTTGCAGACTGAGGAAAAACCATGAAACTCTACAGCACACGGCGCCATATTAGCTTCACTTTAAGACCATTATAAATTGCATGACATTGAAATGACAATGGCATCATTTTCACATTTGCTTCTGTCCATTTACATTTTAAAAAATGTGGCATTTTTAACATAAATGTTCATACTGAAGACATTTATTTGACATTTAAAGTCAAGGTTTATCTCACTTAACATTACAGTGGCATCATCTCTCACAGTGATACGTCAATGCTGCACACAATACACATGAACCTTGTATTCACAGGGAAACACATATGTTCATAAACAATACAAACACAGTGATGTGCTCCTGTAAATCAGAGAGATGTGAGAGAACACACAGGCACATGGCCTAGGCCCACTCCTGCACGCCTGAATAAAAGAAGAAGCACGGTGAGAGAAAGGAAGAGCTCGTTCAGTGAGATCCATGAGTTTCTTTTCTTTTTTTCTGGTTTCCCTTTAAACAACCAGGTGTGAGCGTCTGAGGCAGAGACACAGAGCTGTGAGGAACAGCGTGTTCAATTATAATGGCGGCGGGTGACGCCTTTCAGACTTCTGAAAATAATCAGAAACAACAGCTTCACATGACATTTAATAAAGGCTCATTACGTGATTGAGGACATGAAAACACGCATTATTAAAAATTACACACTCTTTTATCCCAAATGGACGTGCGGGCCTCTCTACCCACAGCATGGCTCGATGTGTTCTGTTCTTTACATGAAAATCATCAAGTGTTTCTGTGAAGGTTCACCTCTGATCATTTACAGTCGACGAAGATTAAAAACAAGGAATTAAAACAAAATGATGTTTTCCTGCAGAAACGTGTCGTCTCTGCGAAATTCGATAGCGACATTTTCTAACTTTGTTTCCCAAACTGGCTTCACCCTTTAACAACTTATTTAGATATAAAATAATATCCACGATTGTTTTTCTTCTCGTCAGACTTTTTAATTCTCGGGCTCATAACGGTAAAAGGTAATTCAAAGCTTTCTCCTGACACACTTCCTGCTCAGAAAACGAACCGACAGACAGACAGACAGACAGATGGGCCTTTCGTCTTATTTCAGCTTCACATATTAAAAACAAATAAACACACACACGTCACCTTTTAATCGATCGGTCCCGTCAATTAGATTAAATGATTTTATAGGAAAAGAAAGAGTGCGTTATGATGCGTTCACTGCACGTGCCTGTAATGTCGGATATGACCAAGTTTAAAGCTTCGTTTAGCGGTTGAGATTAATTAAATGACGCGTTTTTCATTTTTCATTTTAAAAGCAAAGCGATGTTGCAGTGTCATTTTTTCGAAATACCCCAATAGAACTTTAGTTGTATTTTGCGCATTAAAAAAATGCCTCGTGTGACTGTTTCCATCTGAAAAAGAAACAAACAAAAGAGATAAACTACATTTAAAAAGCTCGAGCCTGTATATTTTTGTGTCAGGTGTGGCGCTTTTTAAATCACAATAAAGGCAATAAATTGAATCAATGGTGAGTGTTGAGACCATTGCAGAACACATTTCTGGATGTGTGTGGGTTGTTTTTTATGAAACGCACCTTTATCAGCTGTTGAACTGAACACGACAATCGAAAATAACGAAATCATGAATCATTTCATAGTCCGCAGCATTTTACAGCCTAACGATCCTCTTCAAGAACACTTTAATGCAGGCTAATCTAAGATTTACGGTACTCAAGAGCTCGTTTTCAGCCCTGACATTACTGCAACGGTGTGTTTTATTTATCCTAGTGTGTGTGTGTGTGTGTGTGTGGGTGTTTCATAGTTAAAGGTATTTCAGTCCTGCAGAGAGGCCTGTATAAATTCCTCCAAACTGTCCCGTGGGCTTCTACAATGCGCATGTTTTTAATTATGAAGCGACTCAGCCCTGCTCCACACTGAGCCTGCAGCCGTCCGGGTGGATTTAAAAGGGTCCATTTTTGACGCCTGTGGTGAAGCCCGGCTGATAAAGTCGTGTATTAACGGGGCAGAAATCATCTGCAGAGACAACAGCTGTCAGTTTCTCAAAAGGTCACACTGACGCAGGACACGTCGGATGTTTCTGACCTGCGGACAGGTTGAATGTGATCCATCCGGTCTGTCGTTAAACGCTACAGATACGAGGGAAATAAAGCAAATGAGGTCTGAAATAAATGAAAGAACAAGCACGTTAAAAAAAACAACCTGAGCTGTGGCGGAAGTGATCTGGATCTGTAAATCAAGAGGAACATCTCATCCAACCGGGCTGTGGTAGTTTAGCCTTTCAATTAAAATACTTTTTTTTTTAAAGATTGATTCCAGAAGATTGTTTGTGAATGAAACTTTTCATCATGTTGATTATAATAGGCGGGTGCGGGGGTTGGCGGAGCCAGCAGGTGTCCATGTACCCCATGTAGTGACCGCGGAGGATTGGCCGCGTTCATTCTCCGAAACCGCCACTAGATGTCACCGTTTAGTCGTCCAGACGAGCCCCTCCTAACCTCCACCCTCCTCATCCTCACCCTCATCCTCCACAGCTATTCGTGGTGGCTCGACCCGGCATAAATCAGACTCATCTAACTGCCTCACAAACATTATTCATGATTATTGTCAGTGTGGAAAAGAGTTTTCCTCTTAGGTCCTTTCAATCTACACACATCCGATTATAAAAGAGAGGACTGGTTTGTAGTGCAAAACAACAGAGAGATGACGATAATAATAATAATAATAATAATAATAATAATAATAACAATAATAATTAATAATGGAGTTTAACATTCACATACAGGCTGTATGAACTCCTGTCTGACCCCTACAAGGACGCACAGTCTCCATCAGTGGAGGAGACGCCTCACACCTTCACAACTACAGGTGTGTGACTGACACACAAATCGGCTGCTTGTTCACTTTGAGCTGTTTCCTAACAACATTTCCTAAATAGTGTTTTCAGTGCTTCAGTTCATCTGTTCCCACTACAATCTGCCCCTTACAGGCAGATGTCTGGCCTGAAACTGAATTAAAAAAATAAAAGACTCATCGCCTCACTTGTGATTTCCCAACAGATAATTACGCTTATTTTGCTTAAACGCTGTGTTAAATCCGCTGGTGGAATTATACTCATCTCCACATAAGAGCATAGACATAAAAAATATAATCACACATTTTTTTTATTATTCAGCCCGCTCCTGTTTTAAACTAAATCATCTGTAAACTGCAAAACGGATGTTTTTTCTCTCACTAAAACGCGCGGCCTCCTTATCATTATCAGGCTCCAAAACGCCGTTAATTAAAAACAATGAGGTGGTTTAATCAACAGCAGGAGAGCAGAGAGAGCACACGAGTCTTTCTGCAGGATTACAGATTCAGATGAGGAGCAGCTGACAGCGGACAGCTCTCGTTACAAACTCCGAGCGGAAATATAGACGTTTCTGAAAGATCAAGTAAAGACTTGACGTGATTTATCCTGCTGGTGTTGAAGGCCTGCTTCTCCGAGAAAGAAAGTGATGTTAACAGATCACTCGACCGTCATTCTTTCCCGTCAGAATCACACCCACAAATCGAAATATTACGAGCTCACATTAGTTTTCTTAAATCATCTACAAAACTCCACTTTTCCCGACCCTCCTTCCTGTAAAGAAAAAACAAACTCTTTTCATCTATCGCTTAAAACGAAGCAAAAAACGATATGCAATCGGAATAATTAGTTTGATTTGATCTTGACACTGAACACCGTTAACAAATCATTTACGAGCCTTCTTATCTTTATTTTTGCAGCTAAACGAAGAAGGTGTGTGAATGGAAACACCAGAGGATGATGAGCGCACTATTTCCTCTCCCAGGGAGCCACCTACATGTCACGCAGTACTCTAATATTTCCAAACAAGAAGCCTGATAAAGTAAATATGACTTCTTCTTCTTTTTTCTTTCTTTTTTTTTTTTGGTTGAGGAGCCCAGCATAGGTGGGGTGACGGGCTCCTGTGGCTTTGAATATCTTTACGTGAGTCAGCCTGACCAGTGGTGTGGAGCCACGAGCAGTTGAAGAGCAAAGGTTCAATGAGGAGGGGAGTAGCCTGCAGGGGGACGGGGTCTGCTCCGGCTGGTGATGGCAGAAAAGTTTGCACTCGTGGGGGGGGGAACGTCCCGACAACTTGGAACCGAAACGACGCACGTTAAAAAATCCGAGATAAAAACCAGCGGCGGCACATCTGGATGGAGCTGATTGGAGGTAAGTTTCATTTCAGGTTTCCAAAAAGAGGAGAGGAGGAAATAACAGAGTATAAATGCTTTGGTGTAAGAGTCTATCTGCTGTTTTGATATTATGGGATGGTTGTAGATTTTTTTTTCCTCTATAAGCGCTCTGCGCTCGCAGGCGCGCGCTCGTCCCTGGCACCGCTTGCGCGCGTGCACGGACGCCCGAGAGGAGACAGCCTGAGCGATTGTAGCCTAAATGTCAGCGCTGCGTCACTGGATTTCTTACAAACTGGGCAGGAGACTTTTCGGTTATTAGTTCCCGCAAAGCCCGTGTTCCCTCTCTTGTTCTGAGCCTCCATCTTAAAGTCTCACCTCCTCTGTATTACCTCTGAATCCCCTCTATTGTTTGCCCACCACAGAGCTCTTTGTTCATGCATGCTGGATTTGAGTATTCAAAGGCTTTCGGCGATTTACATCATTCAGATTTGAAAAGAGAATATTCAAATAAGACTGCAATGCGGCCGACGTCTCGTCACCTGGGTAAAATATCACATTAGCCTTCAATCTGAATATGCAGGCTGAGATTTGAGGTGATAAATATCATCGCTATGACAAGGCTGAACAAGCGCTTTACACCTACCTCAACGCAAAAAAAGCAACGTGCAATAAACACTGCGCTCTAAGTATGTAATGCAAATCTACCCACTGAATATGCATCAATATTAAAAATAATACGCACACCAGAGCCAACGGCGTCGGAGAATTGAGAATGGCGGAGCGGGTCGTCTCATTACGCATGGGCGGCTTTCCACGCAGGAGCCACGGTTCCCCTTCTCTTCATGTCTCTCCTCCTGTCCCGTTCACATTAACGAAGCCTCTTTGGAAAAACAAACAAGGGCTACGCTGGCTTTTTCAAAAACGGCAATCAAACACCCAAGAACTGGCTGGGGGGGAATTACTCCGACTGCGGCCGGGCAGGACTATGTAGTAAGCGGGATTTGCATATTTTGATGCGCTAATTGCCTTGATGTATTTAAATATGGCTGCACGTAGCTGATATGCTTGTCTACGTCATTGAACGTGCCCTCGCTGTTAAACTAAAACGTGAATCCGGGTGAATCTAATGGATACGCCTGCAATTAGGCAAAGAGGTGGGGGGAGTAATATGAGAGAGCGTGCTTTGCGTTTGCAGTTTGCTTGTCTTTTCACTCACATGGTGATTTTATAACGTGTTTTATTTTCTGGTACGTTTAGAAAAATAACATTTGGAGGAGAGAAAAGGGAGGAAATGTCTAATATCTGAAAAATGTGAACACAGCAGGTGCGTCCTGACGCGTTTGCTCCAAAGACAGAGGACATGGTGTGTGTTTTTTTTGCAGAGTAAAGCTTCTCCAACTCGTTCTGCAGGAAATGTGGAGTTTATAATATATTCAGAAAAAAAAAGAAAGAGAAAAAAAAAGTGTGTCATCACCAAGAGAATTGGCTGAAGACACAGGCTAGTACTGGTAGGCTTCTGACAACTAGGTCACCTCATTCTAACTTTTTGTGTGTGTGAAAGATTTCTCTTATCTTTCTGTCCCTTTCTCTCTCTAGGCTGTGTGTGTGTGTGTGTGTGTGTGTGTGTGTGTGTGTGTGTGTGTGTGTGTCCAATCTTGTGTGTGAGTCTCATAAGATTACCTCTTATTAGACTACTGGGAGCAAGGTGAATTCATAAGTCCAGTATAGGCCTATACTGTGCACACAGATCCAATCAAAGCCTTTTGAGTGAAGTTTAAAGTGCTGTATTTTCCCTTTTCTTTTTATTATACACCCGATTCGAGACTTAGTTTGGGAATTGCATGTAGCAAATCATTTCCCCTCTGTCTGAAAACCGGTAAATGCGTTCCGTTTGTCAAAGCGTGTTAGCGAAGCGCCTGCAGCAAATTCATTACCGCCCAACTGCGAGGCTCACTTCGTAACCTGGTCAGGGAGAAGGAGGGAGAGGTCCACGCCAAAACCGCGAACAATGCTGCCTCAGTTCGTGCGTGCAACAAAAGAACCGAGGGAACTTGTTTGAATTTCAGAGCACGTCCTCTCCTCACACAGAAGGATGGACTTTACATCCCCCCCACCCCCCCACACCCCCTCCACAACCCTCCTCCTCCTCATCATCATCATCACCCCCTCCCTCCTCATCCCACCCCACCACCACCAACAGGGGGAGAGAAAAAAAAAACTTGCACACTGAGAGCTCAACTGTGCATGCACTTTTCTATTTGGTGCTTGTAGACGTTATGGGAAAGTTGTCTCTCTCCCTCTCCCTCTCCCCATCCCTCCCTCCTTCTCCTTCTCTTCGTCTATCATGTGCTTGGGATATGCTCATGCTTTGCACAGAGCAGCTGAAGCACGCCTAATGCAGGCTACTGAGTGTAAGCGGCAATTTTAAAGTGATGCCCCCCCCCCTCCCCAACCAAATAATACGGCTGGGATATGTGAGGGGAACATGCACACGGTACACACGGACCCAGCTGAAACACCGCCGTTCTCCTGCTGCCTGGGACGCTTTCTGATCGACTGCAGTGATTTGACTCACCTTTAGGAAGTAAGTGCAACTTTTGTGCCCGCTTTAATAGGCTGCGTAGAGGCAATCGTGTGCGTAAAGCTTTCGCATGTGCGCAAAAAGTTAAAAAAGAAAAAAGGCTTTCGATAAGAAATACGTAGTATTTGGTGTAATTATGTCAGTGCTGGAGATTTGTGTTGATATTCCACGTATTTAGAAGGAAATGTGAAGTTTGTGACTGTGAATGTTTCCTCACACACTTTGGAATTGGGGCGCACGGATTAGACCTTTTGGAACCTTTCAGAAGCAGATGTATTTACTCCAAATCATCGGTACTTTACTCAGTACAATCTGCCTCTGGTGTGAGATATATATTAATACTGATTACTTCCATATTGTGCACTTCATGGCCGGCTTCTCTGGCTATATTCTGTCTCCTGCAATTAAGTTCACTTCAGAGTTTATTCGGCAGAAAATGCGTCTCTGGCTATCTGCCTCTCCTCTCCTCTCTCTTGTTAAAAGTAGTGTTGCCTGAAATTATCATTACTATTTGGCCACATTTCAATATGAGTGCAGATCCTGCCTTTAGTTCGTGTGGTGTCGATATAGTGTGAGAAATGTGATTCCAGGAGCGAGTTGTTTGAGCTTATTTCAGAGGAATAATAAAAATGGACACCTTTACGCACAAAAGCACACCAGCGAATCACAAGAAAATAGAGAAATTATTTTTTCCTCTCTTCAGAAAACGAGCCGAAATGTTCTTCTGAAACAAAAGTTAAAAAGTTGGCTTTACTTCGAATGAATAACGTCACTAAAACCGCCACACAATGTCTTGAAAACAAAGCGTTCATTGTGTTGTTTATCCATGTCATTACGCACGAAAGCCTCTGTTTTGTTCATATAATATAGCTTCTAATACGAGCAGAATTGCGCCCTCCTGATATTTTTTTGATTTCTCAGCACTGTACAATTAACCTTTACGGAAATTCAGCTGATTATAATTTCAAGAGGATCAGCAGGTTGTAAGTTTAAAAAATGGTGTGCTGTGATTAAAGCGTGGCCTCTGTGTGGGAGGCCTGTTCTGAAGCCTCCTTTACCCTAATGAGGTGCGCTTTATAACGTTGATCTTAATGGTATGAAGCTGGCCTTACAGTTTACCATTCATCAGATCCACATCAGGAGGACAGAATGATTGTGGATGTTTGAAATCGGGCGATGCAGAGAATTAAAGCGATGAACGGTGCATGCGTAAATGTGTGAATTTTGAGCATTTTTGGAGAAGTCCAGGCTGCTAGCCTGTGTCATATGCTGCAGGTGGAATATGATGACTGGGACACAGAAATAAGAATGTAACAGATGTGAGGGAACATTTAAGGGACGCGTTTGAGTGCTGTTTATTGTAAGTAATCCCTCATCGACACGCACACAGGCCTTGTGACTCATATTTGCTCATTAAAACACCTCTGCGTTGCCCCTCCCACCGACGAAACGAGAGTAAACTTGAGAGCCGGATCTAAAACTGTAGCAAGTGAATGGGACACCTGAAGAAAGAAAAAAAAAGCTGATGATGCCATTGACAAATAATATGGTGTTAATTTGTCACCACCTGATAGTTTACCTCCCCTGTTATGCGCGCACACACATAGACACACACACACACACACGAGCTCTTACACACATGCAGGCAGACATGAATAGAGCAGATGAGTGTCAGAGGATAACTTTTCCCCCTGAGCTGGAAGTGTTTTATGGTCCAACTGAATCAAAGTTGTGCACAAGGTGCAGACTCGGTAACCTGCAGTCGCGTGCTCCTGCGCATGATCCATCACATGTTCCACTGCCTGTTATTGTTGACTCACTTACAAAGATCCCATATATTGACCCATTTGTGCCGAGCTATCGGTTAACTACTTACATTTCTGTGTGGGGGGGAAAGTGAGCGGGTTAACACGGTGAAGCGCTGCTGGGCTTTAAATTCGCGCGAGGCGACTTCGCCAGCCTGAATATCCTTGTGGTCTACCCTTCGGATGCGACGATGACAAAAAAACACACACACACATGCACGAGAGGCTAGTGTGGATTTCGACGCAAAATCGAGACACGCGAGAGCAGCTTAACTCCTACGGTGGTTCCTCGTATGTGAGATGGGGAGCGATGAGCGAGCGGGTTACGGTGTTATTGCGAATAGAAAACGTCGCCTATCGGACAGACAGAAGACGCAGGCGCTCAGGCAGCTCCAGGATGCTCTCTTCATTGAGTTCTCTCGTCTTTTTTTAAAATTTTCTTTTTATTGTTTAATAGCTGCTAAATGTGATCGCATCTCCTATTAAAAAGCAGCTCTCATCCTGTGTAAAAAAAAAACATATGGTTTCCCTGTCATCCATTTTCACCCCCTGTGTGAGAGCGAGGCTGCTCGATGCGAGGCGGACTTATTCCAGCGCGCTCTGTGTAATGGATGGAGATGCATGTGCATGGATAGGACGGTGCGTTTGCGATTTTTTTTTTCATGACATCATCGCTGTTACATTGTCGTGGTCCGAGGCCTTTGACCTCACCGGGGTTGGTCCATATTTTGGCCACCCCCAGCCCCCCTATCGTTTGGGGATGGCCCTTATTCCCCCACTCTTTTCAGACCGAGCGACCATGCAACCTGCAGAACGGACCCTTTGGCTCAGAGTCATCGGCTTTATCTCTCCTTAAGTACCACGCTGGATGTGAAAGGACAACTTGACACTCTCTGGCCAAAAAGCAAGCTCCTGTCTTTATAATCCGAAACATTTGCGTCGTAATTCCCTGTGCCGTTATTGCACTTTCCACAGGAAACCGGATTTCCCCCCTTCTCTGCCGTGTTTCTTCTCCGCCGGCCTCACAGGATATCTATTGCTACTGCCACAACGACTTAATAGAGGCGAAAGAGCCTTTTGTGGGATTGGAGCTATTTGCATTGCAAATTAGGGCCCCTGTGCAAGGATGACTGCACCTTACCCGCGATTTTCAAGGCCTGCTTCAACTCAGTAATATTGGTTAATGTCAAGTGAATATGACATTAACATTGGGATAATATTTCCTTTTTTTCCCTTTTTTTTTTCTTTTTGAAGAATTGCTGCCTTTTTGCACCGGGTGTGTAACAGTTTGTGCAATAGTGGCCCTCACTGGCTTTAAGGGAATCTGAGGAATATAATGCACAGTGTGACTTGAGAAAAGAGGATCCTGATGACTTTTGCATAACATGTGTGATTTCTGAGAGATGGGGAAACTTGGAGACCGGAAGAAGAAATGATACATGTGGATTATTGCTGAAGATTTGGGAAGTGGGTTGTTATCTTTGGTTATCTAGCTGTATGAGTGTTCTGCTCGTCATAAAGCTAGATAACCGAAAGTAAAAACTACTTCCAGACTCGTCGAGGACTTGAGGAGGACTCATGACATGTTACTTTCCCATGGAACACAGATTGTAGATGTTATTCATATAACTGACTTTATTCTGATGTTATTTTTCATTCACTTTTGTTTGATTTTTCTCATTTCTGTGAGTTTGTAAGTTTGATATTTTCACCAGGAGGGGACAGCTTTGTTTTTAAATTTAATGAACAACTTCTACCAGACAGCATAATGTGAATTATTGTTATACACACACAGGCGCGCTCACCCATCCACATTTCAACATGTACACACACTCTCTCTGTCACACACACACACACACACACACACACACACACACTCTGAACTTCCCTTCAGGCCACATATTGCATGTTAATATTTATGGCCTATTTGATCCTTTAACATGAGGTGTGATTTTACATTTTACTGAATTTGTATGAAATTTAAACGCAGGATCATCTCGAGCGTTTCATGGCAATGGATGAGTGACGTTCAGGGGGCTTCTGTAGAAAACCCACGTGTGTGCCTCCATGCTTTTTTTTTATTTTATTTTTTTATTTCAGCATGATCGAACCCGGCCAGGAAACGGCGCTGGCATCCCGAACAGTAATAATTAGGACGTATACTGAAGTGACAAAAAAAATGGGGAGAAGGGGAGAGAGAGAGAGGTGGGGGAGCGGGGTTAGGAGAAGGAGGGAGGTGGCAGAAGAGGGAGGAGAGGAGAGGAGAGCAGAGGAGAGGAGGGAGGGAGTGAGGGGATTGGGGAGATGGTGGTGGTGGTGGTGGGGGTCGGGCCTGCTTAATTGATTCCGTTAACCGCAGTGCAGGAGATGTGAACGACTGGACGATCCCATTCCCACGCTCGGTGGGGCAAGTGGCGATGCCATGCCCCGGCCCAATATGACAGACAGCGCCGTGAGGGCCTGGAGGGGCTGGGGGAGAGGGAGTGGGGGGGTGGATGGGGGCCGACAGGGGTCATGAAAAGACGTCAAGTGCACCAGACTCATCTGCATCCCCAAAGAAAGAGGCGACGTTTCCCAGCCCCAGCCGACGCGGCGCTCCTAAACTTGGAGTAGTAACGGTCCTGAATGCGTAATGTCTCGCCAATTGTACTGATAATGAGGACTTCGGGTCATTATCTTAAAACTATGCGGGTTTATGAATTTGAAAGGGGATGTGCTGCAACTGTGTAATCCTCCCTCTCGGGCGCTCCTGAGAATTAGTAACACCGCAGATAATGTTGCACAAAGAGGTCTGGAGCGCCTGAATCGGTGACATGTAGGTGTTTTGTTTGGGTTTGAACTTGACCATGAACGGAGGAAAATGTGTGTGTGTGTGTGGGGGGGGGGGGGGCAGATCAGTGTTGTATGATAAACCAACACATATTTAATAGGGTAAAAGGCAGATATTTAAAAAACACACTGTATTTACAACGGGTGTGTTTTTTGGATACAGTCTTAATTGACGCTTTAATGAGGAGCTGTGCTGCTCTTATGTGATCGTGAATAAACTGACGCAGGCCCCGTTCCTCTCCCACACTCAGCTTGCGGTGGCTGTTCCCGCACATCTGATCTGTCAGATGATAGGCCGTGGACCACGTGTTTAAAATCAGGGCCCCGCTCGTTTTTAATGACATGGCTTCGACAATGCCAGAATAAATTCCCTCCTCACTCATCACCGCGCGCACTCTCTGAAAAAGTGTCTGCGCCTGCTTCATTTCATTTTTTTTTTTGCAGGTTTCCGAAATAGCCGATGAAGTCATAGTTCAAGTTCGGCATATGTCGAGAATTCTGTGGAGCTGGCTATTTTGCAACAGAGGATTATTCAAGTGCGGTGTTAAACAGAGCCCACAGTGGCTGAATTCAACACCGCCTCTCGCTGAAAAGGTCTCTTGCCGACTTTCTCACACCGTCACACAAAACTAGTGTCTCTTGTTCCCGACCCCTGTCAAAGACGGCATATAATACCAGGTCGTTTACCCGAAAGAAAATTTGAGAGCACAATTTGGGCTGAGTGGTGCTGAATAAAACAAGTCTTATTGTCCCCAGTTAAGTCGATTGAATTCGTCGTCTAGCTTTATGAAAGGGATCACTGTTTTCAAGTCTGGGGGCCACACTGAATGTCAACCCAGAGGGGACAACAACAAAAAAAAAACATCTGTAACCAAGCCACTGTCTTATATCATTCACTCAATTTTCTCCAGCAGCACATTAACTCTCTGACAAAACCTGAAAAATACTGATCCAGTTGCTCATTTTGAGAGCTTCAGTTAAACAATAAATTGCATTAAAATGCCCTCTTGTATATTTATCTTTATCTTTTCTTTTATCAGATTCAGCATATTTTTTTAGATGTTTTTAGAAGTTTAACACGAGATAAACTACATCACTGGCTCGATAACCTCCGTCCACGTCACTGAAAAGTACCACAGCCCGCCCAGTCGAAAGGAAATGCAATGCGATGATGAGATGCACCGTTACCAAGAGAGCGAATCATCACGTGTCTCAAACAGCTGCAAATTACACTCACATGCATCTCCCCTCTCGGGCACTTTCAGTATCCCTGGGCTGCATGGAGGAGGGATGCTGTATGGGGTTGGCAGGCCGACTGCCTGACTGTCTCCGGAGGTGGAGTTAATCTCGACAATTTGGTTCAGATTAGTGTTTTTTATGAGCACAGACAACCACTGCTTCCTTGAGTCCCTTAAAAATAATGAACTACACCCCCACTACCTGTGACGATGACGTGGGCTCCATACCTAAATTTCCCTTTCCCTCTATGAATGATGCCGAATTATTGTGTCCTCTGGTAGCCAAAGCTTTTACAGTACATCATTTAAAGAAGTGTTGCTGAAAAAGAAAAGGCCCCGCCATTCATTCCACAGCGCCCCATTTCCATACATTTATAAATACAGGCGTGTGATTTGACTATGCGCGCAGAAATGGGTGGTGACAGTCCCTTCTCCTTCTCCTTAGCAAATGGTAGCTACGTGCTCGGCTGTGCCCTCCTTCCACGCTCACATACACATACAGTGCGCCGCAGCCATTGTTGTCACGTGACGTGTTGAGTAACAAAACCATGGCGACCACTGAAGGTGTTTTCATATTCATTGGACGGGCAATCAGCATATTTTATGTGAGCGTGCCCGGGGTTTTTTATGTGCTTCCCCTGCGCCTCTGTGCTGCTGTGTACGGCAGGTGCAGCAGCAGGTTTATAATATGTATCGGCCCAGGGTAATTTCTGTGCCAGACAAAGGATATGAATATAGTCGTCATGTGGATGCCATTTGTTAATATATGTGTTGCATGGCTGTTATTTTTTGCCACTCGTTGCGGCCCCTTTTCCTGGATTGTTTTGCAATAACAAAGTGGTTGGACGTGTGGCTTCTTTTCCAGTAAGAAAAGTTGTCATATTCAATGTCATCTGCGGTATTATCCAGTCAAAACTGTTTTATCTAGGTTAACTGAGCAGAAACGCAGGCCTAGCTTCATCCTCCTGTGGCTCGAGACTCCATGTGCGACTACGGTATGCATGTCTGCGTTTGCATGTGTGTATGCTTCCCTGCCATTAACCGACCCAGGCGTCTCGGATAGCCAGTGAGGCCACTACATCATGTTGATGAAGGGGGGGTGGGGGTGGGGGGGGACAATAGCTGTGTCTCAGTCAACAACGTCTGTCTGTCTGGCTTGGGCCATGTCTCTCTCTTTCTGTGTGTGTGTCTCCTGGACATGAACTTGAACTTGAGACAGGCAGCCAGACACCATCTGTGCACCAGGGGTAATGAATTCAGTGCATTCATGGCTGTGGAGCAAGCCAGGCCACCGCCGCCCATTGATGAGCAGATGACCCCTATAGTCTGAGTTAGCTCTTCATCACTAATAGAATTCAACAATACCAGCTGGTAGTAGGGGAGTTGATTTTGGCTGTTTGCCTAAAGAGAAATAAGAGTAGTGGCGGAGCTTACATGCATGTGTGCCGTATGTGCGTTTGCATGCGTCTGTATGCCTGTCAGTGTCTGATCATGTATGCATGAAGCTCTGCATGTTTTCCTTCCTTTTTTTTTCTTTGTCTCACCATATAGCTTATGCAAATTAATTGACACACACCCTCTCTCTTCCCATATACTGGCCCGCTCCCTATTAAAGCATTGGCCTGCTATTTTAACGACACAGCCATGCCCGAATTTATAGCCCTGATAATTGAAAGGGCCGGTTCAGTATTCCCCCTGATAAAGGGTAGTAAGTGAGCGAGGCATAAACCTTAAACAAGCCAGGCACAATGTGAATTCCTGCAGGCCCTCCTTCTCCGTCTCCTCCTCCACCTCCTCCTTCTCTTCCTCCAGCTCCAGCTTCTGTCACAATCACAAGCACACACACACACACACACACACACACACACACACGCATGCGCACACACAATAAGGCTTTTCCCTCTGGTTGGTGTCGCCACGGCAACGGTAGGTGAGATCACCGTGCGCATGGCAGCATCAGCCCCTGCCAATGCAGGACAGATTCCTGGTTTCTGTGAGTGTGTGTGTGTGATTTTGTGTGCGTGTGCACGAGTGTGTAGAGTGCTCCATGCAAGAAACTAGAATGCCACCCACTCCCTGTCTCCATGGCTCAATGTAGACACGTAGTATAGTGTTTAAATGTGTTTCCCGTCAGTTAATGGCACATGGTGGGTAACCTAAGCTTCTCTAGTTTTCTCCGTATATCGAGGTCATTATGTTAATTGTGTGAGTCTTAAGATGATGTTTATATACGAGTCTGAAATTCTGAATTGCCCTTCACTGACACACAAACACTCAAAAGGTGTCACTGGCTTCATTATCGGTGTCATTGCCGATTAGCAGCGATCTGATCGACCTCTCTCCATAACAGGCCAGCCAGCCATAACTTGCCAATAATCCACTGAGGAATGTCATGGTTGGGCCCTTTTTAATGACATCATGCATGGCCACTTGAGCGTCTTGTGGGGACCAGCGGGCATGCTGTGCTCTGCCTCGCTGTATGGCCCTCCCCTTAAGCTAACTGCGTGGATATGCATGGCCGACGTGTTAGACAGGCACCTCGGGCTCTTACACACTGTCAAGGATCCATACGTAACATAGTGTGATTGTGTGTGAAAGTGAGTGAGTCGTGTTGTCTGTGTGTGCAGGTTTGTTGTTATTATGGCATCAGTGTGATCACTCAGAATATGGAGTAGAATATGCAGCTAGTACGTCATGGTCAAACTTTTATAGTTTTACCACCAAGTGAAACTTAGAACTAGAAATGAGTCCCAGAAAATGTGTCAGTGTTAGTGACACAGATGCTCCAGGACTAATTTTATGATTATCTCTAAATATAGTCATCCCTTTTAAAATTCTGAGCTCGTGTTTAGTGCCTTAATTATCCATCAGGACTGTTGCAACACGTGAGACAGAAGCAAAGCCAAAATTGGTCGTTCCAAAATTGATACTGTTGACACCGAAGTCGTATGCCTTATTAATCACAACGACGCATCAGTATGCTTGCTAATCTGCCACAACAACTCCCTACATTCCTCTTATATTTTAGCACTGAGATGGAACCTGAGGACTGTTTGTCAGAGAAGTTCGATCAAAGGCAGGAAAGAGGGATTTGAGACTTATCAAACCCTTTTAGAGTTGTGTAGCTATTTTGATTTAGAGGTGCTAACTGGTCATTTTATTCTTTGAAATATATAAATATGTTTAATCATCTGTAGACATTATTAAGATAAGGCAGTGGCTAGCTTGTCTCAGTATTTTTCAAGTGTATACACACGTAATATTAAAATAATGAATCAAATTCAGTAATGAAAGCAATGCTGTCTGAGCTGATCATGATGTTTGTATTACCCTCAAATTTAAGATAACTGCGTTGGCAAATTTTCACATGATGACACTTGCAGTCGACTTATTGCTATAACCCTGTCGTATTGTTTTTATTCTAATACAAAATCTAACTGCAAAAGTTGTTGACTTTAGCTCAAAGATGAGGCAAATGCAACATTATACACATTGTACCTATATTACCAATTAAAATAATGCTAACAATAAGTATAATACAGTTTCAGCCATGTAGCTGCATGATTAGATATCAATACTGTGGCAGCAGCAGTGTGCATAAATGCTGTTTTTTGCTCTACATGTCTAAGGCTGGCTGTAGCCTGTCTTCTTGGGTATCTGTGTGCTCCGCTGGCTTATGATTATGCAAATGCTATGCACTATAAATAAATTAGTATAATTGCATCTGAAATATGCTTTGAATCTCCCTCGAAGATGAAAGGGTGTAAATAATATATTTCGTGTCACTGCATTATTCATCCTCTATTAATTACAAACATCGGGGTGCTCAGTCTCAACATGCCATATGCTATACTCTACATTTAAGTGGTCCTCATGTTGGTTTTTATATACGGTACACTGTATGTACGTCCACAATCTGTCAATATAGCATACCTCATACTAAATTTGAAAGCTAATTGTCTCTCACTCTCAGGTTCCCATTAGGCTTTTATTGTTGAAATGATAATTAATATCAGAACAAGCTCCGACTCGTAAAACACAGCGTCCCTGTATACGCCGTCTGAATATCCACATTTTTTTCCCCTTCATATTATGCATAAGCACTTCTGTATTATCTGCCATGGCACAAGAGGCGGGGCTTCAGAAAACATTAAATAAGCATAAATACTGTAGACGGGCCGCCGCTACAATTAAAATATGCCCGTCTTTGCGCTCTTTGTAAAGCATATGGTATTGAGGCCTAGATGCAATTTGAATACGGGGAACCATTTGAAAAATATATGCTGTTCGGCAATTAAATTATATGGGCTCTCGGACTTGAGAGCCCGTACCAGTGCATATAGAATAGTGAGCAGTAGTTGCTACGCTCGCATTAGCATCTGGCCCTTTTATGTAAATTTGATGAGAAAGGACTCATGCATATACGGCAGGGCTGGGGTGTACTCGCCTAATATCCTTATTAGAGAGGGGTGAATTAAATATTTATTAGGGGGGCTAAGGGTTAGGAAGGGGGGCCTGTCCTGTGTTGTCGTGAGGACCCGAGGTGGAAGAAGGGGGAAAGGGAGGAGGAGGTTGGCTTTCTCTATGAGTGTCTCTCTCTGCCTCAAGGTGCCACCATCTTAAGGCGTTTGGCAGTAGTGAGAGTGTGAGGAGGGTAGACCTAAAATGTCCGCTGGCATAGACACGCGCACGCATACACATTAACGCATACAAATTTCTGTGCGATATGCGGACAGGAGCACGGAGCTCTGTAAAGTCGATTATTCAATTACTGTCATCGGCTGCTATGCATGCTGAGCATTTCATTTGCATGCATTAATTCCCTCGATTACTGTCACCTACGAGAACGGCCTGTGTTTAGCTTTCTATTTGCATGCCGTTTATTTGGTACGAGCGCTAATACTAACACCAGGGCCAACAGAATTGAACTGCTGTTTGCTAATATTTAAAGAATTTCAGTTTCAATTTCAGTGTATTTTCAGGCCAAGGACCACATTGTGGGTTGGCTTTTATTGATTTCAGTCTGACAAAACATTTTAATGAGGCACACAAAGCATTTCTGTTTGGAAATATTTCAAGTGACATATGTATTTCTGTCTTTATTTACAGTGTTGAGCAGTTCAGTGAATTATATGATTACCTTGATTTTCAACTAGAGCTTTCCATTTAAAGTTCCACACATCAAGTAGACATGTTTTAAGTAGCACACATATATACTTTCAGGATAAAGGTGCAGCATTTTACCTTTTGTGAACAGGTACTGTAAGAGTACAGATGATAAGATGATACCTTTCTTCAAGTTGTTACACAAAAAAAATGACAGACGAATGCTACAAAGCAGAGGAAGGAAGTTGGTGAATATTGCCAATTTATGTTAATCAGGGCTTTACTGTTCCTCCTATCATTTTCTGTCTCCGCTCTTACTTTCTGTCACCCACACACACACACACACACACACACACACACACACACACACACACAGTGATGCTGACCTCCCCTATCTGTTAATTATCATAAATGTGCTTAGTGAGGCAGCATACACACGCACACACACACACACACACACACACGTACAGCACACAAACACACATTGTGCAGGGAGATACAGACACAGCATTAGCATTCCCTTTCATCCCAAAGTGCTCCTGAGGCATAGCATGAAGAAGAATGTGCAGGAAATTATTCACGATGAATTATAACACACATCATCCCCATTTTTCGGGTATCCACACACACGCAGACACACACACACACACACATTTAGGCGGTTAACCAGCTAACGAAAGTATGTTATCGGAGGTATTTGATGTTGGGTTCAATTAGAGTTTTGCTTTAAATTGCTTGTCGATGTGTACAGTTATTTCTGTTCTGTATTGCCGTGTGTGCATTCGTCATGGTTAAATACTAGAAGTGTGTGGTACGTGTATATATTATTTCTGTATGAGTTGTGCGTCCTTGCACAGTCAGCCTGTTGTCCCTTTTTAGATGCATTAAGTATACATACAATATCAGCTGTTCCCCCTCCCTACCTCCCTGTTCCCTCTGATGAGTGGTACGCCCCGGCGTGCTGCCAAAGAAGTGAGAATAATTAAGCGGGCTGCGTGTTTGAGCCTGGCGTTGGCTAATGGATTGTTACCGGGAGGAAATGAGACAGGCAGCATGGGAGAGCTGGGTGGCAAGGCAGACCTCGACTTTGGATAATGAAACACTGAAAGCCACCGGGGTGGAGAGTAGACACACCTCTCGTAAAGGAAATGCTTTTGTTCTATGACTACTTCTTTTTGTCGTGTAGGTAGGTGCGATTGGTGAGGAGTCACACAGTGTGTGAGAGGCACAGTCAGTTCTGCATCACTTACATCAATATATGTAGTTTTTTTTTTCCAATGTAAAATTTCTCACGCTGTGTTTCGAATCAGTGCGGCTCACTTAAACCTTATTTTTCCACTCTATGAAAAATGATCCTCATAGGTTTTGTATATGTCCCTCTTTTTGTTATCTCATATTGCCTTTGTGTGTTTGCGCGCGATACATATTCAATTTGCATTAGGTTTAGCATCATCTGCATCAACACACTGCTGCTTTAGAGAAACCAGGGGATGATTCTTGGCACCATCATCGCCCGTGTAGCCCCCCCACCCCTGCACACACATGTGGGCTAGAAGCAGAGTAGTGGTGGGGAGAGGGGGGGAGCTGAGCGCAGGAGGGAGATAGAGGAGCAGGAGGGAGATGGGATGAGACAAGCCACACAAGCCGCAAAGGGAACGGGGTGAAGGTGGAGGGGGGGATGCTGTATAGTTACCCTAAACCCTGCCGTAGGGCTAGAAACACACACGTGTGCACACACACACACACACACACACACACACCGGTTTGCCACACAACCGCAAAACACACGCAGAAGAGTGTCGAACATTGCAATGGGGAGGATGAGAATATGCCCTTTATAAAGATATCCCAATTGTTCTCATTGGTTCTTCCTTCTACTCCTGACTTGTTCATCGAAATTAAAGATTTTGGTTTTGTCTTTTTTTAGGATTTTATTTTAATGCATTTCTCAAGTTTGTATTTCATGGAATAAAAACACAAATAAAATTGAGACCTAAATCAGAACCTTGTGTGGTTGCATTTTTGATTATTGCCATGTACAGTAGCATCCTGACAGTGTGCGTGTCAGTGCAAGTGCAAGTGTGTGCGCACTTTGATATGGCGGTCTAATAAAACGTGGCATCTGTCAGGTTGATATTGACACGTCAGGAGAGCCTTGCAATCACTTGGGAACACAGCAGGGAAGAAATGCAGTAGAAAGAAACTACGCACGTTACTGTATATCCCTGTATATATCCTCCTAATGAGTCATAAGCACCACATGAAAATAAAATCAACTGTTATAGATTTTGGATAAAAAAAGAAAGACTTGCTCTCTGGTATATTTATTACTTATATCCTGCCACCTGCCCATTTGCACTTTTATTGCATGGTATATATATTTGTATGTTTCTAAAGGTGTGCTGTACTATGTGTAGTGTATGTAGTGTGTAGTATTTTTGGAGAAGCTAAAGAAAAATTTCAACTGAGCTTGACAATAAAGTCTATCTAAAGTGCACTTTTTTGTGCAATTATTGTTTAAGGACATGATTTTTGGCATCTGACCAGTTTTTGACATCTTATCCTCCCATGAGGAGAATGTCAGCATCTATTCACGGGGTTAAAGGACAAAACTGAAAAGAAAGAAAGAAAGAAAAACAAAAAACCTAATTGTTTAAGGATGCGTTCTTGTTCACCTGCATGTCGCTATGTGAGGTCAAAAATTCAGGTCGATCTATAATCTATAATAGCTTCCTTTGACCTCAAATGGACTTGTCCTTTAGCCCTGACATTTGACTTTTGACCTTCTCACTCCAGTGAAAGGAGGCAGAGGTCAAGTGCGGTTGGGTTCAACAACATGGCTGCTGAAGCTGTGTGAGCATGCGCTAGAATTAGCTTGAAGACTTCAACTATTTCAACTAAAATTACCAGTTTAAATATGAGATATTCAAGCATCAATAATGCAACTTTAGACGTCTAAGTTAACATTCAAACATGATTTCATATGAATATTTTGAAGTATAAAAACAACATACCTACCATGACCTTCAAATGATGTGCAAACCAGCTGCTCATGTGCCATTAAAGACCCAGGTTCAACTTGCTATTTGTGGCAAAGTGTAAAGGTTGAGACGACATTTGCACAAGTTATTGCCAATATGAATCCCTGCAAGTAAACTTAGCTACAGTAAATGCTACCTCTGTTTCCTTCTTCTGCCATATAAGCATTTGCTTACCTCTCCATTCATTTTGGTGAAAATGTTTTAATTGTGATTTGCTCAAGACGAGTTATTCAACATGTAAAGGTTACCGCTTGGTAAATATATTCACTCCCTGCATGTGTGTGTGTGTCTTTCGTTGCTGCAGTGATGGAGAAAGGGAGCTGTGGTGGGGAACTGCAGGCAGCAGGAAGTGGAGGGCCACACGAGATCTCTGGGATTTTGCTCTCCACTGGACCCACATGAGGTGAGCTTGGGTTAATAAACCAAAATATGTGCGTGTGTGTATGTGTGCGTGCGTGTGTTTGTGTATACACTATTAGACTACGAGGGCTGAATTAGTTTTTTTGTGTGTAGTTGCCTGTTATCCATTTTTCTATCCAGCAGAAACAACCCAAACTTAGCCTAATCACACCGAAACTGAATTATTCTGATTTGTGGGTTTACACTGACCTCTGGTAATTCAAGGTCGAACTGACTAATTTAAATTCTAGGAATCATTCTCTCCAGAAATTCACACATTACTTCGCTCTGAATATTTGCTGGAAACATGTTTTGGATTATTTGAAAAATGTTCAAACTAATTGTATTGAAACTATTGAAAATGTTGTCAAAAACAGCCAAATTTCTTTGTTGGCAGGGGTTTTTGACTGAGTTTCTTCCCCCTATCTCTGCTGATGTGTGAGTCTGTGTCCATGTGTGTCTGTTTGCCTGCAGCAAAGTTAGCCCATGTGTGTGTTGGATGAAGGCATGGATGTTAGTAGTGGTCCAGAGGACACAGTAAACAGAATAACAGCGGTTTGAAGAGAGCTCAGGCGATGTGATCGTGGGCAATATCAAATCCCATGACCCATTCTTTGCCCTGTGGTCCATACCAAAGACAAGAAGCACAGGGGAAACAGAGGTTACTGTTCACTGTTCATCATCACAGAAACACACAACACACACGCACACACAGTTACTACAGGCAGGAAGTGAATTCAAAAATTTCCTCTAGCCATTGAAATCCATACAGTTACAGTAATTGCCCTCCGCCCTGGCTTTGTTTGCATTGCATGCAGGACATCTCGCCCTATCAATTAGACCCCCGGCCATCATTACATGTGACATTTTATGTTATTGAAGAGAGACAAACATTTTAATGAGCCAAGTTTGCTTTCATGACAGGAAAATATTTATTAAATTAGCTTCCAGCAGCAGCTGATTACCGTCTGTGCTTTCTTTATTTCAACTCTGACCCCATTTTTCTTACAACTAACTGACGTTCGTCACTCTCAGCAAAAAAATATGCAGCAGCACCTGGCAACTACCGTGCTTATGCTCTTTAATGGTGAGAAACAATATGACAAAGTGGCACCTTTGGTATGAACAAATCAGACCACGTGATACTGTGTTGAGAGTCCGCAGAGCCAAAAGTTTATTTCTATGTGATGCTAAAAAATTTTTTTAAAAAAAATAGATAAAAAAAAGTGTATGAAGAGAGGTGGTGGTATGTCAGCGCCCATGAGCCTCAGTGTGCGGTGGTGTTGCTCGACCTAATTACTCCCAATACTCACACGTATTTGGTGGGCTGCTCAGAAGAGCCAATTAGAAGGGCAGGGCAAGTCACTGGGTAGGAAAAGTCAGTACTCAAGTCTGTGGCCATGTAGACTACACCACAGCGATGGAGTCTTATAGTGAACTCTGCAGTTCATTTCCACAAAATTAGCTTTATGTCTAGAAATAACCCTTCTGCCACCCGCTTCAAAAGGAATACATTGATGTTTTCTGTATTTATTGTACAACATAACATCCAGGATTTCACTTTTTTGAGTCAAAACTGGTGACATAGGAAGCTGCTACCTGAGACTTCAGAATTGTGTCGCTGCATAATAGAGGAGGGTCAACAGCATAAAAAAAGACTTTTGAATTAAAAAAAGTATTTTTCTTATCAGTTTCCGTTTTAAGTTTTCACAAAAAAAATCTGATGATATACAATAAATGTAATATCTGTGGAGCCTCTTGCTAACATTTTTGTGTACATTCAAAAGCATCACTTCAGACAGACCTCACTCTCTGCTAAAAGCCCAGCCCTAAAAGTATGTCAAGGTCATTAGACCCCTATATCTGACTTTGCATTATTTAGTTAGAAAGGTAGCCTTTTATATAAGTAACATCTAACCCCCCCATCAGCCATTGCCACTGGATACAGAATATGCAGGGCCAGAGGTTTTAAAGCTGAAACAAGAAACTATGGCAGCTGTTCATCACTGCAGATACACATGCACTTTGACAATATCAAGAAATGTTCGACAACAAGGATGTTTGTCGAATGGCTGCATTCCTCTTTGCCTTTGTACCATTTGCTAAATATCAAGATAAGCACCCATGAAAACACAGAATGTTTACCACACAGTATATTTTGTTTACATTGCACCGCCTCATTTCCTATGCTATACTCATAATCATCTGTCAGACATGCATATTTGGAGTACAGCTGCTTACTATTAGGGTGCCAGCGGGGGTGAGTATTTATAATGTGGCGCCCGCATGCGTGAATATAAACCCTCCAGTGTTGTAGGCTGGCTTCTGTATCATCAGTGCTAGCCCACAGCGATTAATGAAGTCGTCTGCATGTGCCTGCATGATTAAGGAGTGCCAAAGCATCGGTGTGTGTGTGTGTGTGTGTGTGTGTGTGTGTGTGTGTGAGCGTGTGTGTGTGTCGTTGGCGCAGATAAAACAAGAACAGAGAACAAAAGATGCCAGCATACAGGAAGACTTCAGTGGGTCAATTCATAAACACCCAAATGAACATTTTTGTACGGTAAAGGCAGCGTTGTAATTGCAGAGGTTTAATTCCTCATGATCAGGTAATACAGTAAGAAACAATTACAAATGATGACTAAAACCAGGGAGGCAACAGATGGAGAAAATAGTGTATTATTTATGAAAATATTGTAAAATATGTGAAAGGCATTTTTTTTCTATTCAATGATTTAGTTTCCATCTATAATTTTCCTATTTCCTATTTGTCAAGTAATTCCATATTTCATGCTTGGATGCAGTCCTTTCCCCGTGCTATATATTGCAGATGCTCATGCCTCTTAGCGATAGCACAATATGTCCTTTCCATGGTTGCTCAGAAATTCCACAAAACTAGAACATACTCATCTTTATTCGCTCATTCTGATGCACTACATTATCATTGGTGTACTGCGGCATGAGGCTGACATTTGTGCAAATCTCCTCTTATCAATTTATAATTAAAACAGATAAAACTACAGCTTTTTTTTTTCTTCTTTTAAATTTAATATCCAAGTAGCTTTCAGCAAGCTGTGTAATAGCGCTGCGTGGGGAGGGTTTCTTCTGCATCATCATACAGTCAGAACAAAGGATATGCACATCGTAAAATCATGCAAATGAATGCAAATCGCTGGCAGCAAGGAATTGCGAGGTGGCAGGAGGGGAGTTTGTATAAGCAGAGGGATGCCAAGGACTTTGTATACAACACTTGCTGGACAATCTTTCCTTAAGTTGTGGCAGATAACTAAAAATATATTGGTTCTGATTCTGACTCTAAATCTCTTTGCACAGTGTTGTTCATAAAAGCAAGACTTTGTAGAGTTTCCTCTGCTTATAAATTCAGGATACATCTCTGAACTCACATTGCCTAAACAATATGTAGCTTTGTATTGCTGCCTTTTTGCTGGAAATTTATTTTTTTTATGATGCAACAAAATACATTGTTCATTCAATAGGCTGTTCTGAAACACAGGGAACGCAAATGTGATACAATGGCTGCAAACAGCTTCGCAGTAGGTGCGTGTGTGTTGGGATGATGCAATATTATGACTGTACCGCCTCCGAGAAATGCAGAGCAGATATTAGTAACACCGACACTAATGAAAGCTTCCTCTCCGCCTCGCCCCTCTAGAACAAACTTTCCTAAACCTGTGACATTTTCAGAAGGGTGTTCACTAACTAACTAGTTCAGTCTGGAGCTCCCTTTTGCCATGAGAAGGAAAAATATTCTCACAGTTATTTGATTTGGTTCTCACCATGAATATTTATAACAGTGCATCAAAAAAATATCACAAATGCATCAGCACAGAAAGTGAAAAAGATTTACTCGTGCCATGAACTTAAAAATGAATTAGCTTTCATTATTAATTATATATCATCATTTTTATAATCACAACAGAGTACTGCAGTGTGTTCAGAGTGTGTGTGGTGTAAAATATGCCACAGTGTGTTTTCCCACATAATAATTCAAAACTTTTATTCAATCCTATTTGTAGATTAATCCTAGAATTATGTAACAAAATCCTAACACAAAAATATTTATCAATTTGCAAAGCCTATTTTTTTTCCTGCAGCATCACCTCCTTTGACAAAATGCTCATATTATTCCATGAACCATGTAGACGTGGTTTCATGATATCACGTTCTCATAGCCGTCCAACAATCAGTAATTTGTTCGACTTGCATGCGGAAAAAAAATCATATTTAAATAATGCCGCCCTCTCAGACACCACACACACACACACACACATGGACAAACCCGCAGACACAATATGGCAGCAGAGAAAAGGGGGAGGGCACAGACAGACATTCACAATTGTGCATAATGATGTTAACATTCCTGCATGTCTAATGCAGGGGATATTGAGACAGACACTGGCTGGTCGGCGGTCTTGCTGTGTGTTGTGTGTGTTCACGGCTACAAACTGTAGCAGTGCATAATGATGTATTAATTGTGGCCTGCTCCCGCTCGTGGTGTTTGGGCTCCTTGCCGAGGTTACTACGCGGCCTTTGATGCGATCGTTAATCTTATCAACATATGCAAGATCACGGCGTGCTTTTTTTTTCTGGTATGCTCGCATGAAATCGTCGGTGCACTGTAAATTGAGTAAAAGGAACGACTCTTGTTATTGCTTCGTGCAAAATTGCAACCGGTGGACATGTGTTTGTTGTTTATCTCCTCAAATGATGCTTATTTTTTGAGGAATTAATCCAGATTTACACAGCTGTTTTATTATAACAACTCAGTGTGGGGATATCAGTGTGTATCAGTGGCCAGGATTTCAGAAGATAAATGCTAAATTGAAAGAAATGGCTTCGCCAGTCTGAATGTTTGTGTTGATAAAAAGTGGTTTAAAAAGGGTGTGCCTTAATTTGAAATGCATGCACTATCAAGTGATCCTTCAATTGTGTTTTTTTTTTTTCAACTTCCTCCCAAATAGAAAGACAAACTCAAAGGGAGGGAAAGTGAATATGAAAATGGAGTGCCGGCATCATAAAAGATGGAAACAAAGAGGGACAGACAGCATATACTGAGAAGGACAGGCAAAAGATGAAGCTCATTTTTCTGTGGGCACCCAGTGGCGTCTGCATTGCAGATCGCTGAAATCCCCCTCGAATGCGTCCCTGGGCTTAAGGGGAGATGGGGTGGGGAAGGGTGAACAAGGGATGGGTTTATGCTATCTCTGCTTTAGTACACTTTGTTTTTTTTTTCCTCCCCCCACCGAAATATATTTTTTCTGTCTGCATCAAATGTCAAGTTAATTTCCTGGGTGCTATGAGGGATGTGTCCTCCCCTTCGGTATGTGTGGCAGGGCGGCGGATTGTGGCAGGGTGGTGTGCGTGCCGATGTGTGTGTGTATGTGTGTGCCTATATGTGTGCGTGTGTCTGTATGGGTGAATGGGGAAAGGGGCATGGCAAGGCAAAGAGAGAGGCGAGAGGTGGTGAGGGGGGGTTCAGTACAGTACCTATAAATTGGCTCTCTCTGAAGAGCTAGAGAGGTGTGTTGAAAGTGTGCGTGCATATGTGTGTGTGTGTGTGTGTGTGTGTGTGTGTGTGTGTGTGTGTGAAAGAGAGTCAGAGAGAGAGAAAGACTGTGTGTGTGTGTGTGTGTGTGTGTGTGTGTGTGTGTGTGTGTGTGTGTGTGTGTGGTTGTGTAAGAATATGATCCAATTATTAATAGATGCTTTTGTCAGTGTACCTATGCCCATGTGGCTGCACATGTTCGGTTCTTTTGAAGGTTCATCTAAATTGAATACTCACTTACAAATATATTTAAATATATATATATATATACATATTATAATAGACGGTAATTCAATGTTCAATGTTAGTAATTCAAAAGCAGAAATTCTTGATAGATTTCCAAGTAGTGTAGAGTGTAGAGAGACATTTTGCTGCATGTTCTGGTCACTGGCAACAATCTCTGAAGCTCAATCTATATCTAGTGGCATATAATGTTAAAAATCCATGCATATTAGTCTTCCTTTAACCTTGTTGCTTGGCAATGGCAGTCTTTTTGCCCTTCTGCCTTCCTCGGTTGGGCCATATTTGATTTTATTTTTTATTTATTTCAAGTTTTTTTTGCCATTATGGTTGAGTAATTGTGTCCCTCTGATAACCTCATGTCTACTAGTTGTGGAAACAACCCACCTTTATTTTTTTTCAGATTTCAGTGGTGAACACAAATGTTATGTTATATGTTATAATATTTTAAACATTTTTTTTTAAACAGGGAATTGTAAATGCACACGTTTATTTTAGCACCATATGCACAGTGTCTTTGCTGCATGTGTCCATCTGTGCATGTCTATGCATGCGTGACTATGCGCGTGTATGTTTTTCTGAATGATTTTTGCGCAATTTTACATGCACAATTAAGTGTATAAAGCCACGCTGTATTTTCTATTGCAAAGTGTTAAATGCCTTATTGCAGAGAAAGGGATTATGCATTTGTCAGTCGTGCTTACGCTGATGTATGCCCCTGCCCCACAAATGTCACATCCCATAACCCAGAAAAATTACACCAGTCCCACCTAATTACGCATATTCATGATGCTGTTTTGCATAGCGCTGCTAGCAAACTTCTGTTACAAGCCACAGAGCTGAGGGATGTGGTTGAGTGAAAAGGCTTTCAATCCACTGATTCAGTGCGTCTCCGCCACGAGCATCAGCTTGATAACGCTACCTCCATGCCAATTTTTTTTATGATCTGAGACCATTATGGAGAGAGAGTTTTCTCTTATTTCATGCAGTCAGTCATATTGCCAGTGCCTGCAGCATGTTCAAACCTAGTGGGAATTTTTAATAAAGAAATTAGCTTTGTCCTAGATTATGAAGGTCATTTTGAAATAGATCTGATTCAACTAATGGTTTTTGAAATACTTTTTGTCATTTATATCTCTGCGCTGTCTCTTTTTTTCCCCTCTGTGTTTTTATTTCTCCGTCTTATACTTTTATGATAAATGCGATTCTTGTGGTCACTGGTGATGAACACTATATAAATCAAAGGGCAACAATGCCTGCAAGTGGAAGCAGGGATGGGCATATTCAGATAAACTTATGCTAGTAGAAGAAATACAGGGGAGGAAAAGTTGTAGAAAAGAGATGGAGGAAGAGTGAAAAGACAGAGGAGGGTGGATGAGTCGTAGGGGCTGGCTCAGTGGCTTATTGTGGCACTTGCGGAACAGACTTAATCAGACTTGGCCCGGCTGTAATGAAGGAGAGGGTCCAGGCTGTGCCACTGCTTGGGTAAACAGCGATTGTTTCAGTCCAGGATTCCCAAACACGGGCAACAATGGTACTATTGTCCCGCCAGCTCTTATTAAGAGGCGAACCAGAGATGGGGTGAGGAGCAGAAGTGGGGAAGGGAGGTGGGTGAAAAGGGGGCAAGAGGGGAGAAGGGGGGTGAAAAAAAAAGAGGTGTGGGGGAGAGAGAGCAAGAGCGAGTGGGAACCTGACAGGAACAGAGGATGGGTTTGGAGGGGGAGGTGGAAAAAAAAGAGAGGGATGGAGGGAGCTGGTGAGAGGTGCTTCTCTGATCCTTCTTTTTTCCACACTTGCATTGTGTATTCTTTTTTCCCACCATGTTACTTTTTCCATATTCTTCTACCTTCTCAACCATCATCATCTCGTTCTTGTCTTTTCCTCTCGTCCTTTCATCCATACTTCCTACTCCCCGCAGCATCCTACCAGCCACCTACCCTATTCCTTCCATCTATCCTTTGTTCCTCTTCATTTTTACATTTGGGATGGTGAGGGATGCTTTGCCTGTCATACCACCTTTGCATCACCTTTTGAGAGAGAGGGGGGGAGAGAGAGAGAGACGCAGAGAAAGAAAAGGAGCGAGAAAGGAAAAGGGGATTGGGAGGAGGGAATGAGAGGAGCAGGGAAGAGAAAAGGGGCCAGAGCAAGACAAAAAGGAAAGATCATGCTGCTTCCTGGCTTAATGAACATGGGCAACGGATGATCACAATAGAATACATTATGCTCTTGTTAGTAGAGGCAATCAATTAGTAGAGAGCACACCACTGGCACACCATCTTTCCCGCTTGGGCACTGGCTCATTCACAGCCCAAACGAGTGGCCCAAGGAACCCCCTCGCCTCGCCGTTTTTTCCCACCCTCACTGCCCAGCGGCCACAAAAGCTTTGATTTAATTCCTCCATGTGAAAAGGGACACTGTTGAATTTGCATTTCCGCCGCATTCACTCCACCTTATTTGAAATATTAGTCAGGTTCCGCTACAGTCAAAGGTCCTGGCTCAATGTAAAATGTTCGTGTGTGTGTGTTTGAATATGTGTATACACGTAATAGCATATATATTAACCACAATTAATCCACAAAACCTGGTTCCATTTATACAAATGTTAAAACCATTCAGTGGTTTCACGATAACAAATGTTCAAATTCTGCATCTAACTGAGGTCTCACGCTTGGCAGCCATCTTGGCCAGCCTCCGTACAAAGGCCCTTCAGAACAGTTACAAGTGGCAGTGGTTGAAATGTTCCCCTATGAAAAGGGACAACCCTTCAAGACCCTCATACGCCATTAGCTGATGTCGATGGTGTTTACATTATGACCGGACATTTCCAACATGGCGTCTTTCGCTGTTGTGATTACTGTTGTGGCAATCCTAGTATTATCACAATGCCATCTGATGAAGATAGAAAAGCATGGACGCCCGCAAATTCGTTAACAACTTCATGCTATCAATTAAGTCATCTAATTGAAAAGAGCACTGCTTTGGTACTGGCCGCTAACGTTAGCGGTTCTTTATGGGCTAACATTAGCAAACCATGCTCTTACCCTGCTAGTCTGAACTGATATTATAGGAGATATTGGACTATAGTTACATTTTGGGCTTCATATGCCATCAAAGCGGGGATGCAACATTGAAATATATCAAAATGTTGACTGTAGAAAATGTCGACTGCAGTAGGGGCAAGGGGTGTATTGGGATTGGGCCAAAGTCAGCTTATATACATGTATTATGAACGTGATATGGCACCTATTGTAGAAATGTTGATACAATAGACTACGTATGACACACACAAATTTCAACGTATCCATGATTTGTAGACATGTAAAATACCACATTTTATTCCGACGAGTGAGCTGGTACCCACTAAAGCTCAGCTCCACAGGATGGGAATCAGACATGACAATGTCTCTGTGACTGACAATGACAATTGCATACGAAATTGTCACTCAGGTCCCATCAGCAATTCATACAGTGGTTGGGTGAAATTCCTTCATCCTTTTACCCCCATGTTTTCTTCTTCTTTTTTGTGTCAGCTAGCGGAATAGCTCCAGATAATGGCAGCAATCTATATTGTGAAAGAGGCAAGGAGTAGTTCTGCCTTAACACAGGCACAAATCACTGCTGTCTGGCTGAGGATCTGTAAAAGTGTCGGCGATGAGTAGAACACACTGCTTTCACTGAGGAACTTCGCTGTGATTCCAGGCAGAGGTTAGAGATGGAGGAAACAAAAGGAAATGAAGGAAAGAGGGAGAGAGGAAAATTGTATTAAGACTCAGGATGCAGGACTTGCTTGTGTGTGCTGAGAGGAGGATGGCCTCAGGTTTAGGTTCAAGGAGTCTGTTGTTGCTGGATTTGCCAGGGCGTTTACACTCTATGGCCATCTGGAGATGCGTGTGCATGCGTGTCTGTGTGTGTATGTGTGTATCTATTTGTGTGTATTTCAGACACATTTCCTGTCATGCTATGGGTAGCTTTGAACCCAATTAGTTAGAGTCACATTTATTCTACAATACACATGGTGACACTCTTGAGTCAACAGGTGCAATATGTAAGAATTTTGGTTGCAAACATTCAAAACGTAATTAAAACTATCAACAGAATGTGAAGGAAGGTTTTTGTGCTATAACATCTGTGTGTTGTGTTGCAAGGCATGTTTAGCATGCTAACCAGCTAGCACATTCCCGGTTTGAACTCCTGTGCTAGCAGTGGAAACACCAACACTTTGCTGATGCTCCGAGCTCCCAGTCCGGACTACTAGCTGTGCAGGGAACTGACTTAACTAGCAAACGGTAGCTACTGTTGGCAGCATTTAGTGATTTGCTGCCCCCTTTTTGTTTTAAGTTACTGCACTTTTAAACAAGCTGAAAAGAAAAGCAGCATGACTGAAAAAAGTTTGTGCTTCTCGATAAAACATGCACCATTTAGTCATTTTTTAGTGCTAACATTGATCTAAAGGAAACACCTATTAAGGCTAAAATTTAAATAAATCTTTTCATGTATTATAATGTCTGATTTGGACCCTTTGCGATGTTAACACATAATGCTACCTTTCTTGTGTGTTTGGCTGTGTATGACCTTATGCTTGTGTGTCTTCCTTTTGTGTATTTCCAGTTTGCATGTTCAATCCCACAATACTCGTGCAGTTTGTACCAATACAAAATAACACACGTCGATTAGATTGAACATAAAAATACAAGGCTCCTGCTCACAGTCCACATACTCTGTCTATAAGAGTTTCTTCACTAACACATGGATGAAAAGGAAATGCATCACAATGTACATATATTCTTTTGTTACCTGAGGAGCTGTAAAGTGGATTTTATCTCTTTGTACACTGAGTGCATGTGTAGAAGTGTTTTGTTGGTCTTCAAAGTGCCTCAGAATAGTGCAGGGTTGACCTTTAAAGGAGAGAGAAAAAAAAAGCATTGCATTTTCCTCAGAATCTCAGTGTATACTATATGCAGACTTGTTTGTTTGTGTCTGTTGGAATATTAAAGTGCAAGTGCAAAATGCTTATAATGTATTCAGTGTTTTTAGGCTGCAGAGGGCATTGTGTTCTCGCTCCACTTCGAAAGTTGAAATGTTGAACAGCTAATGGAAGGGGAGCAGGAACAGTAACACGGGGCCTGAGAGGGAGGGGTCCACGCACTATCTGTTTTTAAGTAATGCATCCGACCGAGGTTTTGGTAAAATATGAGACGAAGTGTTGAGAAATGTAAAAAAAAAAAAAAAAGAGAAGAACAAGAATCCCCATAGCTGTTTCATGGAAAGAGGTTAAGACACTTGGCAAAACTTGGCATTGAAAAGAAAACCTGACCTGACACATTGGCATTGGAACATTTGTATTGGAAGAAGTTGTATTGGCACTCAGAGAAGTCCTTGCCCCTTTCTGGAAAAAAAATTGAGACCACACAAAACATTCAAGATAAAAAAGACACAGTTTGTGTTCTGTTTGTGTTGCATCTTTAAATCCTGAAACATTTTAGGCTTCGGGTAAAACTGAAAACCAGATATAATGTCAGCAGTACATGTTTCTGCAATCCACAGATATGTCCATGGTTGACATTTGCACCAACGTTGCATGTCACTTTCACATTATGCTCATTAGCCACCTTTCACATCAGAATTTAGAGGGGATGGTGGGGCTGTCATTACAAGCCAGCAATGCTGCCGAATGACCACTAGATTTTTAAGGACACCTGGGAACATTTCTAAACATTTTTGTGGTGACCAAAACCAGCTTTTTTCACGATAAGTCAGACTATCTCCATTCATGATCCTGGCGACCAAAAAAAGGTATTTTAAGCCAAGCCATGATTTTTTTCCTAACATTTATTCTGGCGATTGGGTTGAGTTTTCCCTCGACCTTATGTATCTCCTTTGCTTTGCGGTAATGTCTGTTCCTCTCTTCTTTATACGTTCTCTTGATGATCTCCTCTGCTCTCTCACTGCTGGATCTACATGTACAGGTAGTCATGCTGCTGACATTTGTGTCCAAGCTGGGCCCAGTGACATGGCCTTTACCACCCCTCGCTGGGTGTCCCTTAGCCGGCTCTACCCCCTACTGTCGTTCTTAACCCACCAAGTCCTCTTCATCAGCGTGCACATGAATGTGTGTATGTTTGTGTGTGTATTTGTGTGCGTTGGAACCATTCTGTGTGTACAGTGTCTGTGTTTAAACCATGTCCAGACCAGCCATGTTCATGCTTGCCTGTAGCCTGTGTGCGCAGTAGGGGACACAGTATGGAGCAAGCCTCTCTCTCTGCTGAATGCAGGGTGAGCAAATACAGTCACTGTGGGCTGTGAGGTAGTGGGGCACACATGGGAAAGAGGTTAGCTCATGCTGGTGTGATAACGGATAAATCGGTCTTAAATTGGATTTGTTGTTACAAAATGCTTCAAACTTTCATTTTTGTAGAAAGAAACACTAACTTCTTCATGAATGCAATGGACATCTTACCTACACTGTTCACTATAGATTTTTTTGGAAATGTTTTGACCGTCTGCGCTACAGAATTTTGGAGGGCTACTACGTGCGCAGACAAAGTGCAAAGCCTCATTGTTCTTCTCCTCAAACACACATACACAAAGATACAGACACGCTCACCGTCCCTGCAGCCATGGCAATGGAGAATGCTGAGGTTCAAGGTCATTTCAAGTATTCAGCAGCCTGGGGCTCTCCATTGTCAGTGCAACACATCCTTTTTGCTCACACATGCACTCAGATGCGTGCGCAAACGCACGCACGCACAACACATTGTGGTAGGCGTACATTGTAACAATTGCATCCGTGAGAGCAAAGGGTCTGTCAGGTGAGAACATGACACTTCGCAGGTCCATTCATATACACAAACAGTCACAGGTGTGAATCTTCAATAGAGACACAATTATCCATTTTTGTTCCTAACTGTCCGGACATGAAAGAATGAAAGGTATGGCTGTTGGACAATTGCCATTTTCTGTCATCATTGCTGTGATTGTTTACTCTTCATGCTCTAAGGTCTACAGATTGGGCACTATTGTCTAAAATTTTGGTAAACAGTCACCACTGTTTGGTACGGACTGATTACTTATATTTGGCTTCTATTCAGTAAATGATTGAGACTTTGCAGAAATAGAAGAGATGGAGTTTTTAGAGAAAGAGCGAAGGTGAGAGAGAGAGAGAGAGAGAGAGAGAGAGAGAGAGAGAGCAGCAGTGGGTGTGATTAGCTCCTTTGTTGGAGGTCTGTTGAGCTTCATTGGCTCCAGAGAATAGGTTCCTAATGAACCCAGCCAAGCTTGGACCAAACTTTGTGCTGAAGACAAACTAAGTTATGGTGGTCTGGCGGAGCGCTGAGGGCGAGCCGACTGATATACAACGCCTGGACATATGGTCCCCCCATCAGGGCCTCTCCCAGCCACTTTCTCATGTCCTGGCTTCTGTGTGTGTCTGTGTGTGTGTGTGCGCGCTTTGGTGTGTGGCTGTGTCAGAGGAGATACACAGAAGAAGAATATTTATAGTAAGATATTTCTATATTTGTTTGATAGCTCATTGCAATACAGAAACAGAGAGCTGGAAGAGAAACACAGAGAGTACGGGGGGGCAGAAGGAGGGGGGAGAAAGAGAGGCTGGTTGATGCTTACTGAAAGCGACAGAGGAGAGAGGGCTGCAGGCTTTGTCTTTCCAGCTGACCCCAATACAGAATCCTTTCTGACACGTCCTACAAGACATGGAGTAACTGAGTAAATCAGGCCAACCTGGTTGTGGTGTAGCAGTGACTGCACCATAACAGATGCGATATGGATGAGAAGCACATGGTATCAAGATGAACTCATAACACAGAGAAGAATAAAAAAGAAAGAAGGCCTATATTGCATGTTGCAAAAGAGAAGGGTTAGCTCCACAGCTCTTTTTGTGTGTTTTCGTAAGTCCATGCATGTGTGGCCATATGTAAAGAGGAGGCGCAGGTGAGCCTGAGTGCGCTTTGAGGCTAATTGTTTGGGTCAGGGTGGGAGCGTGGGGACGGATGGCTTCCGTGTCCACCAACAAGGCTCTCGGTAACTGAGCCGGCGAGGGGGAGAATGGGCCCACTACAGGGCCACACAGCAGGCTCAAACAACACTTATTCTACTGGCCAAACTGTCAGCCAGAACAACTTCATTGTGCCTAAAATTGGAGTTGAAAGCAAGGCAGAGACTTGGGAGGGGTAGGGGCAGTGGAAAGTAGGGAGAAAGAAGGGGAGGATGCAGGGAGAGAAGGGGGGTCTGTGGGAACCCGGGGGACTGGAAAAGGGGGAGTCCAAGAGAAAGTGCAGTCTTGGGGATGAATAGGGTCAGACGGTGTGAGTTCATTTCAGTGAGGAGAATTCCCATAGATCCTACACCAGGGGCAGGCAGCCAGGAGCAAGGCAGTGGCTTGAATGGAAATTTATTTAAATTCTGGAAAGAGGGGATGAACTGCAGCAATTTTGTATTCTAGTGTCTGTACCACATTTTGTTCACACTATTCATCCATGATAAGAACAGTTCTCAGACAATGGTGACATAACCAGCTGATGGCACTACATGCAGCATTTTAGTAATGTGCAACTCACTCAACTGCTGCTCTTAAATTTTGAATACATTTTTTGTCGACCTGAGTACAATTGAAATCACGTAACACTGGTTCTCCTTGTGTTGCAGCCTCTCCATCATTATCTCATGCCAATACTATATATGCATATTTCTCAAGCTTATGTAATAAATAACTGTGCCACACACACACAGGCTACCCACAAGTATTAGACACTTCCCTGCAGGATTTCCCTGCCTTGGACCCCAGGAGGGAACCCAGCCCCTGGCTTTGAACTGTGATTTGTATATAGTACAACAGAAAGTCTCTTTAGACTGACACTAAACCAGTCTAAATCAGTCCAACACTGATTTACGTCACCCTCTTTGTCTCTTCTCTCTTCTCCTGCTGGCTATTTCAAATTCATCTTCCTGCCCTTGGTAACTACTGCAAAAGGGTGAAAAAGTTTACTTAGTCACACTGAGTTTAGGGAGATGAGGAAAGTCTGCGATTGTGTGTGTGGGCGAAGGTGTGTGTGTTCAGTCCTGCACGTCAGTGTGGTTTGCCCGTGTATGTGTGTTTGCGTGCTTGCGCGTGTGCGAAATGTACACACACACACCCCTGTTTGATCCAGAGCTAGCCCTGCAGCTCCCAGAGACTCAACAAAAGGCCTCCTCTATCCATTGTATGAGCTGTGTGTTTCCCAGGAGAGCTCGGGCTCAGTGAGAGAAGGGCCCCAGATCACTTTCTCCTGACATGGATGTTTATTCGCTCTATGGTCCAGCAGAACACCCTCCAAAAGGACTGGCCTTAGCGTTTTGACATGCATGACACATAGTTTGGGAAAAGAGAAGAAGGGATAGACGGAAAGAAAAATAGAAGTGAAAAAGAGTGTCTTGACAGATGAACAGACATGCAAGACGGACAGACGGAGGAAGGACCTGTCTGCGAAGGTGTTCTCAGTGCACTCATATGAAAAAGAATATTCATTGTATTCTCCACCATTTTATTTGCTCCTTGTCTTTACACTAGTCAGCTTTCTTGTCAACCTTGTTCATGAATGTAGATCCACCCTGTGGGTGGGTAGAGATTTCCCCCTGATCTTGACAAGCTCTCCCATCCCTGACTGCATACTAATTCCTCCAGAACTACTGAACCAACGCAAAACAAATACAAATTGCCACGGCTGCTCTTCATTGCTTGAGAAGCATGGTCTTGGGAGGTTAGGAGATAGAAGCTGTCTATTGTGGGTCCGTGATTAATCAGATTGTCCGCTGTGGACAGAGAAGCTTACAGGGACAGCTGTTGTAGTCGGATATATGATATCTTTAGGAATCCGTCAATATGTCTGAGTTTAAAATCCTGAGCTAATGAAGGATCGACTCATTCATTCAGCAGTCAATTAAAAGTCCATCAAACGTTCAATGCGATCAGTCGGACAACAGCTGATTATGACAATGGCGGGTTTTCAGGTTTCGAGGATGGCTCTGTGTTTATAGACAATGATCTGTCCCCGGCTGCGCTCTCTTCACCAGCTGTCTTTATCTAAGAGTTTGAGTGCTATCTATCAGCGTACTTCACTTTCTTCGGCAGTATCTAAAAGTTTCCTTGAGATTGAGAGTGCCTGCGGGGTCGACCATAGATCTCAGTAGAGCTGCAGAAGCCGACAGTTGAAAACAAACATGGTAGGCTGATACCATCTAATCTGTTGAACACCATTATCGTCTAAGATATCGCTATACTCCCCTTCCATACCCACACGCACCCACCCTCCAAACTAGACTTTCTCTCTCTCTACACCCTTTGAGGTAAAAGCTTGTGTGTTGAGGCTGAGAGTGAATGTAAGCCATTGTTATGGTGTAACCGGACTCCACAGCAGGTTGTTTGATCCTGTTTTGGGCCTGAAAAGGGTTTTTTTTTTTTTTAAACTTGAACCATCACATCAGCTGAGAGGGTCAGACAACAGACTCTATTTGTAGAGTCCTCCGTCTGTCTGCTTCGTTTTTTTTCTTTCTCCTTTTTCATCCTCACTTTGTCTCTCTTTGTCAGTCTAAATCTCTCATCCAGATTTAGGTTTGAGTCCGAAGCTTTAATTACCATAAAGAGGAGCATGCAGTCGTTCACATACAGTACTTAGACACAAACGTATGCTTTTAGGCACACTCTGTCGCTCTCAATTTCTCCCTCGTTCTCTCTCCCTTTTTCTTTAAACAGGATCTTCTTGTACCTCTCTATCCGTTCAGACACTGGGATTGTATTTCTCACTTGCACCGCCTGGTATTTCAATCGCAAAAGAGGATGCTCCTGGAACGTGTTTAAATGACAAAAGCTTTCGTAAATTGTTTAGTTAACCCACAATACTTCCCGTGATACATCCAAGCTCTCGTTTTGTTCCTGTTTACCCAACATCTTTTCATTATTTTACATTACAACATAAAACCATGCACCGTATTGTCGAATGTTTTGGGCACTGACTTGCACTTCGACGCCTTTGTTACTGTTTTGGCATTGTGTTCTCAATTTATGATCTGTTTGGCGTTCGGTGCGGACAATGTGCATGCAAATACCCTCGTCCCATTATGCCGGCTGTCTTTGTATGTCAGCTTTCTTCCCTAAGAGGTATAGATGAAGAGTTGGAGGGGGGATGGAATGGCGCTGTATATTTTTTTGAGGGAGATTTGTGCACATACGCACACACACACACACACACACACACACACATGCACCCATCTGTGGCCCCAACCCATTTCAGACGTGAGAAACTGTACCTTCATTTGCATAAGAATAATTGACACTTCAAATTAGCCTTCCAATCAAAGAGGATTCTTTTTTTTTTCCAGCATATGTGCAGGCACTGAGCACTGCCATACTGGAGAATATGAAAGGGAGGGCAAAAGAGAGCACGGATGGGAGGGGACGCGTCATAAAAGATTAACCCTTTCATTTCCCCATCTCAGAGTAGAGAATTTGATGTGCCTTTTTATTGGAAAATATAACCTGATATACAGTAAAACAGACTTTTGTAGGGGGATTAGAAATTATTTCTACTCTAAATCAAGGGATCCTATGACTGCCTGGTAGGGCAAAATGTTTTTTCTGATTGATGGGTATTTACCTTTGAAAGGTTTAGGTGCACTGACTGGGTTACGTGCACTTTTTACACATCTATATTCACCTCAGTGGCAATGAGCGCAGGCCAAGAAAGCGAGTGCTATTAAGTAGAGTGTGTAAGTGTGTGTGTGTGTGTGTGTCAGTGTGGATGTGTGTGGATTGAGGATTTGCTCACATTAAACCATTAAAGCAAGTGCAATGTTGAATTATTGATAATGGCTAATGAAAAGGATCAGTTCAGGATAAACTACAGGCTTAACCATAGCCCTGAGGGCTAACACACACATACACACACACCCAAACACGCATACACACACAAGCCATTCATTTCCCCTGTTAAACATCTATTTTAGGTTTTCTGACTCAAGCTTTAACTTTAACTTGGTACTGGTTCTGTCTAGATAGCAGTCTTCATTGCTCTGTTGCAACCCATTCAAGTTAAGGGCAACAAAGGCCCCAACACTGGGACAAGATAGCTGCTGTGTGCTTCCAGGCCTCCCCAGTTGACAAGCAGAGAGTCTTTTTGAGGTTGAGCCGGTTTTCGGGGAGAATAAGGGACAGGGATTCAGTTTTGGGGGGAAGGGGATAGAGAATGGGGGTTGAGGGTTTGAGGGAGGAGGTGGGGGGGACTCGGCGCCAGCCCCTCTGAAGCGCTCAGCATCCCCCCGCTTATAGGATGGCGGATGTGTCTGGGGGTATCCATGACAACACTGCTGCATGCCAGGGACAGACCACGGCAACATGGCCAAGTAGAGTTGGTGTCTGTGTGTGTGTGCACAGATCCATTAAGGCCCACATATCTCGGTGACATTAATATTCACTCAATCAGACGGGGAAGCTGCTGCAGCCTCAATCAGTTTGCTGTCAGACAGTCTGTATGGCAGACTCCTTTATTTCAGCCTTTGACTCAGAGGCTCAACATGCCCACTATATATCCTCTCTTTTAAGTGAATATAAGCCTGTTTGTGTAGTTGACACAACTGTCAAGGAAAAACGCCTCCTCGCTAATGGTTTGGCATAGCACAGTTTTTTCATGTACTATATATTCTATACTTTCACAGACACACACACACACCCACACACACACACAGACAGGGGTGCACCCTCACATTCACTCAGGTCATGAAGCACAGGTCAGGACTCTCTTACTATCCAACAAACATGCACACACTCTCACACACAGACTCCCAGAATCACACCAGTAGCTCTTGCACAGATCAAGCTGTGTTATAATAATCCCATCTGGGACGACCTGGATTCTTACTCAGAAAGTACCCACATAATGATGCTCTGATGAGTTCCTGTGTGCGCAAGTTCACACACACGTCTGTGGGTGTGTGTCTGTAAAAGAGAGAGAGAGAAAGAGAGAGAGAGGGAGAGAGAGAGAATGTGCTTCATGTGTCATGGGTTATATACTGTTTTATATTTTAAACCCATATTCCAGCCCACACACACACACACACACACACACTCTCACACACACATGCACATAGACTCAAACTCAGATCCTGTGGGAGTGTATTTTTAACCCTGACTGCCTGTGCATTTGCTGAGGGGTTAAAGGCCCGAATGGTGAATCAAGTAAATAATTCACAATAGCTGAAACTCTTTCGATGTAACCTCTGAATGAATGGGGGAGGGAGACCAAAGAGACTTAGTTATGTAGTGGCACACAACAGACCTGTCCAATCCCACTTAGTGTTTTGACTTTACTGTACAAAGTATAGTGAAACATGTAGGTCAAAAAGCATTTCCCAATATGTCATAGAGGAATCTCATCATCGAAAAAGAAATGCAGCATCTGTAAAATGTCTACAGCGATATAAATGCCTTGCATGTTTACTACTGCATGTTTACATTTAAAGCACTAAACATTATGCCTATCCTTTGTTTGCAGGTTGGATGGAGAGCTCATGGATCTTGACCCAGAAACAAATGGCGTAATGACGGGAGTCTCCAGGCTAAAGACGTCAAGGATATTCAACTGATCTGAGAGGTGACTATGCTCTCTTCCTTCAAGCATTACTGTTTCTGCCCTCTTATTATATGGGTTATATTTTTTACAAAAATTCCATGCTATGGATCAGCGGTCCCTGCATCCCATTTCTCAGAGAGTTCTACATGAAGGTGTCCGCGAGACATTTCTTTTGAGTGACATTGCTTCTGTCAAACGGCTGATTGAAGGAGACACAGAGAGAAATGCTGTGCTAATGAAATCGTCTGACCCACATCCTTTAGTGCTATCCTTTCCTCCTAAGACACTGAAAGGGCATTTATACAGGTAAACCATGACTGGTCCCTAAAGCGAAAGAGGTTTTTTTGCAGAAGGAAGAGGAACATTCATTATTTACTATACTGGGGTTGCTAGACACTTAGGAGATAATGCAGTGCTTCAAGCATACAAAACATAGAGCCTCCTCGGTGCTGGGGAGGCCATTGTTGTGTGTTTTGAACATGTCTGTTTCCATCCATACTGACAGATGAAAAAGAATATGTCTCCCTAAGGTTCAGAAGCACGGACAGAGATAGACAGAGAAAGAAGGAGAGGGAGAGAATGGGGTGGTGCTGAGGTGTGTGTGTGTGTGTGTGTGTGTGTGTGTGTGTGTGTGTGTGTGTGTGTGTGTGTGTGTATGTGTGTGTGTGTCAGCTGTGTCTTTGTGCATGTTTGGTATTCATGTCTGTGCATTTGTGTACATGTGTGTCTATTTATTCCCCCCAGTCTGTTTGTTGGTATCTGTGTGTACAGCAGTAGGTGTCTAAACCTACTTCAGTCCTGGACTGTATAATGTAAATGAAGTAGTCTGACACATAGTGCATGCACATGTCTGTACCTGTATGTATGCGTGCATGTGTATGCATCATGTTTCTTGTGTATAAGTAGTCTGTTCTAGCTCTGATAGGCTTCAGTCGAGTCATATATTCTCTGCAGATCAGCATCAGCATCAGTTGCCTCCTCATGGAGAGTGGAGACATCTGACTGCGGTCTACTGGGAGTAGTTAGCAGAAGGAGAGCAAGGCATACAACTCCTCCACCCTGTTATCAGACTTGGGGTAACACCAGGCACTACTTTCTGCCTTTGTCAGTTTCCCCGGGGAGACTTTGACATGAAATCCTTTTTTGTGGATGAGGGGAGACCACTCCCAAATATTTCTGTATTTTTCTGCATAACTGCGCATTGTGTAGGAGAGCATGACAACTATCCATGTTTGTGGATGTGGTCTGGGAAAATCTGGGTCAACTGGCATTGAAGCATCCTCAAAATTAGAACGATAAAAGAATTAAAGAAGTTTTTTTGATTATTATTACAGTTCAATTCTGGATGTTATTTAATGAGTTAGGGTTAGGGTTATTTTTTTTCTTTTTTTTTTTACAACTGTTTCATTTTTCACGTTTGCTATTGATACCAGTTGCTAACAGTATAATATTCACCAAACCTAAGGAATACATGTTTCTGCAAACCATGGATGTGTTGAAGCTTTACATTGCTTTAGGATGCAACTTTACGTTTCCTTAGGATTTTCTGTGCGTATTACCTGTGAGGTTTAGGCACAAAAACCACTTGGTTAGGTTAGGGACAGATAATGCTTTGGCTTAAAATACCTGTTTTGGTTGCTACAAACATGGCTGGAGATGTCTCGAGGTCTCGTCAAAAACACCTGCGCCACAAACACAGCTGGAAATTGTCCTGAGGTCCCCTTGAAAATATTCAGCGGGTTCACACTTACAAATGTTGAAAAACTGCGGTGACTGACTTGGCAGCTTTCGTGCCTGTAACTCTACCACCATCCCCTTTCCATGTAGATATGACAGCTCATAAGCATGTAATGGGAAGGTCAAATGACATGTTTTGTAGAAATGTCACTATCTTACTATGCAACGTACTAATGTGAGTGTATCGATGGCTTGCAGAAAGACTGCCAACATTTTCAGCAGTGTCAGTGCAAAAACACCAAGATGCTAACATTGGTAGACACAGAATGTGTGGAGCAATGGATAAATGGATGATCAGAGATATAACTACCAACACGAGCACCACTCACCACCAATTTGGTTCAATTAAACTGAGTAAATCTGGCAATTACAGTAAATGAATGCCAATTCTTTGCCTTCACTTCAAATTCCTGTAAGTGGTTTGAGTCACTAAGAAAAAACTTGAGTAACTAAACTGTAAACAAACATGCTGCAATGTCTTGTGGGTCTGCTGTAAAGTTCTGTTCACTAGAGCTGTCTCAAAATTTCTATCTCTTCAGTGAATGTGGACAATGAAAAGTTCTCACAACTGAAAGGATGAAGGCCAAAACTATAAATCTTGTTTATACCAACAACTTGTCGTGATCACTTTGAATCCTGCAAGCCACACATACATGACTTTGTGACATTTCAGGCCAGACCCCAATCATGATGTTGAGATGTATTGCTGTTGACAGCTGAAAGAAACTTTAAGTTAACTTTAGATGTCCCAGATTCTACGTCGGCAAACTGACATATATCACCACTCCCTTAAACACATGACCACAGCAGCGTACCAGTGACATGTGTACTGGATCTTTATAGTATGGTCACAGTTTGGTTAGGTTTAGGCACTAAAACTACTTTGTTAGGTTTATGAAAACATTGTGGTTTGGTTTAAATAAGTATGTTACTTATGTAACTTAAGTCATGCATAGGTTATATACATAACTTAACTGAGGTTATGTGAATTTTTGTTTCACGGGGGACACATAAGTCCTTTGCTTGTTTACCCAAATATCCACCCCAACCTCTTCCCTATGCGCCCCTCTTCATACTACTCCACCTGACTTCCTCTTTGGCTCCCGTAATAATTACTATGGCCATGCACAGTCCACCTATATGGTCGTTTTTTCGATGAGTACTGGCTGAATATATCATCACCTGACTAGGTGATTTCCAAATCCTTAGTCTAATGTAACCAATATAGCTGAGTTACTAGAACCATCAGCAACGCCCTGGACCCACAAGCATACACATACACGCACACTGCGGACATCATCCTTATATATAGGCGTGAAACTGCAGTGTCAGCAGAGAAGATGAGGAGGATGCAGAGAGAGGCACATGTAGCTTTGACTAAGATCAGCTGCCACAGATAGACAGGCAGGCCAGGCAGGCAGCGTGTGCCCTTGAGGTGCTCTGAGCAGGCAGAGTGGTATGCTTGAGTTGTCTGAATCCACCTCCCTTCATCTTTTGGAGTTGGGTTGAGTTTGGCTGTTGATGTCCCAGCGACCCTGTACCAACCCCAAACTGTTCTGTACTGTCAACCAAACATCAGAGAAATTTGTTGAAGGAGACAGTCCGGCCAAAAACGTACTTTTGTATATTCAGAATTCCTGATAAAAACTGAGGGGAGTTGCTGACCTATAACAACTTGCAAGGGACGCGTCCTTTTTGAAGAGGTTTCAAGTGCCTGACAAGATAATTTAGCAAATACATTTCGAGCAAACCTTTCGGAAACACTTCTGTTGAAGTCACGGGATCCTAAAATGACGTGTTGCACTGCCTTTGTTCTCTGATGCAGACAATGACACTGTACATTGAAGATTTAACTGAGTCAGTCAGGCTTCCTTACTGTCTAAAATGACCCCAGCTGTTCTGTACAGCCTATACATTCATATTGGCCCCCTGAATACCTCCCATGCTTGTCACCAAACTCTATAGTTTCAGGGAAATGTAATACCATAATGTCTTTCTGGAGGAAGGGAGTGTCGGGTATGGCCAGAGTAACGTAGGAAGGGCTGGAGGTGCAGGTAACCCAGGTTAGCCTGGGTGTAAAGGGGATCCGATAAGGCGTTCCCCAGACCCTACAGTCTCTTCTATGAGAGAATAATAAGCAGTTGTAACCCTGAGACACTCCCAGGCCTGTGTCCTCAGCTACAAAAACCTTCAGCGGACGTCTTATCAGGTTCTAAGGATATCACGTAAGACAATACATGTGAGAAGTGCAGAGGGAACAATGGGAGGAAAGTGCAGTGTGATATGAGGGGGACTAATGTCAGCGGCTATTGTTGAGGCCTTTGTAACCGTCAAGTACACCGGGAACTCACAGCTCACTGAACTCCTTTCATTCAGGGATCTTGCTTTGGGATGTGATGAAACTCTGCAACAAGTGCTGTCCCTCATGCTTTAGCAATGGCAAACTGTATCCACAGAGGTTGCGTTTTTTTAGGTAAACTGTAACTAACAGGTTTCTTTTCAAGTTTTTCATTGTGCTTTGATGTAATAATACGTAATAGATGTTAATGGATAAACTGAGATTTCCAAGATGTCTTTGAATTGTTTTCAATCATTTTCATATTTCTCTTTCTTAGGTAAATTAATCCTCCTGATCGACTCGAGAGGAGCCTGGATTTCATCAAGACAGGTGCTTCAAGGTGGCAGCCATCGGAGCTTCACATTACTCTCGACGGCACTTGGACCTGCACTGCACTCTTTATTTCTGTCATCTGGTTATATGAGTTTGTTACCTTTGTGACCGTGCAATAATATACCAATGCATTTATTTTTTTAATGGAGGAATATGGTGGTAGAAAATGGACTGAAAATATTCCCCACATTGAAACTTGTATTTATTTCATGTAATTGATTGAGTTTAACAAGTATATTTTTTGACAGCTAAATAAAGGCTTTTTTTCTCCTTTAAGTGATGTTTCAGTTGAGTTATTTTCCTCCTTGCTGTGTAGTGCTTTGGCACTCCAGGTAAAGAACAATGTGCTTGACATAATTGGGTCCTATTTGGTTATGAAAAGAGCATGCGTGCTGATAAAAGCTGGCAGTGTGATCAAAGCGTTGTGCGTCCTGATCAAAATCATACACCTGACACAGTTGTAGTTTATCCAGACAGACTTACGAAATGTGGGGGAAACAGATCTCAGACAGTACCCAGAAGCCTCCATTCCAGATCGTACGTGTTTTTGGTGTACTAGTCTGTCTGTCAAATCAAATGCACTTGTTCAGAATATGAAACAACAATTAAAAACTAGAACGATTCTGTGCTTCTTTCCGACACCTTTTGTTGCCTTTTCTATTCCTTGCTGCATGTCAGGTTTAAAGAAAAATCTCACTTTTGTCTCCTTGTCAAAGTTTCCCTAAAATTCTACAACAAAAAGGCTCAAAAGTAGGATCCATGAAATATTTGACAAATTGTTTCTTATGGGAAAGAGGCCTAATTTTTCTCCATATTCTATCTTTCATTACTCTCCATCCATTTTTATGTGCCTCTCCATGTTCCCTTCTCCTTCCTAATCATATTAATTCTCTGTCCCTCCCTACTTAACATTCATTCTCACTATTTTTCTCACGCTTGCCCCATCTTCATTTCCTTTACCAGCATCACTCTTCCCCTCTTTCCTACAACCGTCTTTCAGTCCCGTCTGTCCCCCCTTGTCTTCCCCCACCCTTACCCATTCTCTTTCTACCTTTCTCTCTCCCTCGCCCTCTCTCTTCCTTGTCTTTCCCCCCCTCTCAGATGTCAGATCACAGTCTAGTCTTCCGCTTGCCCTGTCATCACATTTTTCACACAACCCCATCCCTTAATTGGGCCTGTATCATCATATCATATCATGTAGAATATCTGATCACAGCGAGAGATGAAAGATGGCCTCCACCTATCCCCTCACCGACAGACAGACACGCACATACTGTAGTCTCACACAAACACAGACAGCCGAGCTCACACAAACACGTCAGTGGTCGTATGGGACAGGAATCTAAGGTGATGGCTGTGTCTGTGCACATTTTTACACCTCATGTTTGCACCAAGTTGTTGATGTGATTGTTACAGCATGACAGGCGAGATGGTGTGTTTTCCAAGAGTGTCCAATGATGTTTGCATCAACTGCTAGTGGCTTTTGTGACGAGACAAAGGATGCCCTGCAGCCAGCAGTGTCACATCTACAGGTAACTAGCAAAATACAGGAAACATCAATAAAAAGTGTCCCGGGAGTGCTAAAATAGCTCCAACATGTCTTGGCATCAACATGACGGATGCAACACAAAATCTTGTGCAAGATATCCAGTCATTCCTGATGCTGGCAGAAAATGCTTCACTTCAATATTCTGGAACAAAAAGCCCACGTAATGAAAAACACTGCCATTGGATACTGATTGATATTTCCTTCATGTTCTCCGATGGCTTCTTCTATCCACAACAAAAGTGGCAATGACAAAGATCAGTGTTAATTTTTACAGCATTTTTAGATTTAGCTTGAGTCTTACCGGCCGTCCACACCAAGAACAATACCTATAACCATGACTATAACAGTAAGCATGTCAGCATCTACACTGGCGAACAAAAAAGTAGAGTCTGTAGACAGTGTCGTCAAGCACGCACTTCACGCTCCAGCTCTGTCGGCAGCTTCGGAAAATGGATATTGATGACCTTATAGCCTACCTAACACAGAGAGAAAATAAACCAAAAACCCCAGAAGGATAGGGTTTTATGAAATTCTTCAAAGATGAGAAGAGGAGTTAGAAGAATCCAACACTCTGTTACCACAGTTGTCTTTTGAAGACCAATTCTATTCTTACTTTTGTACGAGTCAACATCAATTATTCTGGCAATTGTCAAAGAGGACATCAGGAAAGACAAATGGACTTCAGTTATATACTTTACATAAGCGTTAAATAAGTTGTTTGAATAAATAAGAGTCATTAGAACAGACCATCCAAAAAATGTTTGATAGATGCCAGCAGTAAGTTTACATAAAAGAGGTAGGCTGCAGTTAGAAACCAGTTTCATAAGGACTCCTGCAAGATTATTTTGTAGAAACATGGCCCCAAAATCAAAATAATTGATGGCCCTGTAAATTCAAATGCATTCTGATGGCTGCCTGTGTTTCTATCGTTCATCAAATCGCTCTGAAAGCGCTGCCGACGATATCATTCATGACTGTCCTGGTTACAGTTGTGGTGTGGACTCCGCAATCCACTTGGGTTTTTTATAGTTAGCCATAGTGATCATTCTTTTTGTAAACAGCCCTTTAGTCTTCAGATGAAAATGCTTAACAACTCAAAATGTTTGAGTCCAGTTTTAGTCGGCAAAAAGTCCTTACAGTTTAGTCAACCTTTCTTTTTTTCTATTTCTCTCTTTAAATGTATTCAATTAGGCTTTCATGCATTAGGAGAACAGGTCTGAAAAGCCAACATGGTCTTCCCCTCCATGTTTCAATGGAACATCACAATATATGATAAAGCATTTCCGACCAAAACACTGACATTGTCTTGCACTTGTATAACATTAATGGTCAAGCCCTGCATGCTTTACTGACAAGCTAGCTAGCACATTAACCTAGCGTTAGCAAATGTTAGCCCAGAGGCAGGGGAAACTGTCTTCCAACCAGGCTAAGCCAACATGGCATGCTAGCAAATTCGCACCAAGCTAACACAGCCGAGTGCCCAGTAACACTGACTTAACGTTAGCAGATTTATATGCTTGATGAATTAGGACACAATTAGCTAACTTACTGTGGCATTAATAGCAGGGTGGTGCTCCTTCAAGTGCTTCTTCAGGTTGGTTGTATTCTACACTGAAGTCTTAGCCACAGGGCGTCTCTCCGTCTCCCTTTATGACACTGCATTGCGTTTTCCTTCCTGCTGAATTGTAAATAAAGTTGGTTCTTTTTGCGTTGAAGCGATCATGTTGTCGTCATTAACTCACTGTCAGTTTGGGACAGTATTACTTGGAATGCATTGTAGCATTATGTAGTACTTGCTATCTTTTCAGTTTTAGCTGAGTTTCAAGGTCCCACTGGATTGCCTGCAGTGGATTCAGATCACCTGTGCGCAGGGTGTGGCTCCTAATTAATGAGTGAAAGCAGCTTGGGGCATTCCCCTCCCAGCCAATCAGGGTGTGACGACGCCCCCTTTTGAAGGCTTAAGAGAGGTGGGGAATGGCAGCCACTTGAGACAGATTCATATTTGGTTTCTGTCCATGACACACTGAAGGCCTCATCCAAACAGATTGTCATCCTTGATGACGAACTTGAGATACAAGGGGAAAGAAAACAGAAAGGCAAACTTGTCCAATGGCAAAGTGAAAGGAGTTAATTGACTATTTTTAGCGGGTGCATGCACCTGCATTAAAAAAAAAACTGCATATACACCCTGATTTTTGTGTAAAAGTGGTATATGTAACCATTTAGATTTATGTTGCCACATCACAAACCACAATATAAAAAAAAACTGAGCTAAAGCCTTGATCTGTACAGTATCCTCCAGCTGCTGAAGTGCTTCTTTTCCTGTGTATCCAAAGGAGCGAACTGGTGAAATGGTGGACAAACAATCTTTCCATAAAAGCACAGTACACCAATGCTAATCCATTGTTTCCATTGTGTCTCACATGTTCCATACACTGTATGCTACTCGCATGCCTCTTAGCATGTACAGTATTGTATGTGCAACCATGTGCAACATATGCTGGATAACACAAATGGTGAATGGACTGCATTTATATAGCTCTACAACACATGCCACATTCACCTATTCACACATATACTGATGGCATGTGATGGTGAGGCTGCCGACCCTCTGATGAGGAGCATTGCAGCGCCTTCTATACACAAAGCTATTCATACATACATTTACAGGAGCAATGTAGGATTCAGGATCTGATCCAAGGACACTTCGAAACAGGTTGTCTACCTCAGCCACAAAGACTCAGGTTAGAAAAAAGGTAACAAGCCTGTTTTCTGTGGGTCTAAACAGATATAAACACATCTCAACCTGTTTGTAGAAATTGCGTTCCCATTATGTGAAATAGTGTTTATATCGAGTGGCTTGCTACATATCTCACCTATACACCTGTATCAGGCCCAACAAGGTCTAAAAAGCAGTTTTTGAAGGTTAAAGGTTTTTTAATTGTATTTTAAAGTTTGCTTCTTCCTGGAAAACCATTAAAAATGTTGATAACTTATCCAGCACATGGGAGCGTATGTTAATTTTCCGTGCAACTAACGCTTTCTTTATTTTATGACACTGCCATGGATGTATAAAAGGCAACAACGTACATCCCACGCTATTGGCTGCTACCTATTTTTTACAGGAAATGCATAACAATAGTGATTCATCTACTTTAAGTTTTTTAAGCAGCTAGAAATAGTTAAGATCATGCTTTTTTTTTCTTTAATTAGAGCCTCAACTTAGAGCCTGTTTCTGTTCTCTCCTGATAGACAAGAACTACATTTTACTAAACTTGGGTTCTAGCTTAGGAATATATGTCTCATCAAGATCTGGGGCTGGAAAACATGCAAAACCATTTATAGAGTGTTAGATGTACTGTACAGCATGGTTTTGTATCTTGACAAATACTAGAAAGAAAATGTTCACCACAGGTCATATTGTGTTTCATTGGCTGGTGGATGAATGCAAAGTGAAATCCAATTGAGACAGATTCAAACATGTGAAGACATGGATCACAGTTTAAATAGGTCTTCCTGGAATCATAATGCAGCTGTCTACATCTTTCAGTACAATTGAATTGAGCCAAGAGCATTTGGGAACCACAAAGATCTCAGATGGCACTTACTTAAGATTGATCTCCTGAAGGCAGTAAAAAATAAATGCAAGAAATCTACTATTGACGCAGAAGCTTTGAACAAAAACCTCTTTTTTATATTAAGGTGTTGTTTTGGCTCTGGAACATGACCTTGGTAGCTTCTGGCAGGGAAAAGTAAAGAATAAAACTTCCAAACTCCATTATGTGATAGAACTTTTTTTTTCTGCTCCTTTCTTTGTCTCCCTCCTCTTTTTTTCCACTAGACGGCACGGTATTTCACTTTTATCTACAGATAGCAGGACTTTGTGTTATCTTATTTTGTTTGGGAGAAGATTCACAAGTACTATCCGCCCCATGATCCCAACAGACGACAAGATACAGAACTCCAGGTCTGCAAACTTCACTGTGAGAAAAATGAGGTCTTACTGAAACTACCTTTGGTGTGTGTTTAACTCTCTGGTTATTCCCTCGGAAGATCTGGAAAGCAAAGAGGCTGCTGGCTGAATAGTATAACAGCACTATAAAATGTAGCTTTTAAAAAGCAGCAGAAGATCACAACTGAAATCTGGTGCTTGAAAAAGGAGTTTGATTGGATTATTCAAGGTTGCTGGGGGTTAAATGGACTTAAGTGGAAAAGCAGATGTTTTCATACAGTCACAAATTAACTGGCTTTCATGGACTTTTCATTCCTCATCAGATACATCGAGCAAAATAACTTATTCTGCAAATCAGTGGTTCCTCATCCCAAAGTACCTCTTCATTGATACCACCTGTCATGTTCCAAAAGTGCTCATTTGAACTGGTTTTTAAACTGAATGTTATTCAACAATATTCACAATATGAAAAAAAAAAAAATTTCATACCATTCAACTGTCAATGTCGAGGTCACGTTGGTCAAATTTGCATTCATTATGTTACCACATACCTCAGGTTCCAACCATTTATACATTACTTTAAGCTATGTATTTCATCTATTTATCCATCAGAAAAAAAAGTCACTACAAAAGTCACTTTACAACACGCCATTCAAAGTTTGTCAAATACCAAAGCTTGGCCGGTGGCCCTCAGCTTTAAACTACAATGCTGTACTCGCCCTTTTAGGCTGCAGTCAGACAGAATCCGGCGTTGTGGCAATAAGCCGCAGGGGGTTGCGTTGGTATGGGGGTGTCCTCTCATTAGTGAGACGTCATTTTGGGAACTTTAACCCCTGCCATTCAGTTTGCCAAAAGGAGATGTTGCTCTGCTACTAGCATGCTGGACCAGGCATAGCATTACAGTTGGTTTTATGGCTGTAGCGTTAAGCCACACTCCTACTGCCCCTGTGACTGACCTGTTCTACTCAGCCTCTGATCTACAAGGCCCCAGGAAGAGCTCCAGGCATTGAAGCCAGTTTTCGTAGTGACCAAACCATGTAGTTACATTGTCAGGTGATGTACTGTGGCCCAGAGAGACTTTTTCCCATAAGCTTACATTGTGAAAGAAGCATCTGTAAAACGGTGGAACCATTTTTTTTAGCTTTACATATGCTGCAAAATGACTCGTTCCCCTGTCAGAATTTGAGCCATCCAGTCCAATAAAAGTTTGGGGAGTCTAGAAGAACCCAGAAAAAACTTTGTATCATAGTGAATGGAGAGAGACTAATAATTTCTCTATCACATTTGAATTGTGTCATGAATCACACATATGATGTTTGCCAATTTAAAAAATAATTTTCCAAGTCAATAAAGACTGAAAATACGGTATTGTAAAGACTACACAGCCAACAGTCACGTTGTACTTACCTGTAACTTAAACACTGTATATTAGCAGCCCACAAAACTGACGAACTCTACTTTCACGTAACTGCAGTTGTCAATATGGCCAGACTTACTGTGATTTTTATATTTTTTGGTTTTTCTGTGCCGATGGCAGCCATGTTGGTGTTTGTTGAGCAAGACAATGTAGTTCACTGAGCGGTTTAACACAACACTAGATGGTATCTTTCTTTATTTACAAAAAACTGCTACTTTCTTGACTTGAAAAATTATCTTTTAAATTGACAAACACGTGTAATTCAAGGCACAATTCAAGCGGGATCAAAAATTGATTTGTCTCTCTCCATTCACTGCAATACAAGGTTTCTCCCATGGGGTCCACCGGAAGGGGCTTCGGCTCTCTGTGTCCTGTGTATCCAACCGCCCTAACCACCCTCTGACTCAGACTTTTTTCACTCTTTGTGCAGCTGCACTGCAGGGGTGCTTCAAAAAGTGACTCTAGGGGGGTAACTACAGTGTCAAACTGATGTATTTGACATGCTGGGAGTGAGGACAGGCTGAACTAAATCAACTGTTCATTCATTACTTACAGCTATATTTGTAAACCATTTATCCACCACTTTTAGCAATGTCAACCAGCTTTTAGCTTCTTCACCATTTACCCAAAACTGTTAATTTCAACTGATTATCCCATACCTCTGGCAATCTGTTTAAACCATTTATGCACTGCTTTTAGCTTTAACTGTCTAGACTTCTCTGCTGTATATGTCGATTTTGGTTTTATGGTAAATGTACCCACAGGTAACTGTAAAAATACTCTTTGGGGTACAAATATCCCTGGTTGGGAAATCACGTAGATGACCTCTGCATCTCACTGGAAGCTGTAACAGGTACTACAGCCCTGTAGCATCTCTGTTCCTGGAGAATGTTGGTGATCTGACGTCCTCTCCTCTTGTCATGCAACCACAACGGCCCACTACCACACATCGCTGTGACGTGCTGAGGCTGCCATGTTGAAGCCGGACAAGGACAGAAGTCACTGCCTGTAACATGCGAATGTATATTTGTTTGTAAGCAAGAGTGTGCACATGCATGTGGTTGTGTGCGTCTTTCTCTTTGTGCTCGGTCGAGAGTGATTGATTTTGAAGTGCAGAATCTTGACAGAGTGTTCAGCTATCCCAGGAGGCACGAGACCACAGGGCCGAAACAGACGAGCAGCCTTCACTTTCTTCTTCTCTCTCTCTTTCTTCTGACTCTCCTTCTCTCTCTCCGTTCTCCTACCTCTGTCCCGTTCCATTCCCACATCCATCCCCCTTTCAATCTCACCCCCGTTTCCTCCCTGCTATTTCTACCCATCTCTCTGATGGGTTTATTGATATGTAACATTGATATTTATTGCTGGCTAAAATGAGCCGCCGACTTGCAGGTGGTGGGTGGGGAATCCTGATGTGGGTCAATAAGAGACAGACATGCCTGGTGATTTGCTTTGAGGGAATTCACAGCTGCTGTAGCATATACTGCTGAGATATAGCTCGTGTCAAACTCTCATCCATAGGAGGAAAAAACAACAGAGATGTGAAATGGAAAGGTCTCAGAGAACATTGCAGATTTTCAATATTGTTTAAATAGAATACCGTATTGGCATGCTCTACAATCTCTTCACTCACCTATCACTTACGGTCCATAGCTATTTACAGTATATAGATACTATACATGGAGGGGAGCGAGGAAATAAAGAGGTTATGTTACAAGTGCAGTAGCAAATGATTTCATTTATTTATGGCAGCCTGAAAACTACATCATAGGTGGAAATTATGGAATTCAATTTACACAAACACTTATGGAGCCATCATGGCTACAAAATACAAAATGAATTACTTTTTGTACCATGTGTACTGATCTTGAAATTACACTGATGATTGAGAATATATCTCAGATATATATATATATAAAAAAAAACCCAGAGGAGCCCCGTTAGATCCCATTGAACCAACTCAATATAGCTGTGTAAACTTCAGATTTGGATCCTTGAATTGTACTGTGTAGTATCTTCAACCTGCTGGTTGTCACAAGGACTAAGGGTAACAAAACAGAGGCAGTGTTCCTCTCTGCTCCGCCATTAGTGATATCGTGTCACCCACTCCTGGGGCTCCGGCTTTGTTTTCCCATCATGCCCTCGCTGCCTGCTGGTTGGTTTAAACAAGCAGTATTCTTCTTCAGCCTTTCAATTATACCATGCCCCGCAGCAGCACCCTGCACCCTCCACATACACCGAGACGGGGGCTAAGAGAGTAGGCGGGATTGATTTGAATTTGGTGTTTAAAGGGAGTTTTGGTGTTCCTCCGTATTGGTATTGTCATTGGTTGGTTTTCACTCAATGTGACTAAATATTTGCTGGATTAGGTATTGTGTGGAGAGGTACACCCATACAGAGGAAATGGAAAAATGTAGAAATCAAGCATTGAAGGAAGAACTGAAGTCAATTTTGTGGTGAAAAAAAAAATAACTTTAGAGTTCAAAAGTCAGTTTTCACAACAATAAACCTTTACCACACGAAATCTAAAAAGTCAGTCTCTGCACTACTTAATTGCCAAAAATGTTCTTCTTCCATTGTCATCCCCTGTCTCTTAAGTCCACGTCTCCCTGTCTCCGAGTCCCACGGCAGCTCGACGCGGGTCAAGTTCTCTCACTGAAAGGGTGAGATAGAGGCTGAAACCCTGCGACCACAAAAGCAGCCCGTCTAGACAAGGCCCCACAGTCCTGACCCCAGTTAGACCCTGTCCCCCCAGGGGCCTATAATACCTTTGTTTCCATGTTGATAAATTCTATTTCCTGTTGTACTGGCTGCACAACAAACACTGTGACATCCAAACTTCGAAACTTGGACTACAGGCATGTGTGTAGTAGAGAGTCCATTTCAGAGTAGCAAACATTTTTAAAATGAGGATGACTTTTACAGATATGATGTCAAAAAGTTTGAGGATACTGTTATCTGTTTAAACAAATTAACCAGCAAAAAAATAAATAAATAAATAATTTTTCAACAATAAGTGCTGATATTAATAAAATGAACTGACTAAAATAATTCTTCCTCAGCTTTAGTTCTGTTAGCGGAGCAGATTTGTCTTGCTGATGTGAATGTCTGGTGTGGTGTTGACTTAGGGTCCTTGGTTCCCATAGATGCATGTCTGGATTTTGGGTTTGGTGGGGGGTGCAGTCTGGTGATTTAGCCATGACTTATCATCTAGTCAAACAGCGTAAATTAACATACAGCCCTTAGACACAGAGTACACAAGAGCAGGCCACTTCTATTCAATGGCCCACAAGGGAACGCGGTCTGCTGGTCTGAGACTCCTCATAGTGTCTGTTAGCACACGGCCTGCTCATGGCTAGGTGGTATGCTAATTAGCTTTCGTTCGCACATACATTTGTACACTGTCATCAATATTTTTCTGTGTTGTCTACATGCCAACACTTATTATTGTCTGACCAGGAAAAAAAAAAAATTTAAGAGACAAGGTTGTCTACAAAAAGTAATAAAAAATGACAACACGTACAAAACTTGAACAGGTGCACAAGCGGTGAGAACCAGAACAGACGAAACGCAGACACTCACAGATATTCCTTTATTTACTATGTGCAATAAGATAGAAGGCTAATCATCTGTGAGCGCCGGAGTTTTGTCTGTTCTTTCTACAAAAATATCGTCAGTAAGAGAAAAGATGAGAAAATTTGGGGAAGAAAAAAATCACTGCATGTCACAATCCAAGGAAATCTCCTATTGTTGCATCACCTGCAGTTAGCACCCCTCTCGTGCTGGCTGGGACTTTCTCGGAGCAGTCTCCAGTTTCTTAGACTGCAAATTTAATCAGGCAGGTGATTAATGGGTGTAAACAAAGAGGCATAATGTTTAAAATGACGTTTTTAATGAGGTTTAAAATCACAAAGTTGCAAAAAATGTATTTTTAAATTTAAGAGTATATGTCGATAGTGTGCACATAATAACGTATTGTGATTGCCATCTTAAGTTCGACAAAGGCGTCATCCCGTATTTTAACACAGTATGTGGGAAAACCCTACTTCCTGTTCTTTGTCCTCCATTTTCTCCCACTATGCCTGCTCAGAGCTTCGACCTAAAACACACACAAAGAACACAAAAACTCCTTGCCCTCGCTCCATCTTCTGCGTCCCCTCAGAGAGCCATGAAGTGTCTGAGTCATTCTCGATTACAGTATGTATTTATAGACAGCAGAGTCAGGACCCGGGCCCCGTGTGTGTGTGCATGTGCGAGAGCGTACGTGTGTGTGTGTGTGTGTGTGTGTGTGGGTGGCTGGATGAGTGTTTCCAACTCACACTGCCTAAAACTAGGGCCCTGGGTCCAATGACTCACCTCTGCTACTGGACGCTGTGAGCACGTTGACGTCACCTGTCCTAAGACCAAGAGTTACTGCTCACGGTGACCTCACTCCCGTCCAGGTTAGAGAGGAGAAGTGCCAGAGAATGTCTGTCATGTCAGAGCTTAAAGACACTGCCTCATTTTCTGAGCACAGGTCAAAGTAAATATGTGGCATCGCACTTTGTGGTTCAGGAGCCAGGAACAGTACGGTTGTTATTGCCCTCTTTGTCTCCTCTCTCACCCACAGACGCACACCGTTATTCACTAACTCTGTATTTCTGTATGTGTGCGTTCCAGATTTGCACATGCATGAATAGTCTTTCATGCTCAAGTTTGGAAGAAAGACAGAAGAGTGGCTCACACCACTGCACATGCACACACATACAAACACATATGCATGCGCAAACACAGGGCTGAGGCCTTCGTGTTGTTGATGTTTGAACATTTCAATTGAGAAGGCTATAAGACGTGCAGCTGCCCGGCTCGCCTGCTTGAATAGGGGGGCCTTTTTTGGGCGGGAAGGGGAGAAGGCGGTGAATGCTTTCCCGATGAGAGATGAGGCATATTGAAAACTATATTAAATTACCCTGATTAACAATTTAGCCACGATCAGGCTAGCCATGGGGGTGCTCTATGGGGAGGCCCAGAGACTATTCATCCCCACAGCGCCAGGGTCGAAAGGTGCCCCAAGTTCACAGGCTCAGGCCCTTTGTTATGCTAACACCCTATCCCAAATCAGCTGCCTGCTCCATGGCCAGACACAAGCACTTCCCTGAGAACTTTTGAGGGAGTCGTCATCCCACTTCATCTTAAACCCCCCCCACCAACACACACGTAGACAATTCCGACTGCCCAATTCCACAATTCAACATTTTTTTGTAAGTAGAAAATGGGTGGGAGACATTTGGTGTTGGGTCTGTTTGTGTCCTCAAGATTGACATGAAAACTGTCTCTTTATTTGTAATATTTTAAATCACCATGCAAAAATACTCAAGGACATAATTGCCATTATGTCTTTTAAAAAAAAAAAAAAAAAACAACTTTTTTAAAGAAAAAATAAAAGCGAGGATTTCTTTTATTTTTCGATTTTTTAAAGTGCATGTTTACACTGAGAAAAAAAGGTCCTCCTATTCCACAAAAAAGCCTGAAATGAATATATTTCAGTCTCTCTGTCTCAAGGGAGGGATGATCAATACACATTAACAGGCGAGTTGATAAGACATGTAGTAGAGGTCAAGAGTCAAATGGTGGTCAAATACCCTTGACATAAGGTCAAAGTCTTTAGTGAGAACATGCCGTTGGTGCACAATCACATATGTGTCAAATCTTGACTTGGTAAATACAAAAGTGCATTTAATGGATTTAAGAGTTTTCACAAACAGATGAACAAAATGAGCCTTTCATTGTATTTCTGACACATTTTATTATATGAGAATAATCAATCATATCACAATGTTTTTACAATATTTCTAGCAACATTTGAATTGTAATGTTGTGGAGACATTTAAATTTATAATGAACTTAGAAAATGTATTTCAGTTTTAGGGATAAACCATACATAATGCTCTCGCTCTCTCCCTCTCTCTCTCTCTCTCTCACACACACACACACGCATTCTCACACACACTCTTGTCACTGACATTAACAATGACATTTACAATAACAGCAATGCACATACTGTACCACACGAAATTGAATAAAACATCTCTAAAAAAAACATGCAATATAATTATATACCACTGTTTGGAAGACACTGATTGTGTACAGCCATGGTCCTGAGTTGTAGGCGTGTATAACTGCCCTCGTCTCTCACTCACTACCGCTGAGCCAAAACCTCAACCAGGAGAGAAAGAAAAAAAAAAAAAATCGTCATCAATGCAAATTAGAGCCCAGAACCTGGGGAGCCTCGCTCGAATCACTGGTTCTCCAAAAAGCCAAAATCACAGGCTTTCACCTCCAGATCTTGTTGTCATACAAGACTACAGATGCTCCACATTAACACAGGATAGTCAGTCATATCCATGGATTAGGCTGCAGTCACTTAAAAAAACGTCTCCACACTCAGGCTGCCACAAGAGAAAATAAGGACGCTTCTAATTCTGCCAGCATAATTGCCTGATTATAATGAGCTTCTCTCTCTCCCCCTCTCTCTCTCCCTCTAGCTCTGCCTTTATTTTTCAGTGTGTCTGTTGCTGTATGCACACACACACACACACACACACACACACATTCACACAATGTAGCCTAATTCTGATATAAATCAGTCTTCAATTGAATGGGGCGGTGGGGGGAAATCTGCATTAATATTTTCTGGTGCTGCAGTGGTGCTCTGCTGTGTTTGGTGAGACCTGGTGTTTCCCTGTGACTTCGACAGACAATAGAGGAAATAAAAAACAACGCTATACAGTAGAAACAAACCATGATGACACTCAACCTAACACTCAGACAATTCATAATTTTGTGGATTTCAGACAGGCGGCAACACTGACGGTAACCGCAGGCTAATGTGATGCCAAGCATATGCCACTGTGCTTAATGCTGCATCATTAGTTTGTTGACTTTCTTTGTCTGAGACACCGAGGAAAAAAAAACACGTGGTACATGGTTAATCCTAATGGACAACCGCAAAACCCAACTCAAGCCTAAAGCCTCTTTTGATGTATTCATCACATTAGCCCCATGTTTTTCTTAAAAGATCTAAATTGCACATTTTGGTGCATCTTAAAATCCTGAACTTTGTCCAGTGAAAATACAGCATTAAAGTTTCAATATCACATTTAGCTAAATGAAAATGTATATGTTCTTTTATTGCTTTACAAAGGCACGGCAGCTCGGGATACTTTGAGTATGAAATATCAAAATCTTGGAACAATTCAGGAGAGGCCCAAAATGAGATTGGTCGTACGAATTCATCTCAATGAGAAAACTCCAGAAAATAATTATGATTTAACACTTACATTTTATTACACAGTCAGCATCACTTACACAGCATTGAATTAATTACTATTTTATATTCAAATCAGCATAGAATGGCCTATCTATGGAAAAATGTGTTGTAAATTACTGTAAATATTTTTTTAAACCGATTTTCTGTCATTTTTTAAGAGCACCAATGTGGAGCAAATAACAATAATGTCAGGTGTTTAGTATCATCATATACACAGACTTCACTTACTTCACTTTGGTTATTATATATCTATAAAACAAGTTCATAATCTATGGAAAACTCAACATTTGTTTTTAAAACAAAGAAAAATAATATCCTCTCCTTGTCATTATGTTGTTCGCAGAAACAAGTCAGTCAGATGCAAGTGTATTACAGTGTCTCTGTGAAGTAAAACATGTCAGCATAGGGGTCATTTGCACTGGGGACGCTGGGGACATGTCCCCACCACTTTTTGTAATGACCAATTTATGTCGCCAGCACTTTGTAAAAGCATAATTATTTTAAAAATCCTAAAAAAGTAACAAAGGAGATTAAATTAATTGGAATGTGCCTTTATGTAATTTTTATTTCATAATCATAATTATCTACTCTGACCTCATACAATCCCCTCATTACATTGCATGAGTAAAAAAAACTGCATAAGTTGAAGACCGTTATGTCTCCACCACTTTTAACACAAAGCAATGTCCTTGCATGTCAGCTACAGAAAAATACCCATGAGAACACTGAAGTTACAGACAACATAATGTTACAAAGAAAAAAAAGAAAAAAAAAAAACGTACATGCAAAGTTTTGGAGTAGTTGTTATTCTGTGTGCAGTGTTTTCACTTTGGCTATAGCATACATTGCCTTGTTCCACCAGGATTTGTTCTTTCATCCTTTTAAAGCTGTCTAAGCCCAGACGCAGGCTAAATGAGCATGCCCACTCATGAATGCTGTTGGTTAATTACAATCCCTGATGGAAAAACCGCTGAGGGAGACGACTGAATACAGCCACACGTTCAGATAGAAACACACGGTTTTTTTTTAAATATTATTATTAAAAACATAAAATGTATGTGTTCAAGTGTATATGAATGTCATTAATTGTAATAGGTGTGATTTTCTCCCAGCCTCCACAAAAAACACGGAGGCAGTCTGCATGTGCTTCAGTTTGATTTGCAGAAATTAGATTGATGTATTGAACGGGGTCCTTGAAAGGCCTTGCATACCGCAGTATCTGAGAATCAGATCTAATGTCAACAGTGGTTTGGATTGACATTTGCATACAGTATGTTGGAGGTATTTAGCTATCAGCTGCAGTGAACGTGGAAATAAATGAATGTTGGAAAAAATAATAATTGAACTGCTGTTGGCTATAACCTATAGTAACGTCAAGTCAATTTTAGCTTGCTGTTGCCGGTTCGTCTGGCCAGAGTGGGCCAAATTACACATCAGCAACAAAGAGGGATCAAGGACGTAAAATTAAATTTAATGTTAGAGCAAAAAGACAAAGAAACATTTGTTTTCGATGTGTCCACAGCTTGATTTTGTTCTGCATCATTAGTGAACACACAGCAGAATGCATCATTTGAGACACTCAGAAATGACGATGCATCTCAGACATTTAATCCTATTAATCCTAGCATCTGCAAATCTTCACTAAATTGTTGAGCTGAATTTCACACGGTGAATTTCTAAGGTATATTTCTGCGGTTAACCAAATGTGTGCTCCGGATGCCACATTACTCTGTTTAAGCAAAAAAAAAGCTCCCGGTTTCTGTGAAGGAACTCTACGCTACACATAAATTATTCAGTAGTATTTGCATTTGCATTGTAATTTGCATTCTTGTAGATTACAGAGAATGGAGAAGGAGGCGCTGCACCAAAGAGAATTACATTCTGAACCAATTTCAGTCTTACTGGTGAGGAGTTGACATGGATTTTTGTTCTATTTTCCTCCTCTGCTTCGAGGTATGCTGCTGAGATCAGTGACACACATTTCAAACTGTTGTTTGATTAATAAAAGAAGGAAACGATGTATAATGCTCGCCAGCACTCACTCACAAAAAGAACTGCCATTAAAAATGAATCGTGACATTGAACAATGAGTCTATTTGATTGACTAGGCTGAGGTTTTTACTGTAATATTCTCATCATCTTTATTTATATTGTAAGGCTTGTGAGTTGAAACTCAAAGGAGCCAGTAGGCACGGAGGAGATGTCATATGGATTAAACGCTAGGAAGGGGTGTGAGACTCTCACAGTACACTGAAGATCCTGGCTATTATGTTTCATCTAAAAATAACAAGCCCGACTAAAAAGAATAGACAACAGTGAATGTGAAAAGAAGAAAAAAAAAACACGAGCTCCAGAGAGAATAGAGTTCAAACAGCAGCAGTAATAGTGCTGAGTATGATACCGAATACAACGAGGAGAATGTACAGTACGAGACTCCCTTCAATTATAAATGAAAAGGAAATCAGTGTGAAATGTATGGAATAACCCAGATACTGAAATAAAACATCGTCTGTCTCTCTCTGGAGCCACTTTTGTGAAACATCGTCCTGTTTTTCAAAATCGTAGAGGTTTCATGTGTCTTGATGTAATTTTCATTTTCTCATGTGAATTACAGCATCGCTTTGACTTAATTGGATTCATTGCTGACATCATCATTATTAAACAGCAATATTTAGGGAGATATACCTCCAAGGCCGCAGGGCAGAATGCTAATTAACAGGGGGAAATGTGCAAGGGAGTAGATTGAGACAGTGTGGAGGCAAAGTCCTGCAGTGTGTGTCTGTGTCTACATGCCATGAGGGGCTGGTACAATGCATCAAGGGGGTGGGGTAGGTATCCCTGCAATAAGAGAGGAGGGCTTGGCAACGTATGCGCATGTGCAAATACAACCTAGCCCTTATGTACACACATGTTGATGTACATGCCACTCCGTGTCTACAGTTGTTCTACACAGTGTTCAGTATTTGATTGTCTCAACCATGCAACTTACGTATTTTTTAAATGCATGTAATTAGGTTTTGACACTTGGTGTGCCTCCTTTTCCCACTAAATACAGCATGAGAAGAACTCTCATTTACTTCCTTTTCTTTTCTTCTTTCGTTCTTTCTTTATTGGAAAAAGCAAAAGGAAAAAGACTCCTGTTACTGACAATAAATAGTTGTTGTTCATTCAGTGTTATTTTATTGGGATCTCCACTCATTTACCACCTGAGTGCATTATGGAACAGACCAAATCTCATTTGTAGAGGTGGAAAAGAAAACAATACTGTAAGTCCTACATTTTTAAAGTTTAGGCAAACATATTTAAGTATGGGCAACCGTCTACAATGTAATTAAGTACTGAAAGTATTTATTTTGCTTTAACTCTTCATTCTGAAGTAAATGCTGATTGCACAGTGTAACCGCTGAAGAAAAACTACACCACCCATGTATAGATCGGTTCCTTATAAGCCTCGCTTTCACCATGCTATTTGGTCTGGCACTGGGCTGTTTTTTTTTTTCAGAAAGTATGGAGGTCCAATTACAGCACAAAGGAAGCGCATCTGCAATTGGGCAAACCAAAACAGGAAGAGCCATTGCTTTCCCTGGTTGCTATCCGCAGGTAACGGTGGAACACTTGGAATAACTGTGGAAACTCTTCACTGCAAAAGAAACAGAACCCCGCTAGATGAGGACGGTAAGACATTGAAGAGGACGAGTGATAGAAAACGAGGTATAACAAGAGAGAACGGATGAGCATTCACTCTTTGGAGAGCACTGCGGTGTTGTGTCAAAGTGTGTTCCCTCGCTAATATGCGTTTCCTCTTACCAGTGGGCCTTGAGATGTTTCAAAACGCACATCCTTTCTACTAGATCAGTAAGCTACAAAACCTGCCTACTTATTACTGCAAAAGGGTGTTTTACTCTTTTCATAGTGCTGACGTCGAGGTTTCAAGGTCAAATTAGATTCTAACATTGTTTTTTGCCACGCTGTTAGCAGCGGCCATATTGTTAATGCTGTCTTTGCGATAGTGGTGCCAACAGTAATACCACAGGGAAATGCTAGAGGAGGGAAGTTTTCTATTTCCACTATAAAATAGTCCATTTCTAGTATTATTATTATTAGTATTATATTAATTTATTAGAAAATATGACTAATAATTCCCTGTTTTATGGGAATGTATTTTCCCATACAATGTATTTTTAATGCTGTAAGTGATGCAGATATCACTGTCTTATTGTACTCATAACACCGCCAGAGCCTCATTTCTTATTCTTTATCTTGCTTTCAAATGCCATAGACTTTGTGCAAAACAAAACTAGTAACTCTATCTTTTGGACACAACTATAGGGATGAAAAGTAAAATATCAATTCCAGTCTGCCAAAACTCAAAGAGTGCCTTGTTTTCCCTTCCTGCTCAGTAAAAGGGGTTGAAAGACATAATACTCTTGTTATAGTCTATGACTTGGCATTTAATGGTCACATAAACTAATAATGCACATAGTATGGGATTCCATGCTAAATATGAATTGCAATCATATTTAACATGAAATGTGATCATGGAAGTTGACAAATTGGTCCTTTCACTTGGTTTAGTGAACACTAGTTTTAAAGCACAGAGGTTGTGTTAGAGTCTCTAAAATGTTTAAGTAAGTTGATTAGCACAAATTATGCATTGCTATTGTCTGTAGCTTTTCTGACTTACCTGACATGACTGAATGAGTCTTTGATAATTAATAATGTCACAATAGCGACAGACTGTAAGGGCAAAGCATCCTTTAACAGTCACTTTAGTCAGGGGTGGACATGCTTACAGTGCCTGGTTCGTTTACCAACTGATACAGACACAAAGTAAAATGTATATATTCTGCCAATAATCACATTCAGAGATCAAGAAGAGCAGAAAGCAGGAGACTGTTTCGCCTCTTGTCATTGATGTACACTGCCCACTGCCAGACAGCTGATGCAGGTACAGATCTGTCATGTGTGCTGGTGACTCTTTGCTCTCTTCCGTTTGCGGTGGTCCTAATGCGGATGTATAGCGGTCTTGGCTACGCCTGTTCAAAATGTCAAAGTATATACAACATTTAGGTCCAATTCAAAAATAACATCGCAAACATGATTATATAAAACATCTGATGACCACAGTTTTAATTAAATTCATACGAGGGAAAATAATTAAATCCTCACGTTCTATCCTACGTGTACAGGCATATCTGAGGACACCCCCTTACCCAAAATTTTAGCGTGACCTCTACTGCAGTTGAAAACACTTGTAAGCGGAGGTTGGATCCATTGAGTTTTCACGATTTAGCCCATCTCTGCAAGGATACGATGACAATTTGAATGAGAAACCCCTTCATTTTGTGCACAACCATCGCAAAAAGGGCTTATGTGCTCCTCGCCGCTTGATTTCCGACTCGGGGTGCTCAGTGTTGCCGGGGAAGAGTCCGTTTCAGCTGCACTGCATCAACATGGTGAGTGTGACAGAGAGCACCTGAACGTAACGGTTTCTCTAATTTGACGCACTTTATTGAAGGAGCATTAGTTGCTAGTAACAGTTTTCATATGGATATTTTATGTGACGTTACTGCCCCATTTATATGTTCAAGCAATTTGTTGTTGTGAGATGAGTGGGACGTTAGCTTAGCTTGCTAGCCATAGCAACTGCTTGTAGCCGGCTAGACAGTGTAGCTACATAGCTAGCGTTAGCTAAAAGCCTGCAGCCGGGTGATGTTAACAGCTCATAATGTTAGTGTTTGAAGGGGTGTTAACTCACATACAGTGTTTGGGAGTCCTGACATTAGCTGATGTTGCAGGTGGGAGGTTAAAGATAAGTCACATATATCAGAAATGAATCACATCATCATGCAGTTAGCATGCCATTCAGTCTGCAGCGGGGTACCTGTAGGAGAAGTCAAGGTGTGTTTACCCACCTGAGGTTTGACCTCAGGATGCCCTCAGACGAACTGTACTGTACTGTATTTCATTTAGTCTAACTAAAGTGTGTAACTTATTAGTAATTCTGTAAGAATTTATTGAACAGTATGATAGTTAAATCCGCTATTATGTCAAGGGTTTTGTGAAACCTGTCTGGAAAATATTTGTATGCTGTCTATTGCTATGTATCAATAGCTGCACTGTAAGCACGTTTTTCTTTACATTTGTGTACTAGTCAGAAAGAGAGTAGGCATCCGTGATGTTTTTATTGTGTTAAAGCAAACAATAATCCTCAAAAAGTACAGGAAGCGAGGCAGTATAACAATTTGGGTGATCACCAACACAATCAAGTAGTTTGTCTTTGTTGTATCTGTATTATGGTTTGCATTTATGAACATTTATGTATGTTGATTTTTATTATTCTTCAGATAATACAAACAGATTTGATGAATGCAATCATATGTTGCAACATCAAGGACAAGACTGGTGACAAAACTCGTATTAGTATTGTGGAAGCGATTGCCAGGCAGGTAGAGGCATCCATTCTTGATCTACAGTATATCGCAGAAATGACAAATATTCAGGATATCATTCAGCCTCATACATAGTGTATCGATGCATAATGTGTCTGAGTATTTAAAAAGATTTCAATATTCATTTTCCGCAGTATCAATACACCTGTACCAGCTGCACTTTCTTGCTCTCTCTTCTCTCCGACAGTGAGTTGACACACACTCCCCTGCAGTGCCCACACTGGCCCTGCCTTCTATCACTCTTCTGACTGGTCCGAAGTAAAATTACTTAGATGCTGTTGTGCTTTAGACACGGTGCACAAGTCTTGTTTTATTCATCTTTTAAGAAAAATCTAAAATCGCATGCCCTCAGTGTGGTGTCATGTTTTCCCTGTGGTATCCAATATCAGTGTACATCAGGGTATTGTATTAAAGGTTAGAAATTCCAGTATTGTGACAGTGCTACAGTTTTGTTCAATATTTCTATTAGGAAGTGTGTCCTTATTTTCCAATGGCCAATAGTTGATCAGAGAAGGATTACCTACACCAAGACTAGTCAAGATGAATGAAACTGGGGCAGCATCGATCAATAATGGGTTTCACTGCTTCAAAGTTCATTGGCGAAATAGTAGTGAGGTGTTAGAGCTCTTATGGATGGTGGTTATCACTGGAGCTCCCACTCCCCACCCCCTACAGATTTCATTTGGTTGTTGTGTGGAGGGGGTCAAGCGGACTGGGCAAGATAAGAGAGTCCATGCTGGCTCAATTTCCCCCAAGCCTGGGATCCTTGCAGGGCCCCCGCAGAGACTGGTCACCATCCACCAAACGAAGGCTGTGTGCTTTTGACCTACATAGCCGGACCGTTTCTCACATGGAGAAATGTCTTGAGTCAGAAAGGTTGTGTTTGGTCACGCGTCACATCTTCAGTGAGTGTGATTGCCAAATTAATGGCACCCACTCTCCCCTCTGTGACTCCAGCGAGGTATTGACTTTAGCATTCCGGACTTACCCCTTGCTGGGTGACGCTGGGAATCCCCATGACCAATCCAAAATCTAGGTCTAGTGCACAGGTCTGGCCTCACCATCTCTCCTTTTAGGTGTCATTCACTTCCTCCTTCTACACCTACTGCAGTCTGACCTAGGTTTAACCTTTATGTTTACTGGTATGATGTGCAGTATTGTCCAATACGTTGACTGTATGCTTGTTGTCTAACCTTGTCAGATGCAGGATATGAGTTAGCTTAGGTTTGCATGTTCAACTATCTGCGCTGCCCCCCAGTACCCCATTTCTTGCCATCGTGTCATTGCAGAAATTCAGATGATCAGACACGATTAGACAATTTAAAGAGCTTGAATAAAGATGTGGAAGGTTGGACTAATAAAAAAACTAGAAGAATGGTCTGCTTCAGCGTCATTCTTATCACTGTTAGCACAATCACTATAAACATTACCGATAACTAAGGCCCTGTCCAAATGTACACAGGTATGTATTAAAACATAGCTTTTTCTTTGCATTTTGGCCTGTCATACACATGCAAACCTTGTTTTAGGTCATTGGAAACCTCATTCCAGGGTGAAGATATTCCAAAACCTCCTCGTCAGGAGAATTATGTAAAGAGCAGACTTGTTTTACTGCCTCATCACTTTTGTCCTGTTTTCAGGAAAAAATGCCTTGGTTTCTGTAACATATATGATAAAAACTAAAAGTTAAAAGTAAGTAGGTAATGGTAAAGAGTTAGTAACAACCAACCACAGAGTGCACAATCTACTTCCTGTTAACAGCGGCATGCGCATGCCCAGTGTAAGTGAATGGCCATGTGATATGTGTTTTCAGGTATGGTAGTATGAACGGAGATTGCTTTTGTTTTAAAACCCTGTTTCCAAAAATACCTGTGTACGTGTGGACTAGGCCCTAAAAGATGTAGGGTATGGCTCATGCAGGCAGGATAGGCCCGGCACTGCCTGCTGATTGACCGACCCAGAAGACACATTTTCAGCATCTGAACGTCAGCAGATTTGGTTTTATTTTTGGAAAATAATGAGTCCTACAGTAATTTTCCATTCTGTGAAAAACATCGCTCTTGATTGACCAACAATTCTCAAAATTACCCCTAAATTGCCCTTTTAGGGTGGCTCTATTGAGTGGAATTTGGTGAGGCCAGGGAGACTTGTTTAGCCTAATATTATTTATGTGTAAACATCATGTTGAGAAAACAAACTATACTGGAATCTGTGCTGTATGTTCAGAGTTTGTGTGTAGATTCACTGGTACATTCGCAGGTGCCACCACAGATGTAAGACTGTTGTTGGAACAGAGACGATATTTTATTGGGGATTAGTTGGCTAATTGCTTCTTTTTGCTCAAATGTGTGTAGGCACAGATATCAATGATTCCTGCTGATTGCCGAGTAGATAGGCCAACCCGCAGACCTTACCCTACAGTGTGGATAAAAGCGCAGCATGATGGGAATGATTTTGGCCTCTTAAGCCTAAGTGAATATTGATCTAAGTGTGCTGGGTTGATATTGAGCTCCTTATGTTGTTAAATCTTGTGGTACCTACCACAGGAGTGCTGGCTGTTCATTCTCCTGGGCACACGGAGGCTGACATTCAGATAAATGCTACTGACAGTGGGTATTAGTAAACATTTTATTTACACCAACAAACTTGCAAATATTGCTGTAGTTGGTTAATTAATAATGTAATTGCTTACAATTAAACTTAATTAATGCTGATGTGTTGAAAATGGTATTTACTATCTGCAAGTAAAACAGGGCTAGAAGAAGAATTGCTTTGAATCTTACATGGTCCAATGTATAATTTTTAGTTTGACTGAATATCAAACATGTCACCTACATGAAAGAGCAATGCAGTCTTGCAAATTAAAAGCGCTTATCCTCCTGGGACCATGAATGCTCTTAGTACATTTCATGGCGATGCATAAAGCAATTTTGTTTACAAGTAGAACTTTAAGCCTGATGGTGTAACTGTAGGAAAGTTCAGGAGTCATGGTCATCAAAAGTATTATGAAGGCAATGAATATTCTTGCCAGATATCTTGGCAACATATTAGGCCTATCAGCACCATTATAACTAAGTCTATCACCTCACCTCTGTCAATTACGAGCTAACTCTCACACATTCTACTGCTGAGGAATTGTCCTCTGAAAGACCAGAGGCAGTGTTAAAGACTTGTTTATTATAATATCACCTTCATATGCACAGTATATGCTGTTAGTGCATCAGTGAAGCAAAGTGTGTCATTACAAGTAATCACCAGCCTCTGAGTACTGAAATCCTGATGTTTGTTGGGACAACACACTGTATGTGGTCCCTATTGAAACATGTGTTGTGTATAAACAAGTGTGTTTGTTGGTGTGTAGAGGGTAAAAGAATTGTATTAATCACATGAGCATTTGAGATTAAGATTAAGATTAAGATTGGTAGTAGAGTTTTGAAATTCAAATTGCAGTTAGAAGGTATGCTTCAGTGTTATCTTATAGTTATCTTGTATGTGTTACTGGTTTATAGCATGTCTAATTACTATTTGACTGTGATTCAAACCCCCATCTTATTTTCACAGGGTGTGATCGGAGTGCAGCTGGTGGTTACCATGGTAATGGCCAGTGTAATTCAGAAAATCATACCTCATTATTCCTTCGCAAGGTGGCTACTCTGCAGTGGCAGGTAATGTAGCATCCCGTACACGCTGTTTCAGATATTTTCTCTAAATGCAACAGTTTCTTTTTAAGATGTATTCTAACTTGCCTTCTGAGAAGTTTTTTTTTATTTATTCCAAAAAGGGTCCACAACAATGCAGATCATAATGTTTACTCAGGCAACAGAGTGTTCAAAAGGGTTAAAAAAAGAAAAAAGAGTCATTAAATCATACAGCAAAGACCAAAGGGCATCCAAATGTTGTGATGACCCGAGAGGACGGTGCTTAAAAAAAGGAGTGCCAGCCTCATTTCCTCTAATTAATGCCACATATGTTTTTCAACAGCTTCATGGAACATGTTGAATAATTAATTCAGTTTCCTTTTCAGGGCACTGTTGAAACATTTTTCAAAAAGTTTTACCCCCAAGCATGAGGCCTGGAGTGTCCCTCCAGAATATTTACTAATTAATTTTCCATAATAAATAAATGTGCATGGAGAAAAACAAGCTTGTGCTCCTTCTTCCCGCCGCTGCCTCACAGAGTGCTTCTCAGGATGCGCTGACTAGAGGGTTTCTAAACAAAGTTAAGGAGGGAGCCTGAAATGTTTGTCTTCTAAAGGATGCTCTGAAATTAGCTCCTGGTTCAATCTCAGTCTTTAAGGACAGATAACCTTGCTGTTATAAAGCTTTTCTTATAAAGTGCTTTTGAGATGCGTATCAAAGTCACTGATACAAAGAAAAGCAAAGAGAAATATCTGGTGTGTGTGTGTGTGTGCTGTTACAAATTTAGGCTTTGAGTCATGTTCAGAGAAGCAAAACTTAATGTCAATTTTTCTTTTAATTAATTACCTTAAAGAGTGATTACAAAGGCATTTTATGCTTCCAACAGTAAGCAAAATTGCCTTTATTCTTGCACAAAATGGCAGTGAACAGACAAGTGATTATCAAATATGTCTCTTGTCTTATTACATATCACTTAACCTACACTGTCCATGCTTTGGGATCAACATGTTCAATTAATTTATACTGTATGTCTTCATAATAAAACACTGCAGTCATTTCTTTGGAAGTATCTGCTTTATTGTGTCTTTTGTACTCTTTCCTCCTCTGTCCATCGCTGTGCCTGACTCTACGTCCCTCTCCTTTTCTTTGTTCACAGTCTGCGTTGGTATCAGCACCCCACGGAAGATGAGTTGAGGAGCTTAGCTGGGAAACAAAAAGGACAGAAGAGGAAAGACAGGTAGGTAGGAAGGGAGGGCTGCAATGAAGAAGGGCTTTTGTTTGGGGGTTGGGGAAATGCAGCGGCAGAGGGGAGGTACGAAAGGTACCCCTTTCATCAGAGAGGAAAGAAAAGATGAGACGTAGATATTTGAGATGGATGGAGACCACAGGCATGTCAGCAAACAGATGAAGCTGATGTGTTTATGTGGCTCATTTAAGGCCTGTTTGAAGTAAGGAGACAGAAGTCTGTTTTTGTTGTTTCATTCCTTTATGGCTCGTCATTGAGGCTCAGAGCAGCTCGGCTTAGAAGTGGCCCTGTCTGGTAGATGTGAGGAACGTTGGTCCTGTTTTTTGGAACCATTGCTATTTAGGCTATTTTAGGGGATGACAGTTTAAAAGGATTGCATCTTTCTGAAATCAAAGTTTCCCAAACAGCAGTATGTCTTCAAAGTGGTCAGATGCCAAGCTTTGAATCTTGAAGATGATTTTTTCTTCAGGAATGTTTTGCATACTATTAATTTTTAGGGCTGCAGGTGGAAGTGGAACCATATGTTTAACACGTGTATATAGTGCCGTTTTCTTTGTACTCTCCTTTTAAATGTGAATTTAAATTGAAGTGACCATTGAAAGTAAATCCTTATTGTCCCTCAGGGTGTCCAGCTCCTAACTTAGGGCGGTTTTGTAGTGCAGTCCTTTCTCTGACCCTGTATGAGGCAGGTCAGGGCTCCACCACATGTTCAGTAATCCCTTAAAGAAAAAGATGGACTCACTGTCCTTTTGCCAGCTCGTGCCATGCAGCTCCGTTCTTTTTGTTAACGGTCCGACTCCCGCAGTCAGGGGTGAAGCTGAGCCTCTTTTTTTCCTGTCAGGTGTCTCGGAGATGAAATCTGTCCGGGGCATGTTTGGCCCTTGAGTCTTACAGTGGTATTGTCCTGTGAATACAGCGCACACAGGGCTGAACAAACAAAGGCCAGAACAGAGGAGGCCCATGAGGTCTTCAAGCCCAAAGAACAGCTCTGCATTGGCCTGCTGTTAGGGATTTAGCACTGCATATGTATTGCCCCTGTTGAACATGGAAGAGTACAGTAGTACTGGTTGTAATAAAAGTAAGAAGACCTCTGCCAAGTATTTAATAAGGGTGTTGGAGCTGCATTGAACGTCACAACAAGGAAGGGTTTACCTTTGATGGATTCACTATCACAATGACTGTTTGGGAGGTAGGAAATTAGTTTAAAGTTGTAGGTGAAGAACAGTTCTCCAGCTCAGATCACCATCTGACTTATTTTCAAGATTCACTGTAGATACACTAGAAAATATTGAAACTGCTACGTCTTTTTGTTTGTATACAAGGCATGAAGAGACAAAACTTTAACAATAATGTCTGCTGAAACCTACGGAAGCCCTAAAGGGCCATGCATTCATACATTTTAAACGAGTTAATTTCATTTGTTTTCTCGAGATCTCGAGTTATTATCTCGAAATAACAGCTGCCGTTTTCCTGAGATAACGAGTTAATGTCATTGTTTTCTCGAGATCTCGAGTTATTATCTCGAAATAACAACTGCCATTTTCCCGAGATAGCGGGATAATTTTCTTGAGGTCTCGAGATAACGAAACTTTGTTTTCCCGAGAAAACTCTATAATTAATTCAAGATCTCGAGATAATGACTGTGATATGATAGGCCTGAGATTATGGCGATGCCCGGGACCTTGTAGCTGGTCAGCTATGTAGTTAACGACGACATCAAGCTCACTTAGATTGTGCCGCCGATATAGCTGAAGCCTTGCTAACCGTCTTTTTAGATTACGCACACTAATGTGTGGATTATCTGTAATGTAGCATTTTTTTAAAACTGAGCTTACAAAGTGCTTGGACAGACAAAGCAAAAGCAGAAAACTCAGGAGGACAATTTAACAGAATAAAAGCCAAACGGTCGAGCCAAAAGCCCAGACTAAGGAGGAGTTTAAACAAGAAGGCAAAGAACACAAAATTGATGAACAAAATGTCAATAAGAATAAATACAAATAAAAGGGATAAAACCAATTTAAAAATGCATATGCCATAACATAACCATATTGTCTCATATCATGATTACAGTATATTTTCAATATATTGTTCAGCTCAACTTTTTAGCGTGATGTTTTTTAAAGTTTGTGTCTCTTCAAGGTTAAAAAATATATTGAATGGTCTAAAATTCTGTTTACTCACATTTTGGAGTTGCTTGTTTCTGTTACCCTGACCCTGGTTGTTGTGACCACCCTCTCTCGTCTTTGTCCCAGGAAATACAATGGTCACATAGACAATAAGCCGCTAACAGTTCCCAAGGACATAGACTTACAGCTGGAGACGAAATGCATCACAGAAGTCGACACATTAGGTATGAATCTAAGAGGACGAATGTCTAAATTAAACTTCCAACTTTTCAATCACACCCTTGTTTTATACACTGTGATGTGTATGTTTGGATTTAATTAAGCTCTTTATGCCCGCAGCATTGCACTACTTCCCAGAGTTCCAGTGGCTGGTGGATTTCACGGTGGCGGCAACGGTGGTCTATCTGATAACAGAGCTGTACTACAGTGTGGCTCAGGCCTCGGGAGAGATGAACATCAGCGTGGTCTGGTGCCTGCTGGTGCTCGCTTTTGTCATGTATCCTTACGTCAGTGACTGTACATCTTTGTTTGCCTTTCTTCTGTTGAGACTGACTCATCATGTGTTGGTGTAAACTATTCTTTAAGTTGAAAAACAGTTGCTGTACATTACATTATGTCTGTGGGCCGGTAAGCATCTTTTGAGGTATTCGATAGATTCTCCTCTAAGCTCAGACATTTCCATCCTAGCCCTTATTATATACTGTATGTCGTTGGTTAAAACTTCTTTGTCTTTCGGAGACTAAATCGTTCCAGCTTGATTGCATGGAAGCTGCAGTGACATTGAGAGACTATAAAATGACTACTGAAGCTCCTACTGGCTTGACTTCCAAGCACCTTTATGCTCCACAGCTACCTGTCATTTTGCTACGCTGAATGGCAGTTAAATAATATGCATTATCCTTGCCACCAACCGCAGGGATCAATCTTTCCAGTGCTCCTGGTCAGGCCCCAGCTCACCGCGGTCAGATGGTGTGTCATTTCCTGCCTACGTCTGAGATTGGAGGCCCAATTTTCACAGCCCAACAGACTGATATGCTTGGGGAAAAGGACAGACTGTGGAACAGATGAAATGGGACTATGAAGAAGAAGATGAGGGAATATGTTGGCTCAATATATGTGTTAATGGGACACTTGATTTCAGTTTTCCTATTTCAGCTCTGATGATATGTTTAAGACTCTTGCCCTGGAGATCAGCTCTGCTGCCTTAACCTTCACTGATAACCCGAGAGCAGCATGCTCTTCAAGTATCTGCATCTTATGGTAACTGGTTTTTCCCCCCTTTTTACTGAAATTTATAAATGTGACTGCATATCCTCACCGTTGGCCAATGTTCACAGGTCAAATAGGCAATATATTAATTGTATAGCCTGCAACATGATCGGTCAGACAGGCCTATTTCACTTTGAAGCCTCATGCTGGCTCAAACTTATTTGGTGAGTGTTTATACAGCTGAATAGAAGAAACTAGAAAATAAAAAAGACTCAATTGGAGTGAATACCAATGTGGAAATCGTATAAAAAGCAGTGAAAAACTGACAATTGTGTCTTGGAAACATGTTCTGTCCTTAGCCTTCTGATCAGTGTTGTTAGGGGCAGAGAAAAATACTTTGAAGCATCAATGGCTGGCTTTGGTGCCACACGTTCTGTACCTGCACATGCCGAGTATTATTATTATTATTAGGGTTTGTGCAGCATTAATGGGTGGAAGGCTTACACGGGGCCTGCACGAATGCACAAACTCTGTTTGTTTAAAGACGACACACTCCTGTTGTTAATAGCTGTGTGTTACTGTGTTCTAAATGTTTTGTATTGGTTGATTGCAGAGACGTATTTCTGCTTCCCTTGAATGTGTAAAAAGCATTGAGAATACATCTGCCAAGACATTTTTGCTTTGCATGCCTGTGTGCTTCTGCAGATATTTTTCCTTGACTCGCTCCCCGCAGTAAAACCCTTTTCTCTCTAACGGCCCACTACTTCAAGCTGGAGGAAGGAGGCGAGCGTTCACTCTGCATTACTTTTGCTTTCTTCTTTTTTGTCAAAGCCATGGCCATTCTCATCGTCACTGAAAACTACCTTGAGTTTGGTCTGGAGACAGGTGAGTGCTCCACATTGACGCTAATGACCCTGTTAGTCACATCCAAAATTGATTACTTCTGTCACCCGTGAGTGAGTCATTGTCAAACACGTCTTTATCTCCAGGTTTTGCAAACTTCTCTGACAGTGCTCTACACTTCCTGCAGCACCAGGGCTTAGAGTCCCAGTAAGAACAAAATCAGTATTCTCACAGTATCATATTTGTTGTCTCTGCCTTCATGAATTCTTTATGACTCGTGAAACTACAATAGTATCTCACTACGTGTTTTCTCTTTCACAGGGGTCCCATATCTAAACTCACCTTCAAGCTGATCCTGGCCCTGCTCTGCTCCCTGATTGGAGCATTTCTTACTTTCCCTGGTCTACGATTGGCCCAGATGCATCTAGATGCACTCAATCTAACCACATGCAAATTTACACAGTGAGTCGACTATAGTAATTGTCTTTACCTCTATGGTCACTCATGTATTTTTCATTGAATACTTTGAATGTCTTTGAATCTTCTTTAATAATTGGGATGTAAAAGGTGGAGGGTCATGGCAATCTTAGTTGAAACAAGAACTCTCAGACCAGTTCTTGGTCAGGAATAATTTGTAGTGCAGTGTCCATTTTGCCAAAACATAGTCTTTAAGATATAATATGTTGCATTAAAATGTCTAATAACTATAACTTCTGGGAGTCGAGAGTAAGGAAGGAAGTCGGCGAACGGAACTAAACACAATGACACCATACTGGAAGCATGTTAACCTTAGATTTTTTTTCAGGAAACAAATATTTATATTGCATAGGTGGGACACAGATTTTTTTTTGGAGGATAGTCTTGATTATCTCCATTATCCTGATAATGAAAATTAACCATGATCAACTTATTTAGAGATTTTTATCACGATCCATGACAAAATCTTTTATTGTCCCATCCCGAGTCTGGGCAGACATGGATATTTAAACTGCAACTTGACTAATAAAGGCATACAACCACATGGCAGTAATTCTAGTGTAGCTTCTTTAGTAGCCCTTTTTCCGAACTCAACCTCAGCGTTTATCTTGTTAGTGGTATAAGTTATCATGTAGCGTATACAATAACTTTTGCGTCATGATAAAGAATTGTTCCTCATGATAATGGAAAAAGCTGTTGGATATGCTTAATTAATACATGATGTGGTCAAATTGGTCACAAACACAATGCTCATAGGTACCAAGAAGCCAAATATAATGTAGTTGTACTTGTCTCCTCCTATTCCGAGTCTGTCAGATAGAAGAGAGAGCACCCTGTGAGTCAGTTGAAGACTTCCTCAGTTGGGGTGGATTTCTATTTCAGAACTCACTGGGTGGCATGTCTACGACCATGATAGGGGGTGTAGAGCAGGGTGCAAGTCGCATCCAGATAATCCACTTTGGCACAGCAGACTCTCCAAAATGGCCTCCTCTTCCATTCCCCCTCTTAACTGTCATGAGCTTACATCCTCAGACCCTGTCACTAGCAGGGATTATCTCCGAGCCCTTCCAAATCTGAGCCTTGGTTATCTTCTCACCCCTCTCTGGGAAAGTTGCACTGATCGCATGGACCTTATTTCTCACCGTGTTAACTTCAGAATTGAGACTTAAAAAGCAGAGAGTTTACTGCGCTATTTTGTATTTTTTTTTCTCATACATTGGAGTCATTGATGAATCTTGGATAAATTGTTGGATGTTTGGTTTGGTTGGGTTTAACTCGACATCCTCTCCTTCACCTCCCCTTTTCTATAGGACCCTGCTTCATATCAACTTCCTTTCCCCTCTTATCATGGTTCTGCTGTGGGTGAAGCCCATTACAAAGGACTATATAATGAACCCCACTCTGGATAAGGAGAGTGTGCCTTTGTAAGTAAAATGAATTAATTATCCTTTATTCTACTCGGCACTGTTGTCCAATTTACTCCTTTTTACACTTTTTTATTATTTGTCTATTGTGCTTTTGTATTTTATTCTTATGTTACTGTAATTTATGAGCATTCGCTGTCATAAGATGATCCTTCAGTTCCATAAAGTTCTATCTTGTCTTAAATAACTAGCATGTACAGCCATAGTCTAAAGATGTTTAACCTTTTTATTGTTGGGTTAAATGTAGGAGAAGTAACTGATTTGTTTCAGTGACTTTTAAGTTCATTCTTACTAATAGTTATGAAAATTGAGCACAGATAATGAGTTGTAAAATGCTTTGTAGTTCATGTATGAGATTGTCTAAACATTTCCTCAAAAACAAGAGTGTGCTAAAGGTGTATGTGCTTGTCATTTTTGATTGATCTGTACTTGGTAGGCAAGCCAGTTAGACTCCCTCGATATCGAGCGAGCTGCAGTTCAAACAAGAGAGACGTGACCATGATGCAAAGCTTTGAAAATAAAAGTAACTGGCTGTTGTGCTGGAAAATGATTGTAAACAATGCAACAGCAGTTATGAAGATGAAATTTACAACCATTCAGTGAGATAAGGAATGTAATCATCTCGTAGATGAAGTGACAATACTTGAGATAAAATTAGGCTGTAAACAGGGAAAGCTCTTTATTGTCTCTCTAAATGCTGTGACTTGTTAGCTCCATCTAAGATAATATCTTTCATTTGTTGCAAGTTTGAACTCATGTCATGTGTCAAACTTTCCCCTGATGCTGACAGTGACTGTGATGCCATCAAGGTCAAACATGATTGAGCCCGATTTCATGTTACAGTACACCCCTTTTCACCTTTTTATGTCTGAATTTCACCCTCTTGTACTTTCTCTTCTGAGTAGTTTATGACTTTTTATGCTCCTACTATCTTTCTTGCCTGTCTTCATTGTCTCTGCCTACTATCCAAATGATGGAGCAGATACATGATGTTGAGTTTGCAGGCCAGAAAAGGCTGTCATCCCTCCATCATGTCCCCTCTCTTACACACTCCCGTCTTTCTTTCTATTTATATCAGGATGACTGAGCAGTCGTATGATACGTTGCGGTTATGGACCATCATACTGATGTGTATACTTCGGCTTGCTATGATGAGACATCATTTGCAGGCCTACCTCAACCTGGCCCAGAAGGGTGTGGAACAGATGAAGAAAGAGGCAGGACGGATAAGTACCGTTGACCTGCAGAAGATGGTAAATATGATTAAAGATAAAATAATCCTTATTATCCTCCTCTGCAATTCTGCATCGATTCAGACATATAAAATGACATCATTATCTTGTTAAACACATGCTGTACTGTTGAAGGGATTAAAAGGCAGAGCAGTGGTAAAATCAGTCATTCATAGTTAAAGTGTCTACCTGCCAGGGACTATGGGTGGAAAATAGCAATTCTCCTGGTTTTATATAAGATTAATGTTAAGATAAAAAACATGTGAGACATGAAACTAAGATTAAGCTGCCTCGCTGGATCCCGGAGTAAATCAATTCCCCTTTATTGAAAGCAAATATAGACACAAAAAGTAGAAAGGCACACAGTAGAGCACATACCTCCGCCAGTAGTCCCCTTTAATTCAATCAAGCCTAATCCGATATCAAACAAAACATTTAAAGGAACAGTTCACCCAAAAAAGAAAATTCAGTCATACTCTGCTCATCCCAACGCTGATGGAAAGTTGTGACGTTGACGTTTCGTAGTCCACAAAACATTTCTGGAGCTTCAAAGCAAAACAGTTGCAACTTAAACCCTTTTATGAACTGAAATCTTAACCCTTGCTGTTGAGCTAACAGTGTTAGCGCACACCCTGTTTGATGTCGGGCAAGCTCTAATGGGCACGGAAGATGTGAATAACATCTTTTCAAATCCATTTTGAATCTCAGCCGCCTTCGGAGACTTGGATTATGCCGGACAAGCTATATGGAGCGATTATGTTTCTTTTTTTCTGTTGTAAAACAAGTCCCCATCTACTTCAGCTATTTAGGAGAATGGCGCAATGCTGTTTTGCTGTGTAGTTTCAGAAATGTTTTGTGGACTACAAAACTTTACCTGACTTTCCATCAGCGTGAGGGTGAGTAGATTATGACTGAATTTCATTTTTGGGTGATCTTTACCTTTAAATCCATATGAGATCTGGATATTTATTTGAATCCGCATCCAATTGTAATCACTTATAGATATCTTCCACCTAAATACACCTGATCCATGCATTATTCCCTTAGAAATTAACTAAAAAGTCACCCTCTCTCGCAATGTTAAAAAAAGTGAGAAAAATCCCTGGACCCGCACCAAATTCCAGATCCGCGGCAAAAGTTAATGGGGTTTATTCTGGGTCGAGAGCCATCCTCCTTCCAAGTTTCAGTAGTTTTTGTGCAATCCTGCTGACAAACCACCCAACCAATCAACAAACGAACACAAGCGAAAACATAACCTCCTTCGCGGAGGTAATTACAGTCCGGTCTTTGTGAATTAAGGAACAGAGCACAAAACTCAGTCATCTGCACACAGGAAATGCATTATGCAGGAGGCGTGCAGCCCACCTGTGGTGCACTTGGAAATTGGATACATTATCGATGAGTGTGTTTAGGACTGGCATCACTTGTGGCCAAACACATCAGCTCCTATCAGCCTGCCTGTAAAAGCTGTCCCCAACAGGAAGTACGACAGTTTGGTCTACTGCTATGTAACAACTTGTATTGGGATGCGAAAGTTAATACATCAGCTCAAATAATAGAACATATGGCGCTGCAAATACAGGTATGCTGCCAAGAGCGTCTATTGTTAGTTGAATTTTATTTTTAGACGTGATGGTTGTATGAACTGACGCATCCAGCGACCATCATCGGTAAAAATGCCATTTGTTTGATAAGATAAAACTAAAACTGTTACTGGCCACAGGCTCTGTTAGATAATGTGTGAAGAGATTGTTTGGGAGAAATAAAAATCAAATGAGAGATTTCGATGTTAAACCTTCAAATCTTGCAAATGCCTTGTTAAACAGTTTGTGTGAAAGCCCATCTTAATGCAGTTCTTTTTCTGTTTTCATTCAGGTTGCACGTGTTTTTTACTACTTGTGTGTAATAGCACTACAGTATGTGGCACCATTGGTGATGCTGCTGCATACAACTTTGCTGCTAAAAACCTTAGGTAAGTCACGCACCACTAACTGAATCCGATTTAGAAGATCTCTTTGCTGTCAAGTATTTTAATCTTTTCCCTAATTTATTACAGGTGGACACTCTTGGTGGGTCTATCCTGAAGAAGACCTGCCTTGCACCCATGATATGAACTATGTGATGGGCGAGGCACCAATAGCAGCCCCAACACCAGCTTCAGTGGCAGAAACAGGAGCACGGGCGTCGGTAGTCCAGCTGTCAATGGCTCTGGGGAGCCTGCGGACTGTCTTCAGCCCCTTGCTTTTCCGGGGTCTCTTCTCCTTCTTTGCTTGGTGGATTGCTGCCTGCCTCTTCTCCACCTCCCTCTTTGGCCTCTTCTACCATCAGTATCTCATGGCGGCATAGCATCACCAGCCTTTGAGAGGCAGCCAGGCCCCCACTGGGTTACTGTGTGTTGGGCCTGATCAGAAAGAACTGGTTGGGGGCAACGGAAGCCTATTGATGACTCTGCTCCACAGCACCTCCATTCCCTCCTCCCTCCTTCCGACCACCTCACAATGACTGAGCATATCATCAGAGCTCCTGGTTCAACTTGTGCTTCCTCCACAGATGACTCTGTGAACTCTTGTCATTGTTTTTACTACACTCCCTTTTTATTTGGAGAGCAAGATTTATAAACCTTAATAACAGAGAGACTTAAGTGTGAGTTTTAAGAATATTAATCAGTGTCAGTGGTGTATTTGCATAGTGGTGAGAAATTGGCCCAGTTTGCTGTATGAAATTTGAATGATATGAGGAAAAATACTGTAGTTCAGATGGTGATTGAAATTAATTTAACTTTTTTTACAATTGGTCACATGTAATCCATCAATTTCTTCAGATTCATAACATCTTTTACTTCTAACCTCTAAATGCAGCCTTTTAGAGGCTGATCACACCAAGATGCGTATCCAGCAAAACTACTGGTTTCCTGTGGTATGGCGCGCATGGTGGGCCTGCACACCGCGTTATTCTAGTGATTTTTAGAGTTTAAATATTAACTTTTCAGTTCAAAGTTTAACCGCTTTTCCCGTTTTTCTCATTTGATGGTCGGCTGCGCAGCCTGGATCCACAGGTGTACCACACTGCGTTGTCCAAAGGAGGTTTTCCCAAGGCGTTTTTTAAAGCGACTTCACCTATAGTGATGAGTCTCTGTAATCGGGGCCTTACAGCTTCATATATGTCAGTAGGAGTCAGATTTCAGACTGCTGTCCTTCCCCCTTTTTCAATAATCGCTAAGGCTCATTTAAACTGGTATTTGCTAAGAATACATCATAGATCTGTCCAGGAAAAACTGCATACTTTCATATGTGCAGGGCCAGACACCTACAGAGGTACTGTGTGTTTATATTCCAGTCATATCACAGTACACGATACTGCAAATTTCCCCTAGTAATATTATGTGAAGAGGTTATATTTAGGTCACAGAATGTCATTGAATCTGAAGATATTCATGGAGGCTCATATTAGTGTAAAATCCCCAAACATTTTTTTCCTTTCCTTAGTTTTTGAGGGAGCCGACAACTGCCATACATGTGCCCCATGTTTGTCTGTTGATCAAAAACTTTAAATTAAGTGCGTTCAAGCAACATAGCTTATATTACTCAAATGTCTAAATTCCATTGCCACGGACCACAAACGTGGGAGAGAGAGTCTTAAATTTTTGTGGGAAGGACCAATGCATCTCTGTTTGAAAGAGGAGGAGGAGGGAGGAGCAGCCTGTGGATGTTCCCAGAGTGGCTGGTTGGGTGGAGCTGTCATGCAGCTTACCGGGGTCAAGACAGTGGACAAATGAAGAAGAATTGTACCTGCGGAGGAGGAAGAGGAGATGTTTAAACTCATGAAGAGACATCTCATTGACTTGAAGCTGATGTATTTAAATGTGTCTAATTGAACTTGCCGCCGAGGACAAGCTTAGGTTTTAAATGAAAGGCGTTCCAACAGATTTGTGATGTTTCATTTGCATTGTGACCTCCCTGGTTTTATCTGAGCCATTTTAGAAGCTATGAGAGAATTTTAAGCTCTTTTTGAGCAGCAGCAATGATTTTAAAGGGAGGACAGCACTTAGGGCTCTGTCAAGGTGTGTGTGCTTGTGTCCATGTGTCTGTCTGCATGTGTAGGATCTCTGCTGTAGGTCAGCTGTAACCTGAAAGGGCATTGTGATGAGGAGGAGATGATGTCAACTACTGTTGATAAGCTACAGCCTTCGTGTTCTGCTTTCCTTTTTTTAACTTCTACTCATCCATTGCTTTTAAACTTATCTGAGAACAATCTGTTTGTTTTTATTCTTTTTCTAATGGATCAAATTGTGAATTTGTAAAAGTTCAGATTTTTTTTTTAAATGGTGCCAATTCATTCTGTTCCCTTGTCCCAATGTCTGTAGATTTGGTGTCTGCAAGTGTTTGAAACTACATCTGGACTACAACTCTGCGGCCTTCTGTTTTCTGTAGATCCATCCTGATAAAGAGGGGAATCACAAGCTGTGGTTCACAGTATTTACAGTGTCTTTGCATACTGTAACTCTTTAGTGGGTAAATGTACGCACAAACATTGTGCTCGTGAAGCACTCGCCCAATATGATTGTCCAGTCTATTCAGGAATGTAAGGTACGTGATGCCAGATTCATTACAGATCACACAATCTGGTGGTTTCATTTTGTCAATAGAGCTGTAATTTATGTATTCCAGTTCTATGAACTTTGAACAAAAAACATTTTACAAAGTCGAGCAGCACCATATCACATTTTTAAACTCCTGATGTCGAAAAGTCTTAGCTTTAGTTTTGTTTGTTTTTAAATGACGGGGAATATGCACATAATGAATGTATCAATCCTGCCTAATTTCTAGATTTGTTTTCATGAAAATTATTTGTATGGTGAGTTGATTTAACACCCCTAACCCCACCCCTCCACCCCCTTGCCCTCCCCAAACTCATTACTTGTACTACCATCTGTTAAATCTATCTTTCAAACAAGCTCTAATTTGTCCTAATGACTGTTTTTTTATCGATTGATTTATCTTTGTTTTTGTATTTATTACACATGTCGAGGCCTGTAAACATTTCTAATTTTAACAGCAAACACTTTATTTTGTTATTGGAGTGCATGGTGGCTTAAGTCAGGTTTGAAAATGTGTTTGACAAATCAGTTACAGTTAAACTTTTTTTTTATTATTTTCTTTTATGGTATGGTCCGTTATAAAGTAGCTGGGATACTCAGAATTCAATGGCCCGATGAGGCGTTGGTTCTTCTGTTTGTTACCACTCAAAGTGTTTATTATTCATTGTTCGGTTCACAAAGTAAATTAAACACATTGTTGTTCTTTCATGTATTTACTTCTGCTGATTTTGTAAGCTGAAGTAAATACATGAAATATTGATTTTGTCTTAAATAAATTATGTTCTTTACTATGTCCTTTTTTATTTCATCCTTACACTCCACTAGCTTTATAATTGTCCTGAGCAGTGGGACAACAGGGACTTTGGCTCCTGTAGAAGTAGAAATATCAGATGAATGTATGGGTCACAGTCATTAAGTGCTAAAGAGAGAAAGTAAGTTTGGATATTTATTATATCCATATTCACTTTGAGTTTGATGGCTCAATAAATTACCAAAATGAAAGCAAGTCAGTATTCCTGCGGAAGTTTGATGACACTCTGTCCCATACAAAAGACCAACTAACAGCCTCAGAAATGATGCCGCACCAAAGACTCGTTTGTGAAATCGTCTCAGTCTGTCGTTCCTTGTTGAATCTCATTCTCTCTTTTCCACCAAATCAGGTCAACAGAAGTTAACGTCCCTGAGATAGGGTTGAGGACAATGAGCACATTTTTCTGTGTGCAAAACTTCAATAACTTGAATAAAATGGTGTTATTTTTATATATTCTTTTGGCTCCTTTAACTGCAGAGCAGTTTTCTTTTGTGGCGCGGCCTTGTCATGGAATTCATGTATGATGATTTTGCCTACTCTAATTCACATGTAGGATCCCGAGTTGCAAAGTATTTCACAAAGAGGTCCACTGTTTAAAGCTTTAGCGTTTATTCCTGTAACTGGGCAGTAAAAGCAGATAAGATCCTCTTTCCAAAACAATGATTTGTACTTCAAGCTTTTCTCTTCATTTTCATTGGCTCCGTTTTTGTTTCCCAAGGTCTCGGAAACGATTTATAATTCCACCCTTTTTATTAGCCTTAATAGTATTTGATTGGTGCTCAATAATACTGTAATTGTGTTTCAGGATCACTCAAATCATGAAATATGTCCTTGCACAAACTTTCATTGATTTAAGCAGTCACTGACCATCAATTTGCTTTTCTTAGTTTGGCTTCTCTATTCTTGTGGGAAAGGTTAGTGGAGTAGACGGAGGGATGAAATGACAAACGTTCCCAAACTCCTCTTAATGCACATCATTCTCTGGGACTAACATCGGGCCAGTTAATACAGGCCTTGAGTGCCATTGTCCACATGAGCGGGAAAACTGGGCCAATGCATTCATTCATAGGTAGACAGATCAATAAGACAGCTTCCAAAACAAACCAGTGAAGAGGTTCCTTTATTCCTCTTGAGTGGGGCCTATTCACCGGGGTCCTTCTCTCCGTAGAGCGGCGTGGAGCTCCGCTTCAGGAAGACCCCCACCCCTTGGTCCCAAACACAGCCAGGAGAACTAAGAAACTTCTAGAGGGGTGACTCAATAATAGTGGGCTTTCTGTCTGACACAGAATGGTGATCCCACCCTCATGTCGATTGTGAAAAGCAGCAGCTATACTTCATGAATGACCTGACCTTGTATCTTGAAGGCCTAAAGGAGAACACTCTACATTGATTGAACTCCTCTGACCTGTTTTTTTTTTTTTTTTTTAAACAATTTTTTTTGTACTTTCTTTACAACGATACATCTGAATTATGACAAAGATAACAAAACCAGAGACGGCCCCCCGCTGAATTGAGTGCCAATTACAGATTGGCTGACTGAGATCAGCATGTAGCAATCACCTCAAATGTAATACATGCAATTACCACCTTTTCATTACCATGACAACAGCTGAGAAGGTAGCACGAAACGTTTAAAATTGTGTTTTTTAAGCCGCAGCGAGTCGACTGGCATCATTTAACCAATATTCAAACTTTTCCATAAATTCCACAAAGAATTTTACCACATTTTTCAAAATTGTGACAATTTTTATTTATAATTGTGATAAAAGTGCAGTTTATTGGCAGGTAGTTAATACAGGAACAAGTCACAGTGTATTCAAGCTGCATTTAAAAGCTGCAGGGTAAAGCTCAGAGAAATCATCATAAAATATGAGGGGGAGAAGGTTGTTTTTAAATAATGAAAAATAAAGCGCAAAGTTGGTACATTGTTCGAATCATGTTAGACAAATATACAGGGTCAAGTGTATCATCCAGTGTAATATGACACATAGAGAGCCAAGATACACGGGCAGCATTAAAGATGATGTAGCATTCTGGAGGATTTTATTTTTTCACACATTTTCTGACCCATACATCATTCACAACGGCTGCATATGGGAAATATTGTTCATCCATAAAGCTGTCTGCGTGTTATGACCTAATTGAGTTAAACGTGAACCAGTTATCAGTGCAAAGCAGGGAAAAATGAGCGAAGAAAAAAAGAAAAAATATCGCCAAGCAAAGTACATTTAAATCTCGTCATGGTTAAAATTTGAGGTCCACTGCCTCGTTGCTGGAAATATGAAATGGCTGACTGCCCTCGTGGTAATCACCGCTGCTCTTACATTAATTCATCTCCAGATGAACATTGTTCCTCTGGGGTTTCCATGCTTCATTGTTGCGGGCCTTTAATCAGCAGCCTCCTGATAGACACTATACACACTGCCACTGTATAGCTCCTTCAGAAGTGTGTGTGTGTATCCATGTATTTAGCGCTTAAATGAATTGCTTCTCTTTGGCGCTTAATGTAAACCAACAGTGACATTTTCCCCCTTTTTTAAATTTAATATGGATTATATTTAGTGTTATTATTCCTAATACATCCCGGCATCGTTTTTCATTATTATTGAGGATTAAACTGAAATGTATTGTGATAAGAGTGCAGCTTATCATTCTCTCACAAGGTGCAAGCAGAAACACTAGCCTGCATATTAACAGTTTTAGATCAGCCTTTTTTACACCACCAGATATATTACTATCAATTATCTCGTATTGTGTCACTGAGATGCATTTAACTTTAGACTTAACGCTCCTCTGAGAGTATTATTAACCCAACAAGACAAGCAAATTCCATATTCTGTGCCTTCTTTATGTAATACATGATTTACTGTAAAAGTGTGCCGAACAAATTAATGGTACATTCCAAATTAATTAGCAAAAGCTGCACGACTGTACACAGCTTAATGCCTTTCATGGTGAAAAAGCAGGACATTAAGCTCACAGAAACCTAATAGATTTTTCAAGAAACTGACACGAATGACTAAATGATTTATATAAATATATATATTATATATTTATATATATTTAAGCTCTTGCTGTGTCCTCTTTCTCTTGGTGAAAATCCTCCTGTAGATGCCTCCTCAACAATAACAACCAACAGAGTGGACTGCCCCCTAGTGCCACCAAACGAGTGTGACAGTGTGCGGAGGGGGGAGGGGGAGAGCCTGCTTTGCTTTGAGCATTAGCAAGAATGCCAGCTTCCCGGTGCCATCCAATCAGAGAGCACCTTGGTAACGCGTTCATACATCCAGCGGAACTAGGTGGCGAATGCAAATGCTCCGAGATCAAGGTTTCTCCTTGGCAATGGTGCGGCACTTGTTTCTCTCCTTTCATGTCCGAGTGATGGTGGTGATAATAAGAGGGGAGGACAGGCCTCAGATTGAGCCAAAGGGGGAACGAGCATCGATGAGATCTTTGATATGGGATGCTGCATCATATGATATTAGTGTCATTCACGGTGCAGTTTGATTGACAGTTTATTAGAAAAATTGTGAGAAATGCACCATTGTGTTCATCCATTTTTCATGTTTGAATTGCTGACACTTTGATGCACTTTGGCGAACGTGGTGCTCAAACTAGGACAAAGGAGCCGCAGCCTACATCACATTTTCTTTTTGCGGGAAAGAAAGAATTAATACAGTAACAAACACATTTCTATAATCGCCTCCTTTGTGGCTCTACGCTCTAGCAAATGCACTTATGTAAACACACACACGCACACACACAACTGAAACCTGCATCATTTTGCTTCAGGGATTCTGTTGTTCTGTGTGCCGCGGGTCCAACAGACTTAATTTTCAGTGTTATATTTTATTAGGCTGATGATGCACATTGCATTCACGGAGCAATTCAACCTGCAGGTCCTCCCACACATTTTTGTAAAGCCAGGCTGTGTTCCTAATTAAGACAATGTAACTCGGCGCTGCTTTCAGGAAATGTAAAACTGATTGGAATTAAAGGCAGGGAAGCAGGAACATTGATCTGAATAAAGGGAGACGTGTGTTTTCAGCCTGTCAGTTAGCTTATACCTTGAATACCATGTGTGTGTTCTGCATGACTGCGAACACATCTGATGATATTGATACACAAGCAGTGTATGTTTGCATGCTTCTTTTGGAAGACAGATGAAAATACAGAGCATTGTGTTTATGTTTTACTCTCTCTTGATGGCATATTCTGTGATATTAAGGGACACTCCAATAAAAATACCCTATCTGACCATATCTTGTTTTTTGTTTTGTCATTTGAATTGTTTTCACCGTGATCCTCGGTCGACTGGTTTTGACTTGGCGAAGAGAAAAAAGGCATTCATTGTGGTATTTACACATTTAAACTGTATGTTCTCGGTTTCTTAAACTCAGAAACCTCTCAAACAAAATATGTGTACACTTTCTGAGAGCTGAGATGAAAAACCAAATAAACAACTGTTGTCATATTGAAACAGGAAATTCAAAACCTAAATAACCGTGAACAATTGCGCAGGAATCTTGTCAATCCTTCAAACAACATTCGAACCATGACCTCGTTCGGAGAGTTAATTTGCCGTTTGATCCTGTTTGTCTGTGAGAGTGTCACACATTGACACCATGTTGCTTCAAATGACCTCTGACCTCTCGCTGCGACCTGCTGGAACCACGGAGGAGGGGAGCGGGTCATTTAGAGGAGTCCCGGGGGAATGTGGCCCCTGGACACTGGGCTCCTGGCTTCTCTCGGTGCAGAAACACACACAGACTGCAGCCCCGGTCTCTTGGAATGCTCCGTCGGCTGGGGAGGCATGGAAGTGAACGTAAAAAGAGAAAAGGCTGTTTGTGACTGAGACATGGAATACATATTTATGCTGTATATGCATCAAGAGTGAATGTTTTTGCAAAAAAGACATTTGCGAAATTATTTGTGTGTGTGTCTGTGTGTTTTTTTTTCTTTCCCAGCCAGCTCCACATACACTCAGGAGACTTTGAGGGGGAAAAAAAACTGAAAAGCTAACTTTTTTTCACCCTGCAATATTTCACTCAAGAATATGAAAAAGGAACAGCTATAGAAAAACGGAGCACACTTTCATCATTATCAATTTTGTTTCTAATGAAAGACTGAGAATTATATATCACTTTTAGCACATTAGGGGGAGAATATAACATAAAAATTCCTTTTGAAGGCATTTCTTTTATTCTTCCTACAAAAAGACTATTATCTGGCAGTGGTGAATGCATATTAAGCAAGAAAAAGCAACTATCATTCATCTTCTACAATGCAGAGCTGTAAATTATGGCATTATCTCTGCTGGCATAGAGGGAAGAAGTGGAGGATGAGAGAAGGGCTGGGGTGGAGATGAGGGAGGGTGAAAATAAAGAAAAGGGTGTGGAAAAAAGGACAAACCCACACACACACACACACACACACACAAACACACACACACACCCTTCGGCCTGAAGTCAATGAGAAAGATTATGCTTGGCCTTATCCAGTAGGGCCTGTCAGATTTATTTCCAACATCAAGGGACTCTCTGCTGTCTCCAGCCCCATCCATCAGTGCCCTGTCTGGGTTTCTGTGTGGTCAGAGTCCTGGATGGAGGCTGGGAGTGGAGAGCTAAAGGACGCTGGAGGAGTTGTGTGTGTATGTGTGTCGGAGAGGGGGTGTATCTGAAACAGGAACGGTTGCCAGGGCACACAGGCCCGTGGCATTCTCCACCGTCTGGCATCCCAGGGTGCAATGGGAGCACTAGTCCTCGGTAAGTCACCAGTGGAGGTGAAAAGCACTGTCACAGAGATGAAAGGGGGCTTCCCCCCACCCTCTGATCTGTGAGAGAAAAATGAAAAAGGCAGACAAATATGGGGAGAGAGCGACGGAGAGGGAGAGGGAGTTTTAGAGAGTGTAAAATCGCTCTCACTGTATTTCATGTCAATATGTCTCACATTTGAAATCCTTATTATAGATTGGGTGTGGAAAAAAGGGATGTGCTTTCATTGTTCAGGGACATGTCCCATCACACACACAGACACACACGCACACACACACACACACACACACACACACACCATTCCACTCGCCCGGGCGCCTGTGCCACACCACCCACCCCTGTCGTTCTGCGCGATGTAACCTAGCAACTATTTAATTAAAATAGCATCAGCAAGGATAGAGGCTTTTTTCCCTCCCTTACAAGGATTTCCTCCAATCTCCGTGCTTTTCAGCACACCATGAATCAAAACCAATGCCATGTATGCAACTGTATTGTCCCCCTCACATCCACATCTTTGTTTCTGCATTTGCTTATTTCCGCAAAACCTATAGCTGACACCTGATTGGTAGACTGGACCTGATGTCATATATCTGGTGTGCTGGCACTATATCTGCTTTAACTGGCCGGAGATTTAATGCAGGACATTATTATGCCACAGAGTTGTACAAGCAAGGCCATCACCTCTCTGTCCTTCAGAGTAGTCTATCAGGAATAATAGAATACCTCCTCTTCAAGCCCTTCTACTCCTCCTCCTGCTCTTCTTCTCCCCCCCGTGCCTGCTTTTCTCTTTGTATGCCAAATCACAGCACCCTCTGTTTCGACCTAAAAAGAGGCGCCTCTTACCATGCTCTACATGTGTGCCAAGCTCGGGCAATGCGGAGCAATTAGAGGAAATGTGAAGCAGCTCCACATGTCAGCGTACATCGGACTCACTGTCACTCAAACCACATCCATGACTCCTCTGCTCTGAGAAACAAACAATGGAGCAATATTCTGGTTCAGGGCTGTCAAAACACAAGGCCCAATCTCTGTTTCTTTCTCTCTCTTCCTCTCTCTCTCGTGCTCTTTCTGCAGCTAATGGATACCCTGATGTGTCATAGAGCAGCAGTTATCTGTCCTTCTATGATTTCCTGCAATGAAACGTTCTGTATAGTACAGGTGCGGCAGAAGGATACACGTAACTCTATTCACTTGCCCTCGATAGGAAGACCTCTGTCATTACTTAAGAAGCGATGCAGTGAAAGTCATGGTAAATGGCTTTAATGATCCTCCCTCCAAATGGTTACATTATAGGGCTGACCTCCACTTCAAGCACATTCATGCTTTCCAACCAAAAATTACATATATCTCCATGTGCCTCTTTCCCTCTTTTCTCACGCATACTATTTCCATTTCCGCAGAGCCGCAAAACCACTCCAGACACTGCAATTCAAACACAGACATTTAAGTCCAGTGAAAGAGGAAAGAGTTAAGAAATGTAAAAGGATAAAATCACATACTGTATGCACTTCTATATCTAATAGTCACCGAGAAAATCACTTTAAACCCAATTTAAGAGGGTTCTGGCACAGGACCATTTAGCATGATCTCTTCAATGAAAAGTATCAATGGATGACAATCCTCTTAACTTGGAGAATATATTCAGATTTGAGCATGTGTCGGACTGAGTGGAATTGGACTGAAGGCCGGGCAGATTTGGGATTTGTTCATCTATCTTTTTGCTTCAGATTTTCATTTAAAAAGTTCTGGACTTGGTGATCTTTCAATCTATACTATTTTAAAGAAAAATGATACTTACTCTGAAGAGTTTGCAGTCAACCAATCCGATGCGATGTACCTATATTCACATTATAGGCACTTATATTCATAGCTGTTTGGCTTTTTGGTTTTTTTTGTATATTGCTTCACACCATATGCGTATTACTATTACTATGGGTGCAATTATCACATGCAATTGTCCTTCTTAGTCAGATCTGTATATGAAAGAACAATATTGTACATAGTCTTTATTATTAATATTTTGACTTTGTTTTCCTATTATTCTATTTTAGCATGTTTTTGTCTTGTTTTATTAATTTATCTATCACTGAATCGCTGTTTTTCCCTCTGCTTAAAACTACTGAGCTGCTGTAACAAGTGAATTTCCCCAGTGAGGGATCAATAAAGTCTATTCTATCATATCTAATCATAACAATTGCTTTTTGTCCTGAAAAAAATGGCAAAAGACTGTAAATATACAAATGTTTAATTTTATTTTATTTTTTTTAATTTTCTCTTTGGACAGAGATGACAAAGACATTATGTTGTTAAAAATGGTGGTAAATGAACTGCACTTATTTAGTGTTTTTCTACCTTAACTGTCAAAGCATTTTGCAATTTGCCCCCCGCCACCCATTTTACACACACACACACACTGTTGGCATCGTGGCTGCCATGCAAGGCGCTGGCCTGCCCATCGGGTGCAGCTTGCCCAAAGACAGAGATCGAACCACCAACCCCGTGATTAGTCGACGACCCGCTCTCCCTCCTGAGCCGCAGCTGCCACACACACATGTTAATGCAGCGATAATGCTTTAACCTTCAAGGGCAAATGTAAAATATTCCCTTATTTTCATAAATGTTCACACGCAATATGTATCTCTAAGATTAATTCTGTAATCATCTGAATTCACCATTGCCTATAGCCCATATAGGCTATGTAAATCTTTGAGAGTGTGTGTTCACACGCTGATTTGCATAATGGCACATGATTTTGACAGGCAGGACGAGAGAGAGGGACCCCTTGACATTTTTATAATGGCACTTTACAGGGTGGACAAGGTTGGGGGTAGGATGGGATATGGGAGGCAGCGCTGGTGGAACAAAATATAGGAAGCTCCGGTGTGTGTCGCACATATGACGTGAGACAGTGACCTACAGTGATTTCTGTTATTCAGCACAGAAGTGAAGGCCTTAAATACGGACGGAACAGAAATGCATGAAGGTTGTTGCAGCTGGTAATTGAAGTACATGTTTTTAAATAATTGATTTGCAGCAGCTGTTAAAATTACGCCACTATTTGATCAAATCTTAATGATATTTTGACTTTGAGCAAAAGATAAGATCTTAAACTGCAAATGACTCCAAGTGGCTGTTAAAAATTGAGGATAAACTGATTGATGGGGGAAAAAAAGTAGAGCAGTGTATCACGTTTGTACTGGGTCACGCCCTCTGAGATATTCATGTGAACGTTCCAGAAAATAATTTTAATTCTTGTCAATTTCACATTTCAGGCCTTGTGGTGATTCTCTCGCAGGCCGTAACCTCACGGCATTTAACCTAATTTAAAGCAGAACTATTCATATACGTGTGGGCATTTTTCAACGAAAAAGAAACGTCTGCGTATGGATTTTCCTCCTGGGTTACATCAGTCAAAATGAACCTGGCAAACATGTCCCTTGTCAATACCGATGAGATTGATAGAGTCCCAAATAATTGAATGGGGCTTGTACGGCCGACACAGAGGTCTGTGGGAGAGGCCACCAGCAAATTAAAAGGTCAGGGACTTCGAAGGCATTCCCTTTGCCCTGACACACGCCCCTACGTCTTGTCTGAGTGACACGTGCAACAATGCGATTTTTTTTTTTTTATCTTACTCAAACAGCTTAGACAATGCTGCCGCCTAGGGCCATATGCTGCTCCTATGGCCATCCACAAGTCCCCCATCTATCTGTCCGTGGGAACGTCGCGTAGACAGAAAGGGTTGTCTGGGGTGAGACCCTTAACGGATCTCCACGGATAATTTTTTGTCGCATAGTCTGGGACATGACAGACACAAGAGCACTGATAAACAGTGGTTAATGTGACGTAGCTAGCTGTGAGAAAGTAAATCAGACAGGATTGTTTCCAGCACACAATGATGGAGACGGTGCAGGCTGCAGCTGAGGAAGTCATGTAAATTTGATGCATTAATGAATAATACTATAACAATAGAGATAATTTATTACAGCTCCTGATCAGTTAATGATAAAATACACACAATCTGCACACTTTTTTCGAGTAGCCAGTGCAGTCTAAATTAGCACGAGGGTGCTTTTAGCAGTACTTTGAAGCTGAGAGATGTATTATTACAGAGCAGTAAGATGAGGAGAGGCAGACTTGAGTCACAGTCTCGACTTCGGGTAATTTCCAACAAATTATTTCTACATTATTCCAAGATGCATCTGCTGTGTTCTGCACTCTTGAGCCCCTATTTTTAATCCCGGTCGCACATCCGTCTCACTCCATGCCTCAAATCCCTGTCATCCTGACACGCATATACACACACTCACACGTACACAGACACCTGATTAAAATGCATAAAACCCTTTTTCTCGCACGCACACCCCTGCTGCATGCATTAATTAGCACGCTGGTAACAAGCTAGCCTCTCCATTCATTCACACGCTGAGCCTCTTTCATTAGCATGACAGTGGCTAGCAGCGGCCAGGGGCCCATAGGCTGCAAGGTTCTCTCCTCGGGGCCCCTGATTAAAGGGAGAACCCCTAGGACGCAAAGCTCTCGATTCCTTTCATCATTGCACCCATGCAGCGTCTCACGGATGATCCCCGGACCGCAAACTGTCAAGTATACCTGTTTCTATGGGCCCGACCCCCTTTCCATCTCTTTGACTCTGTTCTCCATCTCTTCACACTCCATCCTTCCTCAACTCACTCTGACCCACTCCAGTGTACTTTCTTCCATCTCAATCTAATTGTCACCTCCTATCTCTCTCCAGACCCTTATGGGCTTCTTTTTTTTCAATATAGCTCCTAATACATGTATGCAAAAGGGGGAGGTCTGGCTGGTCTCTCTGCACATAGATGCAGATCACACAGGCGTACTATTTCAGGTCGGCTCCTGGCCTCACAATGGCAGCCCCAGGTGACCCAGAGAAGGGTGCTCATTTTATAAAGGCTTATCCTTATTTCTCACCCCTATAGAAAGCCCCTTCCCCTCTTCTCAGCGGTGAGTGATCCGGACAGCTTTACACCTGACGTACAGGGTGGCTATCATCTCCACCCATCAGGGTCTCCCCCCATCCAGCCTGGATTTCAAGGCAAAACGTCTCATTAGCTGTGGTCCTTGAAAGAAGGGCACTCAATTTCAAATTCAGTTACACATTCCCTTTGAATGGAACTAGGAGGCAAAGGAGAAGAGAGAGGGAGAGGAAGGAGAGAAAGAAGGCACGGGAGATGGTCCCAGTCGAAGGCTGGGGCCTTGGACCCAGAGGGAGGGAGAGCAGAGAGGGGAATAAGGTCTGCTGAGGCAGCCATAATTTCACGCCATCATTACCTCTATGGGCTGGAGATTTATGCTAATGCTATTTCAGGGAAGAGGTGCTGGACAAAACGGGTTTAGAGGGTCAAAAAAGAGCTGTGGAGATGGTTGGCCACGGCGCAGGCCTGATTTTTTTTCAGGGTTGAACATGCATGTCAGTATCTGGTTTTCAATTTGTTCAATTTGTATTGTAAAATGCTTTAATTTCCATGCTAACTCAAAATTGATTGTATTTTTGCTTTTCTTTGGCGTGCTATGATCACCTGCTCTAAAATAAGTAAGAAAAGTATGCAGGGAGTCACGTCTCTATTAGCGATGTCTAAAAATACAGAAGAGCTACGTTCCGTGAGCCTCTCACCTAAGCTGACCCCTGTCATCCATTTTGTCACCCACATGACACTGGATTGCTAAAGCCAGTCAAAACTCCATCAGAGCTTCACACCAGTCTAGACAGAGGTGAAAATCAGATTTGGCTCAACTGGGTGATCCTGTCTTCTTCCCCTACAGAGCGGAGAGCTCAGGTGGATGTCTTGCTAAGCTCTACAGTGGACTTGGACTGCTCTGAGCTGAGTGGTGTAAGATTCATGTTCTGGACCCCACACAGCTCCAGGACAGCTTCCTGGAGCTCAAGAATGCTGGTCCGAGAACCTCGCTGTGTGGCAGCCACATCCAGCACTGTCACTCACTAATGATGGTTGTATGGCAGCGGCTACATGCAGCAGGGGGCGAGCTGACTTTCTCTAACGAGGAACTGTCTCACAGAGAGACAGGTCAGGGGTGTAAGGGCCAGGCAGATATCATAACATAACACATCACACACAGATCAAGAAAATGTCGTCTTCCGGCCCTCCAGCCAGAGCGGAACTAATAATTAGGATTAGTTGATGTTACTAAAAGCGCGCAGGGGTGCTGGCGTCCTGCAGGGTTTCATAGTTAATGACCAACACACAACAGCTGAGAGGTTGCAGTGCAATAATGTGGGAATCGATCGGCGCTGACCTTTCAGTGATTCCTCATTCTGACCTATCGATCATGACACCTATTGATCTACCTTTCTACTGTGTTCTGTTGCAAGTGTGGACATCAGAGATGAGATTAGTGGTTGAGGTTTGCACCGTGGTGAGATGGAAGGGGGTGGATGGATAGTTATCAGCAAGACCACCTGTCACTCCTCTAGCCTTCCTCGACAACCTCATCAGAACTCTCGGTACACACCTCAGGAGGTCAGGCCGTGGTAATAATAAACCAATTGAAAGGATAAGGACACAGTCAGAATGGAAATAGGCTACGACAGGTTTCACTGTACAAGGTAGAAGCCCCAGCGACAAAATCAAGTGAATGCACTCCTTCGACCTTATTAATTCAAGGGAATCAGCAACATGCGACAGTACTGAGTAATTATATACTGTTGATGAGTGTTGGAAATGTACGGTCTTGCAATCCGCCGATATGTTGAAACTTTGCATTTCTTTAGGTTCAATTTTCAATTTCATACTGTGATTGTCATGGTTTGGGTGTTTGGTTTAGTTGTTGTTTCCTGTTTTATTTTGAAAGGTTCATCCTCATATGCCATGTTGTGTTGCTCCCTGTCTTTCTTTTGGTTTTCCTCCCTTGTGATTGTCCTGATTAGTGTCACCTGTCCCTGAATGGCCTCTTGTGTATTAAATTCCTTTGTCTTTCTCTCATTGTCAGTTCGTCTGTTCTGTTTTTCCCACGTCAGTCCTGTGTCCTCTGTTTTGTTCCTGGTGTCTCTGTGCTGCTCCTCATAATTTTTGTCTTGTGTTTTTGGATTCCTTCCTGTTTCTGATTTGTACTCCTTTTGGTTTTTGTATTTCTCTGTGGATTTTTGTGGATTTGCCCCTGCCTGTTTTTGTTTTTTTGTTGACTATAGATTTTAGACAGCAGCTTCGTGAATAAAGCTTGCTTTGTGTTTTACACCTGGCTGCCTTTGTGTGTTTTGTGTTGTGGTCCTCACTATTTTTTCAAACTGTGACAGTGATAACTCTACTTATGGTCTGGACAGGTTAAGGGGAAAAAACACTTGGTTAGGGTTCGGAAAGGATTCTGTTTTGGCTTAAAATACCTGTTTTGATTGCCAAAACAAACATGGCTGGAAATTGTCCCCAGGTCTCCTTCAAAATATCAAGTGGTGGATGTGATATGATACGTATGGTACACAGGCCTATGACACGTACACATATGAAGTATGATGAGTTAACATTAACTGCCACCATTTTATCCTGCTGACTGGGATGCTTAAAAAAACATTTGCTCGACATATTTCATTTCCAAAAATTCATCTTCAAAAACTAGAAGGCGCACATCAACAACTGCACACACGACGCTGGTGCGTAGCGGCCCGAACATGCAATGGCTTTTTATTTTCCATGATTCAGAAACGATAAGAGATGTAAGAGATCAAGCAGAGTCCAGAGATTCTCTGAACAGCGTGCTCGTGTATTAATATCTATAATGTCAGGGCTTGAGTTTCTGTTTGTTCCTTTCAAAAGGCGGAGAAGTACCTTCACCCAACATCAGAATGCTTTTAGGGCATGGGTGGGATTATTCCACTGACGCAGCCCAAGGTTGCCCAAATCTTTTTCTAAACTTCGCTTAGTTTTGGTTTTTTATCAGGAAATCTGCTTCGACTATTTTTAGAACACAGAAAAAGCTCTGATCATTTCCATTGATGTTTATTTCAAGTGATAGAATTACTATGCACCTACTGAATAAAGCTATTCATGTCAGGGCTGTTTTCTTGAATTCATTTGTCAAATTAAATTTGATTGCCTGTCATTGATCCTGAATTGAGCACTAAGGATGTCTGCACTTTTCAATCAATGCACGACATTTGGCTTCACTATAAGCATGTTTTACTCACTACATTTCTTAGCTTTTCCACAACCAAGTGCCAATCAAGATAATGCTATACATTAAGCACATGATTTGATTTTCAAGCAAGAGAGTGCTCCTCACCTCCAGACACTGATACAAATGTGTGAAAGCGTGCGTACTTCAATATAACGGCTGTCAGAGGCAAATGTCTCTCTCCTAAGCCACCTCTAATTGCTCCAAATTGAACTGTGCCACACAGATAGGGAGTGTATAAAGAGCCTCACACAGATGGTGAAAGCTTGGAGGAAAGTGTGTTGGAACTGCACCAGGAAGCTGCTGTCTGTTAGCAGTACAGGAGGGTGAGCACTTGTGCCCTACGGCACACTGCAGGGGCTAAAACGTTCCTCCACATCTACGCAGGCAGCTAAGAGACTGGAGGCATACATGGGATTACATCCTGTGCTATTGCCCTAGGCTGTCACCAGGAGAGGCCCTCACACATACAGTAAAACGGCATACGCAAACACATGCAACGGCAGCAGCGAGGTGCAACCGCATGCATGCTCGCAAAGACACACAAAATGCTAAATTGCGTGCCTACTGTGTATTCTGTTTTTCTCAAATACACAAAGTGCATCATGAGAAAATCCACCTTCTGGTTTTCTTTTGGTCATTAATGAAAAACTTAATATCGCTCTCTTTTCCTGAGGCAGTCAGCAGGTTAATAACTAAAGGAAACTCTCAGAGGAAGCAATGAGTCTGTGAGTTTTAAAGAGGTTTATCTTTATCTGAGAAAGACTTGGTGCAAAGTGCAAACAGTCATTTAAATATTGTTAAATCTGAATGATCGAGTGTCAAATTAGGAATAGTCTATCTCCATCTCCATCTGCAGCACAAAAGTATATTTCCTCTCTGTGTTGCAGAGCCCAAGGTGACATATCTCCTTCATTTACCATTCAAATACTACACACACTCACACACACACACACACACACACACACACACACACACCACACTTATGCCCTCACACACACATACACCCAGCAGGATCTCTGTGGTGAGCAGATGAAAGTATCTTGCCTGCGCTCTTCTTGGCATTGTGCAGTAGGACCCAGGGGGTGTTCTCCACAGTGTGGTACATATACAACACTTCACAGACAAACAGACACACACTCGCACAGACACACAGTAATGTGTGTTGCATATTCAAGCACAGAAAAAACTCACTCGGTAAGTACTGAAAGGTCACACGAGGGCAAGACTGTGCTCCAGTTACCCGTTCAGCCCGCAGAGAAAATTCAATTCCGCATTTTAAAAATACAATCATCATATAAGTAACTGTTTCCAGCAGACCGTAAGATTAAAATCTAGTGTAAAGTTAAAATTTCCTGACTGTGATTTCAGGTACGGTTCGATATTACGCATCTCTGAAATCAATCCCCATTCAGGTTTAGGTTAGTTTATGCTTCACCTTACACCTTTTGATGTGTTCTCATCCCGGCTCAAAGAGAGATATAAAAAGAAATGTCAGAAACATTTCTCTTACTCTTTCAACCCTTGTGCCCATTAACAGATAGTGCTTGGAGTAATTGTAATTTGAATGTAACCCCAAATCTGTTTAATGAGAGCAATGATCCATAGAGGGAGCACAGGTAAAGTGCTTTTAACGAGAGGGCCCTTATTTTACCAGCCGGAGAGGAGCAGAGAGGAGCGGAGCTGCTATTTCACATTCAGCTTCAAAGCAGCGCTTCAAATTGTGCAGACGAGACTTCATTTCCTCTTATCTGCCAGTGTATAGGTCCTCCAGAGTGAGAGTGCACAGAGTGAAAATGTGAGGGAATGGTGGGTGAAGATGTATAGAGCACACAGCACCACAGAGAGACGGGAGGACTCAAATTAGCCAAATATGAGGAGGAGAAATGGAGGAAGTTGTTAGACATTACAGCTGCATGCTCTGGAGTGTGGGCTCTATAGTTATGTCCTCCTCCAGACAGACCTTGAAAGATACTTTATAGTGAGGGAAAGTCCACGCTATTCATTTCACAGAGACTCTGCTTGCACGAGTACTGCATACACTCTATCGTAACTGCCTCGGCTCAGGGTTTCGCTTTGAGTTTTTCAGGTGTCTTAGCATCCCAATAAACACGTTTTGTGTGTTTATTGTACATTTTGAAGTGAAAGGTCAAGAAGCGGGTGCTATCATCGAGCTGAAGAACGCCGCGTTACAACCAGCCTTTGAAGTCAATGCAAAAGCGAGGTCAAGTTCAAAGCGGAAGGGAGAAAGGTGTTCATACGATTGCCGTAACTTCAACGTTCTGCTACCTTTTTACAAGCCGAGGCACTACAGTTTATACTTTCAGCGAAAAAGTACACCAGTCCTTAATTCACTTTACTTCTATAGTTTGCCTGTTTGTGATTAATTCTAAGTCTGACAAATCTGTCTGGTAGGTCAGACAATAAGACATTAGTATGAACTGCTTTGCCTTTGTGGTCGTTCCAGGTGAGAGCAGTGATTTTCCTCTCTACAAAAGCTGGTGTGCCAACAATGAATAAACAAAGTCTTGAAATATACTGCTAAGAAAACACTCCCATTAAGATTTCAACACATTTTAATTAAGTCCGCCAGCGATGTTGTGTTTTTGCCCATGTCCATTGGTTGGTTGGTTGGTTGGTTTGTCAACAGGATTACACAAAAACTACTGAACGGATTTACACCAAACTTGAGTATAGGATGTGTCTTAGCCCAGACTAGACCCCATTAACTTTTGATGTGCATCCAGGGTAAAGGGACGGATCCAGGAATTGTCGCAAGATAGGGCGTTATTTTTCACATTTTCTTTAAAAGCTGCTGGAAGTGTTGTCGTGGTTTAAGCTATCTTTCTGTCCATTTTGCAGTCAGCAATCCCCTCCCACATCGCTACATCATCACATGAACGTGGTAATAGCCAGACATAGTAGCAAACAGGTGGATCTTGCTCTCTGCATGTTCATGAGCAGACAGGACCACCTCTTTATGGAGTTCTCTGTCCTGATTGGATAAAGTGGGCAGGGATACCAGGGAATAATGCATGGATCGTGATGTAAAAAATCCGGCATATTTAGGTGGCTGGTATCTATGAATTAGTACAATTTGATGAGGATCCAAATAAAAAACTGGATCTAGTGTTTTATTTAATATTGGGTAAAGGCTTGACTGAATTCAAGGGGATTGGGTCGTAGCAGAGGTATACGCTCTACCGAGAGCCATTCTAGTTTGTGACCGTTTAAAACAACCGCTAAAATCTCATACCATGTCATTCTCAGATACGTTTTGAGTATATTAGCTGCAAAATAAACAATATTAATGCAGTTTTTTTCTTCAGTATTGATCTGTATGTGTGCGCGCGCGTGTGCATGCGTGTGTGTGTTCAGCACTGTATTCAGGAGCTGTTTAATGACACGCACTAGTGCTGCATTCATGACATATCATATGTACCACAATGGAGTTTCCATTGGTGCGAGTCAAACCTGATTTCCATGCAGTATCAATAAGAAAAAGACACACGGACAAATTCAGCAAAAAAAATAAGCAAAGTCTGCTGATTCTAGATTTATAATAAAAAACATGATATTATAAAATATTATATAACCTAAACAGAAAGAGAATTGTTTCCCTTTGAATGAAAAGCTTGAAGCTAAGCAGAAGAAACACCACAGCCAACAGCTGTGCCCTCTTCTATAAAATACAGGCAAAAAAGCTTTTAAAGGTAAAAGGAGCAAAGAACCTGGAGGAAAACTGACAACCTTGACCGACATTAGAGGAAGCATATCCAGAGTTCACCTTTTGTGCTGCTGGTGATATGATGATACAATCTGCTACAAAAGCTTTTTGAGCTGTTTTTGTTAACTTCATGCCTTATCGGTGGGTTCCTTATGAATGCACAGTGGTGCCACAGCTTACGCAACCTCGACCACCAAATTAACTTCATCATTAAGCAAATCAAGATCAATATGTCATTAACTGTGATGTTTGGGGCCAAAGAACACAATCCAGATCCCCGCCTCTTTTCAGTTTTGCAATTTTAATCCTGTAAGTGGAACACAGAGAAAATGTAAATAAAATATAGCTATTACAGTAAGTGAAGATACTGGGATGTAGGCATTAAAAGTGTAATGTCAACTATGTTACAAATCAATAGTAATAACTGAGCGTTGTCTGTGTGTGTGTGTGTGTGTGTGTGTGTGTGTGTGTGTGTGTGTGTGTGGAGAGAAAGAAGGTTCCTGTGTGTAAATGTGCTTCAATGCACCTTTGCGTTTCCGACTTTGGAAAAAGGAACTAAATTGGAGCAATCTAGACACCGAGGTCTATGCTTAAGCAGGCAAGGCACATCAAAATATATATATTTTGTCAGTAACATCCTTGCCTAAATCTCCTGGTGTTCCATTACCCAGTGATAGAAATCCTAGTGGGGAACTACAGCCAACTTGAGTCCCCCCTCCACCCCACACACATACAACAAAGCATCTTGGACTAGAGAAATACTGCTGGAAACCTTTGAGGTTGGATTGAATGAATGAAAAAAGAGAAAATGTCACCAATTCCATCTTCGAAGATTTCAGATAGAGAGTCTGACAATGAATGTACATCAAAGGGAAATGCAGACCCCACAGTCTTCAAAAGGCACCGTGAGCAGCACATTCAGGGTTATTAAATAGTTGAATATTGACAGGGTTTTTCCTATTTGAGGTGAACGGCACCTCGGCTATCTCCACGGATCCAACAGGACCAGAGAGATGGAAAGCACCGCCGAGCGCTCCCCACCTCCCAGCCATTCACCGCAGCCTTAATTGACAGGCAAAACCCTACAACGGCTCTTTTTTTTAACCCCCCTCCGCCTTCTCACCTCCTCGCTGCTAACTTTGCCCACTGGACCGAGCTGTTGCTGAGCCAATCTGGGGAGGTTTTGTTTGCTGAACTCCGATACGTCCTTCAGCACTTTGGCCCCATTCATCTCACCAAACAATCCCCCTAAGAATTTAACTGGTGGGCAAACACACAGCACATGGGTAATGACGGGGGCACCTTGGCTGTCTGTGTGAATATTTACCCTGTCATCAAAGGAGGGGCATGCATATAAATCTATGCCTGCACTCCCAAGTTCAGGTTCAGGGTCTGGGAGTGCAGGAGGCGAAGAGAGAAAGACAGCAAGCGGATAGCACTCAGATCTAACAGTATATGGAACGTGATAGAGCCTTAAACCTATGGAATATGATAGAAAATTAGCTTGCTTTGTAACTCTGCAGGCACGCAGAGGTTGTTTAAAATGTCAGATCCATGAATAAATACATTTGAAAATAAAATGGCACCCTCCCACGCGTCAGGGCTATTCGACAAGAGATGTGTGGAAACGCTGCAGTGCATCCAAAGAACCCGGGACTTTCTTTTTTTTCACATCTAAAGGTTTTGTGCCCTCTTCTCAGAATGGAATTGAAACAAAGTTTGGTTTTGAGTTTTGTGAAAAGTTGTGACCTTTTTTCCGCAATATTCTATTCTGTTGTTTAACACCTGATAAACCATCCCGATTCCATTGTTCAACATCTGATAAACTCAATTCGTGAGGGCCAGGAAACAATTCGGCTAAGGAGAGAAGCAAGAAAATAGCTGCAATCAGCCACTAGATTGCAATGTTTTGTCTGCGATTTGGAAGAGTGGAGAGATTCTATCAGGTTAGTTCTTGTGGCTGATATGCCACTGGTAATACGTTCAGCCCTGGGATGAATAGACATTATATTGAAACTTTTATATATAGCACTCAGGAGCTAGCATGCTCTATTGGAGACAAACAAACCATGCTTCTCCATTTTTTTTCCATGTGCAGAAATTTCCATCTCTGCCAGTGTTTTCCTTTTTTCCCCCTCAACCCCGAGCAGACTGTAGCTTCATCATTACTTCTAGCTTTGTGTTAGGGAGGGGGGAAAAAAACAAAACATGAATTAAATGCAATTAATGAATAATAAATGATGTTTGACAGGAAAACAAAATAATTTCTCAAAGGAAAGAGAACAAATCAAAACCCAGGTGTGTGGATTATATTTGTTTTTTTCGTGCTCTCCAGGGATGACCTCAAAAAATATCAAGACGCAAGGGGGACGCAGTGAATCTTTAATGCATAAAACAAAATGGCTGCCATCCGTCACCACACATGCAAGCTGCAACAAGAGGAGAGAAATGGCACAGATCCTCTCTGTGCACTGTACACCAGAGACCGTTTCCCCCTCAAGATCCTCTGATGCTTCGCTCTCCGCAGGATTGTTGGTGGTGTGTGTGTGTGTGTGTGTGAGTGTTGAGGTGGATTTAAGGGGTCTTTCTCTACCATCACCTCTCGGAGCTAGCGAGCGTGCACCTCTCTCAGATCAACAAAGCCCTAGTCACACATTACTGTACACGTCGATTCCAGACTCCTGAAAACCTGTCAGAGACCCCGAAGATACGAGCAGGCCAACATTAAAAAAGGATGACCTTATTATAAGTAGGAACGTCTGTTATATTTTTTCTGGCATGTAGACAGAGAAAAAGGTGATAATGGCAGGGTGATATGTTTTATTTATTCATTTTGCTGATGTCTATTTATTATTCAATAGCTAGGTGTGTTAGCTTCAAATGACATCCGAAGACTACATGAGGGAAAATGTAAATGTGCATCTACTTAGTGGGGAAAGGTGTAAGGAAGAAGGAATGGGTGTGTTAATATTGCAAGATCATGCTGTGATATAAATAAACATATTGCATAATTACTGAACGTACCTACAACAAACACAGGAGAATTTAAAGGTTTTATAATCAGGTAAAAAAAAGGCGATATCTGAATGACAGAAACACCTGACGGCCCTCCAACAGTCCATCTATAGTGATTAAATCAGTTAATAAATCATGTTTTATTAAAGAAATTACCATTTATAATGCTGTAATTCTGTGTCACACTTCAAATATTTTATCCTGTGACCCCTGGAATTAGTTCTCACATTCAGAATATTAATCAAATTTATTATTCAAGGCGTTTGATTCCAGCTTCTTTGCATTCTACTTAGGTTGGCGCGGTTAGATTAGGAAATAATCAGAAATTATGTGGCTGCTCGCATTGAATCGTCACTGTATATTTTGTGATCACACACCTTGGCCTTTTCTTTTACATCACTGGTCGCTGCTCTCGCCCCGCTAAAATGACCATGACATTATTGAACTTCATTATCCATTATCACAATTAGTTGTTCATAAAACCGCAGACCAGAATTTAAAGCTAACTTGTAAAATAATCATTTTGTTACTCAAACAAACCTGCTGAGGTGTGTCACACATCTCTCTCTCTCTCTCTCTCTCTCACACACACACACACACACACACACACACACACACACACACACACACACACAGACAAAGCCCTTTGTACTGTCTTCCACACCAGCACTCCTCCAGGGGCCAATACTGTGCTCCAAAGCCCTTTAGAGGGGCAGCAAGCCGGAAAATGACCCCATGCTGTCCCCGCTCGCCTCAGCCCCGCCTGGTTACGCCCGTTTCCCAGGGACCCGCTGAGGGTCCAATACCCCTAGGCCTCCCTCTCACGCCACACTACCTCCCAGGGCCAAACGTTAACGGGGGCTCCTCGCCGTGGACAATGGGAGCCGGGAAACGTGGGAAAGAAATGTCACAAGGCTCTCTGACAACCCAGGTTCGACCCCCTGACCTCCAGGGCTGGTCCCACTGGGCCTCTTTATGTAAACACAGGGTGTCCAAACAAAAGCAAACCCCATGTTAATCAGATTCATAACCCATGTGAGAAGATGTATAGAAGCTAAGGTGTGGAAGCTTTAAGTTTGGACCGGTAGCTGCTTATTCATCAGACTGAAGAACTTTATCATTTGGTTCAATAATCTAGATTATTTTTTAAATATATATATAAATTCATGCGGGTTGACCAATAATGTTTTAAATACTCTGTAGTCTTCAATGGAGTCATTAACGGGATAAGGACAAAGTCTGGACAAGCGTCTGCTGTTTGAACTCCCCATCGCCTTGTAAACAGTCCCGGTCATTTAACCTCTGACCTTCTGGTAGTGTCTCCTCTCTATCCGTCCACCGCCTCTCTCCATATGGGAGATGCAGGTCAAATGAGGATATGGTCAGCCACGCTGCGCCCTCTGAGGGGTCGGGGGTGGGGTGGTAGCAGCACTGGGAGGACGCAGGATGTGTCCTGAGAAATGGCAGGGGGGCTATTTGTTTTGGGAGCGGGGGGTTAACGAGGGCATGATTGGCACTAAGAAACACTCGACTTAAGTCAAGACTCGTTGGCTGTGACTTTTAATTTTCTGGGATTAATGTGTGATTGGTGAGAGTCATGTTATGCTATCGAGTGAGCGCTATTTTAGCTTTTTCGTTGAGGGGCTATTTTCTTTAATTTGCTAAAAATATTACACTTAAAAAAAATATTACACTGCTTAAATCAAAATGTTATATTTGGCATTTTGAAATGGAAAAAAATATTACATTTGCACTCTCCTGCTTTTTCTCAACAACAAGCCAACTATTTGTCAAAAATTGTTTTGTAGGTGAAAAAAATTGCACATCTTACCAAGTGGTTACTTTTCATGACTTGGACAACCACTCGAGCTCCTGATAAAGTGGGCCTGGGTGTTTTTCTTCACCGGTCACATAATTGTGGTGATGGCCAGCGAGGCAGCTGGTCATCCTATTTACAAACAATGGGTCTAATCTGTTTGCTCAAGGCTCTTGACAAGGTCCCATTGATGACCTCTCTGGTGGAGAGCACATGCGTGGGTCAGACCACTGTGGTCACTAGAGGTCAGAGTTCACGAACCAAACACCACGACCTCACTCCCGGGAGACTCTTCCTGATGGACTCCTGCGCTAGTTAGTGGACATCATTAAGGACTTAGGCTGGACAAGTGAAGGGTTAATGACCCTTGACATGATGAGCAGCTAAAAATGGAGTGAAAGTTAAAGCAAAAAACTTGGCGAAGAAGCGATAATAATCAGGAAGGCATTTACATGCGTTAAAGTGTCACACCATGTGTCCATTGTCAATGTCATCTGGAGCTACCACTGACCTAGATATACTGTGATGTGACAGGACACTATAGGCAAATACATTTAGTTTTAATGCAGAGGAAGAATAGGAGCACACTGCAGTCATTGAATTCCCAGCACCTGCCTCCATAGAGCACCATGATGGAAAAGCATTTTAGTTTGAAAAGAGGGACAGAAATATGCACAGGAAGTCATTAACAATGCAGAACTGTGAGTGGAAAATGATAATTAACTCTGCATAGGGTCTTTAGAGAAACAGTCTTTGAGGATTGCATTTTCCAGTGTTGATCTCAAGGTTAACTATTCTGCATGGAAATAAGGGGCCAGAGGTGCTGCATTACCTGACCACGAGCTATATCCAGAATTAGCATGTTAATATGTGTTTTGTATCCGTCCTGTATGAGCATTTGCACGGAGGTTTTCATTTGAATTAGCACCGAGTCGGGTTGGGTTCCATTATCCACCCAGAAGAATCTTAACCACAACTTCTTGTGTAACAGCTTACTCGCTGCCCTTCGCCACCTCCACCCACCCAAGCCTCCTCCTCGTATTTCTCAATCTTCTCCTCTTCGTCATCTACATCATCATCACCATCATCAGCACCACCATGACCGCTTACAAACCCCCAAACTCACACGACTGTGCTATTTATATGGGTATAGATGAGATGCTGCATTGTCCCACGTCTCCTTGTAACCCCCATGATCATAAATCTGCCTGCATGGCCCGTGATCGTTTATGAGCACTTTACATGAAGATCACTCTCACAAACAACGCCCTTCAGCCAGTAATGAAAGCCAAGCGTCAAAGTTGAAGATCAATGTCAGGTTACGAGATTCGTGACAGGGCCTGCTTGTATGTAGAGGACCATATATGTAAAGAGGATCTCCAAGGGATGTTGATCAAGAACAATGGGAGATGCAATCCACGGCGATCCATTATGATAGCCCACATTTTGCTCTACACGACACTCAAATAATGGTAATTGCGCCTTCTTTAATTCAACTTTGGGCCTTTAAACTGATCCGTCACATTCATTCTTGACCTTGGAAAGATTTTTGCAATATTGTCCTAATTTAAGGTCTTCTCTGCTTTTTCCAGACCGCTGTTTGGAGGCAATACTAGATTTGACATATATTAATCAAATAAAACTAGACAATAATATTATGATTTGGACTTGCTGTCATTGCAAGTGTCTACTACTACTATATCTCATCTAGAGTAAAAATTGTGAACTTGATACTGAAACATTTTGAAGCCCCAAGCACCTGAAATAAACTGAATCCCCAGATCAAGACATGCTTTGAGCCAGTAGTAAAGGCCAAGGGTTAAATGACTGAGGTCAGAGAGTCTTGAACCTTCGTCTGGGGACCTCTCAGATCAATGAAAGGGTGTTGAACATGTGTACTTGTAATGGGGGATTGATTAGAGGAAGTGTCAGAGGGGATGACTGTTGTCTGGTCACTGATACAAAAGTGTAGTTTGTAATATTATAAAAGCATACAAACTGGATATTTTGGTTTTGAATGCTAAAAGACATGTTCACATCAAAGCTCACTTCAAAGGTCCAATTTGTAAGACAGATGATTTTTGAGTCTCACTTCCAGATTGTCAAATACCAACGTTTTGGGATGACGAACTGGGAATGAAACTTAAAAAACAACTTTCTTACAAGTTGGACCTTTCAATCGAGAGGTCGAACTACAAAACTAAAAAACAAAACCTACCTTACCAAATACGTTTGGATCTGCCCCGCATCCATTTTATGATGTCATGATCAAAAGTCCAAATTGTAGAATTTAGGGGCATCTATTGGCAGAAATGTAACATCATATTCATAATTATGTTTTCATGAGTGTATAATCAGCTGAACCTAAGAATTGTTGTGTTTTTGTTACCTTTTCATCCATTTATGTCTACAGAGGGAGCAGGTCCTCTTGCGCAGAGTCTGCCTTTGTCCCATAACCTTACATTGTGAAAAAAGCAGCTGTAAAACGGTGGATTAATTTTTTTTGAGGATCACAACCCATGCAAAATGACTCGTTTCACTATTATAATTTGAGCCATTTGGTCTGATAACATTTTAAAGTCTGGAAGAGCTGGACAATTAAATTTTTGTTCCCATCCAAGCTAGCCAGGCGCTAAACAGGAAGGCTTGGTTGGTGGAAGTCTCTAGTGCACACGCTCTGTGGACCACATGATGATCGAGGCAATATTAAACCCAAGAAGTCGAGCTACTTTGGCTTAATGAGCCACTGAGCAGCTCTCATAGGACTGAAGGGGGCTGTATCCAGCCCAGAACAGACAACCCAAACACCGGCCTTAGAGAAGGCATTTTTAGCTGGCTACGGTAGGGGAGGGTGGGGCGAGGGGTGTTCAGTTGGTTGCAATGTGCAACCTCACTGCTAGATGCCACTAAATCAGACACCCTGGAAGTTGACGGCTTGGTTAGGTTAACAGAAAGGTATGGGGAAAAAATGTGGTCTGGGTTAAAATGACTTTGTAGTACTACTCCGTTATCATCTTTACAATAATTATACAATAATAACCTCAAATACAAATCCTCCTTTACTCACATTATAATTACTATGGTTGCTAGAGGGATTGGTCACTTAAATGTAAACAAATGTGGTTGTAAGGCAAGCAACTGATTTTCTCGTTTCCTTGCGAGGACAGACTAGAAGAAGTACTCCAGAAAAAAAAAAAGTAATTCAACATTTATTAAACCAATGTCTGTTCCACTTTCCCTGCCTCCTTCAAACCTTGACTGCCTGGTGTTGACCTGATGCTGTGACCAGACTCAGCCCAGGCTGTGCCCAGGCAGGTACCAGCTCAGATCAGCTAGCCTGGGCCACAGATTAAAACATATCTCCCATTTGCCCACTTTCATCTACGGCCAACTGTCCAGCCAAGCATACCCTATGCCTTCTCACCCCTGCTTCCTCTTATCCTCTTCCTCCTCCTGCCTCTGCTCTCTCTCTCTCTCTCTCATGCAGGGTAGAGTGGCATGCAGGGACAAACCTGAGACCTTAAAAAAGAGAAGAAAACAGGAGGGGAAGGACATTGAGGGGTGGGGATGGTGAGGAAGAAAGGAGGCGAGGAGAAAAAGAGAAACGCACATTGTACTTTTCAAATGGATGGGAAATGATTCGCTGGGATTTGCTGACAATTATACGGTGGGGTTTAATCAATTCGGACCATTCACAGCGTGGAGAGGGCTGATCCCCCAGTACAAAGGAACAGACCGTGGGAGGGCGGTACCTGAGAAAGCGCCGGCCTGGTGTAAGTAACATGAGGCAACACTCCCCTCCCCACACATTGCACCGCAGCATATGGCCCCTCTCTGAACTTATTAGCTGGCGGATTAAGGCCAATCGCAGAGACCCAATGGCCTGTGGCTGCCTCCGTCGCACCCTCCCTCGCCCCCTTCACCCCCAGGAATGAGGCTGACTGACAAGGGGCATTGTGTTGGGCACCTAGATCGCCACACCCCTCACTTACCCTGTCATGCGGTGCAGTTTGATGAGGTTATTTGGTAGCTAGAACAGGATCTGACCATTAACCTCACAGCCACAGAACATACTGTACATACACGTAGAAATTACTGCCTTCCAGTATATGAGAATAGCTACCTTCAAACGTGTCTACATCATAATAATTCATAAGATAATTTTACCCTTTTCCCTTGACCACTATGGTAATACTACCTGCAAATTAGCAAGCTGCTCGGCTATGGAGTGGATTAAAAGCACCTGAATGTGAACACACAGATTAGCCCTGTAGATATGAAGTCTAATTAGCATCTCATTGCAACTCGACATGCGAGCTCAACATGAGTGCAGACACGCTGAGAGAAAAGGCTCCATTGGCCAGGGGTTGATTATAGGTCCATTATGCACACAGTACTTAGTGATGGGCTGAGAGGAGGAATTAAGAGCTTGATGGCTACTGCGAGGGGACCTGGGCTGAAGTACAGGGGTGTTAGCAGTCAACAGGGTCTCAGGTCTACAGGAGGCCAAGACTGGGGGAGGCTATACAGTAGTCTCTGGCCTCGCTGAGTATTCATGGAGAGAGATTTGACAAGAGAGGAGCCCCCTATTTAAGCCCTCATTTGATCTGGCAAGCGGCAGGTGATCCTCTGCCTCTTTTTGTGTCAGACCACGGGGGTTTGTCGACCCCTCGTGACCTGTCTTACCTGGCGCCCGTCAGGACACCTCATTTAGAGGGGAAGAGAGAGGCTTATTCAGTCCTCGGTATCCACCCATCACAGAGCTCCACCTGGCCACAGGGCTGCCAGGGTCAGCTCCACACTGAGACAGCGGGGGTGCTCAGGGCCAGCTTTGCTAATCCCCTCATATACCGGGAGGTGTTGGAGGACCCAAAGGCCAGAGATGGAGCAGAGGAGCCATCTTCCTGGTTCTTTTAGACAGGATTAGAGGGCCCAGCGGGGGATGGTCTTCAGGAGCGAGGCCTCATGCTTGGAGATCATGAAGGCATTTTCGAGCAGAGCAGAAGAAGGCTTGGCTTTGGTCCGCTTCCCCCCCGAGACCACCTGTGACCGATGACCCCACAGAGACAGCACCCATCCAGTTTACTGGAGGTACAGAGTTGACGTTACTGAGGAAAGCCTCTTCTTTTTTATGGTTCCTTCCAAGTGAGTGCTTGTTTGTTTGTTTGTTTGCTTTCAAGAAGGAGTTCTCGTTAGGCGAGAGCCGAGCAGTTGATCTTTAATGAGAGGGGAAATCCCTCTCCGCCTTCTTCCTGCAGGATGGTTCGCCATACCTTATCTTGAACCCCCCTTTGCTAGCTTTCATGTGTGTCTCGTCATTGCGAGGTGAGTGACTGCTCCTCAGAGAGACTGCGTCTTTGAGAACCAATGATTAATGCTCTTTGAGGATGGTGGTGGTTGTGGGGGTGGAGGGGGGGGTGTACAGCACCTCAGCTGCTTTACATACAAAGCAAAAGACCCTTCTACTTCCTACACAAACAGTGAAAGTGTGAGAGAAACACACTGGAAGCTGGTACTTCATAGATGTAAGTGGGCATCCTAAGAGGCACATCTTTTTCTCCAGATCTTCACCTCCTCTATCCCCAATCAACACCTCTGCACTTTGTACCGCACCATTTCTGACACGCTCTCACCTCTGAAAAACCACCACAGATGCTCGGCCTCTCTCGTCAAAAGCTTTTCTCACAAAAAAGAAATTGGCTTTAGGAGTGAACACATCCCGTGCTAAACAAATACGGCCGTAGAGATGAACATAACGGTCAAAAAAACAAACCATTAAACCTTTAAAACTCACACATAACAGCATTCCATTTCTTTCCATACTGAACATTGAATGAATAAAAAAAAACCTGAGAGTTCGCCAGTGATCACCACACTAAATACTTGCATTGCTCAAGAGCATTTAGCAGAGGCTATTAGATAACCATAATGATGAAACCTAGAATGGCATCAATGCAAGGGCAACTGTTAACATTTCAGATTAGCTCCATGCTGAACCTCGGGGTTCATTTGGCTGCATTTGCTTCCATTATCGACTGAATAAGCAGATCCGGCTGGCGGAGATCCATTCCTCTCCACACACACTGTAGCACTCTATCTCTGTCTGAGCCCACTCAAATCACGTTAGCCAGTCAAATCAGGTTAGCTCCTTTTAAGCGTCAAACGTACTTTTAATTCAAAGCATCACTTCATCGACAGCAGACTTGTTGGCATGCCAGAGCCTGAGTTGTCAGTGCCTCTGCACTGATCCACATCCACTGGGGTCAGACGGATCAGGATGTTGAGCCAGTCTGTGCAATGTGTGTGTGTGTGTGTGTGCGTGAGGGGGGTGTGTTGGACTATGCGATATTTTCGGGTTGGATGAGAAGAGTTACTGACAATCTGGCAGTCCTTCACACTGACATGTGTGTTTGATGGTACACACAGCCCGTCGTCAGCCTCCGTGACCCGGTGCTGACACCGAGGGTGGAGTGTGTGACAACGTGCTGCTGTTTGTGCTGCGGAGGACCACAGTTTGTTGAGGGTGGGTTGGCGCGGGCATGGACGAGGTTGGGGGGGTAGGAGCTGAGGACAAGGGGTGTGTCGAGACTGCCAGTCTCTGCGGTTATTGTCAGGCGCGGAAATAGACAAAGTGTTTCACTACCATCTTGATTCCACATTCATAGTTATTGCAGAAAACACGTAAATCAGAACAATTTCATATTTTTTCTATATTTTTAAATTGCTCCACGCACGTGAAACAACAGATTGGATTTTTCTCCAAAAGGTAAAGCATTTTTTGGGACAATACACACGAGTTAAACCTGTTTTTAACCACTTGTCAAATACACTTTTTGATGCTTGTGGTCATTCATTTCTGACCTGCATGTGAAAAGCAGACTTGTAGGCAGAGAGTAACACTGTGTCCTATCTATAATAAATCAGCAGGGTGAATGCAGAACAGCAGCGGTACACAGAAACAGTATTTCATAGCTTTCCATTCCGAGGGCTCGGCGTAGACATTGTTAGTCTGACTATACGAACCAAGCCGGATTTATCAACAGACCCCTGCTCTTATCCCACTCGCTGCCTGCCAGGTACGATTAATGTCCATTTCTATAAGCATAAAGGGTCCGAAGAGCAAAGAGATGTACAAGGTGCAAATGAAAGAGAGATTGACTCGCTGTCAAAAGTTGAATTTTCTCTTTTCATGCGCCTGAGGCCACACTTGCCTTGTGTAAGGCTAAATAAGACTCCCTGACCATATATGACATGATAAAAAAATCACAGGGCTCAGGCTGAGCTGCAAAGGCTTTAAGTTACAAGAACAAAAGCAAAAAAAGTCCTATAACTGTTTTTACAAACATATTGCTTTGTGCTTTGTGCTTTTTCACCATCTTGGAAAATCTCTAATGCTTTCACCATCTTTTCACTAATATCTTACTAATGTCTTCTCCCCCCCATCCTCGCACCGTTTCTTTGAATCTGCAGTGGCAATTTGATGCCATACACACAGGACAATTAGGCTCTTGAAAATAACCGAGACCGCGTTCTGACTCATATACACGCCGCGAGGTGGAGTCAGGTATGTCTGATTGTCTGAGGCTAATAACAGTAGAGTGGGAGGAAGAGGTGCACCGAGGAGACGTTAAAAAGGCCATAAGGCTTACAGCGGGTGTAGGCGGGTGTCTAAACGTGTGTGTGCGTGTTTGCGTGAGGGCACAGTGTTAGTGTAGGCACAGTGTGGTACGCTAACCCTATTCTGATAAATGTGTGGGATGGGAGGATCGTTGTGGAGCCCCAGAGCCAATCTGCCCAAGACCCTCATTGTAGCCTGAGGGCCTCCTCAGTGCCTTTCTCTACCTGTCTGTCTCTATTTTTCACTCTGCTGCTACTCAAACACTGCGGGATTGACGGGATAAAAAGGCTTTTCTTGTAGTTGGAATTCGGTCATTTTTTTTTTTTAAAGGAAATTCAGCAGCTCAACGACCAAATCACTCTGAAAAAATTGCCTCTGACTTGAAATATTAATCAAGAAATAAAAAGTTTCTGATTGGATTTTACGTTGCTTCAGTTTGAATCAATTAGCCTTAAAATATCATTCCCCGAAATCAAAATCAAAAAATCCAAATATTCTTGAAAAGGTAAACCCTTTCAACAACTTTCTCCGAGCCAATATTCTGCTGACAAGTCCATCATTAAGCGGGGCCCACATTAAGCCAAACGCACAATGCCCTCCTCTGTTCAGACTGTGAATTAGCTGCTTCGTTACAGTACGACAGGGAGACGCCTCACGACAATCACTCGGCTGCAACACTGTAATAACCGCGCCGTGCATCAACAAACAGACATTACAAAACGTGTGAAATATAGATGACACAAACGCTTTGTAAATGTAATTTTTGCATTTGAACTGATGAGTGGTGCAATATACAGAGCTGGAATCAAATAAAGATTGTGCAAGAGGAAGAAGAGAGCGATGCAGAATCAGTGTGTGTGTGTGTGTGTGTGTGTGTGTGTGTGTGTGTGTGTGTCTGTGTGTGATGAAGCTGAGCAGCAGACAGAATAAGGTGGTTTTGATCAGGAGTTTCTCTGGGATAATTGTCAGGATCTGCTGTTTGGAAGATGACTGACAAAAGGAAAAATATGACAGTGGAATTTGTTGAGGAAACATGAAAATGTGTCACACATCCGTCAAACAAAGAAATGCAATATTTATGGATTCTTGAAGAACCTCTCTCTCTCTCTATTTCTCTTTCCCTCTCTCTCTCTCTCTCTAGACACACACACACATGCAAATCGTTGAAGTCTCCTCAGCGTCTTCTCTACAAATCATTTCCCATGTCGTCATGCGTCTCCCTAACGTTCGCTCATAAAAGGATTAACATGCGAAAAAGGCTGTTTACATAACAATGACGGGAGTGTTTAAAAATCCACACTTCAAGGCGTGATTATGATAAGCATGTGAAAGTTTTAACAGGCCTTAAGCACGTGTGGGAGACGATTTCTATTATTTTATCAGCCGTAATGATGTTGATGATTGAAGGAGTACAGTGCAAAACATTTACCTCTTCAATTAATTGTGTGTATTTTTATTTGCGTGCATGCGTGTTAATTTTTTCCTTGATTTTACCGTTTCACCCCTCCGATTTTTTCTTGATCATTATCAGCTTTCACACAAATCCTTGTGAGCAGTGTGGGAAACTGAAAATAAATGAAGTAAGGATGAACCGGTGAGGATTTGATCTCGGCTTAAAAATAAAGTCATTTTTGTTCCATTTTTAGGCCGAGGCGCAGTAATAAACAGTGACACTGTACACACTAATATGCTGTTTCACAAAATGAAATAAACATAAATGGACAGGAAGGAAGGAAGGAAAAAAGAAAGAAAGAAAGAAAGATTTTTATTTTTTTTTAAGGAGAGCCCGTTGATTAATTAGAGCTATCTGTCTGCAGACCTCCTGGTATGATTAGACAAGCTCTCCACCCTCACTTCTTCTCCCTTTCTCTAACACACACTGGCTCGCTCACTCACAAACACACACTCACACACCTACTAAGAAAACAAAACCCCACTAATCATTTGAAGCCTGTGCTTTGTAGGTGGGGCCCGGTCATTATCAGGCCTCAGCAGTGCACGTTTTTGTTGGTTTTAGCTTTGCATCCTCAATCAATTGCTAACAGGAAGAACTTTAATCAGGGTTTTAATGCAGCTGTACAAGAGGTGGGCCGGCCCATTGTCTGGGTCTGAAAAGCCCGATCGGAGGGGAGTCCTCTTGCGTTTCTTTACATTCACCTGCTGGGCCCTATTGGGTCTCTTTCTGAAAGAGAAGGACAAGGGAAATGAATAAAGAACACTGTGTGTCGGCTCGACCAGCCTATGGGTTAATCAAGGAGCTACTTGTCACCTCCGCAGAGCCTCACAGTTCTGGCGGTTAAGCTCTCCCCTTCTCTTTCCCATGCCAATTCAGACACACTAAGGAGCTATGACATGATGAACAACAGCGGGCCATAACACAATCATGAGCTAATGATATGTAACTCTGAAATGAACATATGAAACACAGGAAAAAGGAGAAGGGAAGAGAGGAAAAACTGTACAAATCACGGTGAAATGCGATTACGAGGATGCATACAAACAGAAGGTTCAGAAACATTGTGCTGCGGCTGCTAAAATGTGTTTTTCAGAAAGTTATTTTGTTTAATACGAAGTAACATTCAAATACCCACAGGGGGGCCTTGTCAAACTGCACACGCTCCAAATATCGCAAAACCACAAATGCATTGTACCGAACACAATACACACTTTTTTGTTACATCGATTTTTTCCCGTGTGTTCAGGCACTTTGGTTGCTCGTTCCTCAGCCATGCATATAAACACATTTAAGGGGAAACATTTAAATGCCTCCTGCTGAAATTTAACACATGCACAGTTTGCTGTAAGGTGATGTCAGTTCAGACCTCACCAAGAACCTGGAAAACCTCAAGTATTAATGCACAGTTTTATCAAGAAAGCGTTATTTGCAAAGGTGCAGCGGGCCGTCTGCTGCATTTCAAAGCCTTTTAAATGATGCTCTTACCCCATCTAGTGAAAAGAAGGAGCAATTCCCATCATCCACTCAAGTGACTGAGCCAGTGTGTGTGTGTGTGTGTGTGTGTGTGAGTGAGTGTGTGTTGGATTTCTTTTAAATGAACCTCTCAAGACTCTCAAGAAACGGACAGAATTAAACGAAGTGTTAATATAATTCAAAATGTGATGTAAGTGTAGGAGTGTGCTTGGAGACTAAGCCAAAAGGAAAAAAGCACATAAATATTGTATTTGAACGTTCATCATTATATTAATTAAATATTCCTTCTGCTTAATATTCCTCACACAAAGACCACAAGAGGGCATTATTTAATCAGAGCGTTGTGGCAAAATCTATTACAGATTGCACTGATGTTGCAAAAATATATACAGCTTTAACCTTCTCAGATAAAAACCAAAACAAACAGTTGAAAAATGACTGAATAACTATTATTATTATTATTATTATTATTATTATTATTATGTTTCAATTAACATAAAAAAAACACATTACAGAAAAAGAGGGTATTATTTCAAAAACAAAAATGGGTGAATATGAATTCAAATGAATGATTTCAAGAAATAAATCATAAAGTCAGACTAGTACAATGTGACAATGGCAGAAATCACCGTCGACAATAAAAATGTATTAATTTAGACACTTCCTATCACCGTACATTTGTTTCATTGAGATTTAACTGAGCAAAGGTTCAAATCAACATTTTCGTATCAACATGTTTTCTGTACAAAAAAAAAAAAGTTCAACCCAACGTGTGTGTGTGTGTGACATTTCCAGGATAAAACGCGTGCAATTTGCGGAGCACACAGGGTGCTTTGGAATTATGCGTGCACTTTAAACAAGATTTGTAGACTGATGACTAATGGCTGATCCACCTGACAGAGCTTTTTGTTGGAGTCCGCAGGAAGCCTTCAGTGCTCTCCAGCAGGGATTGACGAACTTATAAGAAAAGGCTCTCTAACAAAAGGGACGGCGGCAATTAGGAAAACAAAAGAGAGGAGGGTGCCAGTGATTATTAGCTGGAGCACTTCGACAGCCAACACCCAGCTTTCACACAGTCAATTAGAGAGGCGATGAAGAGCGTCAGAAAATGTACCTTCTAATGGCTAATATTTATGAAACATGTTTTTATAAAGCAGTTAGAGGAAATGTGGATAAAAATATAATATCATTGAAATGTGTATTTGTGTAAGATTACTGTACCAAAATGGATGTTTCTTTCTATGCAAGAAACATGGCAATTATTTTCATTTCCTTCCTGTTTTGATATCTTTCTGTCATTATATTTGGTTTTATTTCCTAGAATAAACGAGGCATGCAAACTGTGAACCTGCCTGGCTAGAAAATTGAAAATGAGCATCGTGTTTAATTTATAATGACTGCGTTTAGACTCACACGAGCCTGCTCAATTAACAAAATTCAAACTGAGAAGAATATACCGTACACACGCGGCGGTTCAATTTTCTTCACTCAAATTTTTACAAGCTACGTGTAAAAGCTTATTTTGTGGTGTTTGAGCAGTGATTTTGACAGGCACTCACCGCAGAAGGTCAGCAATTCACCTGTAAGTCGAGAAATTACCCTGCCTAATTTTTGCTGTCCTTCAGGTGCAGCCTGACAGCCTCCTTTGCATTTTAATGCAGACAACCTGATTATTAAATCTTAGAGGGCTTTTTTCTTTTTTTTTGTCTGAAATAAATGGCTTGGGTTGCTGGGCAACCTGACTTGATCAAAAAGGGCTCCCCTCCCCCATTTTCAAGCTCATAATTCTTCGTCTATATTCAGACACCCAGTTCTTAATTAGATTAAGATGCAAAATCCCCCACTGCGAGCAAATTCACACTGATGTACCATCTCACTTACACACAGCATATACAGTATTGATTTAGTCATGTGCTCACCCTTTTAAAAATGTAGCTATCGGGGTGAAAGTGGTAAGTTTTGCAGGATTCTTAATTTCTAATCCGCTAATTAAATATTTATAAGTATTAATTGAAGAACGCATCGAACATTTAACTGGAAAAAAAAATGTTTAATTCATTGTGATGTTAAGGATTACTTTCATTTGCAAACTTTTACACTTTTCTTCCCGATTCTGGTGCAAATTATATAAATATAATAGAGAAAATATATATTTTTAAAAGAAAAATTAATTTGCCTCACAATTACACAACACAAAATACAGCCTGAATAGTAGAACACATTCATGCCCAAATACACAAATATGCTCCACGAGAACAGAGCCAACAGACCAGGCCATACATTACTCTAGCTGCACACTACACATGCACCTATTCACCCAAACGGCCCGGCTATTTGGAAAGGTGAGGACATCGTGCGTTGATGTAAAGGGTCATTTGGAGGACTCGTTGGAGCTGTGAAGGATTGGATTTTCAGCAGAACGGCTGCACTTTAACATCACTCTATCTTCTCTACGTTTCATTCAAAACTAAGGTGCTCAGAATGATGGAGCACGGTGTGTGTGTCTGTGTGTTTGTGTGTGTGTGTGTGTGTTTCACTCGTCTTGATTTGAATTCTGGCCTTTATAAATGTGCGTGACTTACTTTGTTTTCTAAATAAAACCCTTCCGAGGGAAAAACTGAAACATTTTTTGCCTCGTTTGCGTTTGTCTTCAAGGTAAAGTTAAATGGGTCATTAAATTTCACTCAATTCTCACTGGTCGCACTATGGAGGAAGAAGTTGTATGCATAAAGCAAACCAAGGACAGTTGGATTTGCCATAAAGAGCATGCCATTTTTGCTCTCCCTGGAGCTATGGCTTTGATTGAATCCTGAAATGAGTTGAAATGTCACAAATCCCTACCAGTATGCTCGAAGTGAAAATTGGCCTTGGGGTTTTAAGGTTCCCATTAAGGGCGTGCTTAACACATACTGTTAAGTGTGGTTGGAGTGCATCAAAAATACAACATAATCATGTGTCTCCACACACTCAAGCAAAATGTCTCTAAAATACATTGATGCTGAGTCTCTCTGGTGGAGCGCCAGAGAGACTCAGGGTCGGGCCTCGGCAGGACTGAGGCGAGAGGAAAGCCAAGGGGCAGCTGGGTCCAAATGAAAGCAGGCAAAAAGCAAGCAATTATCATGTCAGAGTTGTACCAAAAAAGCTGTGTGAATCTTGTATTTTCCTGCAGAGTATTTCTGATTTGCAACTTAAAGCAGAATTCTCCAAAAAGAAATCTGGGATCTCATTAAAAGTGCAACACCAAGGCACTGATGTTTCACACGCATGTAAAACCGGCTTCTATCACCAACTTCCTTCATATACCACCGTACATCTGGCTCCTTTTGATGTGAAATTACAGCGTATGATACCTTCTACAGTGTTTTTATTAAAAATAATAAACCCTTGCCTCTACATCAGCATCTCCTTTCAGACTGGTAACTCCTGAATCATTCTGAATGCACTGATTTGTTACAACCATCCTCCTTCCTCGCTGTCCCTCATCTTCTCAGGTAGCTGTATTTTCAGGAAACAGGAAAATGACTCTCCTCGCTGCTTAGTATTCGCGTCACGTAAAGTGGGTCTGTGTTCCTCATTTAGTTCTGTACTGTACAGCTGGGGAGCTGTCCGGCGCGCGGCGGCAATATGCAAATGACTGTGGATTTGAATGGAGATGGAGGTAGACACAAAGCTCAATTAGAGACACAGAGAGAGAGAGATGGTGGGGGAGCGTTGAATGTCTGGAGGGGAGGGGGAGGGGAGAGGACAAAAAAAAAAAAAACCCTTGGCTGCTTAATGCCAACCTGAGGAAACCAATGTACGGACACATTCAAACACAAAGGCGCACACAGATAGCCGGGCAGATTTCTAAATTCTTCAGACAGGCAGCTGATCTCTGAGGGGCTCAGACAGCTCAGCTCTGTGATGCGTTTCGGTCACACCAATCACGCCGAGAATATTCCACATCATCCATATCACACATATCATCAAAACAAAAAGGTGTCAGGCAAGCACAGGCGCACTTCCTCTTTTGTTTAAAGCTCAAAGACAGACTCTCCCATGCGGAAGGAAAAAAAAGTAGTATGAAGGGGGACGACGGCCATTTTGTTCTCGGGTGTTAATCGATGCCCAGCAGCAGTCTACACATCACCTGACCCAGCTCCTGCACGAGTGTCCTTGGAGGAGTCTCTGACATCAGCGCTGCCACCCCTGGTTGCCACAGCAACCCCAGTGCAATTGGAAGGGAGGGGTGGGGAGGCGGGCGGGTGGAGGGCAGAATAATTAATATGCACATATGGGGAGTTTGAATGAGGATTTAATTGTATTTGTTGGTGTGTGAAGCTGAAATGGATTGAACGCCACAGCAAAAGACGAGGAATATCAGAGAAGGGGGGAAAAAAGGGATTAAAGCGAGCTCATTGGTCAGAGAAATCATTTGCATCGTTGTCAAGGTTATTTCCAAATGATTTCCTTTCATACAAGAAAGTAACTTCATAGATGAGATGGTGGGGAGGTGGGCCATGGGGTGGGGATTATCCTCCCTCCTCCCTCCTCCTCTAGATCCTTCTCCTCCTCTTCCTCCTCCTCCTCCTCCACAACATTATCATCATCATGAATAGTTTACAAAGCTGTGTACAGCCAAGGTGATGCTCCACACGGCAACAATCCATCGGTCAACATCTGACTTGGTGTCGGCGAATTGCAATCATTTCACCGTGCTCGGAATTATTTTAACATGCAGCCGGAACGTAACAGACAGACTTGAGGCTAACTTGATCAGGGAGGCTCAAAGATCATCCAGCTGATCTGGTGATGCCACACAACGCCCCCCCCCCCCCTTACCCATAAAACACTGGCTGTCAGATTATATGGAAACATCCTTTAGTCACAGGGACACACACTCCTGAACGTTGTTCCACACCACCTCTCACACACACTTCAAACACACACAGGAAGTTGCAGCATTTCTTCAATAAATAAAGAGACTGCAGGCTGCTCTGAAGTCTCATTACTGCCAAAAAGACATATAATATTCAACACCAATGTTAAAGAAAAAAATAGGCTACATCATTTTTTCTTCTTCTTCTTTTTTTTTTTTTTAGATATTCTGACTCAAGATAAAAAGATTCAAACGAGTCAGCTGCACCACTCTGCGGAATTAAGCGAACCAGCAGAAGGAAAGGTGTTTGGTTTAGACTGACAACAGACGTACATGCACACGGTCACTCACGCACGCACGCAGACATTATACGCCCTATCAGCGCCCGCACACACGGGCGCACATACAGTAAACGTCGCAATGGTCTCATCAATAATGCATCGGCTCTTCATGTTTATGCAATTTACAGGGCAAGACCGAGCGATGGATACTGTAGATGCGAGCATGGCGCACCGCGCGCGTCGAGCGTTTTTACAAGCCTATCACAGACAGAGCTCAGACACGAAAGTTCAAATCTTCCTCCGCCTTTAGAGAAAGAGATTAAGATAATAAAACAGTCCTCAGCACATACCTGTTAAAGCATTATTTCTTTGATTCTGGTTTATGCAGGCTTGAAGGGCTTCATGATAACACCGCACTAAGGAAATAAAACTGTAGCTGTGGTGATATGCAAATTAACGGCTCCCGCTGGATGCAGGGGCATTTATTATTCATAAATTACTCATGTTTATGCAAATGACGGTATACGGAAGCACTAGTGGGGGTTGAGTGGCTCCGTCTAAACATACTGTGTGATTCAATTTCTGTCATGCTCTTCCATCTGAAATGATCCGAAATCCAGGCATTTCAGCAACACGGCGCAGTTATTCGGAAGTTTCATCCAGGTAGTCAGGACTGAGATGGAATCAAGGAAGGTGCAGGGAGCTGTGCAAATCAGAAAACGCCTCTGCTTGTTTATTTACTTTTCTATTTGATTTTATTCTTTAAAAAACAGGTTGGTTAAACCTGTGGGACCCCCTGCTCTGCGTCAGAGGTGCGTTTTGATCAAATGCACAGCCTTTGTTCAGTGTGTTAAAGATGCTTTTATTAGTTAAATGTGCTTGAAATCTACAGTAATTTCCAAAGGCTATGAAAGTGTGAGAGCCGGATAGCTTCGCACTTTTTTAATAAATGTAACAGCAGATCATAGGCTACTTAAATTGCTCTGACAATTACACAGTATGTCACGTGATTTGAATGCAACCAATTATCCACAGCTGCGACATAAATGTGAATTTAATGAGATATTTGAGACTGGAAAGACAAACAAGAAAACAAAACGTGGCTGTTTCAGTTCAGTGTGTGTGTGTGTGTGTGTGTTTGGCAGAGAGAGAGAGAGAGAGAGAGAGAGAGAGAGAGAGAGAGAAACTGCTGACTACATTTTTTATATCATCTTTATTCAAACAGAAATAACGTCTTCTGAGTATATAAATAACAACTACACCAGGTGGACCATAAGTTGTACAAAATAAAAAATATTATTTTTAAAAATCAAAAATTTAAAAAACAAAAATGATTAAAATAAAACGTTTTTGTCAGTACATTCGGATATAATGTAAAAATTGTTTAATATGAGCAGGCAGCTCCAACAGGCTCGGCCTAAGAGTTTGGAGTTGTTGCTCAGTGCATTTTTCTTTCGCGCGCTGTGTCCTAAATTACGGTAGTAGTGCGTCATCAACAGGGGACGATGCTAACGTAAAAGAGTGGCGACGCGGATAATTTGTACTCTTAGCTGGTGTTTGTACTTCTTGGGAATCATTTTTGAAGTTTCACGAGTAACCAAATAGTCTTCATCCTTCACAGCTCCATGCTGCCTCACTACATGGTCGTCGTCGTCAACGTTATCCGGTTTTGAATGGACTATCGTACATTTAGACATAAATAAGGTAAGTTAAGTGATGCTAGCGCAAACCTGTCAAACTGTGAGCAGCAGGCTAACTTTTCTCCGTTCACCGTTCTTTTATTTCGCCTTTTGGGACACTTTTCCTCTATTTTTTGTTTTTTGTTGTTCTTTCAGACGCCGTCATGTTCCACAACAGCTCACACAGAAAATACTGGATATTTAGAAATGAAGAGGAACTGGAGCACATGAGATACAAGGCTAATCAGAAATTCCGTAACAAGATACAAGAAAGTGGGAAGGTGAGTGTTAAATAAAGACAATAACAAACGAAAACAGAATGTCTTTAAGTGATATTTAAGCTCACTTCCATCTGTCTGTGTGTCTTCATGAGCCCGGGGTGAGTGAGTCCTCGTTCCTGGAGCGTCATGAGGAAGACGTAATATTCAGACACTATGAGAGGAGGATGCTGGACTTCTGCAATGCCTTCAAACCAGTCATGCCCAAGTCCGTTGTGGTATGTGCGCGCTTTCTTTCCACCTGTGTGAGAACAACATGACTTCGCTGCCTGTAGATAACTGAATCACGTGTGTCTCATGTCATCTGTGCAGGGTACAGCCCTCATGTTCTTCAGAAGATTCTACACGAACAACTCTGTCATGGAGTACCACCCCAGGATTATCATGTGAGTAGTGTTGATCGTGGTAAAGAATGAGCAGGGACGGACATTATTTAATAGGAAAGTATAATCTGCCCTAGCTGCAGGTAAAAGTAATTGGTGTAACTAGAGATGCACATCTTAAGCAATTTCCTTCATTGATAGGCGGCTGCCTTAACAATCGTTTATAGGTTAATCATTAATAATATAGGAAATATATTGGATGTTTTTCTATCAGAAAACTGTTGTAACTGCTGAAGTGATCGGCGTTCGTTAAGAGTAAGCTTCATTAGGCGTTAAAAAACAAGTAAACACCAAGTTACTTTAATGATAAAGTAAATAACACAAACATTTTCGAACCGCGCCAGATTATGATGTTTCCAGTCAGGGTGGTTTCTGTAGCTCCGCTGTTAAAGTTGTACAGAATTTGGCTATGTATGTAGTTTTTGGAAAGTGTTTGTAATTAGCAACAAGATACTTTTTGATGTATTTGTGCCCATCTCTGATTGTCGATTAATACATTTTTAGTCTGTGAAATTCTTTACAGGATTAATCAATTTATTATTAATAATTAACATCCCAATGCGTAACATTGAATTAAAACATGGATTAATTACTTGCTTTTATTTGTAATTTCTAGCAGATAAATCAGGTTATCAACCAATTATTCACTCTATTGTTAGTGTTTTTGAGCTTTTGATCGTAGTTTGAAATGGTGTATATAGATGATGTGCAAGTTCCCAATACTTTATCAGATCCTCTCAGCTTTATTCTAGTTCAATACCTCTAAATCACTGCCCACATCTACAAATGAACAAAGTGAAAAACAATGACAATGCAGTGTGATCATCAGGCAAGTAGGATTGAGCAATAATGGGCAAAAAGTGCTAATATACTGTGATATGTATTGCAGCATTTTCAAGTCTTTTATTTATTGATTGATTTATATTGGCACATATGTTGTATGTGACTTTCAGCCCAAGTTAAGTAGCTCCATTTTGGAAAATGCTTTAGTGTTGATGTAAGTAAATTGATGTCAGATTGATGAATAACATTTGACACTGAGTCAACATGACACTGTTTTATTCACTTCATACTTGGCCATCAGTTCAGACTCAACTCAGTGTTGAATAAAGTATATAAAAGGTCTATACAACCTTTTAAACTTACTTCCCTGTTTCAGGCTGACGTGTGCATACCTGTCCTGTAAAGTGGAGGAGTTTAACGTGTCCTGCACCCAGTTTGTGGGCAACCTCCTGCAGGAGAGCCCAGCAGGGCAGGAGAGGGTTCTGGAGCAGATCCTGGAGTTTGAGCTGCTGCTGATTCAACAACTCAACTTTCACCTGGTCGTCCACAATCCCTACAGACCCATGGAGGGCCTGCTCATCGACCTCAAGGTAGGTGGACTCCTGAAGAGCTTTCAATGCTTCTCAAGTACTCATAAATTAATTTAATAGTTCAGATTGTTTGTCCTGTTTCAATGAATTGTTGGAGTAACATAAATGTCATCCCTCAGACTAGATACCCTACGCTGGAGAATCCAGAGACCCTGAGGAAGAGTGCTGACGACTTTCTGACTCAGGCAGCCATGACAGACGCAGGACTGCTGTTTCCTCCCTCTCAGATCGCTCTGACAGCTATTCTGAACAGCGCCTCAAGAGCTGGTCTCAGCATAGAGAGGTGAGTCTAAAGGTGTGCTCAGGTTAAAAATAATGAGCAGTGCTAAATTTAAGTTATTAATAGGGCTGGGCATAAAACATTAAACTAATATTGCAATATTTATAGGTTACATTTTGATACAGTATATTTCTCCATATTTTCACTAACTAACTAACTTTACCATAATGCAGCCTTTAAAACCAGGAAAGGACTAAACTTGTGTTATATCACGATAAACGATATCCAAAATCTAAGACAATATATAGTCCTTATAATGATAACGATATAATATAAGTATATTGTCAAGCTCTGCTCAATAATAATAAATCATTTTGTTCTATAATTGATGAGAATTTGTAACTTCTTTTTATTGGTGAAACAGTTTCAATAACATTTTGTTAATAAGTTTCGTTTTAATGGTATTCAATATCAGTAATTGCAAACACATTGACATTGCATCACTAATCAGGATGTATGATGCTAAGTATCGATTGTGTATATAATGTTTTTGGTGTATTTCGATGGATTTGTCCCAGGAAATGCAAAACACCGAAGTTCTCATAGTGTTATGTATTATAAACATATTATATGTATAAGTATATATCTGTGTTTGAAACCTGTTTATAGGTAATATGTATATTTATTTATAAACAGTGAATGTATGAAAAGGCAACTGATTCTGAGAAAAATGGCTGTTTGACCATCTTTCATTCATACGTTTGTGTAGTAATTAAAGGGAAATGTTCCGGAATAAAGACGAAAACCTTTAGGGGAAAATTCCCCAAAGTGAAAGTTTCTATTTTGTGTGTTAACTGACACCTTTTTGTTTATTGTTTCAATAGTTACCTGACTGAATGTCTGGGACTGAAAGGGGACAAAGAGACTCTCTCAAAGATGTACGACTCGATGAGACGTGAGTAAACTGCACCTCCGTTTTGACACCACAAGATGGTGATATTGAGCTGTCCTGCGCTTCACTGTGGTATGATACACAGAACACAATTTTTCTGAGATTTAAGGGAATGTTTTCTCTGTTCATCCAGGGATGAAAACCCTCCTAAAGAAGTATGAACTTCCCAAAGCGGAGGAGGTGAATGTTTTCAAACAGAAGCTGGAGAGGATCCATGCGGAGTTAGCTTCAAGCAAGTAAGGAGAAAGTGACCTGCTTGTGTTATTACAGGATACCTAAAAGGTTTTCCAAACGCAGAGCGTTGGGGAATATAATGTTACTGTCACATTAGAATGTACAACTTAAATGTGGAGTTGAGAAGCCAAATGAAATTTATGTATGTATTTTAACTAGTGCTGAGATAAAGACGGAACTAGAGTCATGGTCACTGGAAGTCAATCACAGTTGGGGGTGCTGTGAGGTTGGTCTGTATGTTGACGTCTTAGTAATTCAAAAACTTTTTGTGTTAATTTGAATGGCCAGAATTATTTTAATCTATGACTTATTATAAACAATTTACAACAATTTGAAAACAATGAACAGCAACACACTATAGGTCGAAGAAGGGACAACTATAGTCAACAGCAAGGAGATGGAAGGGGGAGGGAGAAAAAAATTCCCCTGACTCCATTATGAAATCGCTCAATTTTGTGAGCTGTTGAATTAGGAGAAACTTTACAAACTTTGATAACATTAGACTTGTTGATCAAAGTTTTTTTTTATCATGTGGACACTTCCGTTCATATTCTCGTGCTAATTCACTCGTCCACATGAGTGCTCATTGCATAATACTTTTATTTTTCAATCAGTTGTTGTTGTTTTTTTTTTTTTAAAGTGCCTCATTTCAGGGGGTGCTGCAGCCCCCTCAGCACCCCTACTTCCTGCATCCATGACTAGAGTAGTGTAACTTTAGGCACAAGTTTAGTTTCAACATTTAACTGGAAGAGTACTCAGTAGAACGTATACCTGCGCCAAGGGTCCAACAGCCCCCCTTTAATTCAATCATGCTAATCTAATATCATTGAAAACATATTTAAACCTAGATCTGGATTTTTACTTGGATCTGCATCGAGTTGTACTCACTCATAGATACCAGCCACCTAAGTACAGCTGTTTCATTAAGATTCATGAATTATTCCCTAAGAAATGTATGAAACTTACTGTAGTGTAGTACATTGGTGCTGCTACGTGTATGCTTTTGTAATCACAGATTCTATCCCCCACACCCAAGTAAGCAACTCAAGTTTTCCATTGCCATACGTAGTAACAGTTTTATTTTAGCCAGGTTGTCGTATCTAAGATGCAAAAAGGTTCAAGGTTCAGTTTCAGGTAGAAAAATAAAAAGGAACACATCATCAGCTGTATGAAATACAGAAAGGAAGTACAACAGCACGCCACATTCCTACCTACATCATCCATACCATGTAGCACAGCTGATATTGGTATTGCTGATGAGGAGACTTTCAGGCTCATTCGTCATCATCTCTCTGTTGCCGGTCGTCTGTTTAACACTTGGTGAGGTTGGTGAGGTCCGTGGTATCTTAAGTGCAACTACAGTAAACAGTTTGGTAAACTCTTGAGCTATGACAGGCACAGATTCAGACTTTGCAGCGGCTTGAATCATCAGGAGGCACATGAGGCCCACCTTTACGACTATGACTTTGAAGTTGATAAATCTGTGCATGACATGACTTTTCAGGATGGATCTATATGAAAAAACAGTCAGTGCAGAGGTGTGCTGAGGGAGAGAAAGAGAAGACTGCAAATGCACGAAAGCTTTCGTTCACACCCCCGAGGCTAAGAGGGAGTTCAGGTGATGTTTGTTAGAGCAGCATATATGTAGGCCCACACACTATAGCAGGATCCATTCAGGGTTAACACATGCACAGGACAGGATACAGATATCTCCTACAAAACTTAGACTATCTCTCAGCTCTGTTCGGCTATAATCATACACAAACACCTTTTACTGCTATACAAGCCTAAGTATATAACATCAACAAACAAAGCAGCGTATAAAAAATGTAACAAGTAGTGTCAGTGCTGCGTGGTAGTTCATACACAGACGGTGGAAGTTGTCGGTGGTTTGAAGGAAGAGCTTGTCATGAATCAGGTGACGGTGCGGGCAGGCGGATGCGGTGTAGAAAGGGAGTTAAGGCTTGTGTCATCTTGGAGAGAGGTGCTATGTTTGAATTCCCTGATGACGGCAGAAATCGCTACTTCAATGCTTTGGACGGCCTCCCCTACAGTAATCCTCGCAAGTTTTGTCCAAGGAAAGCAGTGATCAGGGTGCCACGTTTGTCTGGTTCAATCACAACCCCATTCAGTCCGACGTCTGAGGGGAGTGGCAGGCATACCAGGATTAAAGAGGTTCAGACACTTCTGTAGCTGACTGTATCTCAGGTCCATCTTCATAGAAATCATCTCTTCAAAGGTCTCATGTGACAAGGCTTCTTATCAAACTTGAATCAGTTCAACACACTGTCTGTAGCATTTTGGGAAGGGCTTTGGAAGGACAGTATTCAGATATGCAGCAAGTGGTTTCCCATGGAGAACAGCCATATTGCATTTGAACTGCCAGGAATCTAGGCCACATGCTTATAAATACAAACTGACTTGAGTCTTCAGACGCGCACCTCACGGGATGAGGCCTGACTTTGGCTGCCTGGTGGGCTGTGTGGTCTGACTACCACACTTTGATTCTCAGGTGGGAATCTGTAAAACTCACATTACCTGGATGGCAGCAGCCAGTGACATGATGGTGCACTCTGTCCTGTAAGATAAAGTGGACATGTTTGTGAAAAGCACAAGCTCTGAGAATCATCTGATGTGGCTTTATATTAAAACGCTTACAACCGCGATTCCTTAAGAGTTGGGACGCTGTGTAAAAAATTGTAAAAAACAGAATGCGGTCATTTGCAAATGAACTGTTTACTAACAGCAAGTGTTACCAAGCCTTTCCCCATCCTGTCTAATGAACGACTGAGCCTTTCATATCCAATCATGACACTATCACCTGTTTCCAGTCAACTTATTTACCTGTGGAATTTTCCAAACAGGTATTTGAAAGCATTCCACAACTTTCCCAGTCTTGTATTGGCACTCTGTGTGTGGTTGCTTGCATCAAATTCAAAATATAAACATTAACAAAAATAAATAATTAGGCTGATGAGGTAAATCGGTTGTTTTCAGTTGAGTATGTCAGAAAAGATGAGCAAATTATCACAGTTTTCTGTCAAACACAGCGAACCAACTTTTTGGAAGCGGTTGAACTAATTAAGACTGAAAATTAAATGTATGAAACTACAACTACTGATGGTGATCATGAAGGCGTAGAGGAAACTAGATGTCACATTCTTCACCTAAATGAGTGTTGGAAATGGACTTGGAGGGGTTGGTCACAAACATGTATGAACGCAGTTCACCAACAGATATGGCTTGCAAAGATAAACTCTGATCATGAAATATTAACAAAAGCAACTATGAACTTGCTGTTCTTTTATGTGTTAACTTAACGGCTCACAGTAAAATATTTCTTGTATTGCAGCAAACGAAAGAGAGGATATGAAGAAGATGGTCATGTATCAAAGGAACCACGTATGACGGAAGAGGTAGGATAATATTTTGTGTTAAAGGTAAACTTAGTTAAGCTGCATATTTCTTGTACAATCCTTCTGAAATTAACTTCTTTCTTATTGCAGGAATGGACTGATGAAGACCTGATATGAGCATTCAAACAAAGTTTTAGTTATTATACCACTCAATTCCAATATTGAGCCATTGAGGTTATATGACCATTCCTATAGAAAATACGATGGAGCGGCATAAACAGTTAACAGTGAGGTTACCTAACAGTTGCATAAATGTACATGTTATATTAATTTTCTACAAGATATAGTAGAAACTTGGGTTTAACTTTGTTCTGCAGCAAGAATAAAGATATTTTTCTACATTTTGTGTGTTAATGTTTCTGCAGATGAGGGAAAAACAATAATCTTTCCACATAACCAAGCCAGTTGATACTTTGTCCACAGTTTCTCCATCTTTGTCAGGGGACAATAAACGACTCCATAATCTACTTTACAAAAACTGTTTAATAAGTGCATGCATGTCTGATACAGTCTGTACTATTCAAAAAATTTACTGCTGTAAACACTTTCATTTTACTTGGTTTCTCTGATTATGTGTCTTGTCTTGCATTGAGAAGTTTCAGAAAAAGATCTAAACCAAATAATCAAAAAAATAGCTGATACAATCGGAGGAAAAAAAAATTCAGCTCATCTCACTTATATACTCATGATTCCAGCAAGAGAATTTATTCTTAATATAAAATAACCATACTTTTCAGAAAGACTTTGTTCCAATCTAGAAAACAAAGAAAGAAAAAAAAAAAAAGAACAAATAGACAGAAATGCTAGTTTCAGCACTTTGCGGATATTGTCACAACCTTAAAATAAATCGGTCAATTACAGTATAAAAAGCATTATCGCTCATAATCCAGTTACAAGAAAGGGGGACTGAGAACTAGCTTCTTCATGTCAGTTTCCTCATATTAAACAGGATTTTGGGGGGGAGGGGTACACTTTGGCAACCTGTGCTATCAAAACACATAGTGGGTACATAGAAACCACTTTTGAAATCTGAATATTTGGCCCTCATGAAGAAGGGAATGAAATGTACCCAAGTCAGACTCATGAACAGTTTATGAGGGAAAATATTGTTTCCTGTGCATACAGCTGTCAGTCACTGGTGCAAGTTTTTTTTTTTATTTATTTGTTTTTAAGTACTGCGTCGGTTGTTGTACTCAGCTGCTGTTGTTGCATAGCTCTCTTGTGGTGAACGGGACAAGATGGCAGGTGGGTGGGGATGAGCGGGACTATTGGAGGAGGACATGATGGAGGGGTTGCCATGGTGATGAGGGTAGAACATGCTCAGTCTCCTCTGTGCTGCACTCCAGTGGAGGAGACTTGTGGCGGGATGGGAAGATGGGAGGAGAGGAGGAGTGCAGTACTACCTGTTGCTGTTGGACATGGCATACTGAGTCTGCTTCTGCTGGAGGAGCTCTGTGATGGCCAGCAGCTTTTTCAACACATGCTGCAGAGAGGAAACAAGAATTAGATCAATCTTCTGAAAAAGAGGACGGCATAAGTCGTGCCGCATGTGCACAGCTGTGACATGGTCAGCCTCTCACCTGCTGCGCTCCCCTCTCGTTGCTCAGCGTCCGGAGCTCGTCTGAGTGAGTGGCACAGACCTCATGCAGCGCAGCCAGGTCCCGCGACAGGTCTGTCCTAAAGTGCTCTGTGGCTTCTGGGAGGTCAGGGACATTCTGCACACACAGGAAAGATTTCAAACCCTTTGAACACTGCCAATGTATACCAGTGCCCACATTGGTATTTTTTTTCTTATTTTAATGTCATTTCTTCTGTACAACTAAATCTGAAGGTCATGTATAAACATGAACAAAACATTCCTTAAAAATCCTGAAGTTATTTGAACTATGTGCATTTTTTTGTTTTTGACGCAGTGTTACACTTGAGCATACAAGATGAAGCCTTAGCTTTTAGCTGCAAAAACAATGAATGCTCTGGCTGAATTCAAGGATGTTATTTTAGATCGACCTGGTCAGGATTATGAAAACAACGACCTCCAGCAAGCAGTTTGGGGTCATTTTTCACAGGGCTGACAGAAGAATAAGAGACTTCTGGCAATTTGATCCAAAGCAAAGAATGTTCAACTCACTCCCAACTCATCCAGAAACATGATCATCCTATGTTTGTTGTTTTTGATGAAAGGGTTCACACCCTCCATATAGGGCTCCTGTTTGAGGATAGAAAGAAACATTTGTTTAATGAGTCTATCATAACTCACAGCCGATTTAACAAATACCAACGCATGTACTGCCACTGTCAAAATAATACTTCTCCTGCATGCTATTGTTTCAAGAACATTATCCGTACCTTAGCACCGAATTCAACAAGGTTGGCCAGGTTCTGGACAGACTTAGCCACCAGTGTGAGGGTCCTGCCTGCTGCTGAAGATGGAGGGTCTGCGAGAACAGTTGTGGAGCAAAATACACGCTGTAACGTGTCGCATGAAAATTAGGAATTGTTTTTGTGTGCTTTTTAAATAGATGCTTACCCGCAATGATGTTGAACAATCTTGGGTTGAGAATGGCAGGACAGATCAGTCTTAGAAAGACAAAGCCACTGGAGGAAGAATTGATTAGTTAGAATGAATCAGAACAAACACAAATTAACATAACTAAGTTGTATAGACAAGATAAATATGCTGACAGATTGTTCACTCTGTCCAACATTGATTGCTTTGGTGTTTTACCTTACAACTCTTGTCCGCATGGTGGTGTTGGTGGGCCATTTCTGCTGCACAGACTTTTGCAAACAGCCATAGATGAACCTCAATGTCCTGGATTATATCACAGAGATGTTTATTTGAGTTTATAGAGTTTGAATAGCCTGTTTAATCGACCCCCCCCCCCACAAAGCAGGACAATACTCTGCACAAATATAAGTGTGTTGGTTCTTACGGTGGTAGGATCTCAGCAGCCATGAAGATCTTCTCCACCAGTTCAGACAGGATGTTGAGCAGATGAGCAAGATTCAGGTTCACATCCTCATTCTTTTCCAGTTTGGAGGGGTTCAGCTTGGAGCGAGCAAAGATAAGGAGAGTCAAATACAGGGATGGAGACAGGAAAAAAGGATTGGATCGTTGTGTGTAAGAGATAAAAACCCGTTGTAGGCCTTTACCTCGCAGGACTGTTTGCTCTCCATGATCTTGAGGATTGTGTCTTTGAGAGCGTGGTGGACAAAGGGTGTGGCTGTGGCCTTCATGTACTGCTCCATCAGTGTGCTGGCCAGTGTCGTCGCTCTGAACAATGTTGTGGCCTCATCTGGTTTTAATGGACAAGCAAGGAAGGTTAGAAGTATATGGGCACAGATTTTTGAGCTGAAGCAACTCAACAGACAAACCGAAACAAGAAGCTGAACACTGCTAAAGACTCGAAAATGAATAATTTAAATCAACATGTATATATTGTGGGTTTCTGAGGTAAAAGCTGAGTCAACCCAGCAATTAAGCAAAGCTTTGCTGTTTCTTACCCTCCATGTTAATCTCTCTGTCATTGAGTGTCCTGAGTAGAGGGGCTTCAGCCTTCTCGTGTCTGAAGATCCGCAGTAGTAGGCTCGCCAATAAGGTGCGGTCCTGACCACACACGTGGGCCAGAGCGTAGATGACATGAAACTCTTTCTGCAAGATCATCTAAAGAGAACAGACAACAGTGATATAATTAAATGAATATTAGAGTATCACAGTTAAAACCACTTTTCTGTGGGACAGACCTCTTTGAACTCGCTGTACTCCTCTTCGGGCATGATCTTCTCCATGGAATATCGGGCACGTACACGTAAGGAGCCTGGCTCGATGCCCTTCAGAGGCACGTGGGAGCTGAGAGGGAACCACTCATCAATCATCTGGCCCTTTTGCAGACGGTTCAACTGGCAACGCATGAACACTGAGAGGGAGAGATTGAGCAGGGAGGTAGACAGATGTGAGTTGTGTCACAAAACAAAAAGACATAAGGTAAATGCACAGACTTCTAGTGGTAAAAATCTACAGAGGTACTTACAGATGTCACTTTCTTTGCTCTTTTTTGTTTTGTTGCTTAGGCTGATTTCAAATCTGTTGATTTCACTTGACAAGTCACTGAAACAACAGATAATACACTTTGTAATTCTGTAAACAAGTAGAGAAAATTTAAGTGAGGAGGACAAAATAGAGAGGGAGAAAGAAGAGTGCAAAAATGGATCCAGACAGACTCACTCAAAGATGAACTCCTCAGTGAAGACGGGGTTCTGCCCGTCCCTGTGGTGCGTCTTAGCCACTTGGACACTGTTCAGGTAGATGTTGCAGTAGGGGCTGTTGAAATACTTCACTGGCAGTTTGTGGGCCTCCTCCACATACAGCACCAGGCTGCTCACCTGAGAGAGAAAAAAAAACATTAGCACATAAACAACACATATTAAAAGATGTGTTTCAGTGAGTCATGGAAGCTCATGTTAAACAACAACCATATTTCCTCTCAGACTTTTCAATCATATATTGAAAACATTTAAGGAACAGAACACTACTAAGAAGGACAGCATGGGGTTGTTTTTTAAAACCACACTTGCTTTCTTCTACAGCATTTTCTGACCATTACCACCCACTCCTGCAGAGATTCTGAGTATTCCTGTTTACAACACTTATAACACCTGTCACGTCCCACTGAGAAAATAAAGACGGCTAAGCAGGGTGCAAAATTAACTTTTTCATCCAAATAGCGAGTCAGTGTTCAAATTTTACCAGCCACTGAATACATTATCAGAATTTGGCTAGTGTCTGGTGCTAATGCTGTGCCCTTCACTTATGCTGCATTATTTAATACTGGGATTATTGATGTGTATTCCCTCTCAAGTCAGAACAACGCAGAAGGTTGGAGAAAATTTTGGTACACACGTAGCCAACTCGACATTATATGATGCTGAAAATTGGTGGTCGAAAGTAAACATCGGATTGATGGTAAGAAACTTTGACTAAAGTCATGTATTGTATAGTCATTGTATCGTTTCCTTAGCTCTTCCTTGTCACTCAAACATAAGAAACAGCTGTCAACGTGTTGCTTAAATGCTCTAAGCGTTAAAGCGCAAAACAATGTATTTTTGGCGTCCGTGTTTCTCTCACATGTAACATGACGCACTTGAACACACCGAAGTTGGAAGAACAACATCCCAGTTGGGGAAATGGGACAAGTTTGGGGGTGTAATTATGCAGTAATTACACCCCCAATTAATTACACCAAGCCAGCCAGGATAAAAGATTATTTATGTGTCTGTATTTTTAATTTATGCACACACTGTTTCAGATATTGATCTTGGGACCCCTCACAAATTAATAAAAGTCTTTTTAATCATGTGGCCACCCTGTCACACTTCTGCTCACTTTTAATTAATTATATACTTCAAATTTTGATTTTAAAAGCACTCACTGCTCGTGGTCTGACACCTGATGGATAAATACCTTTCTACATGGCTTGTTGATTATCAGCTGCTTTAATTTGTCTGCAATAACACACACCCACTGATGATGCACGCACCTGTCTAAGCCTCTTATTGGAGGTCGGCTGAGTGGTTTTCCTTAAGTTACTGCAGAAAGTTTGAAGGCATTTCATCCAGTCCTGTAAAAAAAGAATAATGTCAGAACATTTGGAAAACACAGTTGCTATGTTTTCGTTTTATAAATGATGCACTGAGCAGTTCACAGAGTTGCAAGTCGTTTTGGAGACAGAGCACACAGTTAAAGTTTTCTGGACTCAATCTGGAAAGCACAGCTGTGCGAGTGCATAGGACAGTTAGAAGTGACAGGGGTGTGCTGACTCTTATTACCTGTGCCTGCTCTGGGACCTCCCCCGCAAAGTAGAATATGTACTGTTCCTCGCTAAAGTGCTGGACAACAATCTGGAAACAGTTTGGCCTGAAAAAGTAAATAGAAGAGAACATTTTTACATTACTTTGTACTGTAATTTACATTATTTCAAAGAAAACCTTCAGAGCTGATCGACAGCACTTCCTGCCAACTTTACCAAATTACACCAAGAACAATGATTTCACATCTCACCTGCCAAACAGACTGTCATGCACACCATACACGGAGCACACGCTTAGGTCGATCAGCCCTTTGGGTTTGGTGGCTCTCTTCTCGCTCTCAAAGTAGATGAGCTGGGCGTCGTTCCCCTCCAGGATGAAGTAAAGGTTCTTCCATCGTTTGCCTTTGCCTGAAGGTGAGAGGAACCAATGAAAGGTCTAACTGATCTGATCACTGATCTAATCTTGAAGACTAAGATGATATTAATCAAACATGTTACATACCTTTGTTGAACAGGAGGTAGCCTTTCTTGACAATGTTTTTGTAGAAAGCATCTTTTGTTTTCCGTCTGATAGTGTTATAAATTTCTCTCCCATCCACTGTGTCAGAAAGAACCTGTTCCTGGTGCTACAGTAAATACAGAAACAAATCAAGCTATCACACAGCTATAAAAAGGCAAAATCAATTCCATTGAGCACCAACTTACGTTACAAAAAAAATTATAAATGAAGTATTATATCTGTTGCCCCAGAGAAATGTCTGAGATGTTTAAGAAAATGAAAAGCAAGAAAGTGTCTGATGCAAAAAAATTTTTTTGTGAATAGTATTACAGTTCATTTTTTTCCAGCTTTTCATCTTTGTGAACAATGACATTGTTATTTGAATACTTTGCACGGCAGTAAGGCTAAGAGCTATTTGAGCATTTGAAGTCAAACAGTATCAAACCCCTTAAATTGTAAAATATCATCCATTTAAGTCCAAAATATTACTTCCATCAGACTCATTAATGACAGTACAATTTTGTACCTACCTGCACTGAAACTGGCTCCTTCAGGTTGTAGCCCTCGACAATCTGCTCTTTCTTGTAATGGTCGATAATGTCATCAACGCTGCCAGAGAGAGAGCAAACAAGATGCAGCACATCAGTAACTGCAAGTCAAAATACACAATGGAGGCTAGCTCCATCTTTAAAAATGTTTTATTTTATTTTGATGCAACGGCTGCCGAACATACCTGTTGTAGTACCTCCCCCCCATCATGTACTGATTGTTGGGGGTGGGGGAGATCTTAAACCTTTGGATGTTTTCATTGGTGCGAAAAAAGAGGGAATAATCCCCAGGTGTGTTGTCTGATGGTCGGACTAGAAAACTGCACACCTGGCCAACTAGCAAATGAGAGGGAGCAAGAAGAAAGACGGAGGTTTTAGTGCATGCTCAGCATTATATTTTGATAAATGGACTTTGATGTTCACAACTTATTTTTCTGACAAAAGAATGCCTGATCATGTCACAAGTGATTAATAACTTTCGCCTAATGAAAGGCAAAGAGGAATGTACCTGTCATCAGCAGGTTGTAGGCCTCTTGCTTGGTGATCTTTCCGTGATACCAGCTGTTTAGGAGATTGGAAGCAAGCAAAAGAAGATGGAGGTGCAGACAATAAAATTAGCTCAATCAACAAAATGTGAAACCTAATCCAACAACACCATCTCTCAAAACAGAAATAATAAATGAGTGAATATCTGAATAAAATGACTATGTGGTGTTTGCTAAATCAATTGCTAGCGTCTACAAACATATCAAATGTGTGCATTGTTAAGACAAAGGACAGCAGCAATGTGACCATAATTTTATTTATAACTTCTATCCTCTCACAGGGGCCCGTGGGCAGCTTGCATGCTCAAGGTCTTTTTTTAAGTTGAGTCACTAACTTAAAACTTAAAGACTTGAAGGACATGATAGGTGAGGAGAGAATAATGACTCATACACTGCAATACACAATGTGTTGTCATGCTATTCTGTTTGTTAAATCGAATAAAGAATATAATTTCCCTCTCAAGGACAAACCAACCTAGGTCGTGTGAATGGAGGCTAAACATCAGGGTGGATCATCCTGTAATGATATCTTGTCTACCACTTTTTATAAATTAAATTGTGTGATAGGTTACTGCATCATAGAGAAACATTATTAATAAGAAAAGTATGCATGCAGACTTTTACATCCTGCTTTGAAATGTTCCCATTAATCAAATATTGGACACTAACGTTTCCACCAAGCAGTCCATTAAAGTTCAGTTCAGTTCATTACACATTACAGCAGATATATTTACATTTCCATCAACAAAAGTTTTGAATAGTACCAAAAAAGCCATCCTGTGTTTTCAGTACACGTCAGTTGAGGTACCTAGCAAACTAAACTGATACGAAAAGGTAGAGTAACCCCTAATCCTAACCCTACTGTACTGTCTGCAGTGGAAATGTGAAACAGATCTAGGGATAGGGTATATTCATTGAGGGTTATATACGAGTTTTCAAGGGTACTATAGTGAAGGGATTTTGGTTCTGTAAAGCAAGTTCTGTAAATTACAACTTACACTTTTCCCTCATGTGGATCCTCTTCCCGTCCCTGAAAAATATCAGAAACAGAAATCTGTCAAGACACCAACTCTAATGATCCAATAACTGCAAAAATGGGGATGTCTATAGACTACTGTATATTGATACACTTTCTCACAAGTTTACTGTAAAGATGTCCAAAATAATTTTGACTTTATTCCATACAACTTTCAAAAGAATATATAGTATATCACTTACCACCTCCTCCACCAGATCCTCCACAATGAGGCCCTGCTCCTCTGTGCGAACGTTGGTCACCCACATCCAGCCATCATCCAGTTCATTGTGAACAATAAACATGTCCCCTTTCAGGAAGCTGAAGATATACGCACAATGGACATTAAGATAACAGGATAATATTAAGACAGTATGTCTACAACACAATTGCTCTGTGAAGGCATTGTCATCTTGATAATATGAAGGAAATCTTGCCGTCAACGGATCTATGATTTCAATTTTCCAGCTGAAGAATCTGTCATGTGTCTATTTATTTTGTTTCTATTGCAATACCAAAGCACTGCCAGCAGGTGTCCCTCTGACTCATAACATTTGAGGTGAATATTACATGTCTATCTTCCTTAGTTAAGCCTGTGGCTCGCTGGCAGACTCGGGGTTGAGGCTGACTTCAGACAGATGTTTATCAGATTTGGGAAATCAGGAAGAGCTGGGATCATCAGTAACTGTGCCTACTGCAGCTTAATGACACAGACAAGACTGTTTTTCATTAACAAGTCAGATGATGTGCTTTCCAGGCTGCTGTGAGGGGAAGAGCTTGCCTGTGACATGCCAAAGAAATCAAAGGGAAACTAGGCTTCTCCTTGGAAGCAACACAGTCAAATGCTATATTTTCAAGTCGAGGAAATCATCAGTGCTCGTCTGTGTCGCAAGGATTATGCATCATTCTTCTGAGAGTACTTTTAAGAATGCAACTAGTGGGATATGAAGGCGTGATTCTATAGGTATAAGACAAGAAAAGCCTATTTTTACAGATATATACAAATACTCACCTGATCTCATCAGTATCTGGCACTTTGGTGTATGGAAGTATGGCCCTGACTCTCCTCCTGTCTTCTACAGGCTGTGGAAACATTCACACCCAAGAATATAACTCTCACTCGTAACATTGACCTTCCAAAATCACATCCATGTTAAATCCCCCTATTATTAAAAAAAAAATGAAGTACTGTACTATACCTCCCTCTGGGAGCTACCACACTCAGCTTAAAAAATGGTAATTAGCATTAGGTTGAGCTTTGCCTTACACTGAATTCTGTCCGAATACAATAGAAAAATGTGAAAACCAAGACTTGAAAAATACTCTGTAAAGGAAATCAAGGTTTACTTCAAGTTTACTCAAAAAGGAATATTTTTCCACTCATCTTTCAACCATGAAATATTTCATCAGGCTTAAGTATTTTTACTGAACAACATTTCTGGAGATAAGGTTCAATTTGGCATACCTTACTGATAACTATCAGAGTATTTGCATGCATTAGGCATATTTTAAAGGCTTAAGATTCAGTTTTGCTAGATCTCAAAGGACAGTTCTTCTCTATTCTATTTAAAACGGAATAAGAGACGCTTAATCTGCTTTGTCATGGTGATTCATTCCTGAAAACAAGAACTTCATAATCATAATATACAGATGTCTATTTTCAAAAAAGCAAACCACATTAATGACATGCCACATGCTGTCACAACCCAGTCAAGCCAACAGAAATGCCTAAACAAAATGTTTCTTATATAATGTATAGTCTTTAAAATTAAGCAGAATATGTTATATTACACAATTTCCATTGTGAGACCATTATCCTTCTGGGAGTACCTCATATTTAGACAAGGTGTATTTCACAAAGCTTACTTTGAAAGACAACTACAAGGGGAAATGTGCAAATATCATTTAATTGCATAGCACAACAAGCAATGGAAAGAGTTGAGAATACCTCTGGGGGGGCCACTGGTGATAGAAGTTTCTCTCCTTTTAGCAGGCAAGACACATAGCTGTAGTAACCAATAAGGTCTGATAGAGAAGAGAAACGCCGCCCACCGATGTAATAGTCCCCACACATGGCGATTATCCTGTTAAGAGAACACGCAACAATGATAAAAACAACACAGTTACTTTAAATACAAGTTAATTGTTGTGTAGTTAAGTTAAGTAATGTAAGACTAAAGTATACCATCACCCTTAAATGTTAGAAAATATTAAATGTCTACTAGGGTTGTAAAGGTACAGGTATGCGTCACGGTGAGTTTCATGCACTCATGTGAAAAATGCTTTACAGTATGTGAGTGGAAAAACGTTGAACATGATAATGCATATTAGAAGGCATCACCCAGATGTGCCAGTCAGTAACAAGTCAAACAACATATCCCTGCTGTTTTTTAAGCAGCCTCTAGATGTGACAGTAGACAAGGCCAAAGACGTTAGATCCATATCGCCTTTTGTTTGATCATAGTTTACTGCTTGATGAATTATAGGACAAGGGAGGAAACTTGGTGGAACAAACTGTAACTTACAAACTTTATGTTTAAAATACATGAAAATAAATGTAGCATTATGCACTTGAGATTGTTGTTGCTTTTTTCCCCATTGTATCGGACTAATACCCCAAAAACAAAGTACTGAACAGTGACTTCTGTGTACCGCTACACCCCTAACATCTACATTATCTAAGGAGGATTTCAGATATTGTGATGAAGAGAGAGATTGATGGTGCCCTGTTGAATCCAACTATTATGACTATGATATCTGTAATTTGAGACTTGGGTATATACCTGTTAATCACTACAGTGATGACAATGGTATAATAAAAGTACTGCTCTGAACCATATCCAGTTGCAGAGCCACTAATCCTAATTCTCTGCTCATCAGTTAAGTGGATCTCTAATTGAGGGTTTATAATAAATCCATGTGTGCTTTTACTCATTTGCTGCATACGCAATCTAAGGACATCAGCCTTTTGAAGTGTAGGTGGCACGCAATTAACCTTATGTTAATAATTCCCGTACAGAAGGGCTCCTTTCTTTAAGCATCAATGACATCACAGGTCCACACTAAACTAATGTGAGTGAAGGAGATGATGTCACTGTTGCATTTACATTTCCTAGAAAATACATTCCTCAGAGCACAAACCTTTTGCTCTGTCAGTTGCAAAATTTGCACAAGCAGGTCACACATACACAGTAAAGTAGAAAATACTATAAAATGCATACTTAGAGAAAATTAGCTTAAGAAAGAGATATACTTGTTTTTTTTGTGCAATGTGTGAGACCAACATTGGCACAATAGCCTGGACATTTATCTGCTGATGGACAGACTTTTATCACACACCCACATCGTGTCTTCAAGTACTCAAAGTTGGTATTTAATACACACCATGGAAGGCTGAAACTTGGGTGCTGCTTTTCAATGCCAAATTTGTTCTTAGTAGCCTGCTTGTTGATCTCTTGTTCCAATGAATACTTTATCACAATCCTATCTTCAAATAAGCTAAAAAAGGTTGTTGTTTTTTTTCAGTAGAGGATGTCAGGCCATTTGACCTTGATCTAAAAGAGCATATTTTCACCTTTCATGAGAGTTAAAGTATCCTCATACTTAAAATAACATATCCGTTGAGGGGGACTACAGATTGTGGTGTCTTGTTTTATTGACTGTAAGGTTGTAAAATACCCATAAGTATTGCTGCTAGAAAAGTGGGCTGTCATCTTACTTTTACTTCAGGTCCGCCCACACACACACACACACACACACACACACACACACACACACACACACACACACACACACACACACACACACACACACACACACACACACACACACACACACACACACACACACACACACACACACACACACACACACACACACACACACACACACACACACTGTGTGAAAGAAAAGTCTGCTGCATCACAAGCACACAGAAAAACACACATGCACACACAGAGTCATGGGTTTCAGCAGGCATCTAAGCGTGCAACTTGATATGCGTTACAAAAAAACACTGTTCCCAAACTTTGCAGTGTCTATTTGAATAACTAACACAAATAGACTGAAATAGTCTGTAATGGCCTGACGGGCCACCGGAAGCCAACATAGAGAGAGAAACAAACCTAAACATTTTCACTTCAGTATCGTCTCATCTCTGAGGTTGATCTTTCACGACAGTGCCCACTGCCCTTTTGGTTAGTAGTTAACAGATCACTCTGGTAGTTTCACTATCCATATCTTCTACTTGATGGTGGCTTTATGTGAGATGCCATATTATGTTCTATTTTTTAATAGAAAATAGAGTTGCAACACTATGTCACAGCAAAAGATTCTTACTAACCTACCCACAAAGCTTGCTTGGTTGCCAAGTGTTTGCAGTACCATGCAAGACAGAATAAGTCTATGTAGCTATGTAGGTACAATTGCTATGGGTAACACAACTGAAGCCTTAAAGACGCTCACAATTCATGGAAATCACTTGTTTGGGACTGTTTTTGTTGCAGGATATGCTGGTCCTATCACTGAGATTAAGTTTTATTTGCTTGTTGCATGTTCTCGGTCTTACCTGAAATGGTTGACCACGTTGGTCATACTGAGGAAAGACAGGACAAAGGAACCGGGCCGGCGGTCACTCTCCCTGATGAGGTAGCTGCCAGGGTTCCGGGCCTGGCGCAGCCGCTCCTCAGCAATGGTTCGGTCTAGCTTGCCATGGTACCACCTTAAAAAAAGAAAAAAGACAGACAGACAAGGACATTAATTTGGAGCTGGATATAAACGAATGGTGCATTAGGCCACTGTATTTGTACACAGATGGCATTTTATAGCAATGACATTTTTTGTCAGTTGTTACGGCCATTGTGCTTTGGATGCGATTGTGCGTGTGTTTACCCTTTTCTCTCCTCCCTGCCTATAGTGAGTGATGGGTCACACCTGATCCCCCTTACAATCTAAGTTTTAACCCAGAGGACAGTGCCAGCAGGCCAGACAGCAGCAGTTGTGCTGTGTGAAGATTGCAATCCTTGTGTGCGTTTATACGTTGAATTGGTAGGTGCTTACTTTTTGGAGGTTGTGTGGTAAACCTTGGTTTGAATTTTGCCTTTAATATCATTTGACTTTGGCTTGTTTTTTCTGTTGTAGGCAGATCGACCCCTTCACTTTTAAAGAAGTTTGTTTTTGTTAGCACAGTTTTGTTTTAAATATAAATAAATAATTTATTTTTGCCCCTTCACTGTTTCCTACTTCCTTTTCCCAGTTTTAAATTTAATCTGCTATTCCCCTCACCCCCTGGCCATTTTGGGGATATAACATAATGGGGGGCTCGTCCGGGATTGTACAACCGGACCAAGACCAGGGTAACTGTTTATTAACTGGTTTACATTTGTGTTGAGCAGTGAATGTACCATAAATAAGACTGCTTGATTGACTGAATTTAAAATGTTTACACAATAAAAGGTTTTGTATATCTAAAAATAAAAGTATAATTGCTCTCTTACAACTATAATACACATAATACTTTAAAGACACAGTGCCTCTCATCAAAACATCTCTCTAATGACAGCGAACAACACTGAGTTCCTCACAGCCCTGTTTGATTGCAATCATTAACCATAATATGACAGCATTGCAAAACTCGAATAATAAACATCACAACAAACAACCACCTTCACCAGGTTATCTAATGTTGTGTGTTATACTTCATTACTTCCCATTTTAACCTTGAAGCCACAATGCTTCTTTTCATTTTCAGATCACTTCTGTTAACTTAGGGAAAATAAGTAAATAAGTTATGATCAATCATTAATTAATTCATAGACTTGATGATGAAATCGCTATCAGATATGAAGCTTCAACATATTTTACTACCTATTTTTATGACCACCAGCCCACACACACTGAGCAGGTCATGAACTCTCAAACAAACGGAAAGGGGAAGGAAGCTAAAAGCTTATATCCAAAAGCATTTTTTAGTTTCCAGCATGCCATTAAAGACTTGCTGCTTTCTGAATTAACCAGAAGCTTTAGGAACAACACTGGTTAAAATTTCAGCAGAAGAGGCTGAACTTGACTGGGCCTTGCCAGCTGGGGTAAAAAATTAACACGCTTTTCCAAATTTAGGCCACTGGTGCCTCTCAGAACAGAGGGCAGTGGCTGGAAAAACATCCAGCGGTGAGAAGATGAATGAGGCACTGCAGCAGTTCTTTCACAGGAGACCTAAAGGACTCCCATCTGGTTTTAGGTGAGCAGAGGTCTCTACTTGTAAAGAAAACGTGATTAAGTCTGCTATGATGGAGTGAGCTGGAGAAGGCTTGCCGAAGAGGAGAGGGTGAGTTAAGTGTCCAGGAGGGGGCTTTGAGGGGGATTTGGGTGATAAGAGATCTGAAGAGGGCAATTGAGGGCAGCGAGAGAGTAGGGCCAAGCAGCATTTAAGGGGCTGGGGAAGCTGGGGGAAATAACACTTACGGGGAATAGAGGTAGTCAAGAGAGAAAGATAGATTGATAACTGCAAAAGAGGAAAGGCAGAAAGCAGAGCCGGACACACACTCCAACAAACCAAAATGGCTAGGTTCCAATTAATACAGCAGAATATGATTAAGCTGTATAAGTAAGTAGTTTATGCCTCCCAACAACACATACAGACACACCACCCATAATACCCTGTATACAATGACATTAAAGCCAAATAAAAGACATTTGGGGTACTCAAACTGTAACCAATCCTGAACTACACCAAGAAGACCCTAGGTCTCAGAACCAACATGTGAACCACAACATCAACAAAAACATTCAACGGTCAACAGTGGCCACAATACAACACGAAAGACAATGTAAGGGCCACATTTCTTTACATTGCTTTAAGCCATTTAAACCAACAAGTAAACACTGCATGGATTGTGATGGACAGGAAGGTGCTGGTTTCTAATGCGGGCGTCTTCTCTCTGTCATGGTTTTATGTCTGCTCTGTTTACCAACTACAAAACAACCTCTGACCCACTAGCATCAATTTCAGACATTTTAGACAACTGTGTGGTGTATTTAACAAGCAACAACTTGTTCTTAGATCACCTATAAATACTCGAAAGAAAAAACCCTCATAAAAACAACTATTAACCATGTGCTGAACTTTAATCTCAGTAGTTATCCATACACACCTATACACGTTGCCCTATTTATGTGATGGTGCAGCAACCAGCGCAGGCAGCCCTCAGACATCTGTGACGCAACTTCTCACACACGCACATGTAATACTTCGAGTAAATGTACAGAAATAAGGTAATAATGATTAAAATGTAAATAAACTTTTTAAATTAAATACTCTTCAGCCAGTAGATGGGTTTAAATAAAAAAAAAAAGGTATAGCTTTTGTTTTGGTAAGAGCAGGAATGCCAGTAACGCAATCTGCTTTGAGCTATAAATTATTAATCTCTTGAGCTGAGTCCAATAAAACAAATGATTTGACTGGCTGAGAATGTATTTATTAATCATCACACTCTCTGATCTATATTAACCTTCACCTTAATACTGTTGCACATACATGAGCCAAAACTAATGAGTGTACTTTGAGACGCTCATAGTCCATGCCCCTCTAGCAAAGCAAACTACAAATTCCATGTTTTTTTAATTATATTTCTTGACACTTTGGCCCTCGTTATTAAGGATGTAGTTTTTTAAAAATCTTTTGTATGAATTTAAATTTTTCAATTCATATCTGAAAATTAAACAATGTATCTGTATTGCTTGTCTTCATTATGCAGCCAAATTGAACCTCCTAGCCTCACTCCAGGAAGGATGTGGCTCAGTCGACTCTTTTGACCAACACTGATATACCTGAAATGTCTTCGGCTAACGTCATGCATGGCTGAGTCAGTGCGTCATGCTGCCAGACAGCCTGCTGTTTAAATTAGGTTGGGGTACGTACACATGTCCAAGAACATCAGCTAATTTATTCTGAGCTGTTTACAGTTGCAGGCGAAAGTGTAAAAATAGTAACATATTGTTACCCAGACACACAAAAAAAAAAAAACTGACTTGGCAAAGCTAAACCCATGCTACCAAAACATTATTGCTTTCTTTCAAAAACAGGTTCTCGCTTTAAACAAGAAATAAAATAACTAGGATTGAATGTGGTGCTAACATTAACAAAAAGGATTCACAATCTTGGGCATAACATTAAAAATATGAACTACAGGGTTAAAATTAATTGTATTTTAATGTTTTGTAAATTAATGTTTTGCTCACCTGCTGCTTCATTGTTACACTTTCTCATCTTTAAAACACTTGGTTCATAATGTTTATACACAGACCTGAAGCATTCATATATGGGAGAATTATTCTTCCCTGAATCTTGCGTTTGATGAATGACTGACATGTAATTAATTAACTAGGTACAGCTCACAGAATGGGGACTTGCTGACCTCTGTACACTGGTGAACAATACAGAGACTCTCCATTTTGGTAGATTTTTCCACCATAAAAAATTCCAAGGAATGTATTCCAAGGTTAACAAGGATATTTGTTTGCATTATGCATTTAAACCAGGACGCCATACAAATGAGTGCTTTGTTTTAGTGCAGCATGCAAGGGAGCTTCATTGTTGGTGTTTTGTGGAGCTCCGTAACGTGAGGTTTTTAAATCAACCGTTAAATGAGATAATATATTTGTTTGTCACCTACCACAGTCACTGTTATAGCTCTGGATTTGAGCAGACATGTAACAATAAACAGGTTGTCAACTTTGCTTTATTACTTAGACTGAATCCTACGCTATACCCCAAATACACACAGCGTGAAACACAGATCTCGTTATGCCATTCATTGTCTTGTTGAATCAAGCAGGTGTATAAAATGCATAAACCAGTCTTGGTCCCGAGGTGGATTTAAATCCAGTGCTTATCAGTATTCTGCACAAGCAAACGTTCCACTGGGTTACACTGGGTGAGGCTGCTTAGCTGTATTTTTGGTTTGGGTTGCAACTCATTGCACTAAAACATACATTTTATAGCTGTGGTATTCTTCCGTTACGTCACAGCTGTACACAATGTTTTCTGTGTATCTATAGCAACCCCAGCCATGTGGATTTGTTGCTGTATGCCTTTAAGTCATCTACATTATTTACATCGCCTTGTTGATTTAATTTACAGATACCCCTTACGTCCTGGTGTCTTATCACACCCATCTATAGATATGGAAAAAGCAATTGAGATGTTTCATGTAGATGGATGTATGGGCTTTACTATTCCATTCTTAAATAACACTGTCTATGATGACAGGGGTTGTGAGTGGCTAAACTAGACAGGGAGGGTGTTATGATAAACAGACTATGAGCATAGGCCATGACAGCGTTGATAGGATACAGTGATTCTATCAGCTTAAGGAATGCCCTGTCATGTCAGTACATGAACAGTGAGCAGCACAGTGACGTCCTGGTTCTCTCCTGTACTGACACTCAACTCTGGACTAGTCACTTATCTGTCTGCATACAGTTCCTCCACAGATACTAAAACAGGCTAACAAATGCAAACAAATCTATATAGTGTGACCAAACCTAACATGCATGGCATTTTTCACTAGCCAAGTCACAACTACCTGAATGAAACCAATAAGGTTTCAAACTGCTGAGGTGAGTGAGCAGGAGGAGACACCCACACTGTCATCCTTCACCACCCTCAATGCCCACATCCTGAACCTCACCATCACACAGAACACAGTTTAGGCACTTTGTCATGAAGAGGGGCGAGGGCAATCATTTCAGCTATTGTGATGAACAGTTGAATCAGTCACACACAGTGTCAACACACCTGTAGCACCAAAACATCCACTAAAATGCACATTTTATCATATCATCCTATACTTTTATGGTGTCGGCCATAGTGTTTTTAAATATACTGTATACACCTACTCTCTTTGCACATGCTGCTGTACAGTTATGCACTGTAGCATTTATCACTTTAACTTCAACCTATTTCTTCAGTTGTTGTTGTTGTCCTTATTTCTAGCTGTATGTCTTTTTCTGTGGCGTACACTCAAAGCAATGTAAATTTGATGTGGATACATTCTTACATGTTAATTCTGATTGTGTTACTGGGACCATATGAGTTACTAGGTTAAGTAAGATGCATAGTTCAGCTAATTGTGTCATGCTGTCAACAACAGTATTACTGCACACTGCTGAACTCAAACATGCCCAAGCCTAGTGAGCTTGGCAAAACACCAAAACATCGGGCTTAGGCTCCAACAAGCACAGCGGCGTGATTTATTGTGTATCCTTCTGGCTATATTTTTAAGGCTGAATGCCTTTAACAATATTGCATCACAAGAGGACAGGACTGACATACTCCTTGTAGATTGTGCCTGTATTGTTGTGCAACATAAACCCTCACTGTGGCTTACTCTCAGCTTATAGCTTTTGATTGAAAAGAACAACCTGTGGCAACATGAAGTCACAGGATGTGAACAATGTCGTTTTTAATCTTACAACTAGAAAGAGATTTAAATTATCCAAGAGAAACTGCACAAAGATGACCACATTTGTAGAGCATTTTCTATGGGTTGCTGTGTTTTCAGTGACTGCACACAAGAAAATATATGTATATCATGCATTTATGTATGTATGTAACTGATGTTTTAATTAAATGGGCAACAGCTGTTATAATAATTTAAATGTGGCAATATAAATAAACTCTAGCCTTAACAACATATGCTGTGTACTTTGTTTGGGTTATTAATGTGCACTCAACTCATAATTACAGTATTTTATGGTGCTCTAGTCTAGAAGATAGCAATACCAGCATAAGCATGTTGTATACCCCCCATAGGAGAAATTAGGCGATGACTTATAAATGGATTGAGAAAATGACTGACATTAACATCAATAGACTGTTCCAAGTAAAAACAAACATCTACATCATCATCCTATAATCAAAATAAACGATATTTAAATTATGTTATGTGCGTCAACCGAGGATGGAATTACTGCTAAAACAGCACAGAAGTTGAAGCAATGACAAGCTACAGTTTGAAAAGGACAAGTCTTCGGAAAGATTTTGGGCTCAAAATGAGGACACCACATACTCTACTGACCAAAATCATTCAAGCGTAGCCATTTTTAAAAAGTAATGATACCCAGAGTATGTTGGGTAAGACTTAACCATTTAATAAGCCTCAGTAATGGATTGCTGAAGAAGTTGTACATTATCCATTCTTTAAATACTGTGATATATTGATATTAAAATTAAGTTTTAATGAAGATTCAAGGTAAGGTAAGCAAAGATTCTACTCTTTGTGCCCATCCACTTTATGCACAGCTTTATTGTTGCCACATGCCAGAAAACTGACAAACTGTTTTGTTTGCATTTTTTCTGTTTGCTAGAGCCAAGTCTCTAGGGGCAGTAAGACCAACAGAACAGACAGATTGCAGTGACTTGAGTGAGTTGGACCTCATCTCTCTGTCAGTCTGTCTGTCTGTCTCTCATTATGCTCCTTGGAAGCTCTCTCTCTCTTCAGCTTCTGTCTCCATCCTTCATCTTTTTCCATCTTGATGGATGCGGCTGTACTCAAACATCTCCACAGACGTACTGTCAGCCCTCATCAGTATCAAAAAGTAATGAAACATTGCATTACTGTACATTAGCAATGCACCTCGGGGGAGCTGCAGACTTTATATACGGGGTACTGAGCACAATATGTTTTCTACACATACATTTGTCATCCAGTAAACACGCCACTAAGATTTTCAAATCAAGCCTGAAATAGGTAAGATTGTCTTGAAATCGCATATTACCATGTAGTTACACATGTAATATGACCTTTTCTGACTTCAATGTGCCGGTTCTGTGAATCGTGTGATTAGACAATTAGCTACATACACCATTATATCACCATTATAGCAAGTGTTTGACTAAACAGTTAATGACACCAAAAGTCCTATAGCAAATGTCCGGTGATTGTGATTGCACTGAATAATTAGATGAGCAGTTGGCTGAAAGACATCACACCGAAAAAGTCCCCTGCATAATAATTAAATGATAAACTACACACACGAGTATCCGTTATTCAAATAATATTTTTTAAAACTACAGTAGATTTTGAATCCTCCAATAGAAAATAGATTTTTTTTTAAAAACTGGAGCAGTCAGCTGTTTCTACCAGACCATTGTTAAGGATGTGAGGTTAGACTTGCGGTGTGATTTGATGCCCCACTTACGCCAAGTTCGCCCTTTGCTGCATCTCCCTCCTGCGTCCCGTGGTCTCACAAGGTGCACCAATTCCACAAATACTGCTGCTGGCCAGGCAAAAACTGTGAGCACCGACGTGGAAAGCAGAGCAAAGGCAGCTCTAAATCCTTACAAGGCATGATGATGTGACCCTGCTGCTGCCCTGATACAGTCATCTCCCGTTGCAAGGGTCAATACTCAACATCCATTGAAGTAAGATGAACAGGAGGACACAACGATGCAGACTGACATTCCACATTTATTGAATTGTGCTAATTTGAAGAAAACTGGAGGATCATGTCTAGTTCCATTATCCTTTAGACGCGCATCTGAAGAAGTTGATCTTTCAGAGACTGAGGCAAACGGTAGCCATGTAGTCTTTGCTCCCACTTCATCCTGCAATGACTTTCTTTTTCGCTTACCCTTCCCTCTTTCTCTCTCATAAAGCCACGCATCATGAGCATGCTGCCTATTGGCTTTTGAAGCAGTGGGACAGCAAGGGTAGGGAGTGGCATCTCTGCACACACAGACGACTGTATGAATACACATTTATGTGCTGTCCATGAACACTCGAATACACAGATGTGCATTAGTGGAATTGAAACAAACAACCCTGTGACCTACAGTGGCCTTTGGGAGTACTTTAACATACCTGGCTTCAACTATGCTTAAAGATTGAAACACAGTGACATGAAATGCTCTCACATTTTTTTTCAGACTGGTTTCAATTCCTAACCCTACACCAACGATTCTTTTAGCAAATGAACAGAGATTTGAATGTAAAACTACATGGGTTTAGCACTAACCAAGCAGCAAAACAACTATTATGTGAATAGGGACCTCTTAACCATTTATTTATATTTGTGTGGTCAAGTTCCCACAATGGAAAGATAAAAAGGTGGAGCGCATTGGAGGTCTGACAGTAGTATTGAATTGGTTTTGTTTTGCTTTGCACATGACGGACTGCCACAGCTTGTTACCACAGTCAGGGCAGGAGAGTGACAGCACACAGTGGCAGACTTAAACTGTACAGATGGCGAGAAGGGAACGGGACATCCATGAATCTTCAGCCTTGCTGAACCTGAACGCTAACCAACCATCATCATTTTAATGCTCAGCCAGACACACAGGGACCAGAGCCGACATCTCAGCTTTCCTGCTGTGAATCAGCCTCCCTGAAATAACATCATTACATCAGTGATAATAGGCTTCACTGTCATCTACCCATACCATATTCCTGGTGCTTCTGATATCTACAAGCAGGGGTGTCCAGTTAAGAACATTCTCTTCCAGCAGAATTTAAACCATCACTTAATTATACAAACATCCACCAGGCAGACAGAACAGCTTAATAAAAATGGAAATGTGCAACACTAGCTTCCAGTTGTGTGGCATGTCTTTTGTACAGGTAACAATGCAATGACACCACTGTTATAAAAAACACATTTATTATATATGTGCAGAAAGTCATGTAAGAAGTACCATAGTACTTAAGCCTAACCTGGCACTGTAACATTTTCTACATACTCAATTCATAATCACGAACACCTAACTAATGCGAAAAGTCATTCAAATCAAAAGTCCAGTGCATTGTCAAACACAACTGAAATACTTCTGAGGATCCTGTTAAGGCCACAATGAGCGGCTCAGAAGTCTTGAAAACAGGATGCAGGAGAGAAAAGGCAGGGCAATGTGGGTATTGGAAGGGCATGACAGGACATTGCGTAACACACTGAAAATGCATGGAAACCATAGGCTCTACCTTATCAATGCACAGCACAGAGTTTACACTAATAAAAATGGGACTGGTATTTCAATCAATGGGTCTATTAAACCAACCCAAAGCATGTGCATCCTTGGCTATAAAGGATGGGTGACTGAGTGGACAGCTGAGCAACGAGGTACCAAATAATTTCATGTATGCTGCAATCCTCTATGTAACTTTCCAGCTAAAGTATTGGAGTAATTTCAAAAATGTTCATCATTAATTACAGGCTTAATACTAATTGGTGAGATCACCGTTCATCAAAACTGTGCAACGACCGATCAAATCCCATTACTAAGACCCTACTTTGTTATAAAGCGATGTAACATGTTGGCTAGTGAGAACAATCGCCACCCAGGAATAACCAATTAAGTAGTGAGGGTACTCAATGAACGCTAGTTACAGAGGTGTTTCCACAGCCAACTGCTAAATCTGTTAAATTCATTCACATAGCCACTGATCTTCAAATCCAACTTTTCTTTCCTCCGTTTCTCCTTCCTCCTACCACCACCTCCTCAGGGAAACCCTTTATGACTCAAAATCCTTGCTAATCTTCGTGGAAACTCAAAATCAACGACTCGTTTCCCAACGCGCTGTTTGTTTAAACTCAGGCACCGGGCCAGAGGTTTCTAATGGCAGCAGGAGCAAGCACTGTTAGAGCCACATCACATCTTCACTCCCATTTCTTCGTTAAGCTATCATCAGTGTGAAATTCTTACCAAAGTACTGCATCCATTGTTAATGACACCGTGTTGTACAGAGGTGTGAGTGTGACTGCCGTTTGTCTCGCTCACTCTCATTTTCACTCTTCTGCACAGTGCAAATGTGCCACAGTGGGACTACTTCCAACAGTGTGGAAGTTTTCCACCATCACTCTTCCAACATGCACTTTGCAGGCTGCTAAAATAACTCAAAGGAATACAAGATCAGTCTTGGAGTGCGATTACAGAAGGCATACACAGCTTGCTACACAGCTGAACGGGCAGGGTGAGATTCAGAATCATTCAGGGTAGTCAGCTGTGAATGCAACACCCATAGTTGCCAGTTGTAAATGTTGCCACTGGCATATGCTATTGTAGTCACGAAAGGGAAAAACACATATGAGTGTCGTGTTTATACAGAGATTGGATGATCACATACGTTATATGACACAAGATGAGTTGATTTATGCCATAAAATGTGGCCTTGAGTTTCATCTTCTTGCCTCCAGGCCAGAACTTAAGCAATGTCCATGACCGTGAAGATTTTGCCTGAATCGCTGTATATTACATCCGGCATCATCTATAGGACAGCACAACGAGAAGAGACAGTAACCTCGCAGAGTGTCCACATCTCAGCCCCGTCTATCATAGCAGATCAGAGGCACATCCTGAAGCAGGGACAGATCTTTGCCTTAACTGGGTCACTGTTACAAGGCAAAGGCAGCACCTTATAACTTGTCTGTACTCGAGAAGCATCCACTGCCAGACAGGAGGATGAATGAAGGCTGTGTGCATAGCTCTGCCTCTGGCCTTGCTTCTGTTGCCAGTGGCAGGTGTTCTCATGGTGAGCACACGTTTGTACATTAACAACTTGACCTCAATGTTTTTTTAATGTAAACCTTAAAACAAAAACAAAAATTAGATCGGAAGAGCATTTTTTTTTTTTGCCAATTTCCTCCTACAGATCTACTTCCTCCATTTTGATGTGGACAAAGTTCATTATCCATAAAGGCCATAATGGTAGGCCTCAATTTGGTAAACACCGTCACACACTTTGCAACACCTATTAGGAAACTGCGGGCTAATTATAACTAGAAAAGAAAGGTATGTGGTCAAGCTCTCTCATGCTCATCACCACTATGAGCAATTCACTGAAACCACAAACCCAAAATTGACGAAAAGCCTTGCACAAGTTGGTTGAGTAAACATGTCAGAGTAGGCCAGAGACAGTCAGAGCAGATTCATTCTGACTCTCACCAGCGCGTAGTGTTATGTCTTAGTGAATGTGGCTGAGAAACATTTTACTACAAGTCTCTCATTGTGAAACAAGCAAGACCACAGAAAATCAATGACATTCATGCACAAGTGACAACTGTTCCACAGCTTCACTGGCAAAACCCTGCAAGTTGATAAACTGGAATCCAAATGCAAACCCATGAAGAAGTCTGTATCCTGTTGGCAAAACTACCATTTCCACAGAAGTACTGTAAGAACTTCGATTCAAGTCCAGTTGAATCCAGCTCGGGTTGTTCATTACCAGTACAGGCAAGACTGGTGAAATGCTGGCCTTCCCCTTCCTCTCTAATCTGACAGGGAGATATAGAGTGGCTCCTAAAATAAGAGCTGAATTCACACTCTAGGCCTACTCACTTCCATATCTTACAGTATGAGGGCCAGAAATGACAAAGCTCAGCAGTTCTCTAATGAGACTGTAACAAATGGGAGGGCCGTATTTAGGTTATTACAACACCAGCACACATGGGTTTGGGCATGTGCTTGTGTGCAAGTCTGATAAATTCATAGAAATGCCTGTAATTACAGATGCAATCCTAAAATACAATGTTTAGGATGCATTTCTATGCTGCAATCAAAAAAGGCTCACAAACACCCTGTTGTACCTGTACCTTTACATCACAAACTGAACTCCATACAGTCCGTACAACTGTGATCGGACCCGATGATGCAGCCATGAGACAAATAGATTTTGAACAGAAAAGGCACAAATAAATATGCTTACCTAGATAACAATACACTCACCAAGACTAAGTAGGAACTTATCACCTGCAACTTTTCATCAAACCAGTTCACTTTAGCTGCCTCTGCCATGCCATTGCCATGCCTTCATGGAGAAACTGATCTGCCAGTTTAATTTTTGATCATGAACCTGATCAGATGATGATGAAAAGGCTGCACAAATAACCCCCCCACTAGGTGGATGAACAAAAAAACAGTAAGACATAAGGAGTTAGGACAATACAACAGCCCATTACATTTTTCTATCTGATACAGGCATATGTATACTGCAGTTTTGTGAGGCTTTGTTTATGTGTCTTCTATGTTTAGTCTCCTCTAATCTATGTAATCTAAAAAGATCCACTGTTATTACGTTTAATCTTTTTGTTTGGCCATTTGTTGAATTATGTCAAGAGGACCAGGACCAGGAGAAGCAGTTTGTTTGATGGCATTTCAGCCGACACTGATAGCCAATAATTACTGTCCTCTCATGGTCGATACTGATAAAATTACTGATCATTTCAAATTTTTGTATTTTAAAAAGATGTTCCTAATCTGTAGATTATGTGCACCTGTCTCTGTGTTTATTGGCAGATTGCAAACCAACTTTTAAGGTGCAAACAGCCACCTGCTGTATTGGAGTTTGTAAATACTGTGTTTGTTATGCCAGTGAGAGCACTTAGGCTTCATACTATCATGTCTGTTTATCAGCAGATTCCATATATAATGTTAAATTGCCGATAATATAAATTATAATAATGCATCCTGCATCCCTTTGTGAAGATACTGCATTTTGGCTTTTGAGTGCATCAATTCTCATTGTAAGGTTCATGATGTTGATTGAAAAACATATGAACTGGATATTGATACTATCCCGTTAGCTTTACTGTGAATAGGGGTGTAACAGTTAGATCCAACTAGGGATGGGATGATCAAAGATTTTATTGCGGATCACAATAAGTTGATTGTGAATTTTGATTATCTGGATAATCGTGACTCAGAGTAACGGTGAATATCCTCACATGAATGATTTGAAAAAGCCGTCTAGCTCGCTGACACACAGTCCCATTGGATCCCTGATATATTTTGAATTGCCTAGGCATGTTACCCAGGGAGGAAGACCTGGCTTGCACATTGCATGTGTTGTTAAAGTGGTGTTGTATGTTTTTGCGCAAGTTGTGCAAGGTACTTACTTTAAAGTTTTACAAACATGTTGTAATGTTGCCAAGATCCAACAACAATCTGACTTTAGTTTGACTGTTTAAACAAATCAATGCATAATTGTAATACTGCAGAAAAGTAGAACAAGTTCGTAAATGTAGAAAAGAAAAGACAGTAGGTCAACAGGTTTTGGGACTGTGGCATGGCCACAACTGTTGAGTTACTGACTATAAACACCCATTGTACATGGAGTAATGATTGTGGGCTGTAAATGTAGAGCCTGACTGATGATACCTGCCTGTAGCACAAGTCACTATTGAACCTGCACGAGTCAAATCAGACATCAAGTGTTAACAGGAAGGAAGTCAACCCAAGAAAAGGTACAGGATGCTTGATAATGTTGATATCTAGGTTTGAGTGTAGTGGTAGTATACTCACTGGTTAGTGGGAGGTGCAGAGAGGGGGAAGACCACCTCTTCTTCTTCGTATTCCGGTCCATCCTGCATGTCGCTTTCATCCATAGTGCCGCCGAGCCCCCCACAGCCTGGAGGGGGAGGAGGTGGTGGTGGCAGTGGGGGGAAGGCAGAGGGCCCATCAGGGCCTGTTGATGTGGGTGAAATCCGACTAGCTGGACCCTCCGAAGTGGGAGAGGAGCAAATGCCGCCCACGGTCCCTGAGCTTGTTCCTTGGAAAACTGAATGTCCACCTCCTGCTCCGCCACTCCCTGTTGCGGACAGCACAGGTCCGGTCATATCCCCACTAGACATGGGATAGATTATGCTCATGTCGGGAAGTGAGTCCGGAGAGGTGTTTGAATGTTGGCGGAAGGCTGGTGCTGGTCCTTGTCCCAAATCAGTGACTCGCACTCTGCTCGACTTGGGATAGTAGGGGAAAGGGGCCGTCTCCGGGCCTCCTCCGCCTGCCACCCCTGTCCCTGTCGTGACCGAGCCCGTATCCTCAGTGCTGACCTCCGCAGCCATCATATTAGGAGAATATGTAGAGGGGAAAAAGTCCAGAAGGGAACCTGCCCTTCCCCTCCGTCCTTACAATACTCCTTCAGTGTTTGGGCTCCGGGGAAACAACACCAAAAGTTTCTCCAAAACGCGTTTAGCTAGCCAGCTAATATTAGCCGACAAGCTAACTTAGCTTACTTGGCTGCACTAGCGGGCGTTAGCTTTACCTCGCATTCGCTCGCTGCACGATAGCCAAGCTAACGCTAGCGGGATGGCTAACGGCTCCGAGACACTTGATGAGTTCTTGCTCGCTATGTCTTCATTGTTTCCTGAGTTTAAAGTTCACACAGACACGCTATCTGGAAACTAACATTTACACCGTTTCAAACAGAACATCAATTCACCAATATTTCCTGTTTGTTTTTTTGTCTGTTCGGACTTCACCCTCGGCACCAGGCAGACCACTTGTCGGGGAGTGTTGTTTTATTGTCACTGTTGTGTGTAACCCCCGTCTTTTTTTTCCAGTGTTGTTGTTTTCTTTCCTTCTTGAGTTTCCAGCCGTCTCGTGTAGAGTCCACAAACGACCCGGCCCCTATCGCCCAAATCCCCGGAGCGGTGTGTTGTTATAAGCGAACTACCATATCGTAAAACCACAGTCAATTATTCTTGCGCATTCAAGCTAAGTTCGCCTTTATTTCTGGGTTTCAGGGCTGGTGGTTCGCCCGCTGCTGCTGCGCTCGCTGCTCTTCTCCCCTCCCTCTCCCACTCCTCTCCAGTCAGCGAGCAGACGCAGCCAAGTGAGCACAGAGCGCCACCGGCCCAATCCATGCCATCTTCAATCAGCGCTCCGACAAATGCTGCTTGGATCCTAATTGATATTCAGATAGATTGAATATGATCGCTTAAAATACAGCTTCATAATGTTTTAATGCAGATGGACGGACCTGGAGCTGAAAGGCTGCCTCTAAATAGGTGCATGTTTTCCATCTGTATCTATTGGTTAGCCTATGTTGTCAATGTGATTCATTAGGAAATTGATTGTGATCTGTGTTATGTTTAAATCCAAGCTTTCTTCCTCTTGAGATGTCTAGTCCACTGCTGGATTGACATCATTCAGGAGTTCATAGCCTGTAATATTCATTCATTTCTGAATGCTGATGACTAAATTAAATATGTATATGGTCCAGTGGGAGTTTTTAATGATCGCTTTAATACACTGCTGAAGACAATCTGATTATGGCTATCGCGTTGTGACAGAAAGTCTATCTTTGTACAATTATAGACCGAGTAATCCATTTTCATTTCACTCATTTGGCCTCTGCATTCTGTTAAATAGACAAGTGGCTGCTTACTTAGGATCCGAAAGTATTAGGACAGTGATACGTTTTCAATTATTCATCTTCATGTTGGGATAAACTGTAACTGTTTGTATAAAAAGGTGCCCATTTTTAGGACCACGTTCCTCAACTTGCAGGGTAAGCAACCAGACATGTGTCTAACTGGCTGGAGACAAGACAAGACAGACTGAAAACCAAAATACCCCCCAAACCAAAAAAAGATGACAATAGCCACAGTGCAGGCCTGAGAGAGCATCACCAGAGAAGATGACACATGTGTGCTAATGTCTGTGGGCAGTACGCTTAATAATAAGTGTGCTGCAGGTCTCACCTAACATCTTTATTGGCTTTAAATTCAACTTTAAACATTCCAGTTTCTCTGCAGGCCTGGAAGTTGATTTGTAAGCTCCAGTAAGTCAGCCATGAGCTAACCTTGACCCGATCAGAGCTTACATAGTGTCGAACAGCTCCAGCCGTCGGCCACTGTTGCTCTCCACCCACCACCTCTAGCCATGCCCTTGGTGCAGCTGCCATCACCATTCTACCTCCACACTGATCCGTCTTAGAGCAACTGGCGCTGTAAGAAAAAAAAAAAAAAGGATGTCTGGACCACTTTCTCATTGCTCGCTGGAGTTTTTACTTTCTGTCTGAGTCATTTTCTCACTTTATAAACCCTCATCTTTCAAGACAGAGAGATAAACACAGTTATAGATCAGCATTTTAAAGCAAAGGTGGATGACCTCTGCTGTCACTTCCCATCTGTGCAAACAACATTTTGCTTCTTTGCAGTGTTTTGTTTCTTTGATCTAATGTAAGTAACCCCCCTCCTCTCCTTCACTCTCCCTGTTCCATGAGTGGTCTTCTCGTGACGAATGGCTCCTGACATGCATCATGACAGAGGTGGACCGGCCGCGGTGTGAAGAACCATACTGCCACTTAGGACCAAGCACACCTCGCATTCTCATGGGGCTCTCGGGGAGCTGATGCCTATGTTCTCCACTAAAGCACGGCCTCTCTTAAGTCCTGTGACACAGAAGGTCAGTGAACTGTGAAATGTAGAGGCTGACATTGACTTGACATGTAACCATAAAAGCCACTCCACTCGAAACGCACAAATACGCAGTTGTAAACACGCAGACATACATGAAGCACTCGCCATAGACGTACACTCAAGCGTGCTCATTAAGCACGTATGGCACTCCACAGTGTAAGTGGCCTCTCAGAGTGGCACAACAGCCTGGTCTTTTTTTTCTTCATCAAGACAGCATTGCCCTGGCCTGCATTTACTGTATGGCCGTGCCTTAGGCTTCAGTGCATCTAGGTCCAGTAGCCCACAGTTGTCATTTGGCCTTATATGGTGAGCACTGGGGTCTTCCTCTCGGTCTCTGTGTGGCAGTGTGACTGTGTCCTGCGGATCCTCCCAGACTGAGCGTAATGAGATTGCCGACAGGATGTAGCTAATCGCCTTTCCTTGGCAAACGATATGAGAGGGCCAGCTTCATACCTGCTGGGAGGTGAAGTAACCAGCCGCTACCATGTTTGGCCTCAACGGGTGACTCTGTGTGTGTGATGGAGTATGAAAAAGGTGATTTCATACCTGTGGAGGTTAAACATTTGAATCCAAAGTCCGACCTCAAGATTTCAAACCCGGTGCGCATGTGTATTCTGAGATTGTGTCTGTCTTTGACTTCGGTTCTGCGTCTCTGCATGTGTGTTATAGGAGGCACTGACAGTCTGCCAAGGGGAGGAAGAGTGTGTGAAGGAGAGCGGCAGGGCAGCCTGGCTGTTCTGCTCCGTTTCACCATAACTGTGCTGTCAGATTTGAGGATGGGCGCTGATTTGGGTACCACAGGAGCCTGACTTGTTGTCAGCTGAAGGCTCTCATCCATATAATTTGTCATAGTGTCATAACACCTCAAAGGCAGCATGGGAAGATCTCCAACTGCCTACACCTTCGGACAAAATTACCTTTTTCTTTTTTTGCATTTACTGACATTTTGCCTGTAGAGAGTATTGTATAACGAGAATGGCACTCAGCAGAGAGCTTACCTCCACCATGGCCCAACAGTCCGCTTTATCCACATGAAATACGATTGATTTTTGTATTTTGTATCATGTATTTTTCTCTGATAAATCAACCAAAATGTTGACAAACGCCCTCTCGCAATGTTAAAGGCACTATATGTAAGAATGTTTGTTGATTTAAAAATTAACCAAAATTATCAGCAGAATGTGAAAAGAAGAAATATTTGATGTTATGACATCTGTGTATCATTATATATAATATATACATGAGATATGTATAGTGCACCTTTAAAGAAAGTGAGAAAAAATTCTTGGATCCAAAAACATCTCCTCCTTGGCAAAGTTAATAATGACATTTCTTAAGTAAGGTCCCCTGCTGTTCTGTCCTCACTGCCATATACAGGTATGACAGATTGAAGCGGTAACGATATGTAAGGCTGTACGTGCATGTAGACTTCCTTTCTGTGTCTCTCTTTCTGTCATCCTTCTCACAAACAGACCACACACACACACACACACACACACACACAAGCATACAAACACCGTGCTTAACAAAATCTTCATAATGTGTGTCAACCCACTACCCCTTGGCGTCTCATTTAGGAGCTAATGTGGCGAGTGTCAAAGGTAGAGCACACACATTAACCCATATGTTACAGGCTTCTAGATCGGTGCACAAGCCACACTTGCCCTCTCTTCCTCGGCTAAATCAGAGGATACTCGTGGGCACATCGGGACTCGTGTGAATAAATAACCAGATTAACATAAAAGTTTAAAAAAGGGAGTGAGTGACACACGGATGGATAGCGTGAGCAAAGGTCCTCAGGAGAACTGGGCTAGGTTTTTCAACATTCATGGGATTTATGAAACATCCCCATGCCATGTTCAATGTTAACTGGATGCTTAAAATTTCATGTAATTACCAATGTGAATCTCCAGATATGCATGAATCTTTCAGTTGTCATCTGAAAAAATTAACTCTTTCTGTGAATTTGTCTCACATCGTGCCAGGATGTACTGTAGTATTCAATGTTACATGTACATCAGATCACTTTAAAATCTATGTTGTGCATTAAAGCTGTATGGAATCACTAATGCAAACCCTACAGAAGAAACTGCCCTGATTTTAAGTTATGTTTGGGAATACGTCTTGCATAATGTATCCACAGCATGCAACTTTCATGCAGCATGATATTGTTAGCTTGAACTTTATGTTGTTATGTCCGGTGAGTGACGGTATTTCTTTCTCTTACATTTCATCTGGGCTGTTTAGTATACCAAGAATCCACATGACTTCAGTTCCTCCTTCGCACAAGATGGGTATTATGCTGCAGGAGGCGGCGAGTCCGTCTGTCGCTGAACAGATCTGGCGTGTGTGTGTGTATATATATGAGGTGACATTTCATTGAGGGTTGTGGTGTATGTAAAACAGAAAGTGCGAAAGAGACAGAGGCCTGCTCCATATCTGCGCCTGTGTGTGCAGCTCACTCTTGTATTTGTGTCTCTGGCTGCACACTTGTCTTGTGATATTCTAATTGGTGCGGGATGAGACTTCTGCTGGCGTTGCCTCAATACGTGCAATATGTGCCCACCCGGCCTCTGTGTGTCACTGAGTTACTAATGTGGTGAGCAGGCTGTGGCGCGGTCTGCTGCTCCACACCTCCTGCAGTCCCCAAAAGGAGTTGGAGAAGGTAGACGGGGAGGCCACTCTGCTGCTTTATTAGTGCATAACTGCAGTTTTGTGTGTGTGGTGCTGTGTGCACACATGATTGCAATTAATGCATCGTCTTGATTACAAAACAGTGTGAAATTACAAAAGAGATATACTTTACTTCTGTGCAGATGAATACTTCCGACAGCAGAGCGCTTACGAATGACTGGTTAACTGTTTTCCCACAACAATAGACACCAGAAGCCTTTTCTTTTGGTTTCTCCCTGACACTCACAGTAGCTGCCAGCCACCGCCTGACCAGAAAAGCTCCCCTACTTTTGCTGTGGTGCAGGGGGCTGTTTTTCACTTTCTTTTTTCAGAAGGCAGGCGGGGGAGTTTGCAGCTGCCACTCGAATGCACATATGTGCAGAGTGGTGGTGGGATGGGGGTGGGGGGGGTGGAGAGCACATGGCCCCCTCAGTCACACTTTATGAGAGGGATGGTGTTAGAAAAATGGGCAGCCTCCCGCATTTGAGACATGAAGGCTACTGAGAAAAAGTAGAATCTGCAGTGCGATAAACACCACGTTTGACTGCTTGAACCGTGTGAAAACGATGCAGAGGAGCAGCATTGTACCCTGACAATCATCACCGGTATAATTGCGCCGTCCTCTCTTATTCACTGGCGCAGCGACACCAGCTAAGACTTCTAAAAGTCATTCTGATGATGTCTTCAGCTCGAGTCAGCTATCACTTCGCATGAGGGCTCTGTTGCATCAAGCTGTGGTGTTAAATATTGAGCGAAACATGTGGTCACAGCTTTTTTTTTGTTTTGCTGAAATGAGCGTTACCACTTTCTTAGAAATACAGAACAAAGCTGCAACAAAGAAATAAACACACACACTCAAACGTACACATATACATGATTGGACAGATAGACAGAGCTGCTTTCTGAGAACAATTTAATCAGTTAAATCAATCAATTCCCTCTACCACCCTCAAGCACACATTTAGTTCTCTTGCTGATGATTTGTGAGTCCTCTGCTATTCATTTATGTATTTACACCTGATCATTCTTTTATTAATTCACATGCTGTATCTATCCATCTCGTTGAAATTGTTTATGTGATCGCAGTAGCATGCCAGTGCCTCACTAAGAAGACTAATGCTTCAATATGTTTGAGGCTATCGAGCAAACAGCAAATGCACTGTGTGCAGTTGCGGGGGCTTGGCTTCAGTGCTCTGGCTTCATGGCTCTGTGGACTAAAGCTGTGCTCACACGTGATCCCTCTCACGTGATCGCATGGGGAAGCAGACGTAAACAAAATAGAGATCAGCGTGGTGCGACAATTTGCTGTAGTGACATGCTGCAGTGAGAAACTTTTATTTTTAGAAGGTTAAAAGAGTCTGGATGAGTGGGAAGATGCAATCAACACATTTTCTATTCTTCAGCATCAACTGAAAATGAGATTTTTGTCAACAATAGTATGCTAGCTAACGTTAGCATCAAGGGCTAGAATGTTTACCTTTGCTTGGCAGCACAAGGATACCTCTCTCATTGGTTGTTGTGGTCTGGCTTGTAAAGTACAGATGTATTCATCCAGATTACAGTGACAATCTGTGCCGAACAGCATGATTTGAACGGGCACTGCACTAGCAGATGTAAATCCAGGAACAATTTAAATAATGGTGCCTTTGTCTAAATTTTGCTTTCTAGCGTCTTGTCATATTGTTTGAAAAGATGCTTGTCCAGATGGGCTCTGGAGGGAATTAAGAGCACTCAAGCACAAGTAGAACGACAACTGATACTCCACAGACAGACTACTATTACATCTAATGGACTGCATCAATAAGAGAAGCTACATTCTGCTTGAGGTTTAAAAAAAAAAAGATTTAGTTAATAAGCCTAATTCACTTGGCACCCATTCAGATATATAATGCTCACAACTTTCCATTTTATATGACAAGCCAATTTCACTTGTTCTGCAGGATTAATATTTGCGGATGAAAGGAGCTGAATATAAAAGGGGGGAGTGAAGGATGAAGACCTTCCACTATATGAAAATGCACTGTGTGGCTCAGCGCCCATGTTTGAGGTTGATGATCAGATGATATCACTCTGGCACCAACGGTCTGGGCGGTTCCTTTTCCCGTCTGGGGTTGCCATGAGAGATGGACAGCAGCTCCCCCAGGGCCAATGAAAAGGGTTGTCATTAGAGGCACTTCCTGTAAAAAGTTACTTATAAATATCAGACTCATAAAACACAGAAGTGAGAGAGGTGAGGGTGAGAGAGAGAGACATAAAAGAATGGTCTTATTCTGTAAGTAACCGTTGCATTTGGGAAATGTGCATTAAGTGTAGAAACCTATTGTGCATTTACATATGAAGGAAATTCATCATCCATCAGAATTCAACATCCATGTCTGTGACCTGAAAACCCATTTGTCAAATTTGATCCCTTCACTAGAACAGGAAGGGTATTGCCCTTGAGTCTTTTATTGCCCACAGCTACCGTTTATTGGTTTGCTGCATCAGGTGATGAGTCACAGCCCAAATGAGGTTATCCCATCCATCCGGACATGCAGGCTGACACCAGAAGCCACTCACTGCCCGACCTATTTGAGCAACAGCTGAGACATCACACACCCCACTAACTGTCCGCTGAATGCATGACGTCATCTTCTCTCCTGCGTTTTATATGCATCAGTAGGGGATTAATGTCTCTCTGGCTAAATTAAGACTGCTGTCATGCTCTGGCTATTTCTCCGTGTCATTACTGGGAACTTCTGGTGTTCCTGTTTGCTGCGTTCCTCTCTCGCCTCCATCCATTTCTCTGCTGCATCTTCTTCTTCAACAAAATCTTTTCCTCTACTCTGTCATCGCTCTCCCTCACTCCCTGTGTGTCCCTTCCTTCCTCCCTGCCTCACCTCCCTCCAGCCCCTCAGGCTGTGGCGACATGTGCGTTGCAATCTGCAGCCTTAGTGCTCTGCTGTCTCCTCGGGCCTCCCCATCACCCTCTTCCCTCCCCTTGTGCTTTTAGGCCCCTCTGTTTAATTCATGAGCTTCCTGTGGCTCCTGTCATGTCTCATCTGGGCCACAGGAAGACACAGTGTAAATAATGGAGCATCCCCAAAGAGATGTTCAATGCTGACTGTCACAGCAGCGCACCATGTGCTCCCACGGAGAGGACAGGACAACAGTCTGTGTGTCTGTGCCTCTCTAACACATATGTCGTGCCCATAACATTATTTCTACACATATGGTAAACAGAATGTGAAGTTACAGAAGGGCTGCATGTGTAGGCACATATTGTGTTGATGTGTCACATTTCACTCATACATAAATAAATATTCAAGAAATCAATGTTTTCATCTTCAGCTTAAAAGGTTTAAGAGGAAAACAACACAAAGTATTTTAAAGAGTGGAGTCTGGAGAATGAACTGAGGAGCCACAGCCTGAGGAATGAAGCTGCTCCGTCGCCTGGTGGTACGGCAGCGGATACTTCTGTGCCTTTTTCCCGAACGCAGCAGGGTGAGCAGACTGTGGCTGGGGAGGGTGTTGTCTTGTAGTATCCTTTAGGCTTTGTGCAGACATCTTACGTCACTGACATCACTGGTGCTCAAAAGATGGGTACCAGTGATGTTCTGGGCTGTTTTGATCACCCGCTGTAGGGTCGTCCTGTCCTGCGTTGTGCACAAACCATGCAAGTTTGTGATCTTTCCAGTCAGGATGCTTTCTATTGCTCTTCTGTCAAAGTTGACAAGAATTTGGCTACATAATTTAACTTTCTTAAGTTTCCCGAGGAAGTAGAACCTTTTCTGGGCTTTTTTTAACCAGGTTGGTGATGTGCAATGACCATTAGAGGGTCTCTGTGATGTTGATTCCCAGGAACCTAAAGCTGTTCACTTCTATAGATGAAGACGGGGGTGTGTGTCTTTGCCTCCTTCTTTCTAAAATCAACAATCAGCTCCTCGTTTCTGTTGGCAGTGGGCAGTAGATTGTTCTCTGTGCACCACTCTGCATCATTGTTGATTTCCTCCCGATATGAGCTGTCATCCATGTTTGCGATGCCGCCGATGATGGTGGTGTTGTCTGCACAACAATAGAGTTTTTTCTCGATGTCGATGGCAATCACACCCATCCCCCCCAACCAAACTGCTTCATGGGTGTGATTACACTGCATGATAAAACATTTCTTACTTCTAATTCCAGAAATACATTTGTATGAACTATATTCCCCCTTTAAACAAGCTGACACTCTTTTATCGAACAAGCATAACATTCTCCCACTGCTACAATCTTTAACATTGACCACCTCTGGATGTTCAATCCACATTATGACAGCAGAGCTGGTTTTGAAGCACCATCCCATCAACCATCTTCTGTGGAATCCTTCCTTAAACCCCCACATGCTTAACAGGATTCTCAGATCAATATTGTTGCGAGACAAAATGAGAAATCAGGGCAGGGGTAAGGAGGCAAGGCCCTCACTTAATTCTCACAGGGCAGTCTTAAAAGGCAAAGTCTTTAAAATGATCTGCTTGTTAAACATAGCTGAGCAATCCCTCCAACACAACGAAGATCTTTTTGTCCTACTCAAATATCTGGCTTGAGGATATTTGTTCTGTGTACATCAATAAAGAATGGATCAGGACGGGGGATTGAGCGTGGATAAGATGGTAAAGCTCCAGGAGCCATTTGCCGTCTTTTTTTTGCAACATCATCAGTCAACCTGCAGATTTTCTCCATTATCAATTTTCAGGGCATAATCCATGTTTATGATTTACTATAAATCGGGCAAACAAGCCGGTAATGTAAAGGAGGCTCAACGCTGCGATGCACAGATAGAAACTGAGTCGGCTTTGGATTAAAAATAAACTGAATCTGCTAAGCTGACAGCCTTTTGTCCCCTTCTGTGATTGAGTAACTACAAACCTTTTACAACCACGTTGTGTATCTTCAGGAGCTTAATGTGTCATTCTTTAAAAACACGTTCAGAGATACGGGTGTTTGTGTGTGTATGTACATTTATGGCTTGCTTTGTTCATATTCACCCATAGAGGCTGTTATTTATACCAACCTCACTCATGCAGACCACTGACACCAAGAACAGCTTCCCACATCAATGAATGAGTACATATCAGAATCAAGTGTCATGTCTGCGTTTGCACATGTATGTTAATGTGTTTCCAGTGAGCAGTTGATCACACCACCAGAGGAAACCTCTTGGGGGTAACAACCTGGCTACACACCGTGTCCATATTGATCTGTGTTATGTTTAGCAAATCCACTGCTTAGGCTGACCATGTTTTACAATCACCTGTGTAACCCCCCGCTGTTCAACACCGGGTGTAAGTTGTTTAATTCTGCTTGATCTGGCTCCCTGAGGCTGTTGAGGCAGCCAATTTGATCCGTCCATAGCGGAAATGTGTGTGTGTACACATACACTCATTCCTCAGCATAGCAGCTATGACATAACGTCCGCTCTGGTTCATTTTTTTCCTTTCGTGTTCATGATACTCCTCATGATGGACTGTTTCTTCTCCAAAAAAGATCCTCTCTACAAGTGTTTTACCGCTGAGGAAACCATGTGGGCTATTTTAACAATATCATCATGTTATCATGACATGTATAGCATGCTGCTACATTGTGTTACTAATATGGAAAGAGGTGTAGATAACTGAAGGATAGATGGGTGCGAAAGGCCCAAAGATACCAGAATCATTAGCGTCCTGGAGATACCAGGCCATCTTTACTGTAACATCCAAACAGCGTACTTAAAGGGTAACTCCACTATTTTACCCATTAAAGTGTATTTACAGGTCTTTGGAAGTACAACTGTGTATGTGAAAACAGTAGTATAAAGCTTTTTGCTTCATTTAATCCGATAAATTGTTTCCAATGGTGTCACTTAGTGGCTGCTGCATTGTGGGTATTGCAGGTGTCAGGTTTTGAAAAGGAAGACGCATGCATGGAATTAAAAACATGATACCTCTGGTTCTGCTGTATTGGTTTTGATTATTTGTCCTTAATGACTCCAACAGTGTTATGGTGTTAACATGTTAGGCAACTTAGCCACTGAGTGACATCTCTGGAGGCAATTTTTTCAGATTACATGCAGTCCTCTGGAGCCACGATAGGTTTTTATTGTACTTTTTCCACATATACAGTAGTACTCCCCAAGTCCTGTAAAGACACTTTAATGTGTAAAAATGGTGCAGTTACCCTTTAATGTGCTATATATGTGCTGTACTCGTTGCTTCATGACCTTCTTGAATTAAAGGAAAGGAGCTGAACACAGGATTTTGTTTCAGAAGTCTGTTGATGACACATTACTTCTGTTTACAGTCCCAGAGCTGTAAAACGTCATTAAATACAATGGATGCTCTTTATCTATGATTGATGCTGACTGTACTTTATATGCAGCCCCAGGCCCCAGACAGTTTTGTTCATACAGTAAGAGGTCCAACAGGGAGTTGGATCTATTAAAGATAACATAATGAACATATCTTTGTCTGTAAATGCAAAGAAAATTATTATTTATCCATAGATGACTCCATCAACATATACAATTTCAAATAGGTCCTTGTTCTACTCTCTGTTTATTTCCAGATTTGGCTACCTTCATCAGTCATGCAAGCCCAGTTTGTGGCAAGGAAATGGGTACCACTGCCATACCTTTCTATATACTGTAAATAATGAGGTCAGGAGAAAAAAAAAGGTATACACAAGAACAAAAAGTTTGATTTTGCAATGATTTCATCGCAGTGGAATTCGGTGGGACCCCCAACGAGGAAGCAAAGCCAGTATCAACAAAACAAGGGTTACAATATCTGGCAATTATGTATGATATGAGCAAGGGTGGCAATTTATGCTGAAAAGTGGCGGGGACATGAGGTCTTCAACAAATGCAATTTTAGGCGATGTAATGAGGGGGATCAGTATGAGGTCAGCGTAGATAATTACAGCGGGAAAAAAATTGCACGATGGTGAATCGAAAGCCAAAACAAAGAGTCAAAATCATAATAAAGCACACAATAACGTTGAACGACCGAGTAACAATCATCCAATACCACTGCATGTCAGTCCACCATTTTCATTTACTGACATTTTTAAGGTGCAAGCTATTTTCAGAACATACATTTGTAAATGTATAAATGACACGTATGGATTTAAGTATGACAAGAAGACGTATGTAACAAAAATAAAATAGACATTTTCCCCTTGAAATGGAGCTCATTGCTGGCATTGCAGCCTTATCAAAGTTGCAGTGGCAGAAATTAGGAGGAGGGCACTTACATGATCACCTCTACATGCCTGGAAATGCAGTAACGCACCTGGTTGTGACATTACGACAGCAGCTATTAATATACTCACACATTTACACTCCATTTTGTTTGATCACTTCAGCTGTGGTGGTCAAAAACAAAATGGCTTTATCCTTGTGAAGCTCTTTATATCATTCGGCGGCTCAATAACAAGATAATTATCCTGCTGAAAAAGTACATTCATGCATGAATAATGTGAAACAAATTTAGATTATTGAACAGATTGCATTATAAATCAGCAGAGTGCTCAGAGGCGAGAGGTGAGTGTCTGCTATCTGTCTGGAATAATCCTCTCCCTGGAAGTGGATGTCATAAAAAGTGTGTTACTTACAATGTGATGAAGTTGGGTCTCAGCAGAGCAGCTCCCATGGGCTGCCTCGAGTAACACTGCAAGAGGCTTTGTTTTGTGTTAAGTGGAAGAGCGATGGTGGATTAGACACCACGGTGAAAAATAAGGGCGCTGCAGGTGGGGAAATCTAGGGCAAGCCATTAGATGAGGAAGGATATTCATCTTCAGCACTTAACCCACACGTTCCAGCTGAGAAAGGCTCGAAATATCATCTTTATTTCATATGAAGCAGGTTCTTTCATTGTTCCCTTCATCTTCCAAACTGACCCAAATGAAGGAAAAATGACTTGCACATAGGGGCATTACATGGGGAATAAAAGATGCAAATACTCTCAAACACATCCAGTGTCTCGGTCAGCTGAGACAGGCAGCTGAACCTGCAGCGTCCCCAGCACTCACTGTACTGATCCTGATGCTGATGTTTAGACAGATCTCATTTTGACTGGAAAAGGCCTGCAGCAAGGAGCTTGTATTTTCACCAGCGGCAATCTTCTCAGGGCCTTTCTAAGTCAGGAGTAGGCATAGTTTATCGCTCGAGGGCGAAACTTGCTCTGCAATCAATTTCAGAGTACTATATACAACGCGTTTACCAGCTAATGTTCCCTCACAAAGACGCACACGTGCCGTAAACACACACACTCTCAGCTTCTCAACTCCTGCTGCAGAGCTCCTGTGGCTCCTCAGCAAATTTAATCAGTGTACAGAATTTGTTCCCAGCATCATTGATTTAAGTCTTGTGGTGCTACATATTTAATGTATTGAAAATATAGTTGTTCCTCTGGCACAACTTGGGATTTAGAGATCAAAAATAAAGGCTGAAAACAATGCAAAGAACCGCTCCCTGTAGACTTTCCTAGAGTGTTTTATGCATGATTAAATAACGGTTCTTGATGTTGCTCTTGGCTTTTTGTCTTCAAAGGGGATGAAGGTTAGCTTCCGGATCAGCAGGTATGGTTTTATCATTACTGGCTAGACAGGAACTATTTTTGTCCGTCCTTTCCTTCACTTCTAAAACAGTGTAAAAACGCCCCGGGACACTGACTGCAGCAGTGCAGTGAATGAAGCTGTTTTCTCGCTGTTTATCCTCTCTCACTTTTCAAGACAATGGCTGCTTATGAATTCAGAATCCAGGCCTGCGTGAATACACGCACACTGAATGTTGAGTGTAATCTGAGGATGCACTTTTCTCTCAGTTGTGCTGCCATAATATAGATAATTAGTGAGCTTTTGAAACTGGGGAAGTTTAAATGAGTGTGTGTAAACTGCTAATCAGACTGAAATAAAGTGACAGATGCCCATCTGCCATGAAAGGCCCCGTGGAGGAGCCCTGAGAGGAGACGACCGCTGTGGCCTTCTGCTCTGCACATGCAAACATTGTGTATAGATGGATAGATTTCTGTCTTCATTATGTGAGAGTCAGTGCTTTATCTCTGCGCTGTGTTTGTCTTGTGACCGGCAAATCCAGACTTGCAAGTTTTGCTCTGTTCTTTCTTCTATCTGCCTCTTCGTTTTTCTTTCTTTCTTTCTTTCTTTCTTTCTTTCTTTCTTTCTCTCTCTCTTTTTTTTTTCTCTCTCTCCTCCACAGACCTCCGCAGGCCAGCAGCATCCAAAAGCCTCTTTATGAGGGCCATAATGAGAAGTAAAGCTCTGCATTCAGTCGCGGTGCCTCGAGGGCCTGTTGCATTTCTGAGCATAGTTTCATGCCCCATCCCATTCAGAGGGGTTGATGAAAGGGCATGATGCACAAACAATGAAAAAAAAAGCAAGCAGCAGGCTATTCTTAGGAGGACAGGGCACGGGGTGAGGACAGAGAGATCCTGGTTCTGCCGTTCACCAACACAAGTAACTATAAGTAGACAGTCTTTACCACGTGCCTTTACAGAAACAGAAGATCTTCTCGAGAACAGGGCTGCTGATTGATTTGAGTTAAATGTTCAGACTACATGATTTTGAGTTCATCTGAGGTATCAGTTTCAAGAAAGCTGGCTGACATGCCTGTCCTCATGCCATGTCTAACTCCAGTCCAGAGGAAAAAGTGTGGGTAAAGCTCCCTCTGGTGGTCAGATCTTGAAAGCCTAAGACAACAGATGTTTTATCTCAATAAAAACACACAGTGTGCCATTTATCTTCAAGATCTGACTGAAAATATTCCAAAAGTAATTGTAGCCAATAACAGGTAATGCACATAAAACCCACATTTTGTTGTTGTCCTACATGAGATGCAGTGTGATGCATTTTTGTAAATGAAACATTCACAGCGCTGATGTTGTGTGACTCTGGCTTCACAATGCCCATGTTGATGACACTCACGTCCTCTCGGAGTGACAACAATGCCAGCAGTCACAGCGCGTCTGTGTGAGTCTGCCACGTGGCAGAGAGCCAGCCACGCTGCAGACACTGCCATGTGTTCTGATGGTTTGACACAGAGATGGGGACACTTGTCAGAAAGGGGCCTCTGTTGTTGTCAAAGCAAACAGGCGTGCTACACAGAATCACATGTTTTGATATATTTTCTGCATCAGCAACCAGCCAGAAAACCTGGAGCGTTTTATTCCGGCCAGTAGATGGCACTGGAACATTGAAGCTGGAGCAACTTTCTGTGTGAAAGAAGAAGGGATACATCACCATTATGAGATATGTCAGCTGAACATTTCCTCTCAAATTGGTCAACAGATTGGTGGGAATGAACGCTGCACATTAAAAGGATGAGCAGAGGAGCAAATGTGGAATCTTAAAATAAATGTATTTATAGATGTTGAGCTTTACATTGAGACAAAGTTCTTACGAAAGCAAATTAAAAGAAAAGAAGTGGCCCTCCATGTTTCGGGGAACAAACTCAATGGGATATCCAGACAATAAATTATAAATGAAATATTATTAGTGTCAGACAGGAAGAACTGATTTTCGATAACTGTTAATATGTAGCTCCACCAGGCAAAACATGAAGCCTACATACAGGGGAGAGTTGTCCTCATGTCTTGGGAACAGTGAGAAGTAAAGGACAGAAATTACGACCTCTCTGTTTGGCTCACACAGCCATGAGTTCCCCATTGCCTGCTTCATGCAGCTGTAAATAAAGGTAATTGTACAAAAGCTTAATTAAATGACATAAATCCTGTTTACGACGTCTGGGCTTCACTGAGCTACTGAATCGTAGGGGGAAGGGGGGCTGCAGTGTGTGTTTGTGCGTACAGTTCCTCCCTCTCTACACCCTCTGCCCACAAACACACACACACACACACACACACACACTACACTACACAATGCATGCAGAACACAAAGCATAAAGTCATCCCCCCTTCCTCCGCTCTCTGTGCGGATATGAGGTGCTTTATTGTGGGTCTTGCTAACGTCACTTTCTGTGAAACTCCGGACACCCAGAGCAATAATTCATCTCTTTCATTAGAGCTGAGTGTGTGTGTGTGTGTGTGTGTGTGTGTGTGTGTGTGTGTGAAGGTGTGGCTGTCTGACTGGCACTCAGACAGGCCTCCTCTGGTATTCCACACCACGGACAACTCAGACTGCTCGCCCAGTGTCCATGACCCTGAGACCTGATGGGAGGGTATTTAATGAGTGTAAACAGGGAATGGAGTACACAGACAAGGACGCCCCCAGTTTAAAGAACAAGCGAATGCCTTTATGGAAGGTCAAATAGAGTTCGAAAGCTGTGCTGTGCGCTCGTACTTGTTGTAAAAATAATAATGCAGAGGCAGGTTATGGAGGACATTTACCCAGCACCTCAATCAGCTCCCATTTGTCTCAATACAGAATACACAGCAGCTACGTACACCAGCCTTCATCTCTCTGTCTCAGCAGTTTCATCCAGCGAGCACAATCTCTAATGATTGATTGATATTAGATTGAACTGGCTGGCTGTTGTTTCAGCACCATTGACTTCAGCGAGAGTTGCAGCCGAAGATTACAACACTGATTGCATTTCAATTTTTAATGGAAAGTGCCAGAATATCCAAAGTTCTTGCCGGGGAGTTCACGCAGAGTGTTTTGCGCCATTAGTGGCCCCTGAGAAAGACAAATTGGCTGCATTACCAGCTGCCTAATGTTCATTTATTATTTGTAATAATAAAGTGGCATGTATTTGTGCTCTCCTGTAATTGATTATGTTGTACAGCACACCGTTCCTGCAGGATGATGCTTTTTTCACAACCTCATAAGTCATGTGTGTCTTTGTGGCAGTTATTAATCTGTCTATGTGGTGAGGTGCCACTGAATCAAGCGGGCCTTCTCCTGTTGGGTTCAGGGGAACTGCATGTGCCTTAATGGCACGTTACCTCCCGCCCAGTCAACTGTGGAACATTAGACCCGGATTCAGTGCGCAACTGATAGGGTTTCCCCATGTACTGAACGGGTGTGAATGGGAGAGGTAATGATTAGAGAGGAGCAAACAGGTGAGGGGCTGAAAATGGATGAGCTGACTCCACCAGGCTGCATCCATTCATTGGGCAGCTACAAGTTGGAAAGAGGGGTAAAAATGGAGGGAATAAAAGAATACAAATGGAAAGAAAAGGGATGGCGTGCTGCCAGTGCTACAGATAAATATCATCCTGTGTGGCTAGGTGAGAAAGGACAGATAGGAAAGTGTCACCTCACAATAGTGTCAACAAAGATATACAGTTAAGCAACGTTTTCTTTAATATTGTGCTCGACCCACTGCATAAGAAGAATCTCTGTTAAAAGCACACGTGGCAGAGTCGTCTGTGTGAAATTACTGATGAAAGTGAATCAAGCAACACAGGGAAAGATCTAAATCATTTCCACCGTAATGTAACAGATGAATAATTCACTATCAGAAACGGTACTGTTCCCACCAATACATCTGCAGCTCTCTCTCTGGCAGATTATAGCGAAGCAGCCCATAATTGCTCAGGGCATGAAGTAGTACCTAAAGCCCAGAACGATGTAGATCAGAGTGCAGTGCACACTACAGTGACAGGCACCACCGGTAACTAGTCCATCATGCTAACCTCTTTGCTGTAGCGAATGAAAAAGTTAAGGGGCCCATAATGCTGCAACAGTGCTTGCACATCACTGCAGGCTATATCCCCGCATGTACTGTGTGGCAGAAAAAAAAAAAAAAAAGTGCAGCGAAGAGCTTTTGAATCAAAGGGAGGAGAATTATAGCACTAGTAAGAATTTAATGAAGGCACATGAAGTGGAAATCTCAGTGTTCAAGTTCAGTTGCTGGCTGGGTGGAGGCTGCAGCTAAAAGCACAAGAGGGAATATTTTTGATCCAGTTGCAGCAAATCTTAAACTGGTTTGAGGATTCGTGGCATCCTGGCTGGTTTTTAGAATGTGAGATAATTCCAACACAATCGCCAGCAGAGCTCTTAGACTGAGCGATCGCACACCAACAAACACGAGCAAATACAGAACTCCAGACTTCCATCCCTCCTGCCTTATCTTCCCCGGCAGTATGTTGGAAGAGTACTTCTCTGTAGCGAAAGTGAAAACCCTAATATTACGGCCAGCTCAACCCCCCCTCCCACCCTTCCTTCGCTGGATTATTATTGTACGTAGCTATTCTCTCAAAGGTCAAGAAAAGCGATTTGTCTCTCCACCGCGCTATACTGTCTCTCACTCTCAGTCCCAGTGGTGTCTGGGCGGAGATGATAGAGCAGTCTGTTCCTTTCCCATCCCAAACTCCCTGACCCCCCCTCCCTCTCTCCCTCCCTTCCGCTCCTCCCCTCCTCCCTCCACTTGTCCCTCAATCAGTCTCCCCCCTCACTCAGTCAATCATTAAACCTTATTTACAAGAGGCTGCTAAAAGCCTTCTTTGCATCATTTCATAAAGTTTCAGTACTGGTGCGTTTCTCTCATCATAATTCCGTGCGTGTTTTATAAAACTTCTCAGCCTTGTGATGGAAAATAGGGGGGGAAAAAACGGTGAAGCAAATATTTGAACCCTTTTTTTGCAAGTCTAATAAGTGTCTCTCGTCCGCTGAGAAACCTTGGCATAACAATGTTAATGCATTATTTTTTCGCTTCATCAGAAGCAGGTCTTTTATTCTCTCGCTCCCAGGTCGCCGCATCTTACTTTGCTCCTCTTGCAGCTGGTAGAGCAGATTTGATTCAGCATATCCAGACTTTCCCAAACTCCCTGTTGCTCTCTGCCTCACTCACGTATGGCTGCTGACGAGCCTCAGGGGAGGGACACTGGGCTGCATACTCAGCAATAATATGTATTTACAAAAAAGCCATCAGAATACCTATTCTTTTCCTGGTTCTGTTCTGGTGCCGGACCCCTTCCTCACGCCCAGCTGTGATGTGCAGACACTCTCATGCGTGCACACATTTGCAGGGGTGTTACCTTATAAATGAGCCTTTTATATCTACAGGGGGAGCATGTCCTCTTCCACCGAGTCCACCATGTTGCACCGCCATGTTTCTACAGAAGCCTGGAACGGACAAACCAAACACCGGCTCTAGAGAGGGCCTCGGGCATGTTTAGCGGCCACTGTGCAAACACCGCTTGATGCCACTAAATCCTACACGCTGGATCTTTTAAGGATAAAATGTTACACCATTGATGATACAGCGAGGAAGTGTTTAAAATATATTTAACTCTCACTTTTGCAGACTGTAATTGCCTTAATGTGATAACCCCAGGTTAAGAATGAGGCTTCTGTGGAGGGCTGACCCATATTTTCCACATTTATGTGTCCATGAATAAATGTAATATAAATCAAACCTGTTCCATGTGAGTAACTCATTAAAAAGCAGCCAAAGGTTAAATAGAGTGGTGGAGGGCATGGTTTAATTAGACCATCTTTCCTTGCTCTGTAAAGCAGGCCATTCACCCTAACTTTAAGAGACCTTTATGGGATCTTTCTAAGGAAAGCGAATTAATGAACCATTGAGATCTTCAGCCACTAAAAGAAGGAGATCTTGTGTGTGAACCTCGATGAGAGCACAAAGCCAATTCAGTAACGGAGTAAAGATACCAAAACTTAAAACTCTACCACAACTACGTTGCCAACATATAGACTTTTACAAAGACCAGATTCCATTAAGCCACAAACACAAAAGTATTAATTTCAGCTTGCTGTGAGCTATTTGACAACAGGGCAGCCTGTGAGTGGAGATATAAGCTAGGTGTCATAAATGCCATTTTACACTGCTGAACAGCACCCACTGAAAATGCAATTAACTTCCAAGAATAGACAGTGAGAACAAAGACACTTCAGAACAAAATCATATTTAAAGTCAAAGAACTAAGCTTAATTGTGTTAGCAGACTTTGAAGGTAGGTGAAATTCAATTTCAAACTTTAAAAGACCATAGCTGCAACAAATTAAGCTTACATACTTTGTTCATTTTCCCCCCTGTGAAAATTACACCAAAGTAATGAAATATTATGATATAGCCATAGGGGAAGCTTTTCAAGGATAGATGAAAACATTTATTCAGAATAAGGGCACTCTGTGATATGATGACATTGCATCAAGATAATACTGCTGAGAATGCCTTCTTAAAGAGCTGATAAGGATAGGTTAGATCTCCACTGGAAGTGATGAAACAACAGTGAAATCCTGGTAATATGTGGCTCAAATTCTGAGGGACTTTTTTTTAATTAAACAAATATCCATCTCCAACTTTCTACAATCCCTTTATTACCTGTGCTTTCTAAGGTTATCATTACTTGAATTCTTGGAGATATATTTATATATATATATATTTTATCCCCTCCCCACCTTCTTTGTATTGAATACTTTTTCTTTTCTCCACTTTTGAAATGCGTCGCTCAAGGAAGCTCTTGGGTCTTGGAGCCCCCCAGGAGCCGAAGGGCTACATGTTCTATTCAGTCACTTTTATTATAAAGTTGGAAAAGAAGTCTGCCTGCCGTCAGTTTGGATTCATAAACCAAAGTGTGAGAGATGTGACAGAGATAGTGGGATGCAGGGTGAGAGAGAGAGAGAAAAAAGACAGCAGACGGGAATATTTCTCAGCTTGCCGAGGCAAAACTGCCTGCGGTGTCTGTGTATGAATTTAGCAACGGTGGATGTGTCTGAGCATCGTCCACGGCTGCTTCTCAGAGCTGAAACTGGTTTTCGGTCCCAATGAGACGTGTATGTAGATACTATATTTTGGCAACATCGATCAATCATTTTCATGAGCTCTGAAACTTCCTTTGCAGAGCGGAGAGTCACAGGCTTCCTGGGTAGAGTCAAGTGATTATGTATCCTTGTGGGTGCTGTGAAATAGAAAGAGCCACATGTCAGCTCAGACAGCTATTCCCTTCATGTCGTACACACTTAGAACAAGTGGTTTCATATTGAGCCTTTAAGGGTTCTATATTTGCTACCCTTTAAAGGTTCAATGTAGAACCACTGAAGAGGTTTAGGGCTTTGAATTACTTGAAATTCCCATTCCCCATTCAAATTGACTGTATTAATCATCAAAAAAGTAGTTGCACCATATATTTGTATATAATACTATACTCAACATAACTTGCATGCTACAACAGGCAACAAAATATAAAATACTAGGGTGAACAAAACATTACATGCGATTTCAAATACATTAGCAGTTGCAATGTGTAAGAATTTTAGTTTAAAACATTCAGAAATGTACCGCAAAGACATCTATGTATTGTCTCACTTTTGAAGTTAGCATGCCAGCTAGCTAGCTCCAAGCCTTATTGTACCTGAAGAGCTAATGATTCAATAGTAAACAACACCAACAGTCCCGCGGTGCTCCGAGCTCGTAGTCCGGCCAGAGTCAGCTAACACGACCGCTAGCTGTATGGTTAACTGAGCTTTACATACATAAAGTTCTTACATAAAGTGCCTTTAATATTTATATACAGAAGTGACATTTGTGAACAAATGGTTCCTTGGTAGAGGATAGAGAAGGTAGGGTCAATATAAAACCCTAAATAACCTTTTTGTCTTTCAGTGAACTGCTCTGGACCGAGCAGAGATCAGACTGCTACCTACATGAAGTGTGGACTGTCATGTCTGTGAGGACTTTATGCACAAAGACTTGGTGGGATGACCCAGCTGCTTGTTGTAAAAGTTTTGTTTTGGTCTTTGCTGTAGCGCACGACTTTCTCCCGAAGTGTGCTGATCGTTCCCATTACGGATTCAGCAAATGTTTTTGTTCAGTCAGCTTCCTCATTTGCCATGCAAGCTGAGCTGTCAGGGGGCCGCAATCTTTCCCTCAGTCCTTATCGTGCTTCCTCTCATCCATCCCTTCTCCTTCGCCTCTCTTCTCCCTAAGTGGCCACCCACCCCTGCCATGACTTTGTTCGCCAAATTAACCGGGGCACCTACTGTGATTGGAGCAGCCAGTGGAAAGTCAACTTTAACCCCTCTTATTAATTGGATATCTTGGCCTCCCCTATCAGAGTGAAGACGCAATGGTGCAGTGGGATAGTTTTGTTTGTGTGGACCTATGCACACACACACACACACCCACACTAAAATCAGCAGCTAACGATTCCATTAGAGAAGAGGCTTTTTATCCGGTATCTTATGTCTTTATAATTGCAAAGAGGAATAGGATAACTGAGTAATCCTCTCTTGGTTAGTCTGCGTGGTAAAAGTTGAAAGATCTAACAAGATGAAAATTTCAAGAAACTCTGAAGTGGTCTACTGTAGGCTACATCCTGTGGAAAGAGAATGATAATTAAATCTGCACAACTTTGAGTAGTTGCTGCAAAAAGAGAGTTTTTTTTCTGTCTTGACCAAACTGAACTTTAAATGGCTCGTGATTGACTAAACATCTGAAGGACGCTCAGAAAGAACCTTAGCTGCCAGGTTATTTCATGCTGAAAGCACCAGTGTGATTACATGTCACTCAGTGGTGCATTTAAAACCTCATCTAATTTGTACAGCCATGCTTTTAGGGAGGAAATACAAGAATAAAAGGTATTAGATCCTTTTATGTTTGCAATATTGAGTCAGTCTACGGCAGATTCGTGGCTCGGGTCCTGGGCACCATGTGGTTCAGCGGGGGCCTTGAATCCACAGCCCCAACTGAACTCAGGCCAGCGCCAATTGTGCCTGCTCATTCCATCCAAACATCTGTGGTGCCCAAATAACATCCTGGAAGAGACTGGTCTGCAGAGACACACACCAATCAGAGCCCCCCGTGCCTTCCTCTGCCCCAGTTCTCCCTCCCCGTCTCTGTGAGGCACAAGCCTTTCATTCATTTCCCGCCTTGCACAGTCAGTTCTGCCTTTGTGACTTGTATTGTGTCTCTGTTGGTGCTCTGTTCCCACGTTCAAAGCAAACAACAATTGTTGAATAACGCCCTCCGAACAAACACTCGCACAAAAACCGCGTGAGGTCAAATTATTAGTTTGTGTGGACTCTTACTGCGCTGCTCCGAGCCTCATACAATGAGTTTGTGAAAGTTTGACCTGCCCTGAGTCATTTATCATTAATACGAATGTGTGACAATCAAAAAACATGACTATGATAAAGAAAAACAAATGGAAAGTTGTTTAAGCTGTTTTAAGTCCAGCTGTGCAATTTTCTCATTATGCGGCAGATGTAACCTTGGCACTGCAAGTACTTGGAGCCCCCCTGAATTCATAATATGCCACAGCCTGATAGGACGTTATTGTCCAGATGGGGGAGCTATCGGGCTACCCAGCATCAGTGCAATTGCGCATCACCGTACAGCCTCTCTACCTCTCTACTTCTGTATCTTTGTCCTGGGAGACTACGGCAGAACTACATCAGAAATCTTGCAAATATGGTAAACAGAGTTGCACAAACTATAAAAGTGCTGACTCCCAGATTTCAGGACACTGTTTGTTCCCAATGGGGAACAATTGTAGACACACAGTTCCTGTACCTGTGCAGCTTCTATGCCCATTCCACTATCCGCTGTATATTTATCTGTGGTCTGGTCTCAATCCAACTGTCTGTACAGTGAGTAAAAATACTCAACTATCCTCCAAAACATAAAACAAAGAAGTTACTCTTAGTCTGCATCTATGGCACCAGTTTTCAAGAGAACTGCTTAGTTTTCTCTCTTTACTCATGCAGCTAAAGATGCAGCCAAGATAGATGTACAGTAGTTTGGCTGCAGCTTTAACAGATCTGTGACTGTGTTTGGACTTGTCGCTGCATGTGTGTTTGTGAGTGCTGTATACATATTTCAGTAGCGTTCCTGTGTACGTGCTTGAACAGTGTTTGTGCATCGGTTTTGAGGCATAGGCATGTGCAAATGTGCATGTGCCAGTTTGCGGCAGATGCCTCTTAGTGTGTGAAATGCCGTGGGTTGAATCTCTCCGGAGAGAGAGACAAGGGAGGGACGCCACGAGACAGCAACAGGCACAGTTTCTGGCCCAGAATAGGTTCAAATATTCTCCCTCTGTCTGGGAGGAAAGAGACCCACGGCACAGAAAACAACAACAAATGATCAAGTACGCCCTTTTTTTTCCTGCCATCTCTCTCACTTTCCAACTTGAGTAGTCTCACATTGTCAGACCTTATTCACACAGTAGATTTGCACTGCAGACAGCATCTCTAGAGATGCTTCATTAGAGAAAAAGATAGCTCCCACTGTTTTTTCCTTCTATGTAGATCACACGGAGCTCAACCAACCCGGCCCTGGTTGAACCGAGAGGGGTTTGTTACAGTGAATAAACCCGCTGACATTTATATGCAGCATCTATGTGGATGTTTTGCGCTGCTTCACAGTCATAATAAACATCACCAAAAAATGGGTATAACAAGCTAAACAACAACAAATATTATATTTTTGTGAAGTAGCAGAGGCAGATGTTTTGGAAATTGCTCATCTTACATTTGTAAGGTGTTCTGATGAATTGAATCAGACAGATTGTAATTTTCATTGAAATATAACATAGTGGAATCTTTCACTCAAATTCAATTCAAATCACTTCAGTCACAACCCTTGAATGGAGATAGTATACAATATCCCCAGACAGAAGAGCTCAACACCTCATGATTTAGCTGAGCGTTTTATATGCAGAGAAGTATTTGATAACAGACAGCTGGTAAAAGGGAAGATAAAAATCTGCTTTTCATCGAGAGGGCAAAGAGTTATATTCAAAAAGGCTGTATATTGTATGAACTGAGAGAGCAAAATGCACATCCGTCTACATCCGACCCTTCAGAGGCATTAACATAAGGCTTGATGTGAGAGCCTGGACTGAAGTGGCCATGATTATTTAAAATGAAAAGTTTTTTTTCACCCTCAAACTTGCTACTATTAACTCTGGCAGTGTGTAGCGTTACATTATTGAACTGAAGGTTGTTCTGGGGACCTAAGTGGACTTGATGGGATGTAGAGATTAAGCCAGTTTCACATCTCGACTGGGGTTTTCTCTGTGCCTTTTATTCTCATATTAAACTGAATGTGGGAAAACCTGAAGTGACATATAACATATTTCTCTCCTTTGGCTTCACAAAATCTTTGTGATGGGCCACTGTTTGAAAGGGAGCCAGGTTTCCCTGAGGTGGTTGAGTGCATGGATTTTTTTTTTTTTTTTTTAAGGGAAAGGTGTTGCAACATTAATGAATGATAATGCCTGCAAAGTGCAATACGTCCTGTACAGAGAGGACATCATTTTCTATATTTTATAATCACGTGTGCTTCTGACACTAGCTGCGTTTGCATGGGGCCTCATATTCAGATTACAATCAGTTTAAAAGCCTAAACAGAATAAAAATGCTCCAAACTAACACCTCAGTCAGAATAAACAGGCCCAAACAGGCCGTGTTCTTTCTGTGCATGCCCACCATCTTGACGTAAATGTGAAGTGACGTACGTTTCTCCACTTGCCAAAGATGTCTACTGCAAGGAACCTAGAAAAGAAGGAAGGCTCAGACTGTGGTGCCAGCTGTATTGGCGTCTATGGGAGATGCATGGAGAAACGCACTAAAGCCCAACATATCTACATCGTATGACTTCCGATAGAGAAATGCCTCCAGAAAATGAACTTCAGAGAGTAGGTCAACGAAATGCATCCCCCATAGACTTCACTCCAATCTGGCACCAAAGAGCGAGATTCAGTGACCCATTGACCCGTCCTTCTTCTTTAGGTTCCTTGGTCTATAGATATCCATCTTCATGACAGGGAGCTGATCAAACACGTGCCAGAAGAGATCAAATATCCGACGAGGAAGAGGAACGCATGAGGTAACATCACTTTTGCGTGTGTCACACAGATGTTCTGATTTAATCCCATCCCATCTGGACAGTTGACCCGAAATCTTCAATCAGAAAAATATTGTCCATGCTAGCTTAGCGGCTAGTGTGGCTTTTTGACAGTTTTGTTCAAATTGGTGAGACTCTTACAGACTGTCTTTATAAATGCCATCAAATGTTAAAGTCTCTCTCGGACTTCTTTTCTCTGTGACATACATAAACACACACACACACACACACACGAGTCGACTCCTGCGAGCATTCATCTCCTACGAACAGTCAGCCCCCTGGAGGTTCTTGGTCTAATTGTGTAGAGTTCCTGGCTGAGGCAGTAGAGCTCCACTCTGACGAAGTGGGAGGTGCACGTACACTTCATCTTCCTGCACTGACAGTTCCGCACTTCTCCACAAGTCAGCATCTTTGAGGTAGAGCGTGGTAAACAGAGAAGGTAGGGTAAGAGGAAGGGCTTAGCAGAAAAACTTGGGAGTAAGCGTGTCCTTGAAACTTTATTGACTGACAGTGCAGTGTCAGGGTGTTGTGCTGCAACCGGAGGCAGCTGCTTTCACCTCTTATTGCCGTCATGCTGATATGATTGGTGGGCCACATCTCGAGCTCCCCTGGTTTTTGAATGTAATATATTGATCGGTTGCTACAATGGAACACTGCTGTGAGAGATGTTTACAACAAAGTGCTGATTAGAGCTCATCCTCCTCACCCAGAGGGGTAATTTAGCCTGCAGAGTGTTTGTCAGGCACCCACTCTCATTCAGAGTAAGTAAATGTTTATATAACTGTCAATCACTAATGAGTGCGCTCACACTAACTAACAGTTACAAACGTGTTTGACGATAATACCGCGGCTGGATGTGAGATTTGCCTCTAACTGAGGGGATTCAATAAAATGTCAGGTCTTTTTATTAGATGGCTGCGCATCCTTTACGCCCAGCTAAGCCTCTATCTTCTCCTCTGAAGTGCAAATGAGACTATAATTAGATTCCACACGTGAGATGCAGAAAAGTCTTTTATTGAATAGTCTACAGAGGCTGCAGTGAATGGCCGCAAATACTGCAAATAATGTGATTTACATATCTGCGAGAACATGCAAAACTACATTAAATTGTTGGAAAATAAAGTGCTGTGATGTTTTAACTGAGGCATTACTATATTTACAGTGGAGGCTTTCACCTTTGTGTGCAATGCAGTAATTGTATGTAACCGATTCATTTTATTAGCATGCACGATGATGAACATTAACTGAATGGTGATAAACTGCAACAGAATTGATATTTAATGACTGCACTTTGTTCTAATTAGTGTCTGTGCACCAGGGAATGTAAAGCATTTGGAACAACAATCACAGTAATGAATTTAGCAGATATTGGCTATAATGAAGGCGTAAACTCTGGCATACCACAGAAAACCACAGACACACACAATGGCGCTGCTCTCTATTTTATTTCCCCCCCACTTACATACTAAATGCAGCATGACAAACTCCTGCAAGAGACTTGGCATGCTGGGAGCGTAATCCTCCTGTAATGTATTCTTTTTCTGTCTCCCCCCCCCCCCCCCTCTCCTCGCTTCCTTCCTGCAGCCGCACTAAGTGCCACGCAGTGGAGATATGGCAAGCCCATCTAAAATGTGTGATGTAGACTATTGTGGGCACCATAGGAGTCCTCCTGCAACATGTCCCGTGCCAGCACACCCTTATGTACTTTTCATAAGTCGCCAGCACTGCACTGCAGCTTGGTCCTTGTCCAGATAACACCATTGTGTCTAATTGGCCCTCGCTGCTGGAGTCTGGCATCAGCTAGGAGTCTTAAAAGCCCCTGTTAGCGGCGTAATGGCAGAGAATAGATCAAACATTTATAACTAAAAAAAGTACCCTCTGCTTAGTGCATGTTTTTTTACTCTCTGATGTCCAGATAATGTGACACTCCTCTCAGACCTGATCTCTTAAAGCGTCAATGCCGGACTAAATTTGTGCTCTCAGGGGGAGCGAATGCATGTCTTTTTAATCTCTCTCTTTTTATTTTTTTTTCCTGCAAAAGGGTCCAAATGTTGGGGACATTCCTAAATTAGCACTCTGAGTGCTGGAGTGTATTGCACCCAGGCGAACCATTTGTAAAATTTAAAGTAGCTGCTGGCAGTTCTGTGTAGTCGGTGCCAGCGAGTTCAGAGCTCAGAAGTGGAGCTTTTCAGATGTTTACTACTATTACCAAACTGGGATAAACTGTTCAGGGATAAAAATAACACAACCTGCTGCAGTCATTTAATGGACATGATGGCGATAACTTTTTACAGTGACCTTTACTGAAACGGCATTGGATGAATTGTCACTTCACTGAGGCTTATTTGTCTCTAATGGCACCAGAGGGATCCATACGTCTTTGCGTACACAGCAGAGTGATCTCTGACATGCACTCGAAAAGACTAACCAGCCAAGTACGGCTCATGAATGGAGCTGAAGGACATCAACTGAAGCAGGCTTAAACACTTAATCGTGATGGTTCATTACGAACTGATAAGGACCGTTCTGAGAGTGGATTACTGCTGAAAGGCTGAGATGAGTTGAGCATCCTCAGTAAACAGAAAAGCTACTGAGATATCACTGAGGAGAATGACCGTGCATGGCGCAGTTGTGACGTTTTCCCGAACACCTCTTATAAAATTGTGTTGCTTTAACGCTATTGTGTGTGGCCTGGTCTCTTCCAGGTCACCGTGGTGGAGAGGAGCGCCGCTTGGCGACTCCTCAGCCTGCTCAGTCAACCTCCTGGATCCTCATTCTTCACGTTTTATATAATATTTTTTTCACTGTGACATTTTTGGGGGAGTTTTTTCTTACTCAAATTGCTAATTTTGGGCCCCTCCTAGGCTAATTGAACAATTCAAGCACCAAGGCTGCCAAGCAGGCGACTGCAATTTGACTCTGTGGGGGGATTTCAAAGCTGTTTTTGTGGCGACAAAAGGCAGCTATTTTTCATGGGAAGTGGGACACCATCTCTAGACATTTTTGTGGTGACAAAAAATCGTGTTTTTTTTAAGGAGCCCTGGGGGCCCTAACAGCTGATGGTTTCCTAACCCTAACCAAGTGATTTTTGTGCAATGGGAATGGAAAATAGAAACTTAAACATACACGTAAAGTAGTGACATAAAGAAACTTTGAGTTGTATGTTCAGTGGCAGACTCAGACTGTCTGCGATGCACAGGCAAAAAAAAAAAAAATTAATAAATAAAAAGGGCACCGACTAGTTACATGCGAAAAGAGTTAGGGTTGCATTTATGGCAAAAACTGTTCCAAACCCTTTCCCAGCATGTAGGGCAGCCTATATCACTCTGAATTGTGTTTTCTCCATTTTAAGGGCACCCATTAGTGCACTGCATCACATTTTCTCCAGTAGAAGGGCACCGTAGAGAGCGCTTTGTCATGTTTTATCTACCGTAGGGGCATCCGAGAGGGCACTTTGGTAGCTTTTTCTTTTTTAGATCACACCAGTGTGTCTACACTGGTGTTAAGTGTGTGCTTTGCTAACAAACATGGAGATTTAAAAATGTGCCGTGTGCGAATGTGCACATTAGTATGCTGTCACAACGCAGGGTGTCATGTTTATGTGTTGAGAAATGTTTTCCACAAGAAAAGCCTCTCGCTACCCTTGAGCTACTGACAAAGGTCAACCTATTCTAAGCGCTGGCAATACAACACACCTATGAAATATCGACTCCCACTTGTTGACCCCATTAAACGTCTGATAACTTTATCACCACCTAGCAAGAGCTGCGCGACCTGAATGCTCTTCCATCCAGGAGGCCCAGGGGCACAGACAGTATAACATTATTATAAATGCAGGAGAACACAAAACCACGTGACAGGTTTACAAGTAGCTGCGAGTTGTGTGTATGTGTGAAAATCAGGGAGGCCGGGTTATAAAAGGGATACAGCAGGTTGTTTCTCATGCTTACAGCTTGTCTCCATGTCTCTGCTTATGTCTCCAGGCCAACCCAGACGCCTCTTTGCTATACAGCACAGGAAAATTAAAAGAAAAATAAACTTAGCCAATTTCTAAAAAAATTACCCGAGGCGTAAGGCAGACCTGAATTGAGGTGCATGAAAAACCTCTCAGCTTTTACATTCTCCGTCCTCACTGTCTGAACTGCCACACCTCCCTTTTTAAGTCATTGTCCTTGGATTATTATAGCCAGAAGCATGGGGTTAATTGAATTGAAATAGGTTATTCAGTAGAGCTCAGCTGAAGAGCCGAGCGGTAGGGTGAGCGAACAATACCCATCAGAAGAGGACTGGATTCTTCGATGCAAGCCCTCTCCAACCGACTCTCAATTTTTACTTTATACATTCACTTTAGACTGCTGGCATCAAGAGTGGTTTGAAATGTATCAAGCTATGGGTTCAGTGTTAACTTTATGCCAACAAGCTACACATCTTATGGCTCTTTAAGGATTCAGAGAATTTTCTGATCAATCAAAGGGTGGTAACTACTAGATTCAAGATCAACAAATGTCACATCAAGACTTTGTGGTTCTTCAGTGAAAATTAAAGTTTGGATACAAAAAACAGAAAGATCATTCCCACCAATTTTGAATCGTATCACAATATATGTGTGAAAATAACTGCAATATTTCACCATATCGTGCAGCCCTAGGCCGGATTACACTCATTTGTTGCCAAATCCGTCCAAGTGACCATCAGGCATTTAAAGGGTTAATAACCAGTCCTTGCTCCAGATTTTCTTATATTTCTTGTGTGTAAGAACTCTTGCCACTTTTAAACACAATAACACTAAGAGTGTCTCTAAAATAGAGTAGATAACCTCTTCATTTGAAATCAACTGCTTGAAAAATAAATGTTAGAAAGCGCTTAAATCAAGCATGTTCTGTGGCTAAAATGAGAGGCCTAATTACAAAATAAAGAAAGTCATTATAACCATAAAATGTCAACACATGTCATGTTTACAACTCCTTTACCCTGTAACATTAAATGGATCTTATATGGTATAATGTTCTGGTATTGCAAAGAACAACAACAGACATGTTCATATTTGAGGAAACTTTATTTACAAACAAAATTATGGGATTCCCATTCTTCTGCCTGGATAGAGCTCTGATGGATAAATAGCATCCAGGTGACGACCTGCAGGGACAACAAGGAACAGGGCAAAGCGTGAAAAGATGACTTGCACTTATCTGATGACAGCAAAGCAATTTTTGGGTAAACACCAGTAAAGATAAATGTGACAACAACAACTCTGACGAGCTCATGCCTGATAAGCATCAATGTTTGCAATAACCTGTCACATTAACTTGCTAAAGTGCGAGCTTATCTAAGCAACACAGCATCAAAAACCTTCATGACATTTGTTAGTCACTCTCAGACGTGAAGGTAATTTATTCAAGATATGCCACCGAGCTAAAGGCTGAGCAGGCTGAAGGACTGTCATTGTCTGAGGTCACTATTTAAACCCAAGCTGAAGTAAATGCCACATCATCCTGACATTTAAATGAAAGCTAACCTGCCAGATAAACATGGCAATCATAATTACCTAGAAGGCTGAAAAACAGCACGGGACCATTTTACTTCTTCAGGATCTGATGTCTGACGACGATGAATGGGAATGCAAAGCCACTGCCAAAGAACACCACCATCATGCCGAGCAGACGCCACTTGTTGTCCACAGAAAATGGCAAGTTCTGTAAAAAAAAACCAAGAGTTTTGTGACTCAGTGAAATAGCAACAACTTAATTACAATTATTTAAATTACTTTGGTAATTACAAAACGTCTTTTGATTGCACACATCTTAGAAAGCACTTGAGTTCCACATTTGATGCACATTTACAGGTTATTTTACAATTTATTAAATTATCAGTGCTATGAGCATGGTGCCTGTGTTAAGAGCTTTATCATACAGTCATCTTCTTTCTAATATGTCATGCGAGTTTTCACTGGTTTCTATGCAGTTTAAGAACACCAAATCTCTTTTAGAAAAAGAAATGGAATTATTTGTGACATTACTAAAAAACCCTTAATCATAAGATCAAGGGGCCAAACAGGCTCAATTTGAATTTGTAATGACAGTCCTCATGTGACTTAAAAAATAATTGTATAATGTGAATCAAGTCCTTTAGTTTAGATGAGATAAAGACGATATAGAACGTTTTCACAGCAGACATTTTGACTTGCCAAAGCAGGAAAAGCACAGATGTGACCAATATTGTTAAGGATGGCACCATTCTAATACGTGTCTCTGGAAGCCGTGTCAGTGAGCGAGCATGTACAGTACCAGAGCTCTGGAGCTAGCTCACCTAAATGGAATGCAGCCATCACAAATGTTATAACATCCACCTGATCTTTTCCTTCTTTGACAAGTCAATATGTCTACTATGTTAAAATGCTCTACTAAACTGAGTGCTTTTAGGGCAAAAAGATGCAGTATCAACACTGCTCCTTCACTACATGTACAATAAAACATTTTTTAAAAGACCAAACCATCAGGTTTAGTTTTTTACGCTATAAGTGACATCCAACAAGTTTTTCGGCAGAGACAGTTACATGATGAATATCTATTATTCAATATTTCAGTGACCTGGGGAAGCAAACTGCAGTGGCACCAGGAAATGTAAGGAACGTTTAAAGTGATATAGGGCACTACTACTAGTGTACGTATATTGCATTATCGTGTTAAGAACTGATCCTTATAGTACTGCTGGATGGCAACGCGGTTTAATAACGCCAAAGCATTAGGTGCACCTTTCGCCAGGGTCGCCTGGTGTCGAGACAGAATAGCTGTGACCTCAAGTTAACTTTTTAGCTATTAACCGGAAGTGCTGCACATATCCGATAAGCCTTAACACTTAGCTTACTGCAAGTGTTTGTGGACATATTAGTGTGTTACCAATACATCTACAGCGCAATAAATGAAAGCCAGCATGTCATGTAACTTAATTCTCTTTATTTTGGTTTGCTAAAGCTGCTTGCTAACGAAGTAGCATTGATGGAGTTACTGATTAGCCAGCTAGCCACTGGTTAGCCACAAAGCTAATGCTAACCAACACGCCGCCAGACTCGCCCCCAAATCATCACTTGCAGTCACAACTCTGCCCTGAGATTAGATGTTTCCTCGCGTTGTAAGGTAGAAAATATATGCCTGTGCTTGTGGCTAGTTTTGCTAGCTTTACAATCACACTCTTGTCAAATGACAGACATGACCTCCAAGTGACGCTAGCTAGCTCACGTTAGGCTGAGGATAAAGACAAGGCCGGATACACATAATATCACATTTCAAACAATAATTCTGCTTTAAGGAGGTTATCTCACCTTCCCTGGTCCTTCAGCGTAATGTGAAGAACGGACGGCAGACGTTGTGAATCGCCTCACAGCTTGTCCCAGCATGATTGCAGCCTTGTTTCTTCTCTGCCTCAATACAACGCTGATACTTTCGACCTTCCTGTTTGTCTGTGCGGCAGAGCGGTGCAAAGGATTATGGGAAATGGAAATGAGACTAGAGTGCATGGGAAATGTAGTTCAAAGTACTGAAAGGCGACTTTCTTCCTGGAAGGACAGGGGCCTTTCTGTTTCTATATAGATATAGATTTAAAAGGAAATATTTCTGTTTGTGTGTCTACATTAGATACAGTAAACTTGACTGCTGAGAAGATTTACTCAAATGCTGTGCTTAAATTATAGGTCGCCCTGCTTGTACTCAAGTATTGCCTTTTTTTTTGTTTTGTTTGTCACTTTCTACTTCTACTCCACTACATCTCAGAGAAAAATATTATAATCTTTACTTTACGACATCTATCTGTCAGCTTTAGCTGCAAGTTATTAATCAATTTTGCCCATGAAATAGAGAGTTTATTAATTAATGTATTTATTTTTATAAATTCAACTACCCAACAGTTTATTACAAATACAGCAAAAACTACAAGTCAATTAATCAATTTGTCGATTGGCAGAAAACTAATGGTAGCTGTTTTGTTAATCGCCAAGTCAAATTCATTTTTCCTGTAAAACACTTCATGGTTTCTGCCTCAAAAATGCGAAGATTTTGTTGCGTTTCCTTTTCATTGTTTTAAAAATGTCGATGTATTTATAGTATTTTCTTATATAATTTTGAGGTTTGGACTGTTGGTTGAACAAAACAAACATTGTGAAGGTGTCTCTTTGGGCTCTGGGTAAGCCTCTCACTGTATTTAGAATCTTTACAAATCAGCAAACAAACAGTCAGTTATAAGAAAAAACAATCAGTTGACTAATACATAATGAAAATAATCAATCATGCGTGTAGCCTCCATTGTGTGATGCTGTGAGAGTTGCTGTTACCTCTTTCAAATCTAAAGTCACGATAGGCTTTCCGCTGAACTTGCAATAAGCAGTGTTTATGATTGTAAAGATTTTTCTATATCAATACAATAGATGATGATGTTGAAAAATGCGCTTGAAATATATAGTGTTTTGCAGCTGGAGTAATAAAAGTGTCATGGATAGTGTAAAATGTTGACATTGGATGCATTTAGTGTGAAATGAATGCCTATTTATTTGTGTTTTGTCCACATAGACTTCTGTTTCGCTGACTGTGTGAAGAGTTTTGACAACCCAACTTCAGTCTTCAGTCTTTGCTAGTAATTTTACAAAAAAAACCTTTAATGCATGAGTTACACGAATAACTTCTATACTTTTACAAAAGTAACATTTTCAATGTAGGAGTTTTGCTTGTAACAGAGTATTTCACAGTGTGATATTACTATTTTACTTTGGATCTTCCTCCATCACTGGTGTAGTCAAGACAGTGAACAAGCCAGCTCTGTATTCTAATTAAACTAATAGATTCAGATTTTGAATTAAATCTGGTATTTTGACTTGTGTGTGTGTATATATGTGTGTTCATATGGGCTACAGTAAAAAAAAAAACATTGTTTGATAAGCTATCTATATCTGCAGCCTTCGTCACAAATATATCATGGCCACGGTAATAGCTACAGTAGACACAGTGACTGATGGTGTGACCCTCCTTAAGTACTGCTGCTGCTACTTTCATTGATTAATGCTCATATGTGCACGCTGGGCTCTACACCATGTCACTTCAGAGGCTGTTTGATTTATTCATTTATAATGCAGACTACTGTTTATTCAGAATGTGTGTAGATAAATACCCAGCTTATAGGAGTCAGTGGCATAAGAACATTTTCCAAAGAGCCTCAGGCTACAGAAATATGTTGCAATTTCCCCATTAGGTAATCTGTGAGTGTCTGTGCATGTGTGTGTACACATTTATTCATTTGATAGTCTGCATCTGCTACACTTCACCTGACGTGTTTCTCATTTGTCACGTCCTGTTGCCTTTAAAAAAAACAAATACATCATCTCACTGTCATGAAGAATTTATGTTCCCTCCCTGTGTCTGTTTGCGTTCTCACAGATTCTTGAAATGTGAGCGATGGAGTGCACGTCTCTTGTATTCTCCTGGGTCAAAGAAGAGTTTAATCAAACTGACTATTCAGTGTTTTTAGCTCTATCACTCAAAAAATCATAAGTGTGAGCATCCACTTGACATTTCTCTCATGTCTCATGTTTTTCATAAATGGGTTCACAGATGTCGAGTAACATGGTGCATTTTCACGGCCCCATCACAATATTGGCGCCATATGGATTTTGCTAGATGGACTTAACAGGCGGTATGGATGGGTACACACGTTAGGCTACAGGTTAAGAATAGAGAAAGTGTGATGATTATGAAAAGGATGTTGACTGTGACAACATGGAAGTGCTATCTCTGCATCTCACCTGAAACATCTCACCACTGATACGCTCACATTTGTACCTACATACATATGTATCATTCATAACCGTGACACCACTGGAAGATTTTTTAAGGAGACCGTGTTACAATTTCCAGCTGTGTTTATTGCAACAATAATCTGATATTTTTGATGGGAAGACGGGGCATATTCAGCCATGTTTGTGGACACCAGATCAGGCATTTTAAGCCTAAAACATTAACTTTTCCTAGACTGCTTTTCAACATTTGTAAGCGTGACACCAAATGAGACCTCGGGACACTTTCCAGCTGTGCGTGTGGAGACCAGAACAGGTGGGCCTATTTTTAGCCATAATCGTTTCCCAACCCCAACCTAACCAGAACATACGATTAGCAAAATGTTGTTGCAACATAAAATAGAAAATTGAACCTGAATTAACATAATGTGGCAACATAATGCAGAAACATCCATTGCCAATATTTCTTCTGGCGATTGGGTTGTAGAGAGAGCAGCAGGGTTCACCCTGTAAGTATGTACAGTATGTATGTATGTGGTATATGGAAAATATATAGTTGGAGCCAGCAGCTGGTTAGTTTAGTTTAGCATAATCACTGGAAACAGTGGGAAATCCTCTTGCCAGCAGCTCTAAAGCTCACTAATTAACACATTTTACCTTCTTTGTTTTAATCCATACGAAAACCAAAGTGTAATTATGACAATTCACTGTTTTAAAGGAGATTATGTGCTGGATCATTTCTTGGCTGAGTGCAGTTTGCCAGGCAACCAGGAAAAAGGCTCCAGGAAGTTTAACAAGATATAACATTATTTGTTTCTTCTAATCTTTTCAAATGACTCAAATCTGTCTTTATTAGCGTCCTCAACAAAAAGGCCATTTCAGATTGATAATAAGGAGATTGCTTTTTCCTTCGCATGATCATCAGTGACAAATCAAAGTCACAAGGTGACCTCACGTGTTCTCCATGTTCCAGAGGGTCGTCTTAGCGGTTTTCCTGAATGTTGCAGTCTCATAGTAACACTTTGTTCACTTATAGCAACACACATCATAAGATATTTCACCAATATAAAACTAAATTTGAAAATAATCAAATTACAAGAAATGACTTCTGATAGTTGAATGCAGCTGGGACTAGGAGGAAAGACAGAAAGTTTTCTTAATTCTCCAATAATGAGGCACAGACTATGTATGAATCATTTTAATATTTTCCACAGCCGATGGCCTGAAAACATTTCCTGAATGCAGACAGAAATTTATTGCAGAGCAGGGAGTGGAACTTTTTCTGTTATGAATGAGCCAGAAAATGATTCATCGTGGAGCCACTTACAATGGTTGCTCACTAAATTAAATCCTCCTGAGTTCACTCACTTCTTTGATGTCCACCCTTTAAAAGTGCTATATTGAGTCTTTTCAGCAGAAAGTGAAGTAGGTCTCTGATGCTTTACTTTTTACACAACGTATAAAAACCCTCCTATTTTTGGGTAAATAAAAAAGTTCAAGCATTCACTTAAACCTTTTGTATGTTATATAATGTATGGAGCTTCACTGCGGTGAATGCACCTGTTTCCTGCCCTGACATCATGTCCAATTGTATATTAGCGGTGTGTTCCGTGTAGCATTAGATCATCTCCTGGTACAAAGTGAATGCTCAGTGTTGTCAGCTGGTAAAATGCTGTTCTCCTGAAAAGTCTGGAGGGCATGTGACATTGTCTGCTGTGATCCGGATAGCCGTGGCAAGCTGGTTACCCCTCGTCATGGCTGCCACATCCATCAAAGCAGAGTCGTCAACCTGGCCTGCTGCCACGTATCTGCGCTCCCATTGCCAGCTCAATCTGTTAAAAAGGAATGAAGGATTCGGAAGGATCCTGGTGCCTGGTGCCCACCACAAACAATCTCATCAGATCCTTCTATAAATATTGATGTTATCACTGGTCGCATAAGGTTAGTAGCACAATCCCGTAATCCATCCTGTGTCATGTTTCAATTCATCCATCCTGTCAGTCCAGCGTTTGTGATTTTTGTTGACAGTCTTAATTTCTTACTATTGACTTTCCCTGGCTCATGAGCAAAGCTGATTTTACCCAGAGTGCTCTGTCAATATACCCATGCAAAATGCAAATAGGCTGTGTGCACAAATACACAACGCTGTCGTCTTTAAACAATAATCCACGGTTTTGTTTAAGTCTGCCAATTAGCATTCAGTGAAACCCGGGCTCAGTCATATCTGTAAACAAACCTTTAATCAACCATGTACAGAAAAGTGGATAATAACATTGCAGTCTGCGTGCATAATTACACTACATGGTAACACTATCATTAGCCTGATTCATAGATAATGGCAAACAAAATGTGGCTACATGCAATAAACATCTGAATGTAAGATCACTCGTTTTTTAAAATTTTCTAAGTAAATGCTTTTTGCAGTTAGCAACCAATCTGCTCCAGTGTATGACAGATAGCAGGCGAGACTGCTAACGTAAACAGCATCTCTCTCCCTGTCTAGATTTGCAATAATGTTCCACAAAGGAGTGGGGGGGGGTAATGGATAATGTTAATCAATGAGGACAGTTCATTTTGGCAGCAGCACTCTTGAGTTTAAGGCGTCTTGCATCATTGCCGCCGACAAGAGCTGATTTGCACAATTACATTGCTTTTGTGGAATGTGAGGGAGAAAAGTGAAAATCTTATTTGGACCGAAACATTATTTGTTTCTGTTTGCATGAGCAGTGACGACAGAGAGTGCTTTATCGGGTGTTACTCCTTCTCGGTTCAGTCTGGGTGGATTCATCTGTATTCGAGGGATTGAAAGGGCCAACTGTGCAGCTTCCTTCCATTTCTTCTGTCTCTGTTTTATGGTCAGAATATATCCTGTGAGCGGGGTTCCTGCAGGTATGCAGTAAATGTACAGGCACTCAAACGCATGCAGGTTGGACAGTGCACACACGTGCACACGGAGACACACGTTGCCTCCAGCTAAGTCACTATGGGAGGTCATAGCACGCACATAGTGGCATGATTTGACATTAATCTTTAAAGTGGATTAAGCAGAAACTGCGTGGAATTGCTGCTGACCCAGCTCTCTCGGGATGACTAACCTATGCCCTTGTCCATTCAGGGCAAGACCTCTTAAATAACGAGCATCCTTACCGACAATCATGTTCATGAAACATTACTGTTCCTCCTGTTGTTTTAATGCACTCCAGTCTCACGAACCGGCTTTCGCTCCCTCCCCCCACTCGCTTCAACATCGCTGTTCCTCTGAAATAAAATGGACGCTGATGATTGGATTCTACATTAAACCTGCCGGGCTGGAAAGAGAATTAGATAGAGAATTATTCTGGAGAGCAGAGGTAAACATGACAAATTTGAGTCATTCCCTTTCCCCCCCTGCCCCCAGCGTACATTGAAGGTTCTTTATGATCTCTATACGTGAGGGTTATGTGAGGTGTGAAACATCATCCTGCTGTCTTGGCACTTCAGCTTTTTCAGTATCAGCTATTTATTTACTGTTTCAATAGAATCTGGTTCATATTGTAGCTTTCACTTTTTGATATAGCAAAATGCATATGTTGGTGGAACCTCACCAAACTGTGAGAATATGCTTGAATGAATAAATGTAAGAATAAACATATAAATAAGGACAGGTTATGTAGTGTTGGATGATAATGTATTAAGGTATTGTAAGTGTTGTACAAGACCTGTTTTATCACATTCACGTTAGGAGATGATGACCTTAAGCTAGGCGACAAGGCTGCCAAGCAAGTGACTACGGCTGACGCCCACGTTTCAGTGAGACACAACTGGATATTTTTTGGCTGTGGACAATGGGACAATTTCCAGCCAAATCTGTAGCAAAAACATATTTTGATGATGAGTCGGGACAAAGTATATCCAGCCGTGTTTGTGGTGACAAGAACAGGTATTTTTAAGCTAAAACATGATCTTTTCCTAACCCTAACCAAGTGGTGTTTGTACCTAAAAGTAACCAGAGCATAAACACAGTGTCACAATATGAAATAGAATTGAATTGATCCTATAGAAATTTGCCGAAACCTACTTTGCCAATATTTAATATGGCGATTGGGTTGTGATAAAATGACATCACTTAACTATAAGAAAAAGAATCTGAGTAATTTTCCTTTAAGTATACTATTTAAATAACACTTAAGTCCATATCCCGAAAACACAAAATCAACAGTGGTGAGATTGTTGAGGCATACTTTCCTTATAAATTTTCAAAATAGTCTCAGAAATACTTTTAAATAAAACAAGCACATTGAACTCTGGTCAAATGCTCTTCTCCATGGTTTTCAACATCATAAACAAACATTGCATCATTTCTTCCAGACATGATGCAAATAAAAGTTGCTCCTCAAACTTTTTCAGGTCAAGGACAGAAACCGAGGGGTTTCTATTACATTTCTGTTCTGCTGATTTCTGCTGAGATGACTGTGGGCTTTTTGAAATCAATCCATGCACGATGCAAGATGATTCTGTTACACAGACACTCCAAGCACAGTAAAAGTAAAGTTCTGTGCAAGACCAGTCTTTCCCACTGTTTGGCTCTTTTCATTTGGTCCACCTCCACTTTTTTTTTTTTTTTTTTGTCAAAGTATTTGCCTGCACAGGCTTCTCATTGACTGTATAACTTGTAAATCCCATTCTATTTTACCTTTGAGGCACTGCGAAAACTTCAAAAGGTATGTTGGAAAAATCATTTAACTTTCATTCAGTTAAACAGAACTTCTCTGCCGCTGGCATTGATTTCTTTAGCTGGTGAAGAGCGAAAGTGAGAACTGAACTTTGGAGCTCTGTGCCGTAACAAATGACAATAGCTACAGTAAGAAGGTGAACCACCAGACCAGCACACTTTGACTAAGTGTGTGCTTTGTGAGTGTGTTTTTGAGGCTGTGTGAATGCGCATGGTGTGCCGTGTTTCACAGAGCAAACACGACTTTGCTTCATAGTAAACATGAAAACAAAAGAGCTTCTGTTGTCAGCACAAGCAAGTCAGCTGCTCTTGCAGAGATTGTGCTATAAATATTTAATGTCCACTTTTTCTAATTATGCCTGATATTTGCATGCAAATAGTAAAAGAACAATCTACTGTGAAGTTCATGTGAATGTCTCCCTCTTTTCAGCCCAGCTGCCAGGATAAAATGTTGGTAGACAACATTTTTCTAAACCACTGATACGTTCACATTTGTACGTGTCAACATCTCTACATCGCATTTACATCACATGTTTACATGAGTGTCATATCAGGAGTCTGCGTGTCAGCAGGTTTCAAAATTTGTAAGCTTGATACCACTGATTATTTTTAAGGTGACCAAAGTCAGGACATCTTCAGGCGTGTTAGTGTTGACCGAAACAAGTATTTAAAGCCAAAACATTATGTTTTCCTAACCCTAACCCTAAGTGTTTTTGTGCCTAAACCTAACCAGACCATAAGCACAGCCTTGTCACAAGATACAATTGAAAATTGAACCTAAAGACATTTAAATTTGCGTTGTAAACAAATGTAAAGCCTCAGCATATCTGGGGACTGCAGAGACATAGATTTATTCTGGCAAATGGGTTGCTTTAACTCTCATTTACACATTTCTCTAATGTTTTACAGTACACTGTATCTGCAGATTGCGCGTTTGAAAAAAAAATCTTTGTGATCCGTTTCATTATACTCTCACAGTATTCATGTCTGTGAGATATCTGCCGTCCTTGGCAATCCCAGCAGTCTATTGAAGATGAGCTCCTGCTTTGCCACCCTGTCAACCACGAGACAGAGTGCCACAAAGCCACCTGTCAGCGGGCCGTTAAGCGAAGCTCCAGGCTGACCAAGGACTGACCGGGAGCATCTGTGCCACTGTTTGTGTCTAATACGCTAATGAGAGCTGTCAAGCTGTCGAATTCACTCCCGTTGCCCTCCGGCACTAACAATGGCACCTTCAATTTGGCTGTCTTGAGTGACATTAACAAACACAGCCACAAAGAGAACAGACGTGTGCCAGTGCCGCCGTGCACTGACATGTTCACAAACAAGTAAAAAAGGGATGACACGCACACTAATACAACCCTTAACACACATACAGTGGAAGGAAAAGAGAGGGAGACTGACAGAGATTTGTTCTTTTTAATAATGGGGATCCTTGTGTTGACTCCCGTTCCTCTGGCTGCCTTTAGAGGCCAGTGTTGCTCAGTCACTGTGATGGTCGTTTCTTCTCAACGGGAAGATTAAACAAGCCCAGAAAGGTCTAAAAACACATTTATCCCAGAGCAAAACCCTTAAGAAAAAATAAGTCATTCCCTGCTGTATCGCTAAATTCACATGAGCATTCTTGATTGATGCCATGTGCCGGGCTGTGCAGCCCTCCACCACCTTATGAAAAGAGCAGTGTACACAGTCAATGGCAGCGTGTGTGAGAGGTCTTAAGGCGCTCCACTCCAAACCTGCCAAGCATCCATCAAACACTCTTCTAGGCTCACTTAACATTTTTCCCCCTACAGTATTGTGTGCTCTGACCTTGTTCCAGAACAACAAAATCTTCCTGGTAGAAAATAAAATAAATAAATACCAAACACACAGTCGAATCAGTTGGGAAAAATGGAAATCCACTTTCATGAAAGAGCATCAGCGCTGTGCGCACACTATGTGCTTCCCCATTATAGAAACAGAGATATTAAAGTGTGGGATTGCATGCAAATGTGCTAGCCTACTAATTGTTCTAACACCTACAGCTCAGAGTCAATTTGCATATAAAGCATTTGAATATTAATAACACTGCGTCAGTCTGTTGTGTGAACTTAAGCACACAACAATAAACCCCGTCTCCACCACAGCTGGGTCTAAAGCCTTTATGGGATTCACACAGTTTCTTTGATGGACAACTAAGGGACGTAAAGGAAACACTTCAGAAACAAGTGGGAAAAAGTCAAATCATAATTTTTTTTACTTCAGGAGTGAGACTTAATTTCTTTTAACTTTAATGCTGAACTGAAGCCAGTCAGTGGAGAAACATCTGACTTAATGATATGGTTGCTTTTCAAGAACTGTTTATAATTTCACTTGCAAACCGACCAAAATTACGAGTTCAGTCAGTTTCTAATGCATCCAAGAAGGGACAACTTCCCGTTAAATGCTTAGTATTACAAAATGATCAATTAATCAATATTTTTCATATGCAAATGGTGTTCTTCCCACTAATACAGTTCTGACATGGCCATCAGATTAGAAGCAAAAAACAGTAACGTAATAATAATAGTAATAATAACTGAAATAGCGATGCTGTCAAAATTAGGTTTTTAGGGTTTGTTTTATGGAATACATATGTTATAGGTGTATCAACAGTATTATGTAGAGTTCGTATGTGAAAAACACGGTTCAAGGTCAGGCTATTCAGGGCTTCCTGTATGTCCCCGCACACTGCTCCCCTGCGGTGTAAGTATGAAAAAAGCAGCATGCAGAGACCTCCAGTCGCATGGCGTTACTGTATGTGCCAAGATTATGTAGTGCGAGTCAAATGTTCATCAGCATAAATGTTCCCATATGTCAGGCAGTGATAAGGGGTCTAATGTATAATGTATGTGCAGATGTGATGTGCACATAAGGTAGAGAACCGCATAATTAATGCATTTAAATTCAGCCTAATGCTGCACATATTTTCATGGATGGAGGAGCTATGGGGTACTGAGGGGGCTGCAGCAGCCCCTAAAAAAGCATCAAATCACCAGTTCTGTGGTTTATCATCAAGAGTATGAACTACAGTGCAGACTGAGTCTCTGTTAACTGTTATCTGTCAAACTGGCAGATCAGCTCGTCTCCTTTATGAAATGTCTAAACCTCACCATGCAGCATTATTATGACCTATGAGGCTGTTTATCCCCGGCATTACCATGCATTTTTGATGATACAACCATAAGAGGACAGCTCGTCAGTTCACATCTGGCATTACGCGTCTCAACATGCATCTCGAGTAACACGCGATGATTTTTACACAAAGAAAGTAAGAAATTAATGTATAACATTTGCCAAATTTACAAGAAGGCCCGAATGATTAATAATTTGTCACGGTCAAACGATTCTTGAGGTTTTTAGAGTTTCTCTGACGTCAATGACTCACAAACTTGAGCTATTTTTAAGGGAGTCTGGGGAATTTTCCTCCCTCTTCATCTCCTTGCTGGTGACTATAGTTGTTGCAGCTGCTTTGTTTGTCAAATTGTTGTTAATAACTGTTAAGTTATCCTGGCCATTTGAATTAACACTAACAATGACTGTCGTGCACCATTTTCTCTGACGTCATTGTGCAGACTGACCCCTCAGCTCTCTCAAGTGTGACTGACTGCCAGCGTTCCGGCGTGTTAAACTATGTAGTGGCTTGGAGGCAGATGTTTAATTGGTGCATTTTCAGAAATGGTGATACTGGCAGGGCATCAAAGCAGCAAAGGAGCTACTGGAGTGCCCCAGCTGCAGTGCTGCTATTGCGATTATATGCATTCAGGTAGGAATGTTTTGATATGTATTGTGCTGTACTGCATGTGTGTGCATTACTTTGCCCTCTATAATAATAATAATAATAATGATAATACAAATTAAAAACACTTTTGACACATAACATTTTTTTGACAAGGGGTTGATTTTTTTTTTTTAAACCAGTTTAGATGAAGTTAATTTTGACTAATGTCTTTGTAAAAAGCTCTCGTATAATATTCATGAATATACTTTAACTTGATGGTGCAGATCCTTTTTCACATATACAGTATGTCTGAAATTAAACACACACATCCGGCAGCAGATTTGAAATTCATATAGCTCATAGAGCATATTTTCCAGATTCATCATATGAATTAAACTGTTTGATGTGAGGCCCTTAACGAAATGGTTCACTGTTTCTCAAACCAGGACTTTGTGGAGAAACTTGCTTCTCCATCAGAGCCGAGGCCATGCAAGGTCAAGCTCCTTTTCCTCCACTTTGTACTTTTGCGGAGGTTTTCTCTTATTCCCGGTCAAGTTGAGCTTATAGACCTTCATGCATACTGCAGTCCCACTTCCTGACTGCACATACTGATAGAGCTTTTGACCCCATCTTGATGTGAACATTATTCACCTTTAATGTACGTCTTTGCAGCCCATACTTTAACGTCTGTAATTCATTATTCATGTTATTTCGTTTGACAGTGGCCAAAGTTCCTCAGAATGAATAAGGGTCATACTGAATGTTATAATGGCTAAGCAATTAGTAAAAGATGCAAACACAAGCTTTCCCCAGGACTATTTTATATTCAAATCAATTAAAATACTTCAAATACTTCAAATGTGACAAAACATTCAAACAAAGGTGAAAAGATGCCTCCAGATTGGACTTTTGTTTTCACCTAATCATTAATGAGGTGAAGTTGTGGATATCCGAGGTAAATGTAGAATCAAAAACAACTGTCATCAAAAGGCTGACTGTTAACTAGAATTCAAAGATGCCTGAACCCCCCCTCCCCGCCTCCCCCCTAACCCAGCACCCTGTCAGCATCATCTGGGGAGAGCAGGTGGGTGTTGCGGGAGTCTGATTCTTTGGATAGCTCCAGCCTGCCAGGAGCTGACAGATCCTTTTTTATTCTGCCAGAGATCAGACTCTTTATCTGGGCATGAGAAAGAGAAGCGAGCGCCTGGTGAAACACAGGTGGAACTGTCACACACCTGCTTTGGCACCGATTCTGATCCGCTTGCCTTGTTTAGCTCGGCTTGGAACGGTCGGAGCACTTGACATACGGCGGGGACAGGTGCATCAGAGACAACGTGGGTAAAGAGCATCTGCGCAGGGCTCTTCTTTGCCCTTTATAATGACGCTTGGTTGACATTCAAAAATCAGTCATGGAATATATGAGCATCATCTGCGCTTATGACCCATGAGCTGCTAATGGCGTAATGTATCTCACAAGCCTGTCTACGCTCCCAGTTCAGCTTTGATTTAATAGACGATGAAAGTCCATACACATGTAAGCGCAGAGCTGGCAATTAAGCTCCCTTTGCTGCAATTTGTTAACAGCGCTGACAAATATGAGAGAAATAATTAAAAAAACTCTCACCAACATGCAAATGTAATACTTGATCCATGTTTATCTGTTCAGTGTAAAGGACTGAGACACGAGGCAAATGATTTCCAGCTGCAAGAGCACACTTCAAAGAGTCCAGGATTGTTGTAATTAAAGCAGGCATAGGATTCATTATTATGCTCATAAATCTCCCCTTGATTTCCCCTTGCTCGACATAAACTGGCACAGTTGTTGCTCCGTTCCCTCACTGGCAAGGCGTTGTTGGCTCGCAGTTAAATATCGAACCGCGGAGCAACTGGAATGCAGTTTTGCTCGTCTGTTATTGTAATGCTGCAATCACTAACATAATGTGGATATTCATACAAGTGGATCTGGAGTTTTCATCCTGTTGCAGTGGGAGAACTTGAGACTGCAGGTCAGGAAGTGGCTTTCAAGACAAAAATGATTTATTTATGAAACTAATCTCAGCTGGAAATATTTGACAAATGTGCCCTGACAAATCATGTTCGAAAAGAATTGCAGCTGTAGCACTTCTGTAATTTATTCTCAGCCACAGGCACGTTGTTTACTTACTTTGTAAAGTTAGTCAGATATAAAGCTGCCTTAGTCCAAGCACTGATATCAGAAGTGTGCAATGCCATAGCTGATTACATCTTTATGATATAGAGGGAGGCAGTATTGATGTTACCAAAAAAAAAAACATTTGGTCAGCGTTTATTCTTGGATTTATGTTCATCTGCTACATACCGTACGTTCATCATTTTAACTGTTCGTTCAGCAGCACAGGCTTTTCTTCATCCTCAGGGCCTGATGGATTGTTGACCTTCATCAGTGACTTTCTGTCACCGCAGATGTCTGCGAGATCCATTCAACGCTGGGCGAATTTCCGAGAGGGGACAGGGGGGCCACTGAGTCATTCCGCCAGTGTAAGCACTGCGTTGCTTGACTGGGAAAGACACAAATATTTGATGAGTCCCCCAGCAAGCACTGCATTAAAGATGCAGCAGCGTGTCCGACACAAACTCTGCTGCAGCTTAAGGACCGGTTTACTCTGAGTTGACTGTGATCAGTGATCTCAAAAACTAAATACAAGGGCAAAGCTGGAAATTTGTGCAAACAATTCTTAGTCCGCTCTGAAGCCGGGAAAGTTCAAGCGTGGCATCGCCTGCTGAACAAGGCCTTTTAAAAAGAAAAAAATGAGGTGGAAACTTTTCTGCACACTGCACGTGCATACATGGTTATTGGAAGAATATATAGACCAAGCAATTTCTTATTTGTTGTTCATTTGGTGTGACAGGACATACTGGATCATGAAGCAACAGGCCAAAGGCTATGTGTGATTGCCTCCTGCCCAATATCCCTGGTCCTAACCTAGTCTCGTAGATGTACAGTAAGGGTTGATTAGTGAGGCATAAAATTGCAGCAGTCATGCAGTAAATCTAGCTGTCTTTACTGGCTTCCTGATGGATATTTCACTCGGGGTCTTTAAAATCACACCACGGCTCCAATCATGCTCTGATTTTCTCTGAGGACCGACCACTTCCCTCCATAGGTGACTCTTGTAATCACATTAATTGTCAGTCCGAGCCTCACTCGAAATCCTGGCTCTGGGCCTGCAGCTGTAATGCATCTGATATTAGCAGAAAGTGAAAGTAGAGAAATGATAATGGAACTTATTCAAATGCCTAACCTCTCTGTACTGTAACTAATGGCATGTATACAGTATTTATTTATCAGTGGTTAGGGTTGAATCAGGCAATTGCATGGTGGTCTATCCGCAGCCCACTGAGCCAAAGCTGATATAATAAGGTGTGAAATAATTTAGACTAAGCAGTCTAAAAGCGTTTTTAGATGCTGTGAGGGGAGAAAAAAGAAGCGTTGCAAAGAGGAGAAGATGAAGACTGCAGCATTAGGATGAGCAAAAGTCCTTATCTGCAAATGGGGAGGAGAAAAGGAGAAAAGGAAGAAATTCACACCCTTATTCAGAACCTGTGCTGTATTTCATTTCACAAAATTATGCCCAACCATTTGCCTGCAGTTACATTCATTGAAAATCCATCCCTGCGTTAATGGAATTATAAGATGTAGTGTATATGCCGTGGCACCTAATCAAATGGAATTGATTTAAGTTTCTTTTTGGCCCAGGGCCCTCACAGCTCAAGGGCTCTGCTTGTGTCTTCCCTTCACTGATGGCTTCTGGGAACAGACTTGATAGACTGAGGAATATCTGCATAACTGCAAGTATCAAAGAGTGTTAACAATAGAGTTTTGTTCGCTATTTATTTTCAGCGTTCGACATTTATGAGTTTACAGCCCTGATTCCCAAAAATGTCAGGACGATGTGTAAAACATAGATTCAAACAGAATGGGATAATTGCTCATCCTTTTTGACATATACTCAATTGAAAATTATACAAAGACAAAATATTTCATGTTTAAAATGATCACCATCATTGAGTTTTGTAAATGTGTGCTTTTCTGAATTTGATGACAGCATCACGTTCTCAAACAGGAGCAACAAAAGACTGGAAAGCTGTGGGATGCTCAGAGACACCTGTCTGGAACATCCCACAGGTAAACAGGTTCACTGGTGACAGTGAATAGTTTCATGATTGGATATGAAATGGGAATCCTTGAAAGGCTCAGTTGCTGACATGGTTTGATTGTTCTCCTTGTGCCCTTGAATCGGGGCACTGGTTAGGACCTGGAATCATGACTGTACGTTAGCCTCCCACTACTCCTCTGGGATGGTTAGTGGCAGAGAACCAGTTTCACTACGATGTACACTGTATGATTGTATGTGATGCTCATGCTAAACAGGTATTAAGTTTACCATGTTTACCATCTTGGTTCAGTATGCTAATAGTTACTAATTAGCAATAAACACTAAATTGTCTCACATAGCCAGACCTATCTCCATGGTATTGTGTCAGAACTGGTGAAGGACCTGGCTGCAACAATTACTGTTCTGGTCGGTAAGGTCAGATAGGAAAGAGCTGCTAGTTTACGTTCATACCTCTAGAAGCCAGGTTAGAGTTAGAGCACTGTAACTGGCAATTTCAGCATGTAAGCTGGTAGCTCAGAGGTTGTTGCTTCCTGTAGCGGCGGGTTTTGAAGTCTGATGGGAAATTCACTAGTTCTGCAGGTATTTAGCCATAAATGAAAGACATTTTTAACCTGATGGTACCACTAGATGAAAATAAAGGGGTTACCAAACTCACAATCACTCAAATCTTTCACTCCTCAAAACCTCAAATGAAAACTCATGGCGGAGCGGAAAAGTCATCTGATCACCAAAGACGCAATGACACATTGTCTGGACAACCTAGATATTTGTATCCAATTTTGTAATGACTCATCCATAGTTGTTGAGACCTTACAGACAGACCAACAGACAGACCGACACAACAACCCAGCAACACATGGTGCTAGCGTGGCTTAAAAACTGAGCAATAACCAGCCTAAACTGGGAAAACTACTTATATATACCTATAAAGCACAAAGCGTTTGTTTCTTCATTAACTTCACTGGTGCTGAAAAGACAACAAACAAGATTCACCAAGAGCTGAGAAATTAAGCATCTCTGAGCATCTCTCTGCAAAGGTCAGGGCCATGAAGCACCGCTCACATTACAGTCCCAGCTTTGCAGAACTGTGGAGGGAATCAGTGCAGATTGTGCAAGGTTTAACCATCCAACACTGAGCTTCAGCTGACCAAGGGCCACCTCACTGCCCACAAAACTGCTCTGCGAACCAGTTTTACATGGCAGGGTTGCAGCTAGTATTCGCCACACTGATTAGCCTTTTGTGAACCCGCAACCAGTCAGACAATTCTTTTGCACGGGCTGCTCTTCTGAAAGAGAAGAAGCACTGTCAGTTAAAGATGTCCTTGTAAAATAGCAAATATGTTATTCAGTTCAAATCTCATTCACGGCCACAAGACAGTTGCAGAACTACCTCGCGACTGAATAGAATCAGCAAAGCGTGCCGAGCACTGAATCAGAATATGTGAATATTGGTAGTGAAGGTGGAGTTGAGCAAAAAGAAAAGGCACACACAGACAAAATGTTCGGTTGGTAGAGAAGGTCTTTTACACATTTACAAAAGCTCATTCTAGCAACTCTTGCAATCAGATTCTCTATGAGTCTTCAGTGACGAGGTGGAATCAGATAAAGAGCACAGACCTTAAATGAAAACACAACTTTTCCCCTCCGCTCTGAAAGCACGCAGCCAATTGTGCATGACAAATTGAGAGCATTTTGCAATGCCCTTTGCCAAGCTCGTGCAAAATTAGTTTCCCTGCCTCTTTCTCCTGTCTCCTATCGTGGACACCCAAGTCTCCCATTTCCTGCATGCCTTGCAAACACAAAAGGGAAGTAGTGACATTTATTGGGCCCCGGTTTATTTGTATTCCATCTCTTCCTTCACCGCATGTCGGCTTTTATGAGCTCACTCAGGCGAAACATTAAAGAAGCTCATTCTTTATTAATCCTCACAATGACAATTCAAAGCTTCCGACACACAGACTTTACCGTGTGTGCTTGCACTTTCTACTTTAAGAAATCAGGTTACTGTCATTATTTTTTAAACATCCCTTGGTTGTTGGTGTATATGTAAAGTTTTGCACTATGTAGGCTTTTCATTTTGTCAAATGGGACAAACAAGTAGAATTACTGTACATAAAGAGGTGTAGTCAGTAGTTTCCACTTGAAATCTTTGATAACCTCGGTGCTGATAATGTTGCGTAAGAGCCTGCACTCAGCCGGTGTGTGACCTGACCTTGTTCTGTCGACACTAAATCATCTTGTTTGCCTCATGTTTATACACATCCATTCAATTCACGAACAGAAGATGAATGTTTGTCCACTTTTAGCAGCATTTTACCTAAAGCCAAACAGCTGATCCAGTGCTAATTTCGTCACTTTGCATTTTGCAGCTGCCCTGGGTTCAGGTTTACAGTTCAACATCTGCGCTGACTCAGAGGACCGATAGCCAGTCGTGTCAGATATCACAGCGCTAATGTGCTAGGGGGCAAAAACCACTGAGCTGCATGCATTTAATTTGCCCACATAAGGCCATATCCAGATACACACCGCTCCACTGGGTTAGTTGATGTTGTATTTGTGGATTCAGTGATGTTCCAAATAAATAGTGGGACAGTGATAATAGCTTCTGTTATGGGGAACATAGTCATAGTTTTTCAAGTACGTTTTCTGCATAACTGCATAGTGAAAAAATTTTGTTTTATGTTGCAACTTTACGTTTGATTAGGTTGGATTTTCTATTTCTCTCTTGTCACAACGCTGCGCATATGCTCCGACATTTGGTTAGGGTGAGGAAACATCACGGTTTGCTTGAAAATAATTGTTTTGCTCGGCACTATCATGGATGGAGATGGTCCGACTTTTCCCATGAAAAATATCTAGTTTTGGTCGCCACAAAACCTGCTGGTAACGGCCACTAAAATGGCTGGTTTGCATGTCCCACATTTTATTTTGCGTCATGCATTGAGGGACTTGCACTGGTATTGGTCTTGACTATAATACTGCAATGCACTGATACGACTACACGTGAAAGATACACAATTTTGTGCACAATAAACAAAGTTCACAGTTGACTTTCAGATGGAATTTTATTTTGTGGCAATTTTGTTACTGTGCCCAACCACAGTAACAAAATCATCTTGAACCATGGGGTTAAATGTAAATGGATACTAATAATATAAAACTAGGACACATCTCTTAGAGACAGTACAGAGGAAAATAAGATGTGACAAACACACTGTAAACTTATTCAACGCAATTCTACTGCACGTGAAAAGGAGGCCAACAACTCACGTCATTGTATTGTCAAAACAAACAGTTATCATAAACAAGCTGATCATTTTTTTCACACTTTTTAGAGCTACATATAACCTGTAATCACACACTGGTAGGAGGGATATTCTTGGCAGCTCTGTCACTTGCGGCTGTATCATCGGCTGATGGCTGAGGAATGAAGGAAGTTTAGACCACGTTTGGTTCGAAATTGTGCCGAGGGAACTTTATACCAAGGGAAAACAGATGTTGTTATTATAGGCGAATCAATACTGCTTTTTAAGCGACACATTTTTACTTTCTGGAGAAATAGAGTTGATTGTTGAGTCTCATCCCCATGTTGTCGAATACTAATGCTCTGTGTTTGTGTCAGACCTGAGTCACTTACCCAAAGCGTAGTTAACATCCTGGGGGTCAGTCTCAATAATTAACTAGCTTTCTCCAGAAAGTAACATTTTGTTGCTTTAAAGGATAAGAGTCATTATCTACTCGCCCTCATGCCAATGGAATATTGGTTGAAGTTTTTAAGTCAACATAACATTTCTTGAGCGTCACAGCAAAACAAAGCTACAGCATTCTCTTAAACAGCTGAAGTAGATGTGGACGTGTCTTAAAACGTTAAAAAAACATAACATTGCTCCATACAGCTTGTCTTCAGAAGCCCTGGGATCCCAAATTGATTTGAAAAGATGTTATTTACACTGTTTTTAAACTTCAAACATTCACATTTATAAGCTAAAAGCACACACCCCATCTGAAGTGGTGCACAAACTCGATCACACATCTAGGGGATCAATTTGGGAACGCTTGCTCTTCCTGACATTAGCATTATGCCGGACAAGCTGTATGGCAGCATTTTATTTACCTTTTAAAACAAGTCTTCATCTTAATCAGCTGTGTGGGAGAATACCGCAACCCTGTTTTCCTGTGAAGCTCTAGAAAGCTTCTGTGGATTTCAAAACTTCACCCAAGTTTTCGTCAGCACGAGGCTGAGTAGATAAGGACTGAAGTTTTATTTTTGTGTGAGCATCCTTTAATCTTGACTCAAGTTAAAGGAGCTGAAGTCTCTCAAAACAAACCTTTTGAATTTCAACACGACAATCGAATAATGTTTGTTTGTCGTATGTGCTTCCCAATTTTGTTACGTTCTTTTTGTTCAGGCTTATCAAATAACAGCCCAGTTTAATACTTGACTGTGTTGTCACTGACAGCTTCTGATGTGCAAATGTTTTTTATGTTTTTTGTTGTTGTGTTTGTTTGTTTGTTTGTTTGTTTTCACTTTTGTTCGTGTTTGTGCCAACACCTGTCAATAATGTCTGATTTGTGTGTGTGTGTGTGTGTGTGTGTGTGTGTGTGTGTGTGTGTGTGTGTGTGTGTGTGTTGTTTTAAGGCAAGCTAACAAAGAAAGACATTTGTGATTAAAGAAGGCTTTCAACTCCTTGCATCACCGCTAAGAGTCAAATCTTTACAGGACAAATCCATGCTGAAAGGGTGGATGGGAGGCAGTCAATAGATAAAAGCTTCTGAAACAGGAGAACAAACTGGAACAAATATGGGGGTGTTGGGAGAGGGGTGTGAGGAAGTTAAGAAAACAACACAAGAGAGGAAAGAAAGAGACATTCTGTCTTCAGGGACAAGGAAACAAAACGGAAGGGGAGATAAAATTAAAAATGTAATAAAGCAAAACATTTTTTTTTTAACTGGTAAGAGTTCACAAACAGTTGTTAAGTTGTTGTGTGCTGATTCCAACACGGGGAAAACACAGCAACATGTTAAAAGACATTTTTTTATTTTCTTTTTTTTTTCAGGAAAGTTTCAGCGATAAACTCATGCCATCAATGACTCTGCTACTTTTTAATGTTTCAATTAAGTCCAGTGATAATTCAATCCAATACACTCAGAATATGATGGGGGCCGATGGGATGGGGGTGGGGGTGGGGGTGTGGTAGCCACTACTTCAAGACATAATGATGGATTATGACCAAACCAGACTGCATGCAGAAGTGCACAATCAGCTGAATGTAAGCCAGAGGCTGAGATTTTCATAAATATGTATGGCATCTTACATATTGTTAAGAGCCGCGGTGAATTACAGATCAGCATTATCAATTCAGAAATACATAATTCTGCTGAGGTACATTTCAAAAGCGGCTTACCTCATGAGATGCAAATATGACAAAATAGTCTCAAAGAGCAGAAGAACCTTAAGTGCCTCACTTGACTTTCAGGTGCATACTGAATGAGCGCAAGTGACATTTTGTCCCAGTAGTTTTCACCTATCAAAGTACAATTTAAAGAGTCCTCCTCCAAGGGGACTTCATTACACCGTGATAAGAAACTCACTGAAGAAAGTTTGCATCAAAGTCCACACTTGATGGGGGGGAAGGGGGGTGTAGGGCACATGGGGCAAGAACTGTGTAGCAATATCTGCAGCAGTCCCTCTTACAATCTCGTTTTCAGTTTCTGAAGCAATCACGGGCCAGCAGAGCACAACTGCACCGCAATTAAGCTGTCTGTGATTTTTAATTAAAACTAAGAGGCGTGATCCGTCTAAAACTTTGTTTGCCTTTCAGGCAACACAAGTTATCATCTTCATAATGGATACGATTATAATATATGAAAAATGATCACATTACTATTCCCCTTTTCAAATAAGAGAGGGCTCGCAGAGAGGGGCTAAATAAGTTCTTTTTGCTTCCTTCCAGTTTGTCACCCAAACATTGTTACAATTAGGACAATAATTGTCATAAAGACATGAATTATTCAAAGGCGTGCAGCCGTTTCAGCTGTAGCCAGTAGGCACAATCAATACGCCGGCTGACGCCTTCACCAAGGCAAAGTCCATTACAAGTTCTAATGCAAGCTTCTGAACCAAAAAGCAATTTAACGTTGATATCTCTGGGGACTGCACAGGAGAACTTGAGAGACAAATAAACAATACCAGCACAGCAGCGAACACACACAACCCTGAGGGATACAAGCCTTTACTGTACAAAACTGTTGACTCTGACTTTTTATTGACAACCTGAACATCAAAACTGGAGCTGTTCTGAGCTCTAGTCACAGGATAGAAAACAGTGGGTGAAGACACAAGAGTGCACCGCTGTAAAATCAAACACACCAAACTCCTTCTCCTACAGTGCCTGGTAGAAAAAACATGGTATATTAACCTTTGTCTTTTCAGCCTCCTCTTTTCTTTTGTTCTTATTCAGACACTTAATCAGTGCAATGCTATTTTATGTGGAGAGGCCATTCTGGATGGCAGCAGGGAAAGATGACCAAAGACGCACTGCGAGGAGGTGGGAAACATAAGAAAGAGGACAAAAGCACAATACAGCATTAGAAACTATTTCTTGGTTGGGAAATTTTATAAGCAGTCTCAGTCTCTGTTGGCTTCTACTGCGCATTCAGTTTGATTCTTTTTTCTCAGACAGGAAAACAGTGTAACAATAACTCATAGAGTTCAAGTGCTCATTTTTCCACTGAATTTAAGCTTTTAGCAGTTTTGAATGTATTGTATTGACTGATGCATTGATTTTTTTTAGTCCTTTGTATATAGCACTTGCAGGATTTAGGCACCATTGTTAGGTTTATATAAATGAAGGCGAAACAGCTCAACAACTCAAAACTTTCCTAGTTTTTCCTTCCTTCCTTCCTTCCTTCCTTTCTTTCTCTTTTTTTTTCTTTTTCTTTTTTCCAGGAAACATGACAGCCAAAGTGCTGTCTTTCTTCTTTCTTCCACCTGCTGAAACCAACGTCTCTGGGAAAAAAAGAACACGAACACAACACAAATATCTGTAATCCTGTTCCTCTATGAGGAAAGCCTGATAGCTTCGGGGGCTTTGTGCTGATGGGTTGCTGCTGCTCTGCTGGGTAAAAGAGGTGTAGCAGAGCAGACAGAATCTGACTGTGGAGGTAGAGGGCCAACACATCCACACAGGTACGCTCCTGCTGGCGAAAATAAATCTGCTTTTATTCACTGTATGAAATATTGAAGACATTTATAGATGTACTTTTTATGCAAGACTGCTTTCAGCTATCGTATTGTGCAGGTGATGACCTGAGTAGTTATCTAGAAAATGCCTGTGGTTTATGATGATATTTACAGCAGACTTTCATTGTGACCGATTTCTCACTACGGTCACAAATCAACAACGCATTCAATGCAGTTCGCATTAGCTTATGTCAGCAAATGACTTTCATTTGCTGCAAAACACCCAAGATCGATTTACTCTGAGGAGATGAATAACAGTATTTGAAATGTTCTAATCTAAGTTCTGGCCTGGAGTTAAAACAATCAAACAGATGTATTAGTCGGTGCCACTCTTCTGTTCCTGCTAGTTTCAATATACTTCACTACATCCCTTTATTATTTCCTGTTAATTCTTCAGGACTTTTGGTCTTCCCGGCCTTTAGCTCTATTCTGCTGCGGGCATTAGAAACATGTTAACAGAGAGATGAAATGTCATTCATCAGGACTGACAGCAAATCTCCAAAATGACAAGGCGTCGGCAGGATCCGAGACTTTATTGGCCAGGAGATGAATGTACCGGAGGAGTAATTCAAAGTGAAAAATCAGCCCTTTGAGAAATAGATCCCCTTATTCCAGGCACTGAGAAAAATTCCTATTAGAAAATAGAGCAGTTTTTCTTCACCAGCCTAATTTACAGTTGGCAGTTAGACGACACACTATACCTTAACTGTGCAATCCAATTGCTTGGAACCAGATTGATTTTGAAGGTAGAAAATAACAATGATAATTCCTTCACTGTCGCAGCAAGTGTCGGGTCTCCTGAACACATCTCTTACAGTAAGACGTTTCACCTCACCTCTTTAATTAGATAAGCTACGTGTTTGCTTGGCTTTCTGATAAGTTATAGATCCAATGGAGAAATAATTTCATAACCTGTTATTTAAATAATTAAGGTTCAAGACAATTATGCATTGACTTAAACCCTGAGTGGGCGAAGAGGTACTCAAATAAGAAACTATGTAGAGAAGAGCTCATTTAGTCATACACACTTGAAAGCATATAATCAGTTACAGGAAACACAGTTCTTCTAGATGCTTTAAAGTTTTAAAACCCATTAGCAGCAAATTATATATATAACGATATATATAACAAAGACTCAAGACAGTTCTTTCACTTCTGAAACTACCTGAGAAAAGACTGAATCTGCGAGGTAGAAAAATATTCTTCCATAATGGGCAATCATGTGCAATCACAGTATATTCAGACTGAAACTCCACTGAAGTCAGTTCTATTCTATGGATTCTTATTTAACTTAATGACATAATCACATCCTGTTGAGAAGTTTGTTGAGTTGAATCTTTAAGGATAAAGAAAAACAAATGATCTACTCAGCCCCATTCCGGTGGAAAGTCGATAAAGTTTCGCTGTCCACAAAATGTTTCTGGAGCTTCACAGCAAAACAGCATTGCAACATTCTCCTAAACAACTGAAGTGGATGGGGACTCTTTCTAAAATGTAAAAAAAACAAAAAGCAAATGACAAAAAAACTAACATTTAATGGCACCATTCTGTCCGGAGTAATCCAAGTCTCTAGAGGCCCAGCCCAAATTGATTTGAAAAGACGTTATTTACAGCCTGTTTGAAGTCTTCAATACATCCAAGGTTTACATGTGTAGTAAATATGGAATATCACGTCCGCTTTATATGCTTATTAGCTGACTTTCACATCAGGGGGTGGAGTAGATGGGGGAGGCATTATTACAGGCAGTAAGGCTGCCAAACGGCTACCCACAATTCCAGTCACACCTGTGGATATTTCTAAGGAAACCTGGCGATATTTTCAGCTATTTTGTGGCAATAAAACTGGATGTTTTTTCAGAAGACCAGGGGATATTTCCAGCGGTCTCTGTGGCATCAAAAGTGTGTGTTTTTAAGGAGCCCCACTGATATTTCCAGCCATTTATTTTTCACAGGAATTTCATCTCCATCTGTGATCATGGGGGCCAAAACATGTCATTAAAGCCAACCATGACGTTTTCCTAACCCTAATAAAATGTTTGCTTAAACCTAACCAGAGCATAAGCACAGCGTTGTAACAAGAGAAGAATAGAAAATTCAACTAAAACTTTTTCAGTCCCCATCTATATAGTTGTTTAGGAGAATGCTGAAAGCTGTTTTGCTGTGAAGCTCCAGAAATGTTTAGTGGACTATAAAACTTCTTCCCACTTTTCATTGGCACGGGGGTGAGCAGACAATGATTCATTTTGGAGGGAACTTATCCCTTAATTCATAAGCTAAAAAAATGGACAGGTAATGAACTAAGGAAAATGCTGCCAAGTGAGAGGAACTCCTCTGTTATTGTGCTTAATTGAATGATTAATTACCCACTTTGCCCTGTTTATGTCTTTATAGCAGTCGGGAGGTTTTCAATCCTGCTCACTGGAAAGTGTAAACTCAAGGGTCTCAATATAATGCAGGGAGGCGCACGTATCGTTGGTCTGAGCAGGAAATATTAAAGAGGAAATGTTATTGACACAATAAGATGCTGCGTGTCACAACATAATTATAACAATTATGATTATCTGTTTGAGTATGTGTGTGTCTGTGTGTGTGTGTTTGACTGCCACCTTATTTCATTCTATAATTGGTCGCTGCCCATTTGGTCTCATCACCAAACTTGATTCATGTGAGACAAATTAAATTAACGCACACACCGTTTATTGTACAAAAAACTCCTGAGACTTGAATATGGCTCATTAGACTTACTTTACCAAAGCAATATTCTCTATCTAAAAGGATTTGAAATGACTTTTTGAAGGAGCTGTTGTGAGTGGTGCTGGATCAGGTGTGTGTGAGCTGACCAATCAGAGCAGACTAGGTATTGGGGGGGGGGGGGGGGGCTTAAAGACACAGGAGCTAAAACAGAGCGCCTCAGACAGAGGGGGAATACAGTGCTGCAGCAGTGGATGGTATGAGGAAACTGAAAACCTAAAATAAAATTATGAAAATGAGCACAATATATCTCCTTTAATACATTGTTATAAATTGTTATATTTTTCAAAGTATGTTTAAAATACCATACAGATCTGATATTTTTCATCAGCTGTTACACACAGTGATTCATGCTTTCTCTTCATCTTCATTATCATTCATCATTTAGCAACTGATCTTCATATCAATATAATATACAGTGAGCATCAGGATACTCACAAAAGGCGAATCAAGAGTAGTTAAAAATTCTTTCAGAGGAACGAATGATGGTCAGTTCTTATTACCCTGTGGCATTTGGGAAACAGGAGGGCATAACCTTCATACGCCTGTCTCCTTGTAATCACCATTTCCCGCAGACTAATGATAGGAAATGGGGTTTTAGGTGACGATGAGTAACCTCGGAACGCCAGCCAAATGGTAGAACAGAAAATGCCACTTTTAAAGCAATCACAGCCACCATCTATGTGTGTCTATTTTCAAAGAGCCATTAAGCACTGAAGGCGGAGAGGGTTGGACGAGGGTTGTCCTCAAGTATTCCAGTGAAATAACAGGCATGTACCACCTGCTGTGGGGATATAGGTAAGCTTGTAATAGGTACACAAAGCTCCTGCAGAAGTGACCTATACTTGCCCTCTTGGTTGCCTCCATTTTGTCAATGGTTTTTCACTCTTTTAGTCATTATGACAGAGGTCTATCCATGTGCATCCCATGCGGGTGGATGAAGCTTTTCTGTTAATTGGAGAGAAAACATGAAGCAGGACCAACACCACCTTTTCATACGTTTTTTTTTCTTTCTATTTTTACTGTATGGTATTGGAAAAGAAAGTTTTGCAGTTTTCAAAACGTAAAAACGGCATCAGACCTGGCTTGTTAACAAACTGAGGAACCCTGCAGGGAGATGTGTGTGATAGGTCTCTTTATGCTTTATGTTTCTGGTTCAATGAGATGAACCTGTGACAGACACAGCCTCTTTGCATGTTTTTCTGTCTTTGTAGAGAGAAATGTATTTAAAACCAGAGGAGTGCTGTCTGCATCAACACCGTCACATCACATCCGCAATGTGCCTGAGGTGAAACTTCTCCCCTATTACCTGTCGCTATTCAAAAGTCACTCGTACGTCTGACTGACTAAAACGGGATCTGCCCAGTTCATGTTAAGTTCAGCTTTCTTTTTGAGTTAACACCTTGTGCTTCCATCAGTGTTTCAGCACAGAGCACTACGACATCAGGGTGACTCTTACTGTAATCACCACTGCCAAATGCACCGGTTTGCCCTGCAGATGTGATGATAATGAACCAGTAGCGTGTGCCGCCAGAGACTGGAGGTCAAGCAGACTTTGCCCTCCATTTTATTCTGGATTTCTGTACTTTCCTTTCACATTACAAGCTTGATTTACCTTGGTCTCCATGGGGATTAAAAACTATTATCCGGAGCACTTTGTGTGATCTTAAAGAACAACTCAGAGACTGCAGGCTGCTTATGATAGAGCCTGGTTAATACTCTTTTAACCACATTTCATTTCAGTTTGCAAGGTGCTGGATGAAGCTGTAATCTCTATGGTCCAACTCCCATCCTAAAATATCATATACATGAAGCATTGGTCAACTCGATTAGATTCTGCTTGATTGAACCCCAGAGCTTCAAGTACACTGTGACAGGTGATATACACATTCACTTTTAAAGCATTTGTGTTTTGACATACATGCAGTCTTTACACTGTCTGTAGCATTTTTTGCAAAAACGTATCAACATGGGTGATTCCTTGTAATTTTTTGATTGAAATAAGTGTCACATAAACGTGATCCATTTGCCAGTAACTGTAGTTCTTAGGGTTTTTTTGTCACAGGTTTTTCATGTGATTTATCCACAATGAAGGCTCTGCACACCCACGCAAGGTTTCAATTCCCCCGGCTAATTAGACCTCTGGTCAGGTGTTCAATTACTGGAGCTATGCTGAGAATAACATGATGTCACTGTACTCAGTGTCCAAATAAGAGGGACCAGGCCTGCTAAGAATCGATCACTGGCGACTGACGCATATTTAATGCTTTAATTTAATACTTGATCTAGACTCCGACACCATGCAAATGTTGCCAACGATAGTCTCAAGAGAATGAGGCGGCTGCAGTTTTTAGAGCCAGGTTTACATGCTTTATTGCTCAAAAAACCTATCAGTTGCTTTGGCTGGCCAACACAGTTGCAGAGATGTGAATTTTTATGTGTGCAAGGATTGGAAGTTTGCTTCACCATTACCAATCGAAGTGCCAGAATAAATGCGGGCAATGTACGTTTCTGCAAACAGCAGATATGTTGAAACTTTAGATGTATTTATGTTGCAACCTCACATTTTCTTTAGGTTCATTTTTAATTTTATGTTGTTACAACATTGTGCTCATGGACTTGATTAATTTAGGTACCAAAACTACTAATTAGGGGTAGGAAAAGATCATGTTTTGGCTTGGAATACCTGGTTCTGCCGCCACAAACAAGGCTGGAAATATCCTGACATCTTGTTTGGTTTCAAGCTTACCAATGCTGAAATGCATTATCCACCTGCAGTCACTCATTTGGCAGCTTTCTTGCCTACCAAACATAACCTACCTAATACCAGATAAGGATATTTGATACATACATGTACTGATACTGTACATGAAAGGAGTATCTCCCCCCTCTGGATGCTATGGTGGTACAAACACTCATTCTCCCTGCAAAGAGTTTGCTCACTCTTCTGTGGTGACACAATTATAAATGGTTTATTTTGGTGTCGGACTAACGCGCTCTGGTGTCATGAGCGCACCCACTGTATACAGCAGGTGCAATGTGTGTGTTTGTGGTTTTAAATCTCTGCAACAGTAGGTGTGACTTTCTGTGTTCACACGTTTCCTCACCTTCACCTGTAACTAAGACCTCCAGCTGTGTCATTGTGTCGCACCATAGTAATAGGCTTGTCGCCTATTTATCCAATAGATTTTTGACTAAAAAGAGGCATCAACGTCATCGAGTTCCTGTGTGGAGGTGGAAGGGTGGCAACTCTAACAAAGCCCCTCACTCTCACCGTGGGCACTGTGCGAACAGTGTAAAACGAGGGGACAATAGACTGTTGAAACTAGAATAAAATAAGAAAAGTCATCAATATTAATTATGGCTATGTATTTATTGTACATACTACATATAATTCTCAAAAATGCTTACATGTTTTGCACCTCAAAAAACATTTTTATAAGCGCACAGAGTAGCTGCTGTGGGACTAACAAATTAATTCTGTACCAAAATACCAAGATGATGGCTGCTCTCTGTTCTCTCTTCAGCTCACTAGTTATAATGAATTCATGTCAAGTGAGCTCACACTCTTTCGCTAGGTCTCTACACATATAGCTGTATTCAAATAAAGTTCGCCAGTGTTGTGACATTTCTGGCAACGTAACCCTCCACTGCTGCAAAAAGACGAGAGCAAAGAGAAGGAATCGTCTTTTCCCCGGGAGCTTCGTGCACACATGTCCGCGTATCCAGGCAGGCGTCCACGCGCTTTGCTGTGGGATGTGGATCATTAGTCCTGTGTCTCTGACATCTTGAGTGTCAGTGCGGTGAGTCACTTGGCAGTTGTAGTGGATCTGACTTACTCAGGAGCAGCACAGGCAATGGCAGGTTTTGACTCAGTCTGCCAAATGTCTCAACATGCTGCTGTAACACCGGTGCTCTTCTGTGAACAAAGAGGGAAGGTGCTTGAAAATGTCTGAAGGAAAGTGGTACGGCTTGACAGGAATATTGTGAGGTGCCACATAATTACACTGCCACAATTGCTCTCATTTGATCTTAAACATTATTCAGTGTGATGATAACAGTTGTCCGCTCGTGTACATTACTGCAATTATTGAATTTGCTAATTAAACAGTGTTTTTATTAGTTGGTCTTGTTAGACTACATTTAAACAGCGAAAAGGAACCTTTTTTTGTTGTTGTTGTTGATTCTGGCAGCCAATGTAGACAAAAGCAGTTTTTTTTTCGCACCACTAACTTCTGTTTTAAAGGACCGTGGGCCCAATCCCAATACACTCCTTTCCCCGATCGCTAAAGGCTCATTTATGCTCAACGTGAGATATGTTGAGACACAAGAGACACAGAACAAGAGGAGGAAGTTTTATAAATAGCAGAACTTTTTAAGGACAGGTTATGCGTGTTGGTGAGAAGTTTTCAACATTTGTATGATGTTACTTCGTCCGGGAACAGACACAAACAGTTACTACAGAACAGCAGGGTGGAGATTGGATGGTGCCAAAGGAAAAGTGGAGGTCCGTTAAAAAGTTCTCATTTCAGTTTTGAGATAGATTTAACTCAACAATATTATATCCAACAAAAAAAATTAAGACTTTAGAAGACAGCGTCCAGCATCCACAGTCAGCCCCCTCGTCCAGCATGAAACCCTACTAGTTTAGCCTGCAGCTGCTTTTTCTTTTCTTGTCTCAGGCCAAGCCACTGCACATCCTGTCAGATGACAGGTGAAACACTGGCGGCTATAGACTCCCTGCATGCCACACAATACATTTTTTAAAACAGGACAGCCTTTTCTTGGAATAGCATGTCAAACAGACGTGCCACATGTAGAGACGCATATCCAACAAAACTCACAGCACAGTAGCCTCGGTGCCATCCCCACTGCTGTGAACAGGCAGATGACAAGGATTATTGATGGTGTTCTTACAGCGCAGTAAAAATCTAAATGAGCACTGTGCAGTGGCTCGCAAAAGAGGAACTGCCCTTCATTTAATTTGGCTCATTCCTCACTCTATAAAAAATGGTTGCAGCGTGGGGCCAGCTTGAGAGAAATGCTACCAGGTCACCCGAGGGCAGATCAGTATGTAGAGTTGCAAATGCCGAATCATTCCATGTTTTTAAACTGCAAGGATTTTTTCCCGTGCTACCTGCAAAGAACAAGCACACAACCGTGATGGCTGTCTCAGTCAATTATCACACTTTTCACAGATTCAGGGGATAAATGCAGTAAGTGTGATAAGTGAATTAAAATCTTCTTTCTTCCCAGTGTTGGATTTAGTTCAACAATTAAGGTGAAAGCAATCACAGTGCGAATAAGTGGAGTTCATTCACTTTCACGATTTTCCTGATTCTTTGGAAAACAGACACCCACCACACAAACACGGGCATGCACGTTGAAGCTCTTTAAACACGCTAGGGTAATTAGAGATTGAATACTGGCTACAGGCAGTATGTTTTTCTGCCATCATCTTTATTGTCTCGATTTTCACTTCCAGTAAATGACATAAAGGATGTTTGTCTTCTACATAAGTGCACTTATTTTAAAGCCTGCTTCTGTTTCATCTGTCCACTCCTCCCACCCCCAGGACTCCATCTTTAACGACAGTATGTCAAACTGTGCCACTGACACATATGCTTTACATGAACATGTTTGTGCTGCGTGGTCAGCGAGGGCAGCGATACAAACAGGAGACAATGAAGGAAAATCTCATCTGCCATGCGATTCGCCAATAACATCCTGCTGCTCACAGCATGGCTGCTTTTTAGACCCGTTGATTTTTGGAGCCAATTAGCTCAAACAAACCAACTTGGACTCCTCTGGGCTCGGAGACATCAAGTGCCTGTTACCATGGAAACAATATTAAAAGAAAAAAAATGGTCAGCTGTTGATGACGGCTCACGATTAGAAGGTTAATTCTTACAAGATTAGTTTGCAGCAACCTGACAATATGATTGCCTCAAATAAGTAAACAGCAAGTTGTGTTTACATGGCGACAGAATTTCAGCTACTTATTCATGGAAATTTCACATGTTTTGTCTTTATATGGTGATGGAAAGTCCATTTATCTGCAAACCAGCATTGCATTAATTTATAAGTTACATTTTCAAACTATACCACAAACATTCTGGCAGACTCCAATAAATCTGAAATGTTAACATTCTTATTTAAAAGAGAATAAATACAACAACATGGTGTAAGTAAAAGCTGCTCTTTAAACCATTGAAACGGATGAATGTCCTTTAGACTTTTATGCCAAACTCAAAGTTGTTCAAAAGGCTCAAAAAATTAATTCATTAATTAAAAAAGCAAACAAACAAAACAAACACAAGAGCTATGGTGTCATTCTGGTGTTTTCTTCCTTTTAGACCGTGCTATTTTTCTTGTTTTCTCCCCTTAGACCTTGTTTTAATGAATTCTGATTAACACACTTTAAAGATCACTAAAGTCATTTACCTTTGTCAGTCACACACCACTGGAGATCTAAATCAGTTTGTTAGTGAATAAAATATTCACATGAACTCTTCAGTGCATGTTATAAATTAATATTTTGTTGGATTTGGTTGGACTAATGACAAACATCTCCAACCTTGACTAATTAAGCATAATGTTTAATTGACAGTGTTGTGCCATGTGTGAAAATGTCATTTGTAAATAGTATAATTATTTGTAAGTCGAATATTTACTTTATAATTTGTTTTCGGCTCACCACCAACCACCACTAAGTGACTGGCTTTTGCAAAACCGTTATTTCCATATTTAAATCCTCTCATCACAAAATGTGAAAATGAATATCCCATTTTCAAAGCATGCACTCATTTGTTTCAAGAGGAAATATTCACATCAGCTTTTCCCATAAAACAGGCTGTACATTCTGCTCCTGAAATCCTGCGCTATAACATCATTTAATCAGCCAATCCATCTACTCTGCACTGGCATCAATTACATTTTCTAATGAAAAAGGGGAGAAAAGTGGCCTTGACGCCTCTCCATCTCTTTCCTTAATTACCATATTGTGATGTTGCACCGTCAGTTGTCTGAATTTCAGGAAAACTATGCGCAGTCATGTTGGATTCAGATATTTAGATGTTTAATGTCACGATTTGGAGCAGTTTAGCATAACATAGTGTAATCCATGAACGTAAATGCTTAAAGTCCCCAGGGCAGATTAAACCTTTGTGTTAGACATTGTTCCAGTACAGAGCTAAATGTGTTGTCTAATGTGTTATGTGAACTGTTGAAAAGCCACCATTTTTTTTTTTTTTGAAAGTCAATTATTTCAATGCATTAATGCACTTGCGGCCACTTAGAAGCAACTCAAACACTGGACTCATCCAAACATGAGTTGACCCTTATCACCATCAGATTTGTTTTCTATTTCCATTCTCTCTGTTTGAAGAGTCTGTTTTTCATGTGAAACATATATGATACACTCTGGAATGGCATTTAAATATAAACATTATATTTTACAGTGTATTTCACAGTCACAGAATCCAGTCATCTCACAGTAATAATCAACAGACTGGCATTACATTTACCGCACATGCTTCCATTGATTTCAGATGCCCCATTACCTTATCTCCGATGCAACCTCAGGACAAACTGAAACTTTTCCATTCAGCCATCTCCATGGTAACCCTCCCTCCACAGTATCTTGTATAATGGTGTATAATAGTTCCCAGAATAAAGATGCTACGGTTTTGATATTTTCTCTCCTTAAATCAACTTTCCTGTACAGTGTTGACTCTGAAATTGACAGTTAAACAGCAGATGTCTGCAGCCACTGAGCATTTTTTTTCATCTTGTTTTGTTTTTGATCTCTGTTTGGTTCGGGCCAATGCATACAGGGCTTACATTAATAATGTACAACAAATGCCACAACTGCACAACAAGTAGAAAAATGTCCAACAAGTCTGAGGTAGAACACTTTCTCATCATTTGCACGGGACTAGTATCACCATTGGACCCCATGTGATTTAGAAAAGACGCCCCTACATCAGTGTCCTCTGACATGATGTCAAGGCATCAGTGTAGCATCAATGTTTCAGAAGCAGAGTGTCTGTTCAGCACCCACATTAAGAATAGTTCACACTTGTTTTGCTCACTTTCTGCACGTGCATGAATGCACATTCGCGGGTCATTTAGATCAAGTAACAGATGCTTTGTGGCTGTAATACCTTTCAGTGCTCCCAACCTTCTCTGTCATCGCATGTTAAATGAAATACAACCCTAAATCACAGAGATGCTGATTTGCATTTCTGAAGTTGAGTATTATCACATGACCCCTGTGTTTGGCAAAATGTGGCAGGTAAACTGTGGTGGAATGGCAGTTTCGCCTTTTAAAACCAGTTTAGATCACATCCACAACCATTTTGTGCACCTATTTAACAATATATGCCAAAAATCTAAATCAGTCATGACTTCTTTCTGTGAAACTCAATGTCACGTATGCTCACGTTTACTTGTACTCACCAATTTGAACCAATAATATCATGCCGCCCAGCCATCAATCAATCTTAAACCTGAAGCAGTGAGCTAGTGACACAGATTTCATGTCAAAATGTGTTTGACTTCGTTGATTATTACAGAAAAACACAAATGTATAATCTTATTCACAGATTTGATCACAGAGGACCTTTAAAATCATTACAAATCACGAGAGGTCCCCAGGTAATACTAGTCCAGCTGTGTTGTTGTTGAAGTAAGCATTTGATAAACTCTGAGGAGCAATCGAATAAAAACACACTAATAGTGCTTCGTGATATGTCCGCAGGCGCTATTTGCCTGCAAAGATGTGTTTACAGGTGAGACTGTTTTTTAAAAACATTAGAAATAAAAATTAGACACTACTTTTCACAGTCATATAATGTCTAGGAGACCAACCCTTTTCTATACTCTCAGCAAGGAGAAGTTTGAGGCTTGAAGTGTAACTCTCTTCTGCCAGCCACAGTGAGGCAATTACATAGGAAGTTGGAGCTATTAGTAGAGCAGTGGTGTGTCATTCCATGTGTCAGTCTGACTTCTGGAGATTAGATATCCTCCCTTCCAACCTACCGACAGCTGGTAGTAAGATGGAGGTGGGAAACAGGCAAGGATCTTAGGAATGGGCTTGGAAGATTATTGACTAAACATTGATTTTTACTCAGAGGAGGGAAGAGAAGTAGGAAAAAAATAATTATTCTTGTTCAGACACCAAGGGCTTTATTTTCATGAACTAGCGGTTTCCTTCCCAGTCATTATATGTGAATGTCATGGCCCATACTGACAGGTATGTGTTAGCTGACAATCATTCATGTATTGTTAGGATGAAAATGTGACAGAGTTTATGACAAGGGACCTATTTCAAAGTCCAAAAAGTTAACTTACTGTCTATAAAAACAGTTGGTGAGTGTTCTTGTTAGGTGCAATACACCTTCGATGTGGACAAGCACAAATTCCAGTAATTCTTGACATTCTGCTGTACATCCAGCCTTGGTCAAGTTCACAGCAGGTCAACAAAACACTAAACAGGCAACATCGTAATGGTGCCGCAGGAAAATGCTGCTGTGCCTGTGTAGAAACCTGACCTCATACTATCACAAATGTAGAGGCCCTTCAGTGTACAGTATATCTAGCGAACTTTAAGGATGGCTCCATATCTAAAATGCCATTTGATGTGAGATCTCTTGTTAGAGATGCTGTGTGATCCTCTTGTGTGTGTAAGGCCTGTGCATGTTCCTGTAATCTGCCTAGCGAGTTGGAAAACAACAAAAGACAGAAGAAAATAGAGGAAGGCCAACACAAGTTCTGAGGAAAAGTTGTTGTTCAGTTTATGTAACAATTTCAGTGCCTTTTTCCACTTGATTTGGTCAAAGAAAAGGAAAGAAAATGGTGCAGAGGGTGGAAGGGATGAACAAACACGCAGTGCTGAGAACTCAATTAGAGGGCCAGCCTTGTAATCACACAGAAAAATGTGCAAAGGTGCTCAATGCATTTACCCAGAAATAAAATGTGAAAAATAATATGAAGGTATATATGTATGGACAACCTCTCCAGTGTATTCTGGTTTATATACAGTACCAGTTGAACACACCAGACAAGGAATGTGTTGAAGTAGACGGACACTTTGAATTGTTTATGCTCTGAAAATATTATCTTAATTAAATGTAAATGCAATGTGGACATATTTTGACAATATAAAGTTGATATGGCTTGACATCTCAGCAAACAGTTTCCTTTCTGTAAACATAAAACAACATTGGCATTCATTCGGAGTCGTGTTTCAGGCCACTTGGGGAATGTAAGTCCAACATGGCTCTGTTTTGCTCTCCACTAACTCCTGAGAGAAATATTCGGCTCTTTAGCTGCTAAATGATCCACTGTGTTCAACAACAACTTTGACTGACTGCCTCTTTCCGGCTGCAAATGGCACTGATGAGAGCTGTGTGACTGAATCAAAACAGTAAAGTTGAGGCAAAACAAAGCAATCAACTAAAGGGTACTATAAAGCTGCATAGAGCTGAATGTGACTGACATGTCAGATGATAATTGTTGGAGTGTTTGTCACTGTGGAGACCTCCTGAAATTACACTTTCATTTGAGCTGCTGCTATGTTAAAATATAGTTTAGAGCAGCTTTGATTAAGTAATACAATTGTATGTACTTAAAATAGAATGACAAAAGAGCCAGTCCAGTCAATGTCTGCATACTGAGGAATATTACAACAGACCACAACACATTTTCATAAAGCATTGTTCATACAAACAAATAGGTCCTCCTGACTGCCTGCACACAGTGGAAGGTGGCTGCTGTGCAACATACAAGCTAAGAGACTTAACTTAGCCTGCTGCTGACCTGTTACCTTAGCATAGCCTAGCCTACTGGTTCATCCTCATCACCACAGTCAAAACTACCTCAAAACCTGTGTTGTCAGTCAATCACATGTAATCACATAAGGTACGATGGCTTGTGTTCACGACCCCTGCTGAGACAAATCACAGTGACACTGTCAACGGTGCTGACAGGTAACTGAAAAGTCTCTTGAAGGGGAACTCTGTATTTTGCCCCTCTCTTGACTCTATTGTCTCATGTTTTTGTGTCTAAGTGACTAATGGGGACAGCAGTTTTTGAAATTGGTCCATTATTGAGCAAGACCGATCCTGTAATCCCTATGGGCCATTGTGTCAATGATTTTCAATTTTAAGTGCTTGTTTTTGCCACCAACGGGCTCCGATTGTTGTTGTAATTGTCCAACATTATGGAAAGGAAGAGTAAGATACTTTTTCTTTGCAAAATCCACCTGACACTATTTCCACAAACATGGAAAAGTAATTTCAACTCAACAGAAAAACAAAACAAAACCGACCAAAACCAACTTGGTTCTTCTTTCCACCATACCAACCATCACCAACTCACACCACTTTGTGCTTATGAGGAAATATTCTACAATATATTCAAATCTGACGCAGTGGATACAGGTTAGTCAGTATGGCAATATGAAAGTTATAGACACATTCAAATTTAAGCCATTTTATGAACATGTTCAAAAAGATTTCATAATATTGATCTTAAACGTTTCCATTATGTGGCAGTTGTAACAGTTAAAACTGTGAAATGTACTTGTTCAAAACAACCAATCAGATTGCTTGATATAAGCTATTTGAAAAATAGTTCTGCAGTTATTAAACCAAATTCTGTGAACTCCTTTTATTCTTGCTAAAATGATTAATTCATGAACTCTGACCGATGATAGCAGTAACAGTTAATTGCAAAACATTTGTACAGCAGAGTGGTGAAACACAGTCTTTGTTCTTCTCTTTTCTCACTTTGTTTGTTCATCTGTCAGCAGACCTGAGTGTTGCTTCACAGGTGAATGTTCTGCACCTTTGCCAGTCTACTGCATTATTAAAGAGGTATTGTAGATTTATGCCATTCATTTGTGCCTGCAGTCCACATTATTAGAAATGAAATATTGAAGGCACATTTTGTTGGAGATTTGTTTTTCATTTTTAATTTCTTCACCAGATTTTTCTAGGGGGTGATATACTTCTACAAAGAGTAATATTAATAGTGTTTTAATTAATGATATAATTGTAGAAAAGTATAATTTGGCCTCTGGTTTGGTTATGGTCGGTTATAGTTTGTTATCTCATGAAAACTTGTTTGGTTCTTTGTTCTGGTGCTGTGTGTGCACTCCATCTAGGGCCTGAAGAGCCAAGAGCTCCGACTAAAGAGGGATGAGCGAGACAGAGATAAGAGGTTCATTAATCATCTTACCCCTGTGCCTGAGTAGTTTATCTGGGTCTATAAAAAAAAACAAATAGAGTCAAAGTGATATGAAAGAATCTGAAAATTGATCTTGTACAATGAAACACTGGGGTGAAAAAGGAGTGTCATTCTGCTCTGTGCTGATGAGGGACTGCTCCTGCTGCTGATGGGAGCCACCTGATCAGCTTTTCTCTTCCCTCCAGCACCTGCCTGAAGGCATTGGACAGGTTGCCACCTGTCAGGTCCTACTCCAACCCAAGAGGCTCCTGGGCTGTCCTCAGACTGTAGATGAGGACGACACAGAGATAGAGGTGGACTCCCCGGAAGCTGTCCTATCCTCTTTCCCAGGTTGATTCATAAAGCTTGACAGAGTGTACTAACATCAGTGACACTGGAGTAGTAGTTCACATCTACAACAGCTAGGGGCATGATGGAAAAGTTACCTTTGTAGTTGTACCTTAACCTTGATCATGGTGGGGCCCTGACGACGACGTGGTACCCATCAATCAAGATGACAGGACGGGGAAAATTCAATCTATCCAGGAGCACATCATCGATGGCCCTCCGGTCTTCCTGGTTGAAAACAGAAATGCAATCAACAGACGATCACAAATAGCCTCTGTCACACAGGGGACAATGGCTGCTGCCAAGGAGTGGCCAACTCTAAAATAAGCAATTTATAAATATAGAGTTGCAGTATGAGATATAGTAATATTCCAAATTTGTATGTTGAACACAAACTGTGTATCTAAATGTCTGTTATATATTTTCAGTTTCATGATTTGAGTTCAACAGACCACTGTAGGGTTTAATTTGGCCCACCAGATGATTCTAATGCAAAAAAATATAATAATGTTTATGCTGTTTTTCCCATATTATTAATTATTTTTCATACTCTGAATAGTGACACTTTGAATATAATAATAAAACAGATTATTGCCTTTGACCTTTACGTTTAGGCACCCCAGTTTAATGTTTTCCAGATTCTGTCACAGAGATTCACCATCACAGATGCATTTCTGCAGTTTGATTTTCCATCTTAGATGTAATAAAAAAAGAGAAGAATCAGATGGCATTTGCCTTAAGGTGTGCTAACTGCCATTTACATGATATATTAAAGCACTTTCAGGACATAAAAGATATTTTCTTCTTTTCAGGAAATGGAGTATGCCATTAAGAGATTAGCACGTGACAGAATATTTAATTCCTTTGTGCTGCAGCTGGCTCTTCATGCACATCATGTAATCAGCCAAATTATATGAACATCTGCAATCAGCTGCACAGCTGGAGATCATGACCCTCTACCCCATTTTGTCAAGACAAAAGTGCAACAGCACGCCTTTTCTCACAGTTTGGGGCAGATTGTGACTCCCATGTGTCTTGATTGGGTTTGATTGAACTTACTATTTTTCTTTTTTTTAAAAAAAAAATTCTATTAATGATTAAGCCATGTGGCAGAGTGACCTACAATTAGTTCAACAAAAAAAAGAAAAAAGAAAAGAAAAATTACTGAAACATCAGGAGGCAGGATAATTTAAGATGCCAAGAAGAACTATAACAACAGTCTGGAAAGGCAATTACATCATTCTGATCAACATTTATACTAAAGATTTATATTGACCATCTAGTGCAGGTTGAAAGATGTACTTTTACTGGCAGAAACTAGTTGGAAATTAAAATGGCATGATCAGCAGAAGTTAAGCAGAAACCAGTTGGAGGTTTCCTGGAAATTACCAGCTATTTGTTTATTTATTTATTTATTTCTTAAGTGCTTAATAGAAGATAAACTATTAATATTAAATCATGTTGGGGTAATTTTCAATATATTTTGAGGTTGTTATTGTAGGTAATTTAAAATAATTAATTACCACCTACTTACCATTAATTGTGCGGATCTGTAAAATAAAACGTTTCCATTTTCTGTCTTTGGGAATGTCAGTTTAATAAGGTGACAGGAAAAATTCTGATCATTCAGGGACTATCAGCTGTATGTTTATGTCCATGCTGTATGCGTATCTAGATGCAGGACCACATCTCAGAAACTCTTCTTGTTAACTCTCCTTTTTAAAAATGTTATTTGTTTTACTCTGTGTTAGACTCTTTTAATGAAGGTACCAAAATGAAAGGGCAAAGTAAGGATAGCTTCCCTTTTTCATGCATGATTTATCACACAAATGTGGAGGCTCACGTACTGTAAATTATAGTCCAAAATGAACTGCACACACTCCCTAAAGCTCAGCTGTGATTGGGGGAAGAAAGCCTTTGTGATCTTTAAACCCTTTTCATGAAATGACCTACATGAAGGCTTGGAACCTCTGGAACCAGTTTCTCTCTCTCAGTGACTTTAAAGCCTTAGTTAAGGTACCGGAAGATGAAACCACTGAGAATTGCTTTTACTTTGAATAAGTTGGCTCTTACTTTTTGTGCTCCGCTGTGGCAGCTGAACCCACACTCACACTTTCTCCTTGTGTGTGTCTCTCTCTGCGCTCTCCCTCTGCAGCTGGATTATGGGACGGTGGAAAAACTTTCCATAAATGTGACTCCTCAAGGGGTTAGCATGGCATTTTACCCATTTATTTTGGTTTTCATGGTTTTTAGTTCCACACAGTGTGATTTTTAGATACAGTGGGAGCAAGCAACGGGCATTTCTAAAATTCTAAGTGCTGTTTTTTAGACAACTGGACTTGTTTCTTGGCCACTTTTTCCAAGGTTATAATCAACCTTCAGACTCAACTAATCAACAGAAACCTTTCCTCAAATGAAGAAAAATAAATGTATTCTAATGTTTTTTTTCCTTCAATTAAAATAGTTTTGAGAGGGTCACACAACAACTCGTGTGGTGTTGAGGCCATGTCTGGGTGAAACAGCGCCCCCTGGGGTTGCCGCCTGAGTAAATATCAGTCATGACGCCATCACGCCGTGGACGTCAGGTGAAGTCGGCGTCCCTGATTGCGAACTTCAAGCGACTGCGAACCTTCGGCGAGGACTGTAGGAAAATAAACTGTGGAGGGAAGGTTGTGCCACTAAAGTTAGAAATAACATTCAAAAGAAACGACAATGAGAGTTAAAAAAAAGTTTGGGGAAATTTGCTCATGATACCAGCCACCATGTTTGTTTTTTTGACTAGCAGCGGTGGAGGGTAATTCCTGGAATTGTGCGGAAAAACAACTGCACAAAATGGCTGGAAAACAGAAAAAGGAAAGTAAATGGAGGCTAATTTTCTCTGAAACTGGACCTGTACCCTGGTGGAAAGAGAAGACGTGTCAGAAGTGGACAGGAGAGTTGGACGCCTTGGTTGAAGAGCCCAATATGAGGACATGGTCTTCAGACGCCCTCAGGTGAGCCAGTACACTCCCTCTTCTCTTTGTTGACTGTGTGGCTTCCCTGATGGAAGAGTGGCCCGCCGTGGCTAAATGCTGAGTTGCTGCGTAATTCCTTTATTCATTAATTACCTGAACACGTTTGTGTTGTATTGTAGCTCAGCCTACTTTAGTTTGCTATTGCATGCTGTGCACACACACAGACAGTCAGCACCATGGACAGAGCCTGCTGGGCTATAAACAAAAGTTGTCGTCACCTTTTTAGCAGTGTGTAATATGAGGGTTTATAGGCTGGACAGAGGTCTTGGGGGCGTTTATATCATCTGTCAGGGACTAAGGCGGCCTTTATAAGTCATGTATTTGAAACATGCATCCGTTTTGTTTGTGTGGTTCATTGTATTTTGCTGCCTTCGTGTCTGAATAGGTAAGAATTAATTGCCTCTATAGGTTATTTTGTTGAGAAGAAAGACAGACAGATGAACATATCTATTGACAGATGCATAAGAGAACCACATGTGTTTGAACATCAACCTGTCTTCTCAAGGACAGAAGAAAAGTGTGTTTTTGTATGAGAGTACTTGCAGGTTAATTTTCCTTATAAAGCTGTACCAGTACCTTTTCCAAGCCAGCACTAATCAGTATTCAGTCAGAATAATAATTATAATAAGTGATTCCTCTCACCTCTTAGCATAATCTTGCATAATGCGCATACCTTAAGTATGTGTTGTATCTGGCACCCTTGATTAAACATCCTACATGGTTTCTTAGGATAAATCACTTCCTTGTGTTAGATTTAAATTCAGTTCCAAACTCCGTGTATGTGTGCGTGGACCAGGGGCTTAAAGTAGACTAGTCACAGAAAATGCAACGTGTTCAGTTAGCACTACTGTTGTTCATCAAAAATGCATCTACAGGGCAAAACAGCAGTCATTTTCGAAATTTGAAGACATTAGGTCAATTTTATTGAAAAAATTGTATTGAACAAGAAGTAGCTGTTAGATGAAGAGCTGTGGGGGCAACAGGCTGCACACCTTCCACTTCTCAGGGAGGTAACAACTCAATGTTATCAGCTTCCCTATTATGACTGAGTTTAAATCCGACATATTGCCAAAGAGGCGCTATTGCTATTCGCTTTGACAACAATTCCTTTGCCATCATCTTGTCAGCTCTCCTAACTCTCCATGCTGAAAGTTAAATGTGACTCCTGTTATTCTGCACTGCGACTCTGCTGCTGGCCCCGCTGCTGCAAGGAGTAGACGCCTTCGGCAGTAGTAATCTCGTTGTCTGAATACTGATTTTTTTATTATTTTTTTAAAAAGTAGAAAGACGAGCAAGTAATATAATCTGTGTAAGCATGACCACCGTGTAACACTGGGACCATCGACTACTGGGACAAGCCTAGTGCAAGGTTTGAAGAAGTTATTTATAAGGAAGAATTATGAGCAGAATACAAAAATATGAGCAGAAGTGCTGCCAGGTGTCTGGCAAGAAATAAAGTACAAATGTGTTTTATTTGTTCGTTCAGTACAAGGTTAGGTTAACGAAAAAGATTTGCACTTACTGTTAAAAACTAATCATATGTAAAGTATACAAACTGCTGTTTGCATTTTTGTATCATTACGATGATAATGGAAATAAAAAAACTACTTTTACCATTTTTGAATGCTGAATTGGCCCTCTTACGAGATGACAATACCAGCAGTGGCCCCAAGCTAATTTGAGTTTAAGACTCCTGTTGTTGACAGTTTAAATTCTCATTGAAACAGGCTGGGGAATAAAATGACTGCAGTTTAATCTGGAGCATCTTTGTACATTTCCATGAATACCTGAGCAAAATAATGTTCACCAGTTTGTACGAGATCAAAAAGTAGTCTTAGTCAATCCTCTCTGCAGAGAGTAGTAGTCGTAGTCGTCGGTGTAGTCGTCCATCACCAATCAACACATAGATCATGATGGAGGTTTCTTGTCAGACATACAAATTCCTTAAAGGATAACTACCGATTTTTACAACCTGGACCTTATTTCTAGCAAAATATATGATCATTTACTCACCCAGATAACTTTGGTGTCATTTGGCGTCGTTCGGACGAAATTAGATTCAGTGGAGCGCCGCGTGTATCCATATAATGCGAGTGATCCGGGCACCGAAGAGCAGCCTCTATGAGCATTATCTGCCGCGAAACTAGTTAATTTCACCAATATTTTGTCATGATACGCTAGTGCTATTCCCCTCTGAGTCCGGGCTCGTCTGTTATTAACATACGGGGTCTGTAGGTTGACCTACTACCTCTGACCTGGAAGATGTCATCTCTGAGCTGCACACGCACCCGCGACAGCCGGCTTGTTTACCTGTAGCTGCTACTGCTAGTTTGACCCCGGATGTTGATAACAGACGAGCCCGGACTCAGAGGGGAGTAGCACTAGCATATCATGACAAAATATTGGTGAAATGAACTAGTTTCGTGGCAGATAATGCGTTATATAGAGGCTGTGTGTCGGTGCCCCGTCACTCGCATTATATGTATATATCGGCGCTACACTGGATCTAATTTCGTCCGAACGACTTCAAATGACACCAAAGTTATCTGGGTGAGTAAATGATCATATATTTTGCTAGAAATAAGGTCCAGGTTGTAAAAATCGGTAGTTATCCTTTAATGAATTTAGGGTTCAAGTAGGGATTTCCTGTGGTTTGTTTTTAAGCTCATAACAGATGCAGTTTTACCTCACTCTTTGTGTTTTTTGCAGTCCCTACCCATACAACAAGTCTTTGCTGGCATTCATTCTGGCCTGAAGCATGGAACTAAAACAAATTTAGGGACTGCTGACAGCTATCATCTCATCTTGAAATAAGTCTGACATATCCCTGACTGTATTGATGTTTGACAAGATCTGGTTTTACTGTCATTTTTGATAGTGCCCTTTGTGTGGACTGATTATATTTTAAATATAATGCAAACAGACAGGCAGCATTTTGGCACTGCACTCATGTTAACTACAGTAGGTACTACTTCAAAGTGGCCATTTCACTCGCGGGGAGCAAGATTCACGCAACGCGTGAAATGTAAGTGACAACTGTAGCCACTAGGTGGAAGCATAGTACTGAATTGCAGCTCAAACGATTTTGGGACAATTCCACATTTGACCACAATGTAGCTGCAATGGAGAGTGGCGCTGTTTTAGGCTACAGGTAGAGTGAATGGAGAGGGGGACTGCTAAACCGTATCAGATTGATTCAGACTGATTGTTTCACAGCGGTGGGACACCTCAATTATCTGGGTGACCTTAGATAATCACTTGTGCTTTCTTTATTTTACAGTAGAGCTAAAATATGGACATAAGTACTTTACTGGTAAAATGTCAGTATGTCCAGCTCAAGGCTTAGCCGCTCTCGTGGAAAGGGGGTCAGTTCCGAGGAACCCACATCCACTCGTTTCCCCTGAGTCGCCTGAAGAACTGCCTGCTCTTGCCCTGCAACTACGCGGAGTCCTTCCTGATCAAAACGCCGCTCCGCCTCGGTGCGCACCAGGTCCATATGCAGCCTGACTCCTATGCCAGATGCCTAGGCTACTGTAGGCTACTGTCAGGCAGGCTGCATGTCACATCAAAAGCATAGATCTATGCATTAATTATATGTAAGAGATAAATGTATGTCAGATTCTTTATTTTTTTAAAGCGTAATGCCGTGGGTAGGGAGGCTGATGGGGTTGCGGGGGGGCGGATGGGAGGGGGGTTAATGCTATCACTTGCTTGATGACTTTGCCCAAGTGATCAATGTATTTGTTGCAGACCTCTTTGCTGTACTCAGCGCGCGGGGGTGGGGGTGGGGGCACTGGCGTAGCAAGCGTTTCAAAAGTGTGGGGGATGGATGTGGTCTTTCCAGTTAAGCGAACTTGTTCCAGATGCCTTAACATTTGCATTCCCCCATACTGAGGAATGTGTGTAGGGGACGAGAAGTAAGCACCATCCAGGATGGTGTGTCCATCCTGCATACCTTGCAGCCCCAAACGCTCCATGCTGTCGGAGGTGGAGAAGCTCATTAAGCTGTGTCTGGCCCTGCCAATATCTGTCTGTCGCTGTTTCTCAGCCTTGCGCAGGCTGAAAACCTGGCTGCGCACCATGACGCAGGAGAGACTAACAAATTTGACCGTTATGAACGTTCACAGTGACCTTATGGATGAAAGCGATGTCTCGACCCTGCTCAAAATCTTCATCAGTAGGTCAACTGAGAGAAGGTCCACTTTTGGATATGCATGAAAGCCCTGAGTCAGGAGTGCAGACTTTCCTTTTTTCATTCAAGGGTACAAATAATGCTGTTATGTTCCTTAAATGCCTTGATTTAGTGATCAAAGTTTCATTTTCTTAACAATAAAGATGCCGTGTTCATCCATCTAGTTCTTTTATAACTGCACACCATTATAAAATAACTTCAAATCAAATCCTTAATCATTGATAAAAGTGCGTGCTTCCCCCGCCCCTCCCAACAAAAATCCCCCCATCTCAGAAAATAGTTCCGACGTCCATGAAGCCGGTGAATCAGATCAATAGAACGTTTTTTTCCTGGTTATCATCCATTGATATTCGGTACGCTACAGTTGTGGTGTCAGAATTTAATGTATTTTATGTACACAAGCAGGAAAGCTGGTGCCGCGGCCCGGCGGAGAATTAATGCTCATTTGCTCATTTATTTGCTCAAACTTGGAGCCATATGTGATCATAATGATGATGAGAAAAGAAAACACATTAACTAAAGGTGCAGCCTATGCTGAGATTCGAACTCATACTAGCGAATGATTCTGCTTACTGAGGGAGCTGCTCTACCAGGGGAGCTATACGTCAGTAATAAACATAAAAGCAAAACGAAAACAGATAAACATAAAATGGGAATCTCACAGATAAATACAAAATACAAAGAATAAGACCTTAAAAGACATTTAAAAGGCTTCATAGTTAAAAAAATAATTCATCTCATCCGCCATCAACATCATCAACAACTCACTAAGTTTGTCCTTGCTAGAGGGACCCTGTAGCGACAGGCTGAAGGAAGGAGTTGGAATGAGGTGTGGAGTGGGTGAGGTATTATTAGCTACATTCTTGTATTTAAGCAACAACGAACAGAAACATAAATCAGGCAACTCTGTCCATTCCCCGTTCATGGTCACTGCTCCCTGCTGCTGCATGTTGTCGTCCTCCTGCTCACAGATGCCACCTGGTGGTTGTTTGGGCACATTGCCGCTTCTCATGAAAACACAATTGATCCTCCACTAAAAAGGTGCGTGATTCACGCGAGAATCACGCGTGAACTTGGCCACAACGAAGTAGTACCTACTGTAGTTGCTACAGCAAAAAATGAATCTTCAATGCAATGCATTGTGTATTATTATTATTATTTTGACCGAGACATAAGGACACAATGGGCTTCTGTGCATAACAACTTAACAACAACTGACAAATACGAGAAATGGGACTTCTCTTTATAAACAGGTTTTAGGCATTTCCAAAACGAGGAACATGACTGCTAATCCAACAGGGTTTCCATTTGAATTACAATTATTGTTTGTACAGGAATAACTATCTTCAGAACACATTTTCCACATGAGGGGAATCAGTGTTAGATTTATGCAATCCTCCAAACACCTGCTGCAAATAAGTCAAACACTGACAATAAAATGAATGTATTAGTGTTAATTCAGCTGCACAACATTCCCACCTGATATGCTCCACTGAAGTGGTTAAAGTTTCAAATTAAATGTGTGTTATGTACACACACACACACACACACACACACACACACACACACACACACACACACACACACACACACAAAAGTGTGTACACTGAGCAATTGTCGCATTGTCACTTTCTCTGTTGCTTTGACTTGAGGAAAGACATGAAAGATGACCCCTGAGGATATTGTCACTGTGTGATGTGATTGTATGTGGTAGTGTGGTTTGATTGCCCTGAAACAAGTTGTAATTCAGCCACTGACAACACCATTCCAGATCAGTACTTCACAGATGAATTACTGTGTGTGTGTGTGTGTGTGTGTGTGTGTGTGTGTGTGTGTGTGTGTGTGTGTGTTATTGTCTTCTACCTCTTAGAAATACAAATAAATATGGAAATATGGAAGCTGTAATCAATTAGCTAATTTAAATATAACTCAGTCTATTTTCAGGACTGTCCTTACTGTTAACCTGGTATTTGTTTCTGTGCAAATGGTTTTTTGAAATATACCAGGGACAAATGTTTGTTTAGTTAGATTACTTAAAGTGTAAATAAACAACTTCTTAACGCCCCTCGTAGTGTTTCCCTGTGGTATTACTGTTGGTACCGCTGTTGCAAAGCCAGCATTAGCAACATAGCTACCACTTACAACCTGATTACTGTCCAAAGCAAAAAACAGCCATAAGAATTCCAAATTGACCTAGAAACCCTGATCTCAGTGCTTTGAAAAGGCAGCCTAAAACACCCGGCAGTAGGCAGATTTAGTTATTTACCAAACTAGTAGAAAGAATGCCAGTTTTGAACCGTCTCATGTCCCAGTGGTAAGGGGAAACACCATACCAACGTCGAGAAAATACTTTAGCACAACACAGGTACTATTCATAGAGTGAATTCCCATCTGTTTACTCTTGTTTTACCTCAGTTTCTATCACTCTCACTTTTCACCATCTTTGCCTCCTCCATCAGCAGGGTTCTTTTTTTTTGTTTGTCACAGTGTAGACTTACCACAGTTATTCCAGTTGTTCCACCGTTACCTGGGGATAGTGACCATAGAAAACCATGCTTCTTTCCTGTTTTGGTTGCACAATAGCAGACACACTTCCTTTGTGCTGTAACTAATTTATACATTTTTTCCAGAACAAATCCAGGGAGCAAATCTATATGTGGATTATTTGTTGACAGCCACTACACAGTGCAATGCGTATTTACTTTAGAATGATAAGTTGAAGCAAAAAAGTTGGCTATTGCAAGTATGAATAATCCTTATGGGGCTCCCCAGTAGCTCAGCTGGTAGAGTGTGTGCCTAATAAACACGTTGGTTCACACTATTTGACATTTCAGCTGTCCTTATTTCATATACTATTGCTTTTGCCAGCATCTTTCATATCTACAGGCCACTAACATCTCAGACTAACTGCTAAACTCAGTCTTTGCACAGGAGGCTCCGGTCAAGACAACAGTGTTAAATACTCCTCCTCTTCTTTGTTGGTTTTACCGGCAGACTAAAAACCACACCGCCATCCACTGTATTGGAGTATGTAACGTCATGCTATTCACTGATGGGTGCACTGTCTTGAGTGAGTGAGAACAGGATGTGCAGCTCCAAAAATAGAAAATCAATATGTGGCAGCCAATGTTGATATTGTGATGGACCGCCACAAATAAATCAATGTGTGGGAAACACTGCTATCAGTATCTACTGTATATGTACTGCTATTGCCTGTAATCTGGGGTTTTGTGTCTAATTGCCCTGTTATATTTTCTTTGTTTTTATATTCTTATACAATACACATTTCATTATTTATTTTCTCTAAGTCCCTCTATTGATCTGTGCTTATTCCATCCTTGTGCTGCTGTAACACTCAAATTTCATAGAGATTATCTTATCTCACCTTACTATTATGAGGCAATCGCCAGGTGCACTAGTATTTCTATTTCATTTCGCACTATGGACACTTCATATCTCGGTCAATTAACACACAACAACACAAAGGAACAGAGAGGAGAGGACTCTGTCTAATAATTTTAGGTAATTTTATCACTGAAATATCATGAAATTTAAGTTAATTAGCACTGTTTGATAATGCGAAAGAGTTAAGAATGAATAATTGGGAGAATGAATTAATGATAGTTAGCTAGTTGCTAGCTAATACCCAGTGGATGTAAACAGTCACCCGGGGGATATAAATGGCCACTCAGGGGGTGATAGGGTCACACAAAATAATAGCTTGTTTGTCAAATCACATAGGCGTAAATCCCTATATGCTTTGGGGGGCATATGATTTGCCTCCCCAGTATATCACTGTAAACACACCTACCAGGGTTTGCAGTATTCATAAAGTTTTTCTTATCTGGCAGGGTGTTTTGTTACAGTGTTTGAGTTACACCACCACATTTGGTGTCCTCTTCAAGTTGCTCTTGAGAAAATGTCATGTAGTTGTCCCCTCCAAAGGTGATATTTGGTTCATGTAGATTGAAATTTTCAGACAAGTTTAAAAGACTGGCTTATCGAAACTCCCGGACAGCGCACTTTGCAAATCTACAAAAAAATGCAAGTGTGTGACACCTATGCTGCTACAACTTCATCTTTGGGGGTCACTGAAATACTGTCCTGTTACCCTTGAAAACAGGGCACAGCTTTTCAAAAACTATAGACTGAGACATGGAAGTTTAGGCAAGAACTGAGCCTTTACTAGCTCACATCATGATTGGACATTGTACATTCAAATCTTTCGGTGCACAAAAAAACAATTTATCCCATTTAAACTGAAAAAAGTAGAACAGCTTATGTACAGAGAGGTTCCTTTGGTAATGGCCTGAGAGTATGTTGTTGAAAAAGGCAAAAAAACACTTGTAGGCTATGCTCCGCTACAGCCTATGCACCGGAAAAACTGCAATTTTATATAGATATTTGTCAGAAAAAACATGATGCTCCACATGAATGAAACATACTGTATATCAATGGAGTGCACTTTAAGGAAAATTGCCTTCTAACTGTGAATGAGTTCACAATTGCACTTGTACTTTATGTGGATGACTTTGAAGTAGCCAATCATTTTGAGATCATCAAAGTTGAAACACATTTTGCAAAGTATGTAGGGCATCCAGAAGTGATGCTCAGCAACAACAGGTACATTCTGGTTTCTTTCAATTCTGATGTGCAAGAGGGGGTAAAAGACCCTTGTGTCAGAACTATGGTGTGAAAGGAGCATGTCCTCTGACTAAAAATCTCTTACTCTCCAGACATCTTACATGATGTCTTGGGAAGCATTGTCTCAGTTGTCTCAGACCTGATGGCCAAATGGCATTGTATGCCAGATAAGCTGAATCAAGCCATCAAGTCCTTTAATTACACATTTACTCACGCTGGCTGGCCTCAAACAATCGGAAAATGATTCTCCTCCAAAGGGTCTATTGGTGGAATTTGGCATGAGACTTGTTCTGGAATCTGGCTGCTTTCATTTTTCATTGCTCACTGTGTCCCTCAGGGAGACACTACTCTGAGTGATAATGGGCAAAGAATAGAAACAATTAAATCGATAGGCCTGATCATGAATTTTATTTTAGGTAATTAACACAAATTTTAAGCCATACTTTAATAGAAGCCTACAAATCATTTGAAAACAGGTCTACTACTCACATCTTCATAGTTGTTACATTTATTTGCTTAGATTTATATTCCATGCTGGTAGTGTTGGTAGGCCTATTTGATGTTAACAAGCGGTAAACCATTTTAAAAGGAAAATTTGACCCAGAGTGTAACAACACGAACCAACAGGCAGGCATGGGAAAATATGGCGCAGCAAGTATACACATCGTGCCCACTTTAATATCCACCATTATAGCATTACTGTGTAGGGTGGGGGTGTGTGCGTATTTCTAATGACATCGACCACCAACATTATCCCTTCATCTGTAGTGTTTCATTAAGTCACTGTCATTCAGAGTTTGGAGGATTTTTCTCCTACCTCTATTGTCTTTCCACCTTTTTTTCCTCTGCTTATGAAACTCTTAAGCCTCTTAAAAGTCCTCCTCCTCACTTGTAACAGTTCTTCACCTAAGGGATTGAGGGCTGAAATGCTCTTTGAATTACTTTATCTTTACCAGGATACTAGTCTTAACTTTAAGGGAAAATTCTGAGAAAACGCCTAAGGAATTATTCTTATAATCTCCTCAATAGGAGCAACTCTTTACACTATAAAGCTTTGTGAAGGTGGCCCCAGAAACTTAACATTTGGACTGTGGCCAGGAGTTGAAATGACAAAGGCTTTGAGGTTCACCACCTCCTTCTCCAATGTTGTTCAGAGAACACTAAAGAACAAAATTTTGCAGAATAAGGTCTGCAGAAACAATGCCAGCATAGATATAAGAGCACTTTAGGTCTTATCAGCTTTCTTACACCCCTCTATGTGAGTCGTTAAGCTGTAAGAGTTAGTCGAAATCTTCCCACTATCAGCATACAAAGTACTGGTGAACTTATGGTAACTCTCAAACAATTTGACATTTGCTCAAACTGTCAATGTTTCTTCCCCAGATGGATACAAAACAGAAAATAACCATAAGGGTTATTGTCTTTGTGGGCAACTCAGCCGAACACAGTTGAAGATTAAATAGGGAGAGTCAATTTTTTTAATGGGAGTATAGTACTTCAAAATATTGACCCTGAATGTAGCAAAGCACGGTGTAACCTAATAGACATTTCTGAGGGGAAAAACAAATGCTTCATATGAGTCCAACTTTTGACCTTGTATCAATATATATAACATACGTTGTGATATATGTATATGTAACATGCGTAGTGATGTCAGCAGCCAGGCAGACAGAGATCATATCTACCTCATCTGTGTAGAGGGAGGTATTTGACATTACCAAGTTTTCTGTAGATGAAAGATATAGAGAAGAAAACGTACAAAAAGAACGTAGGAAAACACCGTCGTATTAAAAAAACAGGCTCATCACAGCCCCATTGCCAGAATAAATGTTGGCAATGTACGCTTTTGAAAACCACGGAGATGTTGAAACTACATTTCTTCATGTTTTTTTTCAAATAACCAAACCATAAGCAGAGCACTTGTCACAACATAGAATATCAAATTTAAAGGGGCACTATGTAGTTTTGGAAAATGAATTTGAACTCAGAATTCTAATATTTGCAATATCAATGTTGTAATGATGATAAGGTACAAACTCAGAAATATATTATAACTGAATAAACAAGCTGTTCTCAATGGAAAATGCCCAGAACACTGTTTCAAACTATAAGGGTGCCAGGGTCTGCCAAATATAAACAGGTCAGGTCATGAACATGTCAATGTAATATATTAGTAAGTATATATATGTTTTGTAAAAATGTTAATATGGTACTTAGCCTATGACACGTACAGACTTGAACGTATCATTGGTATGTGGAAACGTTAACTGCCAACATTTTATCCTGGCAACTGGGCGGCTCATCCTCTGGCTGTGATGGACAAAAGAACAGTGAAGTTCAAGATGGAAAAATACAGCACTTAACTATGTCAGCTGGGATGGCTGAACGTCACAATTAATGGTGGTTAATGTGGAAAATGCAATGGTGAATCTCCACACAAATACATCAAAAAGCCTGGGAAAGGCAAAACCCCACAGTAGTTGACATGGTGACGAATGTGATATGTTGCCACTGCCCTTGTGCTGGATGGGGCATTGATGGCATTTCATGAGAAGTGCTTGACATGCACGTGCAAGCCGTAATAAAACAAAATGGGGTAGGTTGGAAAATTCAACCGCCTCAAATCTGACATCCATTACTTGTGACCTTTTGAAGTCTTGGCTCTTGTCTTCCCTTTTCAGCCTGACTGATTTGTCAGGTACAGAAACATGGTTTCATCATGTCTGTTTATCTGGCAGGGAGAATAGTCTGTGGTTTTTCCAGTTTTCATCTAGAACGTGCTGTCGCTCACAGAGTATAAACACTGCTTTTCACACATCAAACCATTCAGCTTGACTTCAGTTCGATTTATGCTTGAGTAGGCACCACTGTTATTAATGTTTGCTTTGAGAGTTACGAAGGTCTTATGAGTGAAAAGCATCCAGCGCTCATAATGTTCTTAAGCAGGCTGGAATCTCATAAAATACTCCAGGAAAGGAGAAGAGGTAAAAGTACAATTGTCTGAGATTCAGAGGTGTGTGAGTTATCCCAAGAGGGTTTCTGGGAGCTCATCAAAGCTCTTTCCATCGTTGCCTGCACTCTAATTGGGCAATGCTGCGATGGATCACTAAAATAAGGCACAATGTACAGGTTCTTAATGAAAGTAATAGGAAGAAAATCCAGCCGCCCTCTTTTATAGCCTTGATCGTGTCTGTTTTTTCCAGGAAATGATAGCTCAGCACATAATAGATTGTCTCTGCACCGTGATGTTTTATTGTGAGAGTAATGCTCCAGTCTGCCTTTGGGGTGGTGCTGCCAACTGTATCTGATATTGGGGAAAATATTAAGTGTGGTAATTACCCATTCTGGTTGAGATAGGCCCCTGCACCTATTTTTTCCCCCAGTTTAATTGCTTCCTTTGGGATAATTAGTAATCGTTAAGAGATAGTCAATTGGGCATTTATGCACTGTCATGATGCACTGTACCAGACATCCAAACATTAAGTGGTGCATCATTAGCTGAGAGGTCAGCAGAGTGGTGCTACTTAAACTAGAGCCCCTCAAAGAGGCCCAACAGTAAACTGTGGCTCTGTTATGATCCAGAGCAAAATGCTGAGTGGTGTTGCTGTGAATATTTGTACGATTCTGTGTACTCTACAACTGCAAATCATGATCTATCATCGACAATACTGACAGATCTGAACCACAGTTAAGACTCCACAACAAATGGAGAATGTGAGAGTGTGTAAATAGAATATTATTATACCACTTAACTCAAGTTCTTTTGATAGTACAAATATAGTTTACATTTGCTGTACATTCTGGTGTTCAGTAAATGTTGCTGTCATGGACTCTGATTAATTTATCACATTTTTGTGTGTGTTCTCACCTACGTTGTCTGGGTGTCATGTTAAAATTAGTAACGTGATTATTCACTTTGCCTCCAATTTTCTTCTCTTTGATCTGCCAGATCAGATTAGGTCAGCAGCTGGAAGGGCTTTCTGTACTGTAGATTTGTTTGTACCCCTGTTTGGGAAACAGTATCATGGTCCATTTAGTCATGTCTGTGTTGATTTATTTTAGGGCAGTGCTCTGAGTGTCAGCAAACTTACTCCTGCAAAGCTTGTTCGTTAGCAAGACATTTAAACTGAGGTAGTTACACCATTAGAGGTGATACTGGGTATAATGAGGTCTGCATACTGTAGTGTACCTTGAGAAAGGTCGCCTGACTGCAGTGGTTACCACACTGAACTTTGGGGGAAGCGTGCAAGTTTCCAAATAATTACATAATCACAAAACACCCACTTTAGACGGGGTGCATGGTAGCTCTTTTAGCTTAGCAGCTACAGTGAAGATTTTGGCTTAAAAAAGGGTGTAAATAATATCTTTTCACATCAATTTGAGATCTCTGTGCTTCTGGAGACTTGGATTACGCTGGATGAGCTGTATGGAGCCATTTTATGTTTTTGGGGTTTTTATTTTTGGTTTGTTTTAAAAACGACTCCTCATCTACAAGCTCAAGATATTTTTAGTGGACTACAAGACTCTACCCGACTTTCCATCAGCATGTTTGGGTGAACTTTCCTTTAAACCCTTTCTACAGTGTAGCATATGCAAGAGAAGTTTCTTGCTTGTGGGATAATATAATTCATTTATGTCTTTACTTTATCCTACCATTAACATTGTAATGTAAGGATGAAGGTTGAGGTTAATGTGAAGCAAAGTGTCTACATCAATATCTGCCAGACGGAAATGGCTCTACAGCAAAGTACCTCACCTTGTGCACTGGATCATATGCTGTCTCATTATGTAATGATTTAGTCAAGAAGCTGGCAAGAGCAAGGAGAGGAGGAAGTGTTTCAGGTCCAATAAAAAATTTAGAGGATCCAATCATGTGAGTCAGTTAAGGGGCTTAATTGTTACTGTAAGGTTACTAGATTTAAGCAGTAGCCAGGCCTGTATACAAGACTTTCCTGCCATATAACAGTTCATATTGTATGTTTTTGATAATATGAGTACAGTTCTTAGTTCCTAAAATAAGTGCACTTGAAATAACTTCTGCATTTTTGACACATCCAGCATGAAAATTGAGGTCCTGAAACTATTTGCATGTGATATCCTTGTAAATGGAGGGCAATTGCACCAGGGAGATTTTGTGGGACCTGAGGGAGTCTGCCCTGGGATCTGTGAAGTTGCTGTAATTTTATGATCTAAACTATTGCCTGCAGCAAATTTATATCTCTTCACTGCCCCTTCACGTTCTCCTCTCCTGTCAGTCAACGGACCAGAGGGCCTGTGGCAAAATGTGTATGTGTGCATCCTGCAGGTATGTGTTTTCAAATGCACACCAGTGAGTGTCAAGAGGGGTCTACATGTCATCCCTGCCGCTGTAAGGGATCTTACATGTTCATTCAGTCAGCATAAAAACCTCAGTAACACCAGCAAGTGGGCGTGCCCCCTGGAGCCCGAGGGGATGAAGAAACCTGAATCCATTCAATAAAAATGAAACAGATAAGACATCCAAGCTACTGCGGCTAAAATGCAAGCGAAGCAGGAGTCGTCTGATCCTGCCAGCTCTCCTGAGGTCATGCAGACCTTGGTGGTGTTGAAGCTTTAATCTGGAATAAAAGAAGATGGAAAGGAATTCAGGTGCCTCAGGAGGTGGAGGTGTGACAGTGTGGGAAGAAAGAGGAATATTTTGTTTAACCAGTATAAGATTAGGTGCTAAAATGGCCACCCTCATACAACGTCAATGTCACTGAAACGCTAGCTTCAGAGTAGATAGAGTTCAAAAGTAATTATCCCTTTTATCTTTCAATTTTCCATTTATGAGGTCTCCTTACTACAGAAACACGGAAAGCAAACTATCATTTAAAGACAATCATCCACACAATGATTTTGGTTCGTCCAGCGTACAGTCCGCTGTTAAATGTTTGCATGTGGAAAGCCTGTGGTTGCAGGTACAAGTACACATGTACTGATGATTATGATGATGTACTGATAACGACATCAGCATGGAAAGTAATAATGGAGGCAATTTCTTGGTCTTCATCAAAGGAAAAGTTCTCAGCTAAAATCCAAATTATTTTAGCTGCAGACAAGATCTCCTCTCAGTAATGGCTCCATTATGATGTTGAGCTCCCTGTTGGTTTCCATTATCCAGATCATAAGAAGGAATCATTTTCCTGCCTCTCATCTGAGGCAAATAAAGAAAACTCAAGAAAAATAGTTCCTTCCCCTGTAACCTTTGGGACTATGTACAACATGATATGAAATATTTTTCTATCCAATGGAAAAATTAAGTCTGTGAGGTCAGAATATTAAAACATACAGTACTACTATGCAAAAACCACGTGTCCAGCTGTTCCATCCAAGATAAACCAGCTCTGATGACAGACAGCAGGAAAAGGGTGATAAGGTGGCATCTTATTATTTTTATGCCTCGAGGAAGATAGTAGTGATACAGCACATGCATAAACATTAGGTTTATAACAACATGAAATGTATATGAAAATGTGTATTTGCTCACGCTGTGTAACAGCATGTTGAGGTGAGGCCCTGAAAGAGGAGCCACATTGAGGAATGTTTCCCACCAGTGACGACACCGATATTACAGATGAACCAGTGAATTATGAGTTGTCTTTTATTATATAGTAGTCATAGGAAATGCAATGTGTTTGTCAGTGACTTTAGCAGTTAATGTAATGCATCTACAGAGCAAAACAGATGATTTTTGGCATTTGTTGACAGTGGATCAATTTGAAAAATGTAGGGGGGCAGTTTTATTCAGTCTATAGGAATCATGACAGCCACAATTTGCATCGAGATGAAGAGCTGCAGGCGACAGACTGCATGCCTCTAACTTCTCTGTGAGGAAAACAACTCCTTCTCTATCATTTATTTATCAGGTAACCTATTAGCACTGGATTTAAATCTGAAATATTGCCTGATGGGCGCTTTTTGCTTTATGCTTTAACCAAAATCCTCTGCAATCGTCTTGTCAGTCAACTCTTGTCACGTGAGAAGTGAAATGGGATTCCCGCTCCCCTAGTGCTGCTGCCAGAGAGCAGATGAGTTATGTAATTGCAGTGCCCGTCATTCGACTAGAAATTGATTAAAAAAAGCAAAATGGCAGTGGGGGGCCGTCTGCAATTGATATAATCAGGGAATTCCCAAACACGGTGTAACACTTGTAACACTAATTTAGCCCTGACTCTTCACCTCTCTAGTGTGTCATGAGTTCACTGAATCAAATCGACCTCATGATCTTCGAACACCAGATTCTGGGATGTGAGGGATTTCTACATCTGAACCAAAATAATGTAAAAGAGCTCAGATATTTGTGTGTGCAACCTTTTGTATAACACTGAAGTCACACAAATCCTCCAAAGCTGATTCCTACTTGTTTTACTACTAACCTATAGAAAATGAGAGCTCAGAACTGCTGAGGACTCCTGCATCTTTGATCAAAGAGGTTTCCTTATGAATTCTTGTTACACTTAACCCACTCACACACTTGCTCTCTCTCTCTCTCTCTTTCTCTCTCTATCTCTCACACACACACATGCACACGCACACACGTACACACACACACACACACACACACACACACACACACACACACACACACACACACACACACCAATGTAGTAAACACCCTATAGGAATATGACAAACTGACATTTCTATTGCAAGTATTTAATTGTTTTAACCCCAGGGAGCAGATCTGTTCCTCACATATGCAGGTAATGACAGCTATCACGGAGGTGCTTGTGTTTAATTGCACAAAGTGCAGTTTGAGAGACACCAGGGGGAAAAACTGAGGGATGGTGAAAAACAAATGAAGAAAAAATAGGGTAGGAGTGGGAGTTATAGACAGGCAGAAAAGGAATGAGAGGTAGATTTATCCGAGAGGAGGTTGACTGTGAGGAACTAAGAGAAAACACCAGAGAGAATAAAGGTGTGATATTTCTTTTTTCCATGTTTTATTTCTTCAGTGACATGCTATTCCCTGAAAACTTTTCACTGCATTATATGGCAGGATGAACACTGAATCAGTCTTATAACTTAGAAGTAGGGCAAGACCTGCAGTGCACCTGTCCTTTTGATTGACTTAGAAATGTACAGTGATCCATGAATGAATGCATTCACCCACATGCACAATCACATACGCCCAAACAAAACACTCAGAGAGGAAATAATGGATTTGCTGCCAGAACATTAATGAACACTTGCCCTTTGATACTGTTGTAGCTGTCAGAGGCTAGGCGGCATCATTGATGCAACGGAGAGAAATCCCAGCAGTTTGATGTTTATTTGTTGTGGAGTTGGTGACAGCACAAGCCCAAGAAATTAATTTATTTCATCAGAGAACGGGTCTAATCCAATGCGCAGCTACCACCAGTTACTGTTTTTCCATCATGCCCCTGTGAACAGGACATCACTTCAAGGAACACAATTCACTTAATTGAAAAACTTGTAAACGGAACAGTAAAGAAAATAGAAGAACTCTCCTCCAAAATGTCATTTCATCCACTGAAGTCCAGTACCATGAGTTTGTCAAACTAAGAAAATCGATTTGAACCCTCCCTCTTTCTCTTGCACACACACACACATGCACACACACACACACACTCATTTCCACACAAAAAGGGTAACCCACTTGCTCCCAAGCCAGAGCTCGTGCCTGACACTGTGGGGCATTCTGGAAAAAGGGTAATCTGAACCATTAAATCATCATTGACAGAGTAAGTGGGAGGCAGATACACTCGAAAGGTTACAGGACACTGAAGGCACATTTTAGTCATATCACACACCTTGGAGCTCAGCTGGCCATTTGTACAATCAATAACTGGATATGAAACCACAGGAGGAAAGCGTTTTGTTTGAGATAACAGCTAGATGAACTGATTTTTATCATATTTATAGCAATGCTGTGGACATTTCTCAACAGATAGTGTCAAAAGTGTCATGACTACTGCAGGCAGGTGGGAGATCATTTTAAAGTAAACTAGTAAAATATTATTAAGTTTTGAGGGCACAGAGGTTTACATAAAATTTGATAAACAACTCCTTTGCATTTTCTTAAAGACTATCTGTGAAACACACCTGGATCATAAACTTGGACCTTTGTTGTTTGACAGTAGTTGTACTTTGTTTATACTAGAGTTTGCAACATTTACATTTACTTTACAACAGATGTTCCTTTGTTAAAGTGTCTTTGTGTGGATTTTTTATGTGATTATACTATCAAATTATTCTGATGGCAAATGTTTTTGTTTCGTTTGTTAAAAAACGAGACAGTCGTGTTGGGAAATGGTCTTCTCTATGTGTTGCTTTAAGTAGATTCATTCATTCAGTGATCCAGGGTCAGCTTTGGGACCTCAGTGGTGTCCATTGCAGTGTTAGCAAGTATTTTCATCTATTTTACTAAATATACAACTATTCTAATCAATTACAACAGTATTTTAGTTTGTGATGACAATGCTTTTCCAGCGGTTCAGCAGAACCACTGTAATTGACCGCTCTCTAAGCCTTGTCTCCCTTAGTTGCTGTTACTACTCTCGATAAAACTGTCTGTTAGTGTTGTGCACTTATTGAACACTCTCTCGCCATATCTTTGGCGAACGGTGAACTGAACGTAACCCTTTGCAACTAAAGAGCGTCGTTAACTCCCACCAGAGTTAAAGACGCTCAGAAGTACGACTAGGCAGTATAAAATGTAAAAGGGTAATGTTTCATCTCGATTAATTAAAGCACCAAGGCTCAAGTTTATTGTAGTTCATTACAAATCCAGTGGTGGGGAATTTTTTGTAACCTAATGAAGGCTCACAGTCAGAAGAAGAGCCTCTGATTGGTTGACAGACGCAGCCCAAGGCATCACAACAACAATTCACAACAATTTGGAGTTTGTTTGTTCACCCTGTTCATGGATGAATTTCCTCCAAGTACTCTGGTTTTCTCTCATGCAGGTTACATTAAGTGTTGACTCGAGATTACGCATAGGTGTGACTGAATAGTTGTTTGTCTCTGTGTGTCAGCCCTGTGATTGACTGGGGAGCTGGCCAGCATGCACGCCGCCTCTCGCACAATGTCAGGTGGGATTAACTGCAGCCCCTACAACCCTCAAGGATAAGCGAGACTAGCAACACCCAGCACACTGCTTTACTTTTACAAACGAAAAGTTTTTGAGGATACGAAATACACTTTGTGTTTGTCAAATGTAAAACAAAAGTTTGGCTGTAGTTGCTAGAGAACCAAATAAAAAGCAGTGGTGCTACCCTCACTGTGAACTCCACTAGTTTGGCTGCAATTGTTGTTATTGGCTTCGTAAAGGTGTAAAGAAAGTTACCACCCTCGAATCGTTTAGATACAGAGTATCTCTCACTGAAGCCCCGAGCACACTGTTACAGCATATGTAGAGATCCTTGCTTGACAAAGCTGCTTTTCCCAGTTGCTAGGCTGTGATTGGATAATCGAGGAGGGGGTCCGCAAACGGTCAATTTCAATCTCAGTCTTGCGAATGAACTTTCTCGCATGGTTTTTTTCTTCACTCTCATTCTGACATCTCATGCAGGCAGATTATCAATCAAAAAATAAATGAGTGAGAAAATTGTATTGAAAGGGCAAGAAAGAACAAAAGGGGGAAAGAAGGAGGAGTTGGGTCAAAGACAAAAAAAGAGTATAAGGAAAAGACATAAATACTCAAGTATGTGTGAGTGCATGAGTAACATTTTGTGCTGTATCTTTATTTTCTGTGCATGTGTGTCTGTCCACATGTGCATTCAAGCATGCATGGCCGTGTGTGTGTGTGTGTGTGTGTGTGTGTGTGTGTGTGTGTCACAAGAGGCACACTTGAACCTATGTTGGAACGGCTTGAAGGCGGGAGGTGGATGGTGTGACAGGAAAGGGAAAAAGAGAGCAGGGAAGGACGATGGGAGAGGGTTATAAGGGTAGTCGGATCAGTGACAGGCAGGAGCTCCCTCCCAAGAGAGAGGCCATTACAGGGGGATGGGGGGGGGGGGACACATTGGCGGGGCCTGCCACTGAGCTTATTGGCAATCTGTTAGCAAGGCCGCCGGCAGGAGGGGGAATAACAGGTCCAGGGACAGAAGAGTGCCTGCGAGAAAAGAAAAATCTACTCTCCTCAGGATTCCTGCCGAGGAGAGAGAGAGAGAGATATGTGGAGTGGGGTGGTGGTGAGGGGGTCAACAGTCGACAGCACCAGAGGAGGACAGGAGAGAAGAAAGTGGGGCAGAATATATAGTGGCATTTTGTTACTGCAGAGGCAGGTTGGGAATGTCCCAACACTGGGATTGGCATTTGAATTTAGTGCAATGTGAGAGAGGGGTGGCTGTGCATTGTGAGCAAAGACCATGAAGATGAATTGTAAAGAAAGGCATTAGGATGGAAGGGAAATAAATCAAAAAGTGTGACTGGGTTCACCCTCTTAGACAGAACAACAAAATACATCCCAGTTTTACTGTGTATTACTGAACTGTGGCTGCTTACAATGTCGGAAATTTGATATGTAGTATATGTGTATGTGAATAAGACAGAATTCTGCTTTTTAATATGTAGCAAAGTGTTGATTCATCAAAACGTCTACACTCTCAAGAACCTGGACCAAACTCCAGAACCTTAAAACATTGCTTGGTCAAATTGTAAAAAATAAATAAATACTGGAAATAAAAACTGTTTTTTCACTTTAGTTTCTTTTCATACTGTCTCGTTTAAATGGTTTTCTAGGTTTCCAAAGGCCTTTAAGAGCAGTGCAATCGGACAGGGGCCTCCGGGTCTTTGTATAAGCCAAGACATCTTGCAATAGAAAAAAATGCATGCATTTTATCAGTGATGCAGTTTACTGTAACTTGTGTGATGTGTGATTCGGATCCTCAGCTCAGTTCTACGTGACATGCTGTGATGATACAAGACTGATTAAGAGCGTCAGTGAGTACGGTATGTCACCAGAACAGGAGTAAGAAGAAAAAGTAGGTGACAAATCCTGGATGAACGCTAAAATCTCAGCCAGCCTTATTTGCATTTGACACATATCTAATCCCAGCAATAAAAACGTCACTGCCTTGTTGCCATATACATGTATATATGGTGCTGGGAAAGTAGCAATAAAAAGACTGGGTTGGGAATAAAATGAAATACAGACAGAGAGGGGAAATTGGAGAAATAGTCAGCAGAACATGCAGCCTTTAATTCTGTGAGGCTATCTATTCTACTGAAAAGGCTTGTAGAACTTGATATTTCAGGAACTCTAATCCTATGGATAAGGGACTTTCTCTCATGCCGCCCTCAGAGGGTGCAGGTAAATGGCACCCAGTCTGACTTGCTCACCTTAAGTACAGGATGCCCACAAGGCAGTGTTCTTTCTCCTGTGCTTTTTTTCTCTCTTCACAAATGATTTTGGTATTAATGAACATTACATGAAATTGATTAAATATGCTGAAGACATGGCCTTAGTTGGTCTTCAACAGACTGCAGACCCCTCTGATGACACTTGTTTTTTAACTTATGTGAAGAACCTCGAAGAATGGTGCTCACAGAGCAAACTAGAAATCAATGTGACAAAGACAAAAGAAGTGACATTCTGCCTAAACCAAGAGCTCTCCACAGCGCCACTCTCACTTGATGGCCAAATTGTGGAAACTGTTGAAACCTTTAAATATTTGGGTACAGTGCTCGATGGCCAGCTGAAATTCACAGGAAACACTGATTATGTGCTCAAAAAATGCTCACAGAGACTCAATTTGCTGAGGAGGCTGAGCAGCCTGGGGGTCAGCCAAAACATTTTAGAACTGTACACATGTGTATATACTACACATGTAGATAGCGTGCTCACCTTTCATCTCTCTGTTTGGTTCGGTTACTTAAGTACTTACTTAAGTTACTTATGTCGAGGGCAAGTAAAATAGTGGGACGACCCCAAAAGCCACTAACAGAAATTTACACAGAAAGGACAAAGAGGAAGGCCAGAAAAATCTCAGCGGACAGCTCCCACCCTCTTACCAACCAATTTGAGCTCCTCAAGTCCGGGAGACGCTATAGAGTCCCACTGGCCAAGGGAGCATTTAGAAAATCATTCATCCCAAATGCTGTCCACCTTCTCAATGTATCCTAAATGGCACTAGCAATGACCTGCTTCTTCTCTTTCTATTCATTATTGTATGATTAATTGTGTTTTAACTGTTTCCTTATTTAACTGTGTATTAACATCTCTCGTAACCATTCAAAACAGGCACTTCATTTATTCCCATCTTCACGCTGTTTGATACTGCGCTGCTTTGTGCAACCTTCATATCATTGTTTCCAGTGACTGTAGCAGTTCATTTTCCTAGATGAAATTAATGATGTCCAAGGGTAAAATAAGTAACATCAATCAACAGTTGATGTGACAGATGACCTTAAAGGTGAATTTCCAGCATTAACTGTAGGTAATGTCATATTAACCACAGCATCTTTGCTGAACCTCCTCCTTAGAGCCACCTACCAGAGGCCAAGTCTGGCCTCATGTGCCGTCTGAGAAACCAAGGGTTCCCAGAGAGTTATTGATTCTGTCACATAACCTAATTTTTCAAAGACCTTGCTCCATGGGGAAGGAAGAAACGGGGAGAAAGGAAACGCCACCCCATACCTCCAACAAGGGGTAATTTTTCTCCCTAACGAATGAGGAGGGAGCATATTTCCATTCCAAATGGGCTTGCAGTTATTAGTCTGGTTGGTGGGTATTTTGTCACTGTCACTAGCACAGTGAGAATTAATTGTTGAAATAGTGCCCCATGAGCCACCTTGTGGGGTGCAAATGACATTTTCTTAACCTAAGGACCTTAATCAAAAGCAACGAGGTGGAACACACCAAGTGTGTTAGATTAAGCAGTGCCAACAGGTGCAGCCTCGCACCAATTTGGAAAGTCAGCAGGATTGGCTGCTAAAATAGGATTAGAAGTGAGTCTGACTGGTTCATGACTTACCATTTGTGTCCTCAGGCAACAACCAAAGATAAGGCTTTGAAATTGTCTCAAAGCCTGAAAAAAATGTAGGTATGTTGCTCACTTAAAAACATGACAGGTGTTGACTTTGTGGGTGGAACATTTTGTATTGCCCTTCCATTCACAATAAGTCGCTTGAAATTTAATCATGTGCTTAATTAACAATTGTATACCCTTAATTGCCAATATTAGCTCAGAGCTTGTGCCTGAATGACTTTCACACTTGATAAATAGTTGTGTGAAATACGATAAGTTGGGTGAAGTGGAATATAAAAAACTAATTTGATGCTTGTGCATACCAATTAACCTCCTTGGGGCTTTTTATATTTACAGCAGGCGACAAATAACTAAAAGCAGACGGGGCAATCAGCAACCCCTGCAATGAGCTGGTGTGTAATTTCCTCGTCTAAAAGAAATATTGAAGACATTAACACGCTGATTGAATACAGGCATTTGTAAGGATAAAAAAGAGAAAGTTTCTTTATTTCTATACTGTACGATAAAAACCTTTCCAAGCTGTGTATTTTTTTATTTCTCTCTTTTTTTCTCTTTCTTTCCTTTCCTTCCCTCTTCCCTTCTCCCTCTATCACCGGCCTTGTCTGGAGGGGTAAATAATTGATATCCCTCTTCCCGCATTGTGAGAAATTTATGAATAGAAGGGGCAGAGGGATGGTTGTATTTTTCTTCCGAACTTCTCAGGAACCCTTCTCGGACTTATCTGTGTATCCGCTCCAAGGTCAAAATAAGTGTATATTTTATAAAGATGGATCACTCTAGCAAAACTCTTGTATTCAGACCTGGCCAGCACTCTCTATGCCAAGATGCTTACTGGCCTCACCCAGCCCCCGGACACCCATTTCTCACTGTGCACACTTGTGTGTTTTGAGTGTGTAGACATGCCTTGGACTACAAAATATGAAAAATCTACACCTGATTTATGCTCTAAGCTTACCAAATCAACATCTCTTACCCAAGTACGAAGAGGGCATATGGGTACAAATACCAAAAGAAGAAAAACACAAGTTTGAATGGCTTTCTAACCTAGTACAGTGTCACTATCAACACTTTAAAAGAGTACACTTCTGTTTCTGCAATGCACAGTTGTAAAGAGCTCAAAGTTTCATCCAATTATTGTGAAGAACAGCGAAACAGGACAGAAAAACAAGCTCTCCCAGAATCCTCTAGAATATATTTTTAAAGAAGGCCTCCATGAACTGTACCATGGCATGGTCTTCAATCACACTTAGCGACAGACAGGGAATTATAGATATGCCCCACTGCTATCTGCTAACATCTGTCAGCTCATGGGTGTATTTGAGGCTAGCTGTACAAAGTCAAGTCAACTCTAGCCGAGGAAAAACGTCTACAGTGCAGATATCCCCACTGAGACTTGAAATAGTGTGACCCTCAGCCACATTTAATCTAAAAGCTTCACAGATCATTTCTGTTGTTCAGAAATTAAGTTTAGAGTGTGTGAAATTTACTTTGTGGTTGCTGAATCTGAAGAGCTGTGTTTAGGTGGACTTCTGGAAAGAGGAGGAAATAAATTTAGCTCAAAGTAAAAACGATGCACCTAGCGGCATATCCAGCAGAAGATTTAAGTTTAAAGTCAAGTTGATGCGTTGAAATAAATGGCTGGTTTTGGCTAATTGGAAGTAAAAACATAAGTAAACATTTGTAAGGAAATAAATACCATTTTACAAAATAAAAGAACCAGTGTGTGTCATATATTTGTAAAAAAAATCCAGATGAGATTCACTGAACGCTGCCACAGCTTCTCTGTATGATCGCATGTGGAGCCAATTTTATTCTCTGGCTTTAATGAAACAGGGAGAAGGACGGATGATTCTAATTCTGTTGAAACTTTGGCTGCAATTTTCACAGGGGGCAGAGGCTATTTCTAGACAGTCCACTGATGTAGTTAGTGTTTTAGAGAGATATGAGCCGTACAGTATCTGTATTTACACCTTTTAGCCTCTTCCTAGAGTGCATCTCATTCAGCTCCTGAGGTAGTTTGCAGTGGTGGAATGTAACTCAGGACATTTACTCCAGTACTGTACTTACAGTACATACACATTGTAGGTACTTGTACTTACTGTAAGTTCATACCTCTGCATCTCAGAGGCAAATATTCTGCTCAACCATGTTTGTCTTAGAGCTTCAGTTACTGCTAACTTTTTAATTACAATTTTTTCATACCATTCCTGTCCTGTGATGACCTCAAAAAGTTTTCCCTTTCAATGCACCTTTGTGGCTCGAACATCATCGTCATTCAGCTTATCAGTTATATAAATCGGCTGATATTATATATATTTAGCATTAATGTACAGTGTAGAGTGAAATGCAATGTCTGCATGATAGCCAGAATTAATCAAATTCATAACATGAGAGAGATTAAAAAAGGAGTGTCAGTTTTTCATAGCAACACATGATGATAGATCCCTAATATACTGATTTATACATTTTCATATTTTTCCATCCTATAGCTATTGCCTTCTTAGCTTGTAAGAGACAAAAGCTTATAATTGCACAGGCAGTCTTCTTAGTAAATATATCAGTTGGATAAATACCTGGGATGCACAGCTTCAGCAAACAAGGACATTTCAGTTTTCATTTATCTGGCTAATCATCACAAGAACCTCCTCATAAAACCTTTTTTGACAGTTCACCTCTACATAAGCAGTGAAATAATGTGCCATGAGCATTGTTACATTTGAAGCATGTTTCTAGCCTATTGGGATTCAATTAATTTAGTTTCAATCTTGTTTGTATACCGTATCTTCTTAAAAACCCCAACTGTATGGTAGCAACTTAAGCCGCATGTTAATTGTTTGTGTTTGAGCCTTCAGGCATACCTCAGACCTTTCCTCTTCTGAGCTTTCCTCCTGTAAATCTAGCTTCCAGCTTTTAAGTTTATCTTCTGAAGACTTGGGTGACTTCTTACCTACAAACATTTTCTAAAGCAGCAATACCTGTCACTTCAGCAGTGTGTTTCACTTTAATGTCTTTCACCATTGAGAGTGTAAGAAAGGTACAAAAAAAATCTAATTTGTTATTTCTCTCATCCCAATTTCTCACTTTCTTTCTCACCTTCTAAAGATGAAAAATGAAGAACCCCATCAGGAGCCTCATTTGCTTGACTTTTCAAAAACATTGCACTTTTTTTTATATCACACACCTTAAATAGTATTAGATTACTTTGTTGTCAACAGAAATTGATTAAAAAGGAACAACTTCCCCACAATCCCTCTTCATGCTCTTCACCTACTTCCTTCCTCTGTTGTCATCCACAACTAATTCACCTGGCAGCCAAGCGTCAGGGGCCCAAAGTTGTATATTGGTAAATGAAGCATGTAACCTGCATTTCTGCTGCCTCCACTTCCTGCCCTGGGTGACATGTGCTGCTCTTCTGTGCTCTTCACTCACACCCAGCATCAAGGGCAGGAGCACTGGGAGGCAGCTTAGTGCTCTCTGCCTGTCTCAACCATTCTTTTCAAGCCATGCCAAAATGCTCCCTGGGTACTGTATGCAACACTGCTCACTGGCCAGACACAGTTTATGGAGGGCACACTCACACTAACATAGTGTCTGTCAGCACAGCTCAACTTTGTCACGCAGGTACAGTGTTCCTGAAATAGTGATGGGTCAATTCACAGCTCAATTCCTCCTTTAGATGAATATTTTAGAGTGAACATACTGAAGCATTTGAAAACAGACGTTTCTCTAAATTGGCTCAGTGTCTGTGAGCAGACATCCCAGTGAGCGAATGTGCTTCCAAACAGAAAAAAAGCACAGGGGACTCAGAGAAATCATTGTCTGCATTTCTTGGCAGAGGCTGTAGGGATTGTTGATATCTAATACATATTGTGTAAAAACAGGGGGACTTAATCAACTGCAGTCCCAAGTCCAAAATCCTACAACTATTCTGAGCAATCTCTCCCCTTCAACATGTTTAAGTCAATAAATGCCTTTACTTGTGTCCTATTAACTCTGCACTGTTGTAATTGAGTCAGACATTTGCTGTGATGGCTGTTTATATTGAGGTGTTAAAGCTGTCACCCAGGAGCACATAATTAATCCCTGTGAATTCCATTGCAAACAAATGGATTTCGTGTTGTTTGAGCTGTAAACAGACACATACGCACACACATTTACACACACAGGCTCATACACAGACTAATACCACTGAAATCATGTGAAAAACACACAGAGATGACTGAAATGTTGCTCCTCACAAACACTGGTGTCCCTGGAATAAGGATAGCAGACAAATCCCCACATGCATATGCTGTTATGATACATATATATTAATACTGTATATATAGGTGAGGGAAAAGTAAAGGCTTTTTTAAAGGTAGCGTTCAGTAAAATTCAGCCCAGTCACAAGGATACGATTATGGCAGGTAAAGGTAGGGAAGCCGAATCTAGAGAAAAGATAGTTGATTGCTGAGTCTCATTCTCAGGTCTTCAAATACCAAAGCGTCGATTTTTGACAACGTGGGAATGAGAATTATGATCAGCTATCTTTCTCCAGAATTACCTTCCCTTCCTTTAACTACTGATACATTAATTCATTGTACATGTCATAGCCTACATACTATATTGACATTTCTACAAAATGTGTCATATCAACATTGGTGGAGGTGGAGGGGAGGATGGTGACGTTAAGGAACCTTGAGAAGGCTGCCAAGCAGACTGTTTCAACATGTGTAAGTGTGAAACCATTGGAACCATGGATATTTTTGACGAGGGACCACAGCGTTTCAACATGTGTAAGCAGGTACAACTGGATGTTTTTACGGAGCACTTGGGAAAAAATTCCATGTGTGCTTTTGGTGACAGAATTGTTTATATTTTTGTCAGGAATCTCCAGCCTTATTTAAGGCGACAAAACTGAGTGTTTTAAACAAGACCTTGGGACATCTCCCACCATGTTTGACATGATGTTTTCCTAACCCTAACCAAGTGTTTTTTTTATGCCTATAGCTAACCAGAGCATAAGAATGGCATTGCAACAAGATACATTTAAAAAACTAACCCAAAGAAACATTAAGTTGCAAAATAAGACAATATAAAGCTCCAACATATCTGAGGCATGCAGAATGCATTTATTTAGACGGGTTGGTAAAATCACAATAGTATGCAATACTTTTGCACCTTTTTATTTTTTTACCTGTTTTTTTCTCTATCCCTCCAATCCATTTCGTTATGGCTCAGCTCCCTTTTATTGATTTGTTTACTGTGTTGGAGTCTGTGCCTGTTTGCTCAAAGGTCAGCATGCTTTAATGGCACGTTTTGTTAACAGGAAATTCTGTTTCCCCATCAATGGCAACCTCACTCATCACCCAAGCAAGATCCAAATTCTAGATTAGATGCCATAGCTGTCACATCCATTGTTTCCTCTATTCTGGCAAAAACACGTAATCACCATAAAGGAGGGTCGTTGCTCTGAGAGTTCTTTAATCCTTTCATGCTTTGTCTGAGCGCGTTGGAGTGTGTAGTGTTAGCTGTGTTGTAAGGACAGGCTCTGTTGGCTTAGGTAGCTATTTCCCCCGAAGCATGACCCACTGACCAGTTGATCCGTTTCTAGAGCTGAAAGTGAAATTCAATTACCTGTTTTTATGTTTTATTTTCAACATTAGAAGTCAAAGTCAGCCCTAGTCATTTCAATTAAACTCTGGCTTATTGAACTATAACTGCATTCTATTAACTTTATCTTAATTACTTCTCAGTGTCCGCTGTAACCTTGGGGGTGGGTGGCAATGCAGTCCCGTGGCTATTAAGCATTAAATGTATAGGTTTACAAAAAAAATCACTGCTTAAATGTGTCTACAGGTATATGCAGAAAAATCTATTTTTTTCCCAATAAGAGCAACAGAGTAACGGATCAAATACTTTTCAATTCACGTCCCTGTGGGGAATATTGGTCAGTATATGGACTTTTCTTTTCTTACTACTACAGTATGTGCAGTGAATGGTCTGGAAGTCAAGGCACAGAGGTTACAGTCGAGCTGAGGTGAACTGCGTAAACTGCATGGAGCTTATTGATCTCAAGGCAGCAGACGTGTGCCTGAAGAACAGGCCATGAACTTGTGACCTTTAGCTGTGTAAGGATTTCTGGGTTTTGTGAATCTTTCAGGGTCATGAAATGTTGCTGGGTTAGCAATACCATCAGCTTTATAGGGGCTACTTTGAATATTCTGATTTTAGCCTTGATTTCTAAAACAAAAACATGTTATCTTCTCAACAGTGAGCAATGTATCCTTAATTCAGAATTCTGCAGCTGTTTTGCAGTTTAAAATAGCAGCATATCCTGAATGAATGGACTGCAACACAAATGATTATTTTCATTGTTGATTAATCTGTCAGTTATTTTCTGGATTAATCAGAAAGTTGTTTGGTCTATAAAACATCAGAAAATGGTGAAAAATGTTAAGTGTTTCCCAAAGCCCAAGATGTCGTCCTCAAATGTCTTGTTTTATCAACCCAAATATATCCTGTCTAACATACAATCTTAGAGCAGTAAAGCAACCAGAAAATATTCACATTTAATAAGCTGAAATCAGAGACTTTTAATTTTTTTCCTTAAAGAATAACTCAAACAGATTGATTTATTATCAAATTAGATGGTGATAAATTTAATAGTTGACAACTAATAATCTCCAGTCTTGAGATGTCCAGATTCTCTGTGGTGTCATCTCCAAATTTAATCTCAGGCTGCCTGCTTCTCTGTTTCTGTTTGTCAAATTATTGAATTATTCTTTCAGTAGCTTTGTATTGCATGTTGAATCATGCCATTTTTAAACAAGATGTCATGGTTCATATCAAATATATTGAAAGATTTATCAAAATGCATATCATAAAAGCTGGAATATTGTTTCCAGCTGTACATATAAAGGCTTTATACTCCAATTTCCTGAATTTTGATTGCTCTTTTGGAGAAGTTTGTGTCATCAATTATTCATCGCCTCACTCTTTCTCTATCTCTGTCTTTCTGTCTGTCTGTGTCTCTCTCTCCCTACCTCTCATGCGTGAATATCCTTCCACCTGAGTAAGCACGCTGTCATTCATAACGCAGCCAGTCTGGGTAGAGATAAATAAATAAGCCTGGCACATACTGTACATATATGCCTCATTTCATATGCTATATCCATTTTCTTACCCATCACTTTCCTGCCTCTTTGGTTGTGTATCATTCAATTAAACACCATTATCTGTTGGTATGCTTGGGGAATTCTGCACACCTAAGCTGTCCTGTATGGCTCAACCTTTAATCTGAATCAAAAAGGCAATTAATCAACGGGAATCAGTATTATGGAAAACATACCAGGAAGGGATGGACTTTATCAAATTTTCTTTAATTAAGCAAATGACTTCAAGGGAATGTGATACGATTTGCAATTTACAAAAAACAGTATTGAGTCACCGAGCAGAGAGGCTTTGAAACATCACTGAGAGGTGTTAAGCAAGAGGGTTTAGCCTGGAGTGTTTTGATGAGACTTTCATTTAATAGAGATCAGATGACATGTTTGCTCAACTGCTTTTCATCCCACAGGGCTTATTAAGAAATGAATGCAACTGCATTTAAGTAATCCCTGGTTTGGTCTCATATTCAACATTGATTTTACCAATGGCAAAAATAATGAAAGCCAATCATGGCCTGTCTTTTGTAGTGTATTTATTAATGGAGATAGTGATACATACGTAGACAGAATGTTAATTATGTCATACTCGAAACATTTGATCTGAGTTCATTATGTTGTGTTTGACAAGCTATATGCAAGATTTCTTGTACATTTGACAGTAACAGGTACATATTCAGCTGACCTTCATCGTTACATAACGTGTAATCTACATTTTGTTTGCAAACACATGTCCATCTTCTTCCAAATCATGCTGCCTTTCATGTTCCCTCTTGTGGTTTCATGTTAAAATCTCCCTGAAAGCAGTTCATCACAGGAAGTCATGTAATTTCCTATACATCTTCAGTCCTTTTTGCTCCTTCCTCAATACAAAGAGGTCCAAGGCTCACAGAAGTCAAGGCTAAGGGTGCCCTGATCAGGATTTTTGGATTTAATCACCAATTTCTCGGAAGCAGTATCGATTGATGCCGACATTTCTTTAGTTTGTCATCTATACTTAGATTGTAGTGGCATAATAGAAACGGTATTGAAATGTTTTCAAAATAAATACTTATTATAAATTAGATTAAGAATTACATTTGTTTTAATTGATTAAAAAGAAGATGAAACAACACATCCTCATACCTAAACAACTGAATAGGGTGATTGTCAGTGTCCCCTAAAACGACATACTGTATATCAACATTCCCAAAACAAAAAGATTGTGGCAGCTTAATAAATGTAATGTAATGTTATCCAAAGATATTTCAATAACAGTGACTGCACTGGGATGTCAAGTACTAAAACAAGTGATCATAGACAGTCAGATGTAAATGTTAGCATCCTTTATAAGGCTGTACAAAATAATTTATTGATTGATATAGTCAAATAGGTAATATTAGGTCATGGTAGCCATTCACTAAGACACACGTCAAGTCCACCACAGGTTCTCCTCACATCACAGCTGCACTTCCACATTACTTCTCCTCATTTAGTCCCATTCCCGGTCAGTTGAGCAGCTAGCTTGCTTAAGTTTAAATTCCTTGGTCCATCAACTGTCTTCGAGTAAATATTTTCAGTCTCAAGGGTGCCGATGTTGGCTGACTGACCAATACCCAAAACCTGCAAGATATGAATCCAAATGTCACTCTACATGCACAAATGAGCCTTTAAACTAGTGAGATGAGTTATACATATCTGTGTATCAGCAGGCCAGGCTAAATTCAAAAGGTGCAGTGCAAATATAGTGCTGTCAACGTTCCAGGCTCAACTGAAGAGGGTTGTGAGAGGTCAGTGTTATTCTCTTTATACTAGATGTCATGATGATGCCAGGGCTCCTTAGGGTACTAATAAATTAAGAACCCCACTACATAAAACAACAAACAACAGAGCTTAACCTTGCCATGAATTATTTGAATTACCAGAAGAATTCAGACACATGTACGTCTGCAGAAACACAAACCTCTCCTGTCATACTGAATATAACATAAAAAAAAGAAAAACAGCTCAAAAGGCAAAATGCCCAGCCAGCTTGGCAGCAGTATCTGCTGCAGTCTGATCTAAGCAGGTTTGTTTCTTCAACATTGATTAGTTGTTTTATTTAATGATTCTTGACAGTGATTCAACAGAAGGTATTTGTTGTTGGACGGTTATCAGGATGAGTTAGATTTCTTCTTGCTGAGGAAAGGAAGGATCGTTCACTGCTGCAGTGAAGGAAACTTAAAATAACATACACACAAATAAGAGAGAAAGGTGTCTAGATAACCATTGGTTATATAATATTTAACCTTAATTTAAGGGTACAACATCCTATATTATTAATGATTTTATTGAAGGGTTATCTGAAATTCTACCTCATTTAAACTAAAAAGACAGGGGATTACATTTTTGCTCTTATGACAGTATAAATCTTAAAAGTATATGCTGCAGTACCACCAGGTTACCCATCTTCTCAACTCACCTTCAACACCTCCATCATGTTTGTTTATTTTTGTGACTCTATTATCATTTATTTATTAGTCTGTATCCACCTTATGTCTAGCGGCCATGATATATTGCGCAAATTATGGGCACGACTTCTGGTGCATCCAGTCACTGAACCAAAACCAGCGTTTTTCATGGTAGTAGGACACTAATCCTCTTTCTTAGAGTGATTGATAGCATATTATTCATTCACAAAGATCTAGGTTAGTGACTTTATAGAGTGAATACTATTTACACTGTTTTAGCCCATTTTGCTAGTGCTTCTAAAGCCTTGGAAGTGCTGTCAGTGCATCGATTATTATTCAATTATTTATTCTGCCAAGCTCAGAAGTATCACCCAAGATCGTTTACACGGTAGTTTATTGTCTATGCATAGTTTAGGGAATTACAACAGAAATTCCATAGTGCAATCTTGTGTTGGATTATGACAATTAAATGAATCTTTAGTCTTGAATCAATATAACTTTTTCAATTTAACAGTGAAAAGTGTTGCGTATGTGACCTGATGGCACTTGCTGTATCTGGTAGAGCAGAATGAGCTCAGATTTTCTGATCACCTAAACTGCAGCACAAGCAGCTGATATACAAAGGTCAAAGCCACTTTGCCCTGACAGTTTAACTGAAACTTTAATGAGACCCAGGGGGGAATTGAGTCTTCATCCTAGCAGAGGATAGTATAAAGATAAGAAGCAGACAAATAGTGCTACATGTTGGAGTAATGCTGAAAATGGAGATGCAAAAAGCTAAATCAGATTTATTTCAGGTTGTGGCCATGGAATGAGATAATAAGAGACAAATGCTCAGAAAAACAGCTTGATATTTTATTGAGCACAATTGAGCATCATAAGAGGAGCTATGGTGAGAGGGTAACTTGACTTTTGAGTCTAAATACACACAATAAGCTGTTACCCATTGAATGCAATTGGTTTATTAATGCATTGAGATGGTTATAATGGATGGTAAAGAATAATTTGTCAGGGTCAACGCATAATTGGCTAAAATGACATTTTATAGCTCAGGATTTAGTGACAGAAGCAGCAGCAACAGACGTAGCCTTGTCTGCACTACCTTTCTCTGCACACTATTTTGTTCTGTCGGTCTTGCACCCTCTTATTTCTTACCTCTTCCCTACACCGTTGAGCTCTTCATTCCTTGTGAATAGCTAAAAAAGATGTACACACCCGAACAGTCGGGAGTAGCTGTACTGAATCTGCCAAGGCAAAAAAATAAATAAATAAATAAAAATAAAATGGAATCTCTCCTTCAAAAGACAATCCTTTTGGAGGTTATGGATGTAGGTTGAAGCCAAGTCCATCGAGTATAGGAGTCACATGGATCATGGTAAGAGGCTGGTCTGCTGTGGGAAGCAAGTTTTAGGGCAGAATTTGGTAAGAAAAGAGATATTGTGCCTCCAAAAGGAAATTTGAGGGTTAGAGGGTAGAATGAACCTTAAGTGTAGTAGATAATTTCTTGGGTCTAGTGGTATAGAAAAGTTTCTGGGGGTTTAAAGAGAGAGTATGATAATTTGATTAATTGAGGGGGTCAAGCCACTCTTTTGCCATTGTGTCTCAGCTCGGGGTTCTAGTAAAGTTTTACTTCCACAGATTAATTCTGACCTGGACACAACTTAATTATACCTGCAATGTGGAACTTTTGTCTCCCCCCTCTGGCAGTGAGAGTAATTACACATTCTCCGTTGACATGATCATGACACCATAGGATCTGCCAAACTATTGCTGTAGTCAACTCTGTCGCTTCCGTTGTATCTCCAAATTCATTTTAAAACAAGGAACTTGGCAAACAATGCAAACTCGGTCACTCTGCAGGTGAAAAACACTTCGAGAGCAGCCCAAAGCCTGCTAGTAAACCTTGAGAGACTTTGACTATTAACACTAGATTCTATTGGGACATTGCTGTACAGTAAAAAACAGAGCCGATGATTGTGAATCTACAATAACAAGACTTCTCATCTGACTCCTCTTCTTTCCCTTTTTTCTTTTTTAGAGCATCCACCCTTCTTGTGCTAGCGTTGCCTTTTGTGGCATCACCCGTTGCTGCAAGCTAAGTTTGAATAAATCATTCAATACACCTCAGGAAACGTGTTGATTGACTGAGAAGTGCGCACACAACATAGGAATGAGACACAGCCTGAGAGTAATGCCACTCATCCTTTGTGAACAGTGAGACTAATTACACATTTAAGAAAAATAACAAAAACTGCAACGTGTTAGACTAGGTCGACTTTTATATATTTCGAAAACATTGAGACATTTTTGTTTCAAGCTCATGTTGCCCACAAAAGAACAGAGCCTCTAGGTTGAATTTTTTGTTGCTATTGGAAAAAAAACTGAGAATATGAAGGAGAATGCTAGAGGATAGAAACTCAACGCATTACAGAACAAGGTGCAAAACATAATGAGGCAATTGGTGAACAATCCCAGATGATTATCTGTCATCACCAGACACACTATTGTTTTATTGTCAAAAGTCTGGATGTGTTCTTTACTTCAACTCAAATACCCCTCCACCCCCTCTTCCCAATCTATTCATTTTTCTGTAGTAGAAACATATCCCAGATATATTTATGCTAAGCTGTAATTGGAGCCAAAAGATAATATAATATGTGCCATTTTTGCTTTAAAATGCCTGAAACTGACCTGATCTTTGTTCTATATTTTATTGAGTTGGTTATGTACCTGGATTATACTATTGTACAATTCAACAATATTCAAATCCAGAGGTATTTGTGATTTTACCCAAGGTAAAGATGAGTTTCATTTGGTTGCTGCTATAACTTCTGGGTAAATGCTGGATGATACATCAGAGAGTGAAGGAGGAAGTCAGCGAATGTGACTAAACATAAAAACTTCAGCACATAACCACATGTTTAAACCTGATTTCTGACTGAGTCACCACATAGATTTTCATCAAAAATGGTGGTTGTTTAACAATGAAGACAACAACTCTTATGATCCCAAGTTACTACACAACATCATCAAAATACTATTTTGTTATCACTGTATTTACTGTATGGACCCCTAACGGCAGAAATTACATACTGTGTGTTTAATACAGCCATACTGATAGTGGATTTTTGATACTGATGTAGATATGAGACTTTAAAAACAATGTTTTTTCATTAACCCATATACAGTATAACAAACATTTAGAAAAAAAAAAAAAATAGGTCCAGTAATTAGTTTATTATTGTGACGAAGGTAGTTACTGTACATTTGGCTTTGGAAAAAAAAAATTGGCATTGTTCTCTGGTTGACAACTCTAACCTGCAACTGCTTAATGGGATTGTAGTTTTCAGACTTGGAATAGCTGTACTGCACCATCCTATGACTTTTTGGTAGATAAATACACAGATGCCGATACACTGATGACTTACAAATGTTGACCAATATATCAGCAAAGCAACCTTGTTTGTCTAGCTAACTAGCTTTAGTCATCAGCTTTTGAGGTATCTTGTCATAAATTTTATTGTCGAGGGAGAAATCTGACCTGCTAATTTTCAGGTTTGAAAAAAATCAAAACAATCCATCAAAAGCCCTGCCAGTTACTCTTTTTCAAAGTCTGTTCAGTTTGACACTGCCAGTATGTTTCTCTCTTACCTCCCTCTAGAGAGACCCACAGCTAAACCAGCAGCAGTTTCACTTATCAGGATTTTTAGAAATGAAACTTACTTCAACTGTTTTATCATGAAATAGAGAGGCACAGGCTTGTGTTTGAGATTTAAAAGTATGAGGCATACATTTCAAGTATGGGAGATAATTACTGTTTTATCTTTTCTTCATACCTACGTTTTGGAATTCTTGTATCTCAACACAGTGCGCTTTGAAAAGAGGAGGTGTTATCACAGACACACAGGATTTCAAACCTTTAGAGTTATCAGTTTGACTGCACAAAGTGTAGTCTTCTGAGTTCTTCTGATCTCATTTAAATTGCTAAGTGTTTTTTTTAGACTGTTGCATAGACACTTTCAAACTGCTGTGATGCTGTCGTCATCCTTTTACTCGGATTAAAATGTTTGACATGACAGGAAAACAAATACATATTTATCACCATGCCAAGGTGAAACTACGAAACTCATAGCTCTGAGGTATGTAAATTATTATGTGCATGTTTTACCTTCACATGCAGTTTCTTTGCATTGTTTATCGGTGTATTGCTCGCTAAATCGCATATATAAACTGAGAAATGTGGGGAAAATCGAGATTCATCACATCCAGTCAGATGCAGATGATTAGTCATTAAAAATGTATTGTGGGAAGCTGAGAGAAGAGAAACACACTGCTAATGAGAAAGAAAAAGACAATGGAAAATAATGACTTGGCAAGTTTCAGCAAGAGAGATGCATGCTCAGTGTAAGAGTGAATGAATGGGTTGACAGATTAAACTTGAGGTATCAGGAAGGGAAGGAAAGGAACAGAGAGCTGAGAAGTGGGAAGAGTTTATGTGGTGAGTGACGAGGAGTTGTGTGGATTTCAAGAATTTGCACTCGGCTCAACTTTGGTTAAGAAACTAATACCTCAATTCAGCACCTGCAGCCCAGTATAACACTCCCTTTTCACATATTCGTCTCTGACATCCAGAAAACCCTGAAGGAGAGGCGAAGAGAGAGAGAGGCGTAATGCTCACCAGCCCAGTTTTATTTCAGCCCCCATGAGGCACTGCAGAATTTGTCATATGGAGAAGCTGAATTTTTGACAGCTTCTAGAAAGCTGCAGAGTTGGATTTTACACTCTTGTGTTCAAGCCTTTTAACCCTTGAGGTTGTCTGTTTGGGAGTCGTCCTGTGAGACAACATCAGACCTCAAAGTGAATGAGAGCAGAGGCTTAAATAGGTGAGCGAGTGTTTAGGAGTAACTCTCAGCACTGGGTATTTATCTGTAAATGTGAAGGCACATTGCAAAATTTCTTGGAAATCCTTTTTCTCCTTTTGAATTGGTAAGAACTTTAAACTTTCCTCATATACTGTATAAACATGGTAAAGAAAAACCTAAGATAACAATGTTTTATTGTGATATTTTGTGTTCAAAATCCTGATCTTAGAGGGACAAGATGTGGCAAGAATTTTTGTTTAAAACATTAAAAAAATGACAACATAACAGTGTTTATGATAGATCACAGATGTCTATGTACTGTGTTGCAGTGATATGTCCGGCCGGTCCTTTCCCATAATGCCACTTTGAACCATAAGAGGTCCAGTATCTCCTGTTTTGCTGGGGATAAATGCCAGCAACAAATTTACTCAGTTTCAAAACCTCTTTTAGTTTTTGTTGTAATAAATGAACAAAATAAAATTACAACATGTCTTGTAAGGAAATTCTCTTACATCTATCTTACCAAACAGAAAAATACAATCATAAACCTTCTGAATTAAGTTTCTGTTTAACTGAGTTTAACAAAATACAACTCACCAAAGCAGTCTTGGTTTTTCTGTCAACAGTCACCTCTGGTTGGGTCGACATAATCCTCACTTCACCAAGTAAGATGTGAAAATATTGCAGCTCTACATGCCGTTTTCACCTGCCTCTGATGCCCCACACTTTCTCTCTCCACCATGGCAGTACTTCTGTCCTGTCCCATTTCTTCTCGTCTCCAGTGTCGTAGTCTTGGTCAGAGCTGCTGTCAATCACCACTGTCTTCAAACTGGCATCTGTTTTTCTCTGAGGCTGTGTTCAGTCCCAGTTTGGCCTCTAGCTGTGTTCACTCTCAGAGCTCCGTGTCCCATGATGACTCTAGGGCCGGTGGCTCTACAGCTAACTGAGCCATGAGCTGATGAACTGGTAGCTAGCAACAGCCAAGGATAGCTACCAAAGAGTAGCACTTGTCAGTTACTGTGGTGATATGCTTCCCCTTATAGATTTGAAAGATATTTTCCAAATTACACCTTTAATGAGCATCCTGCAATTAAGATGCAATGCCAAAAAGTTGTCGTACAGTATTTGTGCAATGCTCTCATTCTGTCTCTTCCCCCTAGCTCTTCCTCTCTCTCGCTCTCTGTCCAAATATCCTATGATCCCCCTTTCAAAGCAACAATGCTCTCCTGCTGGCTTATTCGTTTTGCAAATTTATGGTATGCAGTGGTTTTAGAAAGTTCCACTGAGGTCCAAATTCACTAAGATTACACTTCAAGTGCAGCTGACACATTCTTACAGCTCAGCTGCTTCAACTAAGAGTACAGAGTTGTCACCTTTTTTACTAAGAAATTTATGTAAATTAGGTTGAGGTGACTTGAGAGTTTGGTATGATTCACTTCTCCCTGTTCCATCCACGGACCCCGGGAAGGAGCCTCTGGTAATAGATCCACTGCCGCCTTATACACTGCCAAACTCTTTATATAACTCACAATGTAGTGTCTGACTTTGTCATTTTTTAATCTAACACACATCAACACACACAGGGACACACCTAATATATTCACTCAACACTCGCCAAACACGTCTCATACCCCACATACATAGATCACATTTAAACAGGACATAGGGCTCTCAGAGGAGGCTCTATGGATATGTGCTATATAAATGCTAATGATGCAGGACACAAAGTTTCTCCCCTTGATCCTCACAGAGGAAAGTCAAGACAATCTGCATTCATTGGTGCAAACTTATCCATTTTTAATTCTCCTAGAACACATCCAACTTTCTATCATGCGTCTGTGCATGTCTGACTGTGTCTGGTACATAAAAACAGGAGGAGAAAGAGGGAGAGTCGAGACACTCACAGGTCATTACAGCAGCCAGGCACTCACATATGACACTCTGTGTCATTTCTGAAAGGTCATTCCAAGATTGAGCTGCTGCTGGAGTATTAAAGATTGAAGCAGTGTGCACATAACAGTGTTTCTAGGAGGTGTACTTCTATTGTTAAATGGCAAACTCAGATTACAAGCACACAGATTTATAACAAAACAGAAAGATGTTATCATCACACACTGTACTGAACTTGTTAATTGGACGTAGCCTTAAATAACTTCTCTAAAAACTGAACATGGAGAAACTCAGGGACTGCATATTCTCCTGATCACCCATCCTTAATATAACTGTACCTATGAAGAGACACTGTTTATGACTGTCTGTCTAATTTGCAATTCTAGATACATATTATTGATTGATCTGTGATGTGATAAGTGCAGTATACAGAAATGCATGACTTCACTATGTATCAAAACATGTCAAACGGTACTTTTACAATACTTTTCACATTATTTGTGAAGGCAAACAATACTACAATACTGTGACATATAACGATGCCTTGCAAACTGCCTGCAAGCCATAAATATCATAACTTAATGTTTCAATATGTACAAAAACAACTCAGACACTAAACTTTAAGACTGCAGTCTGTTCAAGCACTTTCTTCCTCCTCACATGGTACTGCTAAAAGTCTTTGTAAGGTGTGTTTTTAAGCCGTTTCGTCTTCCATCTGAGCCACACATAATTTCACAATGACTCCATTTTATATGATTTCAAGGGCACAATCAGTTATGAGCATTATTTTCTAGTCTGAAATCACAGGTTAGCTTCTGAGGTTCTCGTAGGATGAGAGCTTTGTTAATGCTTCATTTTGTCTAATTTTGCACCCTGCAATGCAGCTTTCCTTTCATATTGGTGCGTACCTCATAATGTTACATTTCAAGGTATTACTATTTAAAAAGAACTCCATAACACACAGTTATGAATATGTACAAAATTAAAAAAGAGGAAAAAGTGTCATTTGCCATTGCCAACAAGCAAGGTTCAAATCAGGAACTGCTGGAAGAGCTGCAGTTCCCATGCTACAGCTCCACAAACATTTGTCTTCACACTTTATCTAGTATAACTGGTGCTAAGGTACAGCCTTTATATATACAGGAACAAATTTTATTGACAAACTAAAGAGATTATTTTCCATATAATGTATTTTCCTCAGACTATCAATTATCACGTTACAGCACATCATTAAAATCAATCTGGAACAGCATGCCCCTTCATGCAATAATGTGACTTGTTTCTTTGCCAACCTGAGAGAGCCTAAGGAGAAAGTGAGGACCTGGGGAGCAATAAACTGCTCTTACCATGACCAAAGGGGAATTTAATGATCTGTGAGAGAAATGGAAGGAACGTTGGGTATCTCCTGCTCTGCATGACTGACAGGGTGCTGCGAATGAGATTTATTCCCATCAAGCCATTCAGTCTACTACTTAAAACAATCACAGAAAGCCTTTATTTGACAAGCTCTCTTGCCAACGTACATATCCCACAATTTACGCCTTATAAATTATTCCATACCTCCATCAGCCAGGTGAATCGTGATGGATATTATTTGGCCAACTGCCCAACAATTTAACCCCACAGCAATAATAACTAGAGTGTATGAAGTTCACACAAGGGACATGAGCAATGGCAAAGATCTGAGCTCAATTTAAGATGGATTGTAGTCTTGACTGAGGTGATATACAGTAATAGGCCTGGAGACAAAGGGATGTGCTGTTCTGGGTGAAACAAGTCATCACAGCTTTAAGCTCTGGATGAGATCCTTTGTTAGTCCGTTCCTGTGTTCCCCGTGCACCTGTTCCCTCCAGTGACTTCCAGTGTTCTCCAGCATCTCCCCGTTTTACCCCATGGTGTAATTCTGGTTTGTTCCTCTTGTTTTTACTTAGTTGTACTTTGTTCTTCTGTCTTAGATTGTGTTTGCTACTTTATATTTTTTGGTATTCTACCCCACCTGGTTTTGGATTATATGTTTGTGGATTTTGTGGCTTATCGTTTAAGGGTCGTTGTCAGTTCTTAATCCTGGCTGCCTCCTGTGTGTTTCTGCATTTGGGTCCTCACCTTTTCATAAACTGTGACACTCTCACGCTTTTAATAGTTAAATCAGCAAAAGAAACAATCTCTCTGGATTATGTGGCTTTTGCAGCACCAGCAGTTATTTTTAGCAGAACCTTTCTATAATGCCTTGATTACGTTGCGAGTTTGCAAATCGGGGGGTTGTATCATGGCACCGGTTAGCAGCAGATGGGCAGGAAAAAGACTGGAGGACAAAAAGGCCACTTGGCTGACCTATTGTAGGATGTTGGAGTTTTTCATCTTGTTTTTAAGGTATTTGAATACTTTCGTTAAAGGGAGAACAGATTCTAAATGAAAAAAAGGGTTATGACCTCCTCATTGGTCCTGTGGCTATGATTTACTGTAAACATACAAATGGATAAGTGGGATTATTTTTGTTTTAAACAAGAGGACAGAAATTCAACTTGATCTCTGGTTCAGCTACTCTTTTCAACAGCCAGGGGCATTCAGTAGCATTCCTCTTGTGGTATGTTGCTGGCATGGTCCAACTGTTGTGTTTTGTAATGAGGCTTCCACAGAAGCTTTTGAATTATGGAACAAAAGGCACCTTAAGTGGATGAAGCCATCCTGTCTCAGTCAGTGGGGAATGATTCTGCTGCTCATTTCTGTTCTCTAATCATAAAGTGACTTTAAATGTCTTTCATATTCAATTTTTTATTTTCTAATCTCATTCAAAGAGATGCAGGAGATGAACAAAACGGAATACTTGTTACAACCTGATAAACATCTGCTACTAAATAAATCTCCCTTTTGTTTGCAAGCTTGAATATTTTGGACTGATGAATCTGTTAATTTTCTACCTTTCAACCTTAAATTCAAACAGTAACTGGAACCTTCTGATGCTTTAATTCACACTTCCATTTTTGAAAGTGGCAAGAATAGCTCAGTGAATGTAGGGTAATGCTAATTGGGTGGGAAAACTCCAGCAGCATTTTGCTGTGTGATATGTATATCACATTCCTTATCACTAGGGGTTGAGTGTTGCGGTGCATCACTAAGTCTGTCTTCAGGGAATGGGAACAGTTACAGACTCCTCGGGTCCTGCTCGGTTCTGATTCCCACCAACCACATTAACACTTTTTCTCTCCCCATTTGTCTGAATTCGTTTAAAAGCAGTAATTCTCAGACAAGAATTTGAATGAATGAATGGGCCATTTGCCTTCATGAGTAGAAGTAGAATCCATATTTAAATCATGTGATCTGTCATGCCTGTTTTACAGCCTCATAATAAGCTTTTACACAACACAGAATCTGGATCTTAGCAATGCCTCCACTGTCACAATAGCTTGTATGTGCTGCTGTTGTATTGTGTGTTCTTTTTATTTCATCTTTTGTTATTTCCATTATTTATTGCTGATGTGTGCGTCTGTAGCCTGTCTTTCTGTGGATGTGTTTTTATTCTGTGTTATTTGTATCATACCTTGTGTAACTTTACTGTAAATCACGTCTTAAGAGATTTTTGTATCAAAGCAGTTAAGCTTGAAATTGATCTTTAAAATTAAATCTGAATAGAACCGGGCAAGTGATGCTCGATGAAAATGGGATTTGATTTCCCAGTGCATGAGGAAGAAAAGCTTGCGTTTGAAATGCCGTCCCTGTACTGCAGTTTGTGGGATGGCAGTGTGGAGTATCAACAGTCAACTTTCTCTCTCTTTCATTTACATGGTAGATTCTTGTCCTCATTTACACATCAGTTACTGTTTGATCTCCACCAGCCGTGGAAGTTAAAAGTGGCAGCCTTGCATTTGGTCCAGGGATGAGGAGACATGGATGTTTCAAGCGCATGCAGGCATACATCATTATCATTTCCCCTTCCTTCTAATTAGTTAATTGAAAGGACATCTGTGTAAAATCTACAACACATTAGTGTTTCCCCATGGATTTGCTCTGGTTCTAGTGCCACGTCAGTTCATTGTAGCATCTTTTGAACAATTACTGCAAATTCTGTTTTATCTTGGCCTTTAATGTGATGGAAAAAGTTCAATTTATGAATGCCCAGCCCTGTCTATGAATACTAGCAAAAAAAACCCAATTTTTTCAGGCTTATCAGATGTGCCACATAATCTGTTTTCCTGCATGGGAATGCACAATAAGACAACCAGTAAAGCAGCTGTATCCAAAAGATTATTTTACTTTCCCATCCTACACCAGGTCATTGAAGTCTCTTTCCTTTGTGCTCATTTAATACCTCAATGTATTTCATATAGATTTTGTCGTAAGCCCCAATCAATACCTCCATGTGAGATTTGTATTTGCTGCTAAAGCCAAGCAATAGGCTAAGCAAGTAAAAAGGGCAAGGCTGCAGAACTGCTGTGACAAATGACTAACATTAAGTATGCTAAAACATTCAGTTTTATTTGGCCTAAAAGCTTCCCCTAGGGTGGACACAGTTATTTGAATCACTCATGAGTTCATAATTTTGATATTCTTTAATCAGAATAAAAGTCCCATATTATAGAAAGTAAGGTTTCCGTGTTTTTTTTTCTTTCTATTAGGTCTAATCAGGTCCAGTTTCTGTACAAATAATGTGAAAGTATCAGAACGTTCAGTCCCCGGACGAATTCACACATCCCATATTCACAAACTGCCTTCAAACAAGCTGTCAGGACTTTGGTTAGGTTGTGATGTCACAACTTTACAGCCATGTCTCTATCATGGAGGGGGGCATTAAACAGACAGGCACTAAAACTGAAGGTGAATAGTGGTGCTACACCAATGGGCAGTATGATTTTTTATTTTTTTTATATTAAAGCATGTAAACATTTTGTTGTAGACACCCAAGACTGTCATCTGTTGCTTGTCTCCATTCTTATCCGTGTCTCCTTTTCACTGCTGGCAGTGGGGTGCTACTCTACCTTACAGCCAAAAGGTGTGATATCAGGAAATGCGTTTTGGGACACACTGACACCCCAATTACCTGCTGGCGGTGGCAGGGTTAGCTTCTTGTAGTGTCCTTGGGTTGTGACATTTTCCTTTTCGCTCCCCCTCAGATTTACTGGAATGAGCGGGGTTGCTGAGCAGGGCACTTTATAAATACATCTCCTCTCGATTACTGTGACCACCGGCCCTGGGCAGCTGAGTGTAGCTGGGATGGCTTCATCCCTTGAGATCCGATGCCGTAGATCAAGGGCCCAAATGGCCGTCCTAACTCTGCTATCAATCTCTGTTATTGCCTGCCACTGACGCCAGTGTAAGGGACACACACAATGTGCTGCCATCTAATCAGTGTGGTGCAGATCACCGGATGGGAAACATGAAACAATAGCTCTCGTGTCCCTCGCCACGGGTTATGTACAGACAGAAGGGTGTCATTAGTGATCACTGATGAATGTTGGTCTTTGTTTGCGTCCTATGAATGAGCTCATAAAGCATGTAAATGCATTTTAGAACCTTTTATAATGCTTCTGAATGTAGAAAGAGCTGACACAAATCCACCCTGTCATCACATGCAACATATATATTAAAATTTAGGCTATTGTTATCATTGCACCGGGACAATACAAAGAAAACCTATCAAATTGTAACTGCAATGGAGTGACTTAAACAAGTTACTCTTTGTTCACTCACCAGGGGCAATAAAATAGAGATCAAGTGATATTTAGTAGTATATTACATTTTATTAAAAATAAATTAGTATATTAACTTTTAAAGATGAATGCCATTAAATGTGTATGGCAAGGAGAAAACAGAGCAATGATTAGCAATAATCTGCAGGAATAAAAGAGCACAGTGAGGCATAACATGTGGGTGATGTACAGTACATCATGACTATATTTTGATTGTGTTAGTGTAAGTTCAATGTAGAGAACAAACACTCTCCTTTACATCAATAGAACGTGTTAATTAAAGGTCCTGCTCACTCCTGTGTTGTCAGTTATTCTGGATGATGAGTGCTCTCCTGAAGCTAAAGTTTAGTTTTGCTGAGGTCACTATTGTTTATACACTTGAACACATTTATACTCCCTATAAATGTGGTAGTTGTCAAGACATTACAGGTGCAGGAGAAGTAAAAGAAAACTCAGCAATCTATATATACCATATCTAATTAGGCACTAAGTGAAGACACCTGTGTGGATGCAGTGTACTTTTGGCTGGTGGTGATTTGAACATTTGGTGATTTTTTCCATAGGGAAGTAGAACAAAATTTAAATATTTCTGCACCATGTTGAGATCCAAATTATTTTAGTTGTCTAGTTTGTCTTTCAGGACATTTTTGTGCTTCCAACTTTCATGCTTTTTCTTAAATTTTTAAGTTCCTGAAAAGTGGTTCAAGCTCCAGGGACGTAGAGCAGTTTTGAGCTGATAATTGCTCTTGTAAACACACGTTTTGCTGCTACTGCACCTCTGCATTATTTACACAGTTAACTCTCGGCAATAGAATGTTGAACACTGGATAAGACTGCTTTGGCCTCCAGGCTTTTTACATTCGCAATGGGAAAAGGTGCAATCTGTCAGCGTGCCCTGGGTGTATATCGGCAACAAAGATGGAAGGAAAGAAAGCTGAAGATATTGAATTTAAGATGATTTCTTGTCAGCAAGTGACAACTTAATTAAATCTTATTTTAAATTCATTTGATATATGCCCCAAAATACACATGCACACAGATGTGCAGATCCCTCAACACTCAACAAACAAACAGCTGAAGATATGCATACAAGAACAACTTAATATGAACAGAAAAACCATGTTACAATTCCTTTTTTTCCTCAATTTCTAGACTCTAAGCTGTATATGTTTCCAACCTAATCAGGGCTTGTGATTATAGTTCATTACAGTTTTTAGTGCAGTTGTGCTTTAAAGAGCATTCAGTGTTGCGATAAAGTCATTCCATTTCCTTTCTTGTGTTGTTTTTCAGAATCTGAGACTCGCTGGAAAATAGTTTTCACATTTCAAAATCAACCCAAATGAGCTCACAAAGTTAAATGAGTCGTGGCAAATTAAGTGAAGAAAAAAGTAAAAGGTCATGAATCCGTGGTTAGCTTCCATTTTTCATAATGGGAAATGCTTTGTATTTTCCGCTGAAGAAACAACAATAACTTGATTAATCATAAAAAAAAAACAAGGTGGCTGATGGCAGCATACTCAATGTGTTTGAGGTAACCTCTTTTCTCTGTAGATACTGTGCAGGCACTGAGGGTGCCATGTCATTAGCATACAATGCTACCCCAGTCCCAGTTCACTGAGCTGGCCCAATTTGAATTTATCTCAGACCTTCATATGGTGTGACCCGAATGAGATCCAAACCTTTGGATGGTGATGAGGCACCCATGGTGTTCAAATGGCTCAGCACTGTAAAAGCCAGGTTACCTCGTTTACAGTGTCACCTAACAATCAATATATGACTATATCTCTATTTTTAGTGATGCTTGCAATGTGGCTCAGGGGGTGGCAGTCTTGGTCCTTACGTCTGTCTGTCTGTCTGTCTGTCTGTCTGTCTGTCTGTCTGTCCAGCAGTTTGGTTCAGTGTGATTGCCATAAAATAGAAACAGACTTTCAGAGACCCAGAAGGAAGAATTCCTATGACTTTTGACCCTACATTTTTCATCTGGTTCCAGTAATGGGACACCATTTCCACTTCAACACCTTAGTTCATGACAGGATTCCAGCATTTTTTTCAATTCTTGTGACCTGTTCATGGTTGTGAACGGCTTCAGCCTCTCTAAGCTCACACTTGGCTTTAGGTAAGGTATACCTTGGACAGATCATCAGCCTATCACAGAGCTAACACACATAGATAGACGCAATCTTTAGACCGTAGGAGGAAACTAGAGCTCTAGTAGAACATTCAAACTCCCTGTAAAGAGCCCAATTCATACCCATAACCACCATGTCACCCCTGTTTTTTCATCCCTCTGAACAACTCTTTTTTTCTGGTATCTAATGAGCATTACGGTCCCATGGGACACTAGCTCGACGACAAACTTTTAGTCTAATAACTGTTTTTGAGACAAGGCTGCTTGCAGTGTATCGGCAAGCACTTATTGAACAGCCACACTCATTGAAAAAGCGTCTCTGTATTTTCAAAAAGACTGTCTGGAATTAATGCTGACTGAGAAGATTCAATATTTTTATACCCTTTGCCATGTGCTCCACGCTTACATCAGTAACGGCTGCTAATGTGAACTAGTTTGACATTTTGAGTAATAATATAGTTTTATTTTTATATTTATATTTGAAACAAGTTTATATTTAAACACTGACTGCAGAGATTATTAAACTTCAGAGAGCTGTCAGACTATCATCCATCAACCATGTATAAGGTACCCTTGAAGAAGTTGTAAACACAATGAAAAATTAAGGATGTGATAAATAAAACAGGTTTCCATTTTTCAATAGATCTGAGCTTGACTGAATTAGTACAGTGGCAGCATGAATAAAAATGAGTTTAAACATAAGATTTAGTGCATTGTACACCTAGGATACAGTCCTTACTCTACTGTATGTCTCAGATGTCAGATGACGTAACATGCAGACAAAAGGACAAACACACCGTTATAGATAAAGCACTTGCACAGAGGCAACCGTGGGCACAAACACTACAATACTCACACACTAACACAATCATGTGCAATGCAGCACTGTGGTCTAAGCCATAAAGTGTAAATTTGCTGAACCCTATTGCAATTTTATATCCCTTGCTTACCCCTGGGCTATTTTAATAGAGCAATTACTCTATCACCTAATGTGCTCATAATATCTTTTAAGCAACAAAGTGCCTTTATCTAAAAGGTCCTTTCAGGTTCTTTTCATTATGCTTTGTAAGGAACACTTTTCAGAGGTGACAGGTGAAACAATAAGTACAGGCCTGGCAGTGATGTTCGAATCATTCCAGTGTTCCCAAGGTCTTGTGTTCCCCAGGGGCTGTATTCATAAAGCTTCATAGAATTATGATGTCTTCTAAGAATAGATGCTATTCACACATCATGTTGGCCTTAAGATTGCTCCTACGGTGAAAACTGTTAGGGGTAGGGAGGAGGACTTTTAAGAGCCTTAGGAGTTTCTTAAGTAGAGGAGAAAATGGTGGAAAGAGTTAGGCTCATATCTGCTGCGCTACATTCTCCCACGCCTGCCTCTTGACTTGCTCTGTAACACCGAGGCTGATTTTTCCTTTTAAAACTGTTTTACACTCATTCATATCAAATAAATAGATCTACTACAATTTCCTGGTAAAACTAATAATAGAAATAATCACATAAATCCAAACAATATCAGCATGTGAATAGGCTACTGTGCAAGTTTTAAAACATTTTGTTGGCTTCCTCTAAAATAATATTCATAATTACACCACATCTTGATAGTGATTTAATGCTATGATTAGGCCTATTGATTTCACTGTCAACTCTATGTACAAATTCACAAAGAGTGTTTTTCTATTTCTTTTTTTTTCAATTGAGTCAACCGTGCTTCCTCATTAAGGTTAACGTTTGTCTCCCATCATTCCTTTGTTCTAAATCACTCACATCACATCATAGGACCCCACGTTAGAAAATGTTAGGTTAAGTTTGGCGCTTTCTGAAAGTATTCTCAGAAAGATGTGTGTTGTTTGTGGCCTTAAATTTATCTGGCACATAATGGGAACATGGCAAAGTGTCCTATGTTCCCAGGGTTAGGGTTGGGGCTTTGACCTGAACACAGTAGAATAGAGGGGTTAATTTGTGTTACTGAAATGTGGAACATAGGACCCATGGGAACATAGGAAGGAACCTATGACCTTGGGATGTTAGGACCCTGGAAACCTAAGAATCCATAATGTACTTCTTTGGACCTTCCTTTTGGCAGTTTGGGTTCTTAAGAAATCTTTGTTTGTGACAGAAGCAGAACTTTCTTCTGTATTCTGCCCACAGAAAACCACTTAATACCCTCGAAGAGTTTTCATCATAGACATCATAGACAGAGTACTGGGAAAACTAAACTGACAAGTCACTGAATGATCATAGTGTTGGACTACTGTACGGCCCCTTATTTCTCTAACCACCCTCTTTAGAGCAAGGTCTATCCACCCAATCACCAGCAAAATTTCAATGCAGCTTTTCCTTAACCAAAGAAAGAAATTGGCACAGTTCACCAAAACTTGAAGAAACTGACTCGGGCAGAAATGATGAAGTTGTGGCTTTGAAGTCAGGTACATTTCTTAAATACTATTATTATATTTTCTTTCAAATTTTGTTATTTTAAACATGTACTGCATTTCTTTCCAATTTGATGTTCCAACAAGAAGAACTAACTGTAGAGTTTGAAATGTAAAGAAAAAGACAGTTACAAAACAGCATCTTGAGAGTTGTTCATAGCCCCTTTTTAAACTATTTGCAGTAATCTCAACCCAAGACTGACATAAGTCTTTGTAAAGGCATCATTTGTACACAGAAGAAAACCAAACAAGACACACAATATTTCTTGGTCACTATGGACCCCTACAGTCTTGACTCATGGACAACATGATATGTGTTATTGGCCAGTGTGTGGGTTGAGGTTCCTGAGCTATTCCTGCTTTCACATGGGCGGAGAGAAGAATAACTGTCGGACATTGTTGTAAACAACCCACAGTAAGTGACTCTGAGGCCTACATGTGAAGCCTGTTTGAAATAAAGGAGGACATTTAGAATTGTGAAAGAGCACAGAAGAAAGAGAAACAAATCACATTGCTGTTACAGTGAATGCTGTTGTTTCTCTGAGTTAACGTCTTGCCTCTAACAGCAATCAGTTGGCGAAGGGAGAGATGAGCCGTATCCAGAAGCATGAGTCATTTCCTTACTGACTTGTAGCAAATGAGCAGCATTTGTGATCCAGCATGTAACATTACCAGCACATGCAGTCACAGGTGGAGACTATCAATGATTAACCCCTGACATCCTTGTAAATTCATAATGTTCAGTTCATATGATGTCATCAGGATTCAAGTTTTACAGTTGTTGTTTGTGGCAATGGTAGCTTGTACTCCACCTCAACAGACACCATTAGCTTGCTGAAGCCTTCTTCTTCGACAAAGCTTAACGATAGTATATCTCCAGCCACAATTTTCATGATACGCTAATCTTCTCTGCCCTGGTGGCAAAACAAGGGTGCATGCTAACTCTGCTAGCAAATAGGGTGATTACATGTAGGTGATGATTGCCTGTGATCTGTCTACGCTGTTTACAATTGTGCTTAAAGTGGAAATGGTTAATCATCTAGATTGACATTACAAAGTATTACTGCACATTCATTTTGTTTATTTTGTCAAAAAAGTTCACTGGTCACCCTTCTGCCTGAAACGTCAGAGCAATTGATGTCTGACTCAAAACACTGTACAACTACATGTATATGTTGTACGGATCTATCATTGCTGCTCTATGGATCTGTGTAGATATTCATAGAAAGCAGTTACATCACTGCATCACTTCCAAAAAATTTTAGCTTTTAATATAAAACAGAGTCTGTTTACTTTTATATTTATTGTATAGTACAACAAAAATGTGACTCTATACATTGAACAAATATGTCCAAATCAAGTTGTCATGCCTACATTCAATGTTGAACTGCAAGGGAGAAAAACGATCACATATTTCCATGTTCTGAGCAAAGTCTTGAGAACGTAGCAAGAGTGCATCCGATAAAAAAAGGGAAGGCTGTTATACTATTCAGAACTTACTGTTACTGTTGTAACACCAAAGGAATAGACCCTGAGTGTTGAACTGCCAGCTGGTGTCCAATAACAAATAACACAAAACACTGAAGGTTGTACAGTTCTGATGGGTTAAAGGGTTATATACAGTATATAAGCATCATTAAAGCTTCAAGGTTTTATAATGGAAATGCTAACACTGAAATCTGGTTTGTTGGATATGACAGCGGTATTCAGCAAAAGCTCAGAGTTGAAATACACACCAACACATTACTGGAAGTTGATAAGTGTTTGCTTGCTTGCAACTTTTCCAGCATTAATGCTTGATCCTGCCAACTCTTGTCAGTGGCTGCAATGTGTTTGCTCTAATTGTCAGTGCTTTGAAAATGCTTGATTTATTATTTTCTGTTTCCACTGAAACCTGTTAATGGCATCACTTAATAGCTGTACTTTTCCTTTTTCTGAACTCAAAATATTTGCATGATATAACTTGAAATGGACAGATCATTGAGAATATTTTAGTGTCATCCAATCTGACTGGTGCAAAGCGAACAGCAGAGAGGAGGCTGTAGCAGCAGCTGAACAGAGGAGAGGAAATATCAGGCTCATCAGGTGATAAATGCCGGGACTAGGACCTTTATGTGTCAAACACTGGCTCAGTTCAGCTGGGCAGATACAACAGCTCACTGGCTTCATGCCGTCAGGAACTTGTCATTGTCAACTCCTGTTTCAGGACACGCTACTGGAAGTGAAAGCTGGCATTACTATCTATCTATTTATGCACCCACTATCACTTTATGGGACTGATATCAACATTTTCTTATAAATGTGCCAATTTCTAATTATCTTGCATTCAAAGCATCTGCCAGTGCATACACATGGTTTATGTAATCGCCATGTGCTGTTGCAGCAAACATTCATTTCATATCTGAAAGAAATCCTTCTAATCCTAAATGCATTTTTTACATACATTGCCTTACACTACTGTTGATTGATTGGTTTGTTACCCTGGGAGAGAAGTGATGAAATTTTTTGTAGTGATAGTTGTTTGTAATTTCCTCATCATTTCTCTGAGTGACACAGAGCCAGGGAGTTCCCCAGTAATCATCTAGGACATGAAAACAGCATGGGAAAACCAGAAAATGAGATTTAATGGATGCGTTTGTCAGAATTTATTGAAATAATATAATGGATTGACCAACACCAAAAAACTGGGGAAATGATGCAGCAGTTGCTCCTTTCTTCTCTTCACACAACCAAATTGGAATAAATGAGAATGCAATCAGTCAGTGGTCAAGCACACATTAGAAGAAAATGTAACCTCCTCAGAAGTAGGACATTTTTCATTAATGTCATTTTTCACATCTACCACAAATAAAGTGTTATTGATTTTCCTGGCTGTGCTGAAGTTGCTTTATACTGACTGCTGTTGCTCATTCTGTGCCAGCACATTGAGATTGACAGAGGCTTTAGTATGTGACCATGCAGCCAACTATGGCACAGAATAAATCTGACAGTGGGATATTAGTCATTTTATTGCCCAAAAAAGAAGGGCAGAAAACAGAGAAAATGAAAGCAGAAGATCCGAGTAAAGCGTTGTAAACCACTAAGCTTGTTAAAGTTCTGACAGCTCACCTGGCGGGTGCCAGAGGCCCCAAATCCATTCAATAAGATGAACAGGAACACTTCCAGTTGTTTGTCTTTCACAGAGAATCCATTAAAAAGTTCCCTCTCCCCTGGTTTACAGTGCATTATACTCGTACCCAATAAATCATGACTCTGTCTTGGGCTTCTGCCTACTGTGTTCTCCCATTTGTACTGCTCAATGTGTCTGCTACAGAGTCGTCCTATATCGGACGGGATGATGATGTTAAATATCAATTACAAAACAACTTAAAAATCACTCATTGATCAGTGCTGTCTAGTATTTTGAGGTAAGTATGAAGTAGACAGGCTTCAAGCTCTCCAGGAAGAAATTAGGAGTTATCTACACAAAACATTATCCTTCTACTAGAAAACCCTAAATAAGGTACAAGGTTGCTGGAAGGAGATTGCCAAGGAGCTATAAAAAACACAACATCTCTCCTTGCTGTCGGCTATATTGTATATCACTTCCAGTAGAGAGACATCTAAATATCACAGAATAAGACATCTGTTTTCTGTTTAAAAAGTACAAACCTGGAAGGCTGTTTTAGCTCACTCACCCACCCATCTTTTACTTGAGTGGTAACATCTACAATGTGATCTTCAGTGCACAGTTGACACCTGGTACATTGTTTGTTTACATAACCATTGCATATTTAATGGGTTCAGTGTGTGAAGAGTGGACAGCAAGTTACCATCATCATGTTGCATTGGACACTCATTTGCAAATAGGACATGGTGCAACTAACTGATGAAGTTATGCAATGGCTAGTTTTGAATCTATTATAGGTTAAATGATGTAAAATCTTATGTTTTTAGCTACAGCCATCTTCTTAGTGTTTCCGTGTTTGGTTGCATATTATTGTGCTTATTGTTTTCCCCTCCAGTGGGTATGGTTTTCTGAGTACGAAGGCGTTGAACTCTCAATAGGCTATTTTTCATCTGCGGTCCCTTGACGGATGTCACAAAGCCAGCCTAAGACAGAATAAAATAACAGGATATAACATTTGAAATAAAAAAGTTATTGAGGCCATTTAAAAGCATGTAGCAGTAATAATGAATAATAATACAAACAGAATATTAATTTCCAGCATTCAGGACACCTATACAACATTGTCAGGTGCTATTTAAAAGATGAATCACAGGCTTATGATACAAGTGAGAGATAGTAATATTAAAAAAAATATGGACTAAATAAGACAACTTTATGCTGCATTATTAGACAATAACTAAAACATGACAGAACAGAAGCACAGACATAAAAAGCATGCACAGTATATTAAATACGTAAATCAGTGTGACAGAAAATAGCAACACAACAGTAACAGACAAGCATTCAGGTTACATGAGGACAGACTGGTGATAGCAAGACAGTGACAGGTGACAGCAGAGAGCAAAGGAAATTTAACAGACTGAGGACAATAAGGTGCAAGTGAGTTTTAGTGCGAACAGAGCTGAGTGCTAATTAACCATTTCTTTAAATGAGCCCTAAACATAAACGGTTTCTCTATTAGTTTCTGGAATTAAGTTCCATTCAGTAACAGCACTTAGGGATAATGCAAAACTTCTTGCTGCACCTCTTGGGAACTGATTTTGGAAATGACCATAATACATACAGCACTGCATATCCAAGTGTGCCGGTCACATCTACACACATGCTGCCAGCCACCCCAACGGGACCGCCAGCACAAACTGACAGAAAGAAAGTGAAAATTTCATCTAGGCGCTGTATAGTAGGCAACTGGACTTGTTTCAGTTTCTTGAAAATTAATATTGTTATTTATCCAAAATATGTTAACTCAACAAAAGTTGATAGTAATAAAAAAAAGTATGTGCACTCATTTCATTTTCAGGTCAGTGTGAGAGCCTTTACTGTGTTTTGCCATTATTTACAGTCGCGCTTTCTAACACCTTTCTCCTGTCCTGTTCTGTTTCACTGCGGGAGACAGGGGCATTACTCGAGTTGACGACAGGATGTGCTGTGATCTGTTGCACCCGTTTTCTTTTTTGAAAAGTTAAACACTGTAGCTGAGGGTTAATAACTGCACATTTACTTTTGGGATAAGGATCTGTTGTCTGAACCAAAGCAGCAAACCTTTTACTCAACTCACATGTCAATTTCAACTCATTACACACAGACTCCTTATGTTTTACCTTTCACAATAAGAGTCCCCCATCTACCAGTATGCACTCCGTAAATGCTTATATGAGGGAGCTAAAATTCACTTTTTTTTTCACATTTCAGTAACGAGCCATTAAAACAGCTTACAACATGCTATTTTTATTAGTTACTCAAAAGTCAGTGTTTTAATACAAACATACAGTTGAAAGGCTACAAAAATATCACGTTAAGTTCTGGCTCTAAGAAGCAAAAGGAAATGGGAATTGGTCACAATCTGAATCAGCCTTTACAAAACTGGGAAAGATTTCACCATACGCACAGATTTGGTGTCGCTGCTGGTGTGATCCCATCACAAGATGTTCTCTAGTTGAATGTGCTGCTGTATACAAATACAGTATGCTGAAAAACAAAGACGTGCTGAACTATATATGGTTAATCTTTAGCTCATTGTTTCGTGTCGCAATTCATTTAGAAAGGTGTAATACAGAAGCTGTTAGTGGGAGTCTTGAGGTGCAGAAATTACTGGAAAGAGATATTACTGTTCAAAGGTGGATCCCAAAGCAACATGGTTTTAATTGAAGCAACATAGTTATAATTTCACCCGTGGATTGCAGACCCAGTGAGAATACTAATTTACAGCTGAGGGAGACTGGCTCAGAGTGGATATGAATGTTATTAAACAAGAAAGTATAGGGGGGGATTCTCGGCCTCCTCACCCATGCCCTCTCTCCCACTAACATACGATTATAAACAAAAATGTCAAATAAATGTTAAACTCTTAATCTTAAATCTCTTAATCTATCTGAATCTTAAACTTCCAAAAGCTATGAAGTTTAAGACAATAGACACGTTTCCATCAACATATTTTTGCCTAATTTGAAGTATCATAGAAAATGTTGATGGAAATGGCAAAATTCAAGTACACTTCCTCAATTTTGTCAAAGTGTTTTTACGCTTGTTTGAGGTGGATTTTATTGTGCATAATGGGAAAACGGAAACACCTTTTCTGAATAAATACTGACATAGTGAAGATTTAAAGTGCGTGTAAAGCAGCAAAAAAAATGTGTTATGAGTTTGTCACACCGCAGTAACATGTATCATTGACCACTGAGCCAAATTTGAAAGATTAAAAAAATTGATTAGTATATAAAGTTAGGTCTCAAAATCACGGAAAAACAAGCACTTCTCTCTGCTGTGGACCGCTGGGGGCGTGTCAGTTAGAGGCGCTGAAACCACACCCACGCACGGGAGGGGAGCCCTCTGTGTACTGCACAAGGACGTAGCCTAGCAACAATGGAAGCTAGTGCTAGCAGCATCGTCTGAAGGACCCAGCCCTACCTGTTTGAGCCATCAGAGCCAGAAACTGACTCCGACACTGATAGTGCTCAGCCTCGTTCCTCACAGTCTCCATCAGAATGGAGACTGTGAGGAAGATCGGTGGCGGGCACATCATGCCGGTGGCCGTGATGGTAGCAGCCGCTGTCGGCGGGCACGTAATGCCGGTGGCCGTGATGGTAGCAGCCGCTGTCGGCGGGACGGGAGGCTGCAAGCCGGGGACGGAAAAGATCGTGGCGGGCACATAATAGCCGGTGGCTATAACTATCGGGGGTAATGTGGACACTGCAGAGACTGGTGTTGGTGGTGATTTTGAACTCTCCACAGTAGCTCCTCTTGACAACATCGATCCACCATTTCCTTACTTGTCTCGGTAGGAGACTTAAATAAGCTAACTGAGCCGTTACCCTGGCCTGCACACTGTGGCATCCAGGAAAGATGCATGAGCTACGTGGAGGAGACATGACTGGTTAGCTAGCTGCAAACTGTCATAAGCGATGCTATCCGAGACTCGAGAGCTAGCGGAAAACCACCAGAGCTAATGCGCTGAATGTATTTATACCGCTTCCGCAGCAGGGCGGGGTTTATGCTAATGATTTCTGACCTGCCCATTAAATCCTGAACACAGAAATGTTGAAATACAGTTTGGCAGCCTAGCTCCATAACTAAATTATAAATGGTTGAATGGCTTTTTACATGTTTTAAGGAAATACATTTATAACCTATTTAATGTGTTTAGAAGAAAATGGCTGAATTTGCTTTACACAGACTTTAAGAAGAACTCATAGTTCTGCTCGGGCTGGGCTCTTCCCAGATATTCTCGTAAGAGTCCCATTCCCAGATTAATTCCCACATTCCTTTGCACAAGGCCAAGGCGCTTTGAGATTTATGGCCAGTTGGCAAACAGCTGGCATTGTTTACTGGTTTGCCACCCTTTGCTTTTTCTACTTCGTTGTAGCCATTCGAAACAGGACCGCACCACCATCTTTTGACTAAACTATGCCGTGTGTAGCCTAGTTTGTTCTCTCCATACCAGTGTGCTCAGATTCACTAGGAAATTAGATGGAAACACAGCATCGTCGCAGCCCTTATGATTAATAACTGAAGAGAATATTGCGAGAACATTTCTCTAGATGTCAAATTTTGCTGTCATAGACGCAAAGTCTCCTGTGCATTATTCACCTCTCAGAAAAGACGAGACTTGAAAAGGAAAAAAAATGCAGCCTTAGCTCAAGTCCATCCCGACATTCTAATGAGGACAGTGAATTTGGATGAGTAAGTATCCAATTTCAGAATCACCAGCAATCTACCATCTCACTGATTACAGTGGCATCAGCTTGCTGCCTCACATACTTTGCACCCGCAGGGCAGAGATTAAATGTGAAATTATTGGACATCTGTCATATTAAAGAAAGTTGAAATGTCCCTGGGTCTTTTGAGACGGCGTGGAATGAAATTACAATGACATGACAAAATGAAAGCAGGTGAGGCAGCCACGGATTCTGTCAGTGCTGCAGTATGAGACGTATTAAATCAAATGTTTTACAGCAAATTCCTCCTTTCTCTCTCTTTTTGTTTCTGCGTCTCACTCTTTCTGTCTATCTTTGTCTCACTCAAACACACAATATAGTTCTTTCTCTGTCCTTTGTCTCTCTTTGTCTGCCTTGTTAATTCTGTCATAAATCATCCTGTGACAGTGACAGAATTGCTTTTGATTGTGATCTTGCAGCTTCCTTTTTGATAGTGTTCGTTCCTTGATTTAGCCCTTTGCACCGAACATACATCAAGCCTTCCTTCTTGGTAAATGCTGAATAAGGGCTTTTGAATGGACCCTGGTTAAAACTTCCCTTTGATTGGGGAAGGAGCTGCATGGCTTTCAACAAATATCTTCTTCCATTCCCAGTCTTTCTTTTGATTTCCTTCCTCATTTACTTAAAGCTGTTTAGAGTGTGCTTCACTCTGATGTGGAGGTGCTGCTTGGAGGATCTGCAAGCTGATTAATTACATCTCTAACAGGCTCCACCTCAGGGGGTACTGGAATAGTCTGCTCGGGATGGGCTTGATTTAAGCTCTAGCAGCATTTTACCCATGATGCCAAGAGGAAGGTCAATGCAAGGGAGTCTGCAGAGGAGGGGAGCAGCAGTACAGGGGACTTAGTACAGATGATGGATGCAGGTGGTGATTCAACAACATCCCCTCAAGGACAAGGAGCTTGGCCCTTAAAGTAAAAGAAAATAGGTAAATACACATCACCTAATGAGACAGAAACATCAAGTCATCAACTTTAAACTTTGTTGGCAGTAAAGCTCTGAAGTAGTGAGATGTATTGCCTGTAAGTGTAGACCGGTAGTCCCTTGAGTGGTGTTCAGAGGACCTATTGGGCCATTAATAAAAACCTCCGAACCATTCTAGATTTTCCCCTAGTTTCTTTTTTTTTACCAAAAGAGTTAACATGGTAAGAGAGGAGAATAGCAGCCATGTGCTGGCTTTATTTATAGGCTAATGGGTTTGAACACTAGCAGAGAGCCAAGGGGACCTCCAGGGCAGCTAGCCATATGTGAATATAATTTAGATTTGCTGGTGGCTTTATTAAAGGTTCAAATCCAGCCCAGAGAGGTCCTGAACGCTCACTCTTGACACATCACCTCCCTTGGCAGTCTAACGATTCTGATCCTTTGATGAGCACAGGTCCTCCACACTGGTACGGCCTTGCTCATTCCCGGATTACAAGTTCATTGAGCTAGAAAAGCAAGCAGACAAAACTTAAAGGCCCACTCCAGCAAGTGTTAATTCTTTTTTAATGGTTTACGTTTCTTCTCAAACAGACAGTGGGTTTGTGGTTAATAATCTGACGTACTCCATTGCTATGGCAACCAGATTTCCATTTTAGCAAGGTCAACATCATAAGCATGGATAGCAGTAGCAGGGATATAAGCATAGATAAGCAATCACCCAAACCCAAAAGAAGTTCTTCTTCTTCTTCCAAACATTTCCTTTGCTCTGATCGCCAGTACCCGAGCAGCCACCATCGCTCACTCTCTCACTCAACTCGAGACTCGCTATGCACACATGCTGAGCACTCTTTTCTTCCTTAAAGAGGCCAGGCTATTCTTTAACAGCATATATACTTGAGCCAATGACTTGCATTATGGCAGGCACTGCTGGTACCGCTGCAGCTTCCCAGACTCTCTTTCCTCAGTGTGCCTTTGCAAGCTTGAAAGATTCTTCTGTCATTGTTCCATTTTAGCAACAGCTAAAATTTTGAGCTCTAAATGTATGTTTTTGTGAAAACATATTTGGCAAACAGTGTGGCTAATCAACATTTTCAAGAAGAGAAACTGTATGAAGAAACTGCTGCATGGATTGCAGATGTTCACTGGCAATATACTGTATATATTTCTCAGTCCACTAAGTGTCTTTGTTCTTGGACCACACTGAAGTTGTAGGGACACATCAGGGTGGTGGGTGTACGAAGCTCAAGTTTTCAAAGGTTTGTGTCCCGTATCCTGACTGTGTTTAGGTTTACAAAAAGGTTTTGATCAAAGTTAGGTTAGACTAAAGTACAACAAGCCACAGAAGGAATCATAAAGCGATAATTGTTGTTAATTATTGGCAGCTGAGCTCATGACTGCTCTTGTCTCTTCCTCAGAACCTATCAGCTCAACTGCCATATCAAACAGCCAATGACAACAGCCATACAACAGCAAAGCCGTAGCATTACATAAGCTAAGCATTCAAAGAAAACAAGGATTTTTCTGATGTGTATTTACGTGACTTTTAAAAGAAGTTTGTTGTAGTAAATGACATTCACACAGCCAGTTCTGTACTGGCGGCATATGACATCATCCAGTTTGCAAGGAGACAGAGCCTGCATTTCTAATCTGCTTCTTTTGCATTGAGCAGTGAAATTTTTCTGGGAGGACCCTTTAAACTCACGAGGGCTTGTTGTATAATACACCGCGATAAGGAATGATTTATTTGGATGCACGTGCAACCTACAAGTTTCGAATAGCACATGAACACACAAGATAGCTGAGTTTACATGTGCTAAAGGGAAGTAGTGCACAAATAATTCATCATTATTCTGACACACAAAGAAGCTATAAAATGGGGAAAGGCAATGAGAAGAGCTAAACTGGATTCAACACTTTTTTGCCTCATAAGAGACCATTGTGAAAGCATACATGCCAGTATTTATATTTTAAGCATTTTTTCTTTGTTCTGATTTATGTAAATTAGATGTATTGTTGTACAGCCAAGTTGTTATTGAAATATTACTACAGCCACTATCTTTGTTTCTAAAGAGCACAGAGAAAATTTAATTACTTTGTTCGCACATTATCCTCGGGGTTCAGAAACCAATCAATGTCTTACTTCACCTGCCCCAGGGATCTGCTCCATCAGCTTCCCCCCTCTCACTTCTCAGTGTGTTTAACAGCAATCAGGCTAAATTAGTTCTTGAAAATTATAAGCACGATTGCAGGATGAATCAGCATCCCCTGCATCAACCTGCACCCAATTCTAATACTTTTCAAGGAGCAATGTAAAATAGGAACAGTGATGCTGACGATCCTGCCACAGAAATATGCACCTTAACAGTTAAAAACACAACAAGGGTTTCAAAAAGTTCAATCTCATTGTTTAGTTCATATGAGCTAAGTCTTTTGCACATTCCTTTGAGTACTGTGTGAGAAAGAAAGAAAATAAATGTCAGGAGAAAAAGAATTTAATTTTGGAAAGTAAAAATAAACTGCAGCACTTGAAAACACATGAGTAAATTATTTATAAAAATCTGGTCTCTGAATAAAAAATCAGTCCCTCTATTACCTGCTGATTGCATCAAGTACTCGCATATTTTTTTTTTTTACCCCATTGAATCCTTCCAGAGGTTTAATAGGAAATTCACAGGGAAAATTGCATGAGTGATCCGAGTGATTTTTTTCCTCAATAAATAAATAAAGTATTACATTAATGAAGTTTTCTGCCTCACTGATGTGAAAGAGAATGAATAAATTCCTCCAGTGTGGCATACTATCTGTGCTGTGGTTCATGGGGTAGACAGAGTGGGTGGATATGTGCCAGTTGAAAAACCATGAATATGATCTGGATGAGAGTTCGGCCCTGGAATTCACATGGCTACTGTAAATTGCTTTCTGAGCAGAACATAATGGCACATGTGGCACTGCGTTAAATCAGCATGCTTAATTTTTTGTGTATGAAACAACAAAAGCAAAGAGTTGTTATTTGCGCAGAACAAAGATCATTAGTTGGATGATTAGCACTTGTGTACTGTATACTGCGGTCATGGGAGACAAAGTATCTCTGCAGTACAATGTCATTAAGATCTTATCAAAGATTAAGCATCTGCCTCCTGCTCACTGTGAGTTCATTCTCCCACTCACTGCTGTCACTTCCAAGAGAGAGCGGGAGGTTTTACAATGCTTTCATCCTGCAATTCAAAAGGTTGTTAGTTCACACCTTTGCATCACCAGCCACAAATAGGACACGCTTAAATCTAACTATAAAGCAAGGACTATCTGTCTGTATGCTATTTGCATATCTCAAAAACCGTTAAACCATTATACTCAGTCTTCTCTCATTGGTCAGCTCACACACGCCTGAGCCAGCACTGCAGACGGCAACCGAGCATGCTAACAACAACAGAGCAGCTGTGCTAAATCAATTCCTACGTGCCAAACTAGCTGCTAGGCATAAATTATGTGACATGGTGACGTCAAGAGGTCACTTCAGGAGCAGTGTTTTCTGTGGGAGAGAGGAGCTTCTGTAGGTGTGGACTTTTTAACTTTCAAGATCATTTACATGCACAGGAACCTGAAGGAAACACTGAAGGAAAGGGAAAAAACAGACGGACACTGAGAAAGTCTTAATGCTTTGGGCGCTTTGTAACTTTCTTGGGTGTGTTGTTAAGGGGCACATTATTGAAGTGTGGGCCCCAGGCAAATGTCTGCTCAAGGTGGAGCTTTTAATTCTAATGTAATGCTGAATAGTTGAATGAATAATAATGCATCATATGCTATATTTTTGAACAGCATGTTTTTGAACAAGCTCTGCACTGGTAAACAAACGCACTACATCAAAGCAACTGTAGAATGTCCCACCTGTCAGCGTACATGATGCGTGCTGGTAATGTAATACCTCTCAAATATATCAGTGCTGAATTATATTGGAAGCGCAGAAACAGTCCTTTCAACATGAATTCAAGACAGAATGAAACACAGTGAGAGAGCGTGAAGAGAAGCTACTGCAGACCACACACATGCAGACATACACATTGCAGTTTTCCATCAGCTTGAAGTCAGACGTCAGTCAGTTCAGGCTGAGTTTATTTACCTTACAGTGTCTTCTCCATAGGAGCTCTGGAGGCGGGTGTTGCAACCAGCCTGCCTGCCACTTCACCAACAAAGGGAGTGAGTGGTAAAGCTTGCCCGCTGGCTCCATGCTAACTGCAGCTGGTGTGGTGGTCCCTAGAGCAAGGCAGGCCCCTTTCAAGCCATCTGGGCTGTGCTGACGGGTGACGTGGGCATGTAGGGTGAGTCAGGGGAGTGTGTGGAACTTCAGGGATGTGTAGTCTTTGAGTAAAAAACACATTTTATAGCCCTGTAGTGCAGGGGAGTCACACATGAGTTCACAGAAAAAACACAGCAACCGAGAAGTGAAAGAGGAGGAGGAAAAAACAGGTGTCATGAATCACGCAACCACCAGTCAAAGAAAACAAACACAAGTTCAGTATCTTGTTGTGACACCCAGCACCACCAGCCAGATATTGAATAAATGAAAAACACGGACAATTGTATGGAGCCAATTTATGTGTTTTTTTAGAGGGTTGTCTTTTTTTGAATCTCCAGAAATGTTATGCCAACTACAAAACATCACCCAACTTTCCACTGGCCTTAGGGCTGAGTAGATGAAGACTGAATTTTCATTTTTGGGTGAACTCATCAGATTATAGCTCTTGGTTTGTTTGTAAGAAGTTGGTGTGAATACAAACTGGATTAAAAGGCAAAATGTAAAAATCCCCTCCTGAACAGTTCACAATCAGCACATGGATTTGATAGTAATTTAACTTTTGAAACCATGATGCCAAAATCACATCTGCTATCATTTAATCCTGTGATTGACCTGCTTTGCTTTCCCACACCATACTTTGGTTGACACTTTCAAAACCAGCCAAAATGGACCACACTACTAAACAGGCAAATGCACCAAAGCTTGTTTTACCAAAACCAAACAGATTTGGTCTAAAAGCACTCTTAGAGACAAGAGAAGTGGACAGCTCTAGCCTTGGGCTTTAGAAGGTGAAAATACAGCATCTGTATTATTTTTACCAGGTTGTTATCAGTGTTTGTTGTCCCACCAGGCAGAAAAAGAAAAACAGGAAACATTCAACTCCACTGTCGGTTTATTAATTTCTTTATCGTTATTGTTTTTAATTTTCATCCTTTTTAAAAGTAAAGTAAGTGACTAGTGCAATTATAATTACCAACATATAAACACTTGACAGGGTATAGGCTGTGGAACTACAAGAGCACAAGTACCCTTTGAAGTTTCTCTCTCGTTCTGTTTTAATATCCACTTTAATTTTGCCTATTCACTGGGATGTGAAGTCTTGCTCTGTGGTAATACATAAGTTGATAAAACAACAGAAGAATAAAAGCACCCTAATATATGAAAATATATTATATACAATTGTATTCAAAGCAATTATTTGCAAAAAGTTTGTTTGCATTATGTTTCTGAACTTTATTACCTTGTATTAACTTTTGGGAACATTTGTCTGACGCTATTGATGCAGGGTAAATAATTAAATTGAACATCATTAAACTGAATTACATTGATTTAGTTTTTTTCACAGATTTTAAAGATAGTCCAAACTCATGTGAAATGATTATATGCGTTAATATTCGTATTATCTCAATTGAGCAAATTATAAAAAAGGAAGAAAATTCTTTTTCTTTCTGTCATAATATTTAGTTTTGCCTAGTGGAAGCCTTCTATGTTAGTCTGCAGGTATTTTTCTGAGATAAGATTGAATAATTCACAACCTTTGCCAAGTGAATTTTTTGTAAAGGTTACGCTTGTAGAGAACAGATTGTACACAAATGCCGCAGGGGAGCAGAATTTAAATGAACGGAAGAGGAACAACATTGTCGGGATTTTAAGTTCCTCAGCTGGGTCGACAGAGTCATTATTTTGTTCAGTGCCTCAGTGTCAGAGTTTCATTTACATCCATAAATCCAACTGGGATTTATCTATAATGCCTCTATACAAATGGACATCACATAATAGGATGAATATCTTCAGGGCTTGTGAAAGTAAAGTTATTATGCAAACTCTAATTATCCTCCAGGCTAATTTTCCTAAGAGCAACCCTTCAAAGACTAATTTACTACGCCACTATGATCTTTCACCTGAAAAAATCTGTCAGGAGTAACACAGCAACAGAAAATTATTGTCAAACCTACAAACAACAAGACAAAGGAGGGCCAAAAATAGAAAGATCTATCTGTCTCCTCTGCAATATTGCCAGAGATCTTCTCATAGTCTGTCTCATCCTTCTCACTCCCTCGGGGTTACCCAGGAACAATTTGTCAAGCTTTTTTTTCCACGTCATAGACTCCAAGAGCTATAATTTGCCCCAGACAGGGGAGCAACGCACTGATGGGCGAGTATATCCATGTGTTGAGATTTGCTGTTGGGCCAGGTCGGAGCTGGAATGCTTGTTCTCGCAGTGTACTGGGTACTGGGCCTGGAGAAATTGGCCGGTAAATTCTACCCAAAGCTCCAGCAACAGACCGGCAGGGCTCATTCAGTGAAAGAACAGCTGTGACAGCAGCTCACAGCTGATATGTTCAGTTAGCTTACTAAATACTTCAGAGTCTGTTGTCATGGGACTGAGACCGTTAGAATCTTTGAATCCACTGAAACAAATTTGAAGTCTAAATCTTTTTTTTACTATATTTACTTAATTTTCTACAAATACTGAAAGCAAGAATTCTGCTATTTTCTTTCTTTTCTTTCTGATATCTTCAAATGCAAATAATGTATTGTGGAATCACAATATATGTACTGTATGTATCTATGATGTATGATTCTTTAAATCTACACAAAACTATGTGCCTATGTTTTGCTGTAAAAATACCGTTTATTTGTAAAATCACAGTAAAATCACAGTTTAATGTAGTATGCATCCGGTAAATTTACAGGAATTTACTGGCTACTGAGTGGTCATAAGAATACAGTAAGAATTGCAAATTGCATGTACATACTGTGATTAGGGTACAGCACTGTACAGTAATTTAGCAATACAATAGTGTAATTTTACAGAAATGTTGTTGTTGGGTTACTGTGAAAACACAGTAAGTTGATGTAATATCAATGGAAATTGTAAATATCCAATAATGTACTGGTTACTGTAGAAACACTATGTTACTGTAATTTCCATGTATATTACTGTAAAATAGTCACTGTATACTACTGTGAATGCATGGCAATTATTAGCCATTTATTTACTGTGAAATTACAATAATAATGCAGTGTACCATCATCCTTACGCTCACCCCTTTAGTTGTGCTTACTGCACCTAAAATGTGCATGCAATGCTGCCTTTCAGAGCCAAAGTCAGCATATTATTGGCGTATTTTTATTTTGTGAGACTTGTAAATATAGAATATTCAATTTCTTACTTACGCCAGATGTTGCCTGTAATTGCTTTTCAGATCAATATTTTACTATCAGAGCTTAGAATAGGGTCATAAACTCGGATGTGTGGTGCTGAATCAACTAAACAAAACGTGAAGTATTACATGTGCAGTGCCTCCTGGGCCACCTAAAAGATTTACATGCTGCTCATATGTTAACACATCAATAATGTAATGCTGTATGGGATTATGCTTAATTCTTGGCTACATTTTACAGTTTCCATGCACCTCAAAAAAAGGGAACCCGCATGTAGTCGGCCTTTAACAATTTTTAGCAGGTTTACCATAGCAAAGTAAACTGTCTGAGGTTTTCAATATTTCAAAACATCCTGTAATCACAGACATCATACAGTATACTCAACCAAAAGCATCACTCACAGAAATGGTAATAACAGCTTTGAGAAAAAAAGTGACAAGAGTTTGAAGACAATCAAGGGAAGTTGAAAATAACTATCCAGATGATAAGTGCACAATGATAATGATGCAAAGTAATTGTCAGCCCTCTGTTTCGTACCTCTTCATCACATTACAATCCTTTGTTCACTGCACATCATTCTTGTCGGTCTTTCATCTCTTCTCTTTGAATCAAAATGTGCTGCTTTGGCTTTTGGTTAATTTGGTTGGAACCCAAACAACTGTAGGTGAACTTCTGTACATAGTTGATTGAATTTTCATAGTAAAGATTTCCAGCATTGAAGGAAGTGGCATTAATCAACTGTTCCACTCTGTCTTAAGCTATGGCTCTTCAAAACCCTCACAGTCCCTTTACATAACTTCAAACATGATTTAATTTTCAGTGATTCATAATGATAACAATGTCCTTTACTTGCATTTTAAAAAGGTGCATTCACTTCTGAAGACTTTGTTCATCCCAAACTGAGGCAACGTTTCTGTGCAGATTACTGTGCTGCACACATCTCATCTCTCCTTTGTGTATTTGGAAGAGAACAACAAGCTTCATCTTCTAGCCGAAGCTGCATGTCCCCTGAGGTGTCTCTGTATTTCAGCATTGTGCTTCTCCAACTGCTCAAAACTTCTCCACAAGGATTTTCCCCCTTTGTATTCTTTACAATATGGTTGTGCTGGTGGAGACAAACAGTAATTTCTCACTCTGAATGTGAATATATCTATCCCAGTTGTCACATTGACAGAACTGGCTGTTCCACAGTATATAACATTTTAACACGCGCCGTGGGTGTTCGGATCAACACGTCTCAGTCCCAACTCGCCAAGTATGGCAGCTTGGTCAGCGTTTTAAGCTTCAAACTATGACACTCTGCCTACCCCTCTAGAGTTACATTTTCAAAGTAAACTTTGCTGACAAACAGTTCACATATTATGTATTATGGAATGTTACTGACCGTTGTCGTTTGGTGAGGTTCAGGCACAAAAAATATTTGGAAACATTTAGGAAAAGATCATACCTTGGTTAAATAACTACACTCAGTTTTGTAACTTACTTAATATAGGTAACTTAAGTAAGGTAACTCCAATCACATCACATAAAAGAATTAAGTGTGCAACGTGTGTTAACTTTCGTAACATAACTTGAAAATAAATCTCTCTTGACTCTAGGTCACAAACGGGATGCAAACCCTGGTCTCCAGAGTGAAAGTCCAGCCTATCACCCATCCAACCCCCAGCTCTGAATTTTCTTACTCTTTATAGAGTGCTGTACTGTAGTAATGAGTCCTTAAACCCAGAAATCAGTAAGCATTTATCCACTTCATGTTCCCTTATCTCAAAATCAATGGGTTTTCTTAATGGTTTCAGGTTAGATGCCTGAAATAAGGTTTGTGGTTACCACAGGCTTAAGATATTTACATGTTTTGTTCCACAGCAAAACATATTAAATATATCATTAAATGCCCAACAATTGAATTATAAAGAGCTTACGTGTCTTAATAACGGCGGTTGATAACAAGTGGCTGAATGGGACTACAGAAGTTGTCGGGGATATTAAACGAACACAGAGACTCATCTACTCACCAGTCCATCTGAACAGGCAGACTTTAGATGCAAACTATTCTAACTCTAACTTCACTGCATGTAGATTCATCCATTTATAGAAAGTGTGTGTAGTAATTTAAGTCATGTGACTGCAATGTAGTCTGTTTGTAGCCTAACATTAGCTTTTTACTTCTAATAATTTAATTTATGCTTAGTGTTCATCTATGAAGATTATCTAAGCTAGCTTCTGGGTTAGTTTACAAAAATATGACATCCCTGCAGTACTCTATACTACAGCTTAAAACTTTGAAGCGTACAGCTGCTGTATTTGAGGCTTTGAGAGTGAGAACAGGCTGGTTATGATACATGTACATTTAAATGATTAGTATGTTTACAGCAGCTATAAAAAGGACAGATATGCAAATCAGGACACATTATATATATCTTTTTACATCTACTGAATATGTTTAATGGAAGTGGAAAAAGCATAATTTGCCAAAGGCTGATCCCTGAATGGTAAACAGAGCTATTGGCCCTGTGAGCTCCTTTATGGATTATGAGCTTTCCCTTATCAGTAGATTGGAGCACCTCGAGCGTCAGAATTATAATGCAGTTGGGAGCGTGTGGGTAGAGAAACCATTATAGCTCGCGGCTCGTGCCAGATAGATCTGTCAGGTGTAGCTGGCACATATATCCATACAGACACACACAGTCACACATGTGCATACAGGCACAGACATACCTGTAATGAGAGCTTGACAGATACTATTGTTTTATTTAGTTGAAAACAAATAATACAAAGGTTAACTCAAGTACTGATCCTAAATTCAGCCACTTTAGGGACCACAGTTATGTGGTTTCTCGCAGGTTGCAGGTAAGCTCTTGAGCCAAACATTATGCTCTATTGGACTAAAAGCCACAGGAGGGTTTCTCCACTCAGCATCCCGATGGTTGTCAGATACGTGGCACCGGCCCATAACATTCAGTGTATTTGACGTGTACAAAGGTGAAACCCTGACTCTGCTCTTTTCCCCTGCTCCTGCTTAATATTTCAAATGCCGCAATCTTACGTTGTTGGACAGAGGGCAGGCCTTTCAACAGAGTGCAGGACCCCGAGCTGAGACTTGAGCAATGACAGACGCCCCCAGAGCTGCTTGCTGCAGTGTGCCCTGGCCGCCCCAAGCAGATCGATCATGGCTTTAGCTACAGCACAGGCATGGCACTTTTACAACTAGCGGTGAGGAGAGATGGATACTTCCCCTATGCTCTCTATTTACATGATAAATTGTTTCCTGGCAGCATTTTTTCTCCACATTCTTTATTTTGGTTTGTAAAAAAGAAAAAAATATGAACACCTACGTGTGTGCGTGCGTGCGTGCGTGTGTGTGTGTGTTGAGAAAGACAAATAGGGATTCTCTTTAAACACTATTTTATAGTGGCAATTCAGATAAACGTTTGTAAAGATTTGTGAAATCTTCTGCAGCCATGGTATTAACCACGAATGAGACTGTGAGGCATACAAATATTATCTGGTACAGATTGTCTGCTCCACAAACAAAACCTCAGACTGATTTTCTGCTCTAACAAACTCGATGATTGAAATGAGCCATTAAAAAAAAAACACCTACTGTAGAGCAGGTTGATGTTGTAAACCACAACAAGACTGAGGCAACTTTCTTCTTTACTGAATCATATGTAGTGTACAAGACTAGTACTGACCCTGGGCCAGTGTGTGTGGAGTTTGCATTCCCTCTCTCTGTTTGCAACAGCTTCCTGTCCAAACGTGAAACTCAGGTGATGAGGAAACTCTAAATTGCCGCAGGTGAATGTGTTTCTTTTTCTGTGAAAGCTCTGTGATACATTACCAACCTGTCCACAGTTATCCCTCTATATTTCACCCAGTGTATGCTGGGTGCACGCTCACACTCCCCTGTGAGGACAACAGGAATGAGCAGGCAGAGAAGATGGATGGATAGATGGATGTAGGACTGAACAATCTGTTGTTCCAGCATTGACATGGCAATGTGCGCATGCACAATAGTCACATGTCACAAGGTTCTCATTTTTGATGATTAATCTATAATAGATAAGTTTGTCCAATATTACATAATTTAATGGTTCTTGGATACATGGTAGTTTGTTGCTTGTGCATGACGTGCAGTCTCTGATGGATGGATGGCATCACATGTCACACATGTTATTTACAAATCGGAAATATAGCCACAGCTAAACCAGTGCTACCCAAAAACATAGTTGAGCAACCTCATTTCCCCTCCGCCTAGACTACTGCAAGTCATTATTCACTTACCTAAACAATGCAGCAGTTGCCCGTTTGTACAGAGCACAATAGCAAGACTCCTCACAAACACTCGATGTAGTGAATCCATCACTCCAGTCCTGGCCAAATTATATTGGCTACCTATTCATTACAGAATTAATTTTAAGATTTGACTGATTACTTTAAAATCCATATACTGTGTGGTCTGGCTCTGCTTATTCTGCTTCAAGGCCCCTCAGATCAGAAGAGTCAAATGGTGTTTACAGGTTTTAACCTCAGCGCTATGGAACAAACTCCCCATAAACATCAGATCAGCTGTGTCAGTGCCTCAGTTTAAAAACCTTTATAAACCCACCTGTAGACACTAGCATTTGGATAATGTATATTCAAAGGTTTTAATGTTGTTCTTTTATATTTTGTTTCAGACTATGTTTTATATTTCCTCATTTTATTGCATTTTATTTTGTTTTGTGAAGCACCTTGTGTCTTTGGTTTTGTAAGGCGCTATAAGAATAACGTTTTTTGTTATTATTATTACATGCTGTTTCAAGCACACATCATGCCTGTTGAGTATTTCTGCTAAAACTGCTAAGAGAAACAAACTTCTGACCTTGTTAAAACAATCAAGTGGCCCCCCACTTCTTTCAGGAATGCATTTATTTTCACTGGAAGGCCTGAGTTGGTTTAGAGGGTGTAGCATCTGTATTAATAACACACCGTCATACCTGAGAAGCCTTGGCACACAAACACAAATGTAGTCTCCTAGTCTCAATCCTAAGACTTTTTTTTGAAAGTGATCATGAGATATTGGTGACATATTTAAAGCTAAATGTTATTTATTTGCATGATACAAAATCCCTTTTACAGTATGTGTAAAGGCCAAATCTTATTAGTTGGAGAAATAAGTAAGGCACAGGGTCACATTACTTATTACTGCTTGTTCGAAAAAATATGAAACTGAAATTTAAAATGTATTCAAAATTACAGCAGAAAAGTGAAGCAAATAAATAATTAAAACATTTGCATTCATTTTAATTTGCACTGCATTGATTTAAACTTTACATTTGTTGATTCAGCATATCTCTCATTTGAAGTTCAGTAATTCAGTATGAGTTCATCTCACTGCTGTTTAAAGAGCCGCTGGCATTAATCTCTTTTCACAGTTGCTGTCTGTGCAGGTTATTTTCACACGTTTCCATATTGATAAGCATAGGGTGTCATAGATGAGTCTCATAACTATATTTATTCAGAGCTACAGCATGACATTAACTTAGGGTTGTATTGAGTTTGCTCCATGGATTATAAGTTGTTGCATTTCCTTATAGATTGGTCATCAATGCGCCTGATGGAAAACAATTTTTAACTTGTTCTTCAGTGAGCTGGAGTGCATAACGCCTCACTGTCAGGCTGTTTTAAAGAAATAGATGAAATTCAGATCAGATGGTGTACAACACGTATTCATTGTTGACAGAATCCCAATATTTACTCTGCCGTGACACGACACGTGGTGAGGATATTAATGATACATTTATTGAGTGTTCTCTCTATGTTTGAGATGGGAACAGATAGACTGACAGAGAACTCTGACCATCATCAATCATGAAAATAATGCCTCCATTTGTCACTCAAACTCTCCAACAAATTGTGTCCTTGTTGATGTCATTGGAGAGTCAATTTTCAGACCTTGAGAGCTGAAATTGTGGTTAAATACTACTTCTGCTTCATGTAAAAATAATATTGATATAATGATAAATTAATTCTCCAAAGGTATGAAAAAAAAATATCAGAAAAGTATTCAATATTTTTTTCCATGAGCATTCACCTTGTTTAGATGGAAGTAGAAGGAAGGAACTGATGGTTGACCTGTGTGTCATTGTGTTAACAAATGAGTCAATGAAGCCATTAATTTATTCACTTTTTCAAGATCAGCACAGACAGTAGAAACACATACTTTGCAGCCAAAGACTGTTCAAATCCACAAAACTTTATTTACGTTGTTCTAGTGGAGCAACTAATGCTTCTAAAGATACCAGAACCGTCCGGCTGGGAAGTGGGAAGATGTTGGTGTTTACAGTGCCAGCACAGGAGCTTTGGACTCTAATAGGCCAGGGCTAGTTAATTAGCATGCTATCCTTAGTAGATATCGCTGCAACAATACTCAGATGTCATAACACCAGAACTGTTATTTCTTCACATTCTGTTTATAATTTCAGTGATTTAAAAAAAAAAAAAATGTATGTCTTCCGTAAAACATCTTACATATTGCCCCTTAAAATGTTCTTTTACATTTCTGGATTCACTATAAAATTTCATTTAATATATGCTGTACATCGATCAAATAAAATTGGCTGCACGATTAAAAACAAATCTACAGCCTGCTGTTACACTCAGCTATCTAAACAATAAGGAATATTATCGGTCCCAGCAGTGATGAGCGCTGCAATGTACTGTACTGTAACAACATTGACTCTCGATGTTAGTTTTCACAGCTGAAAGCATCTCCCTGCTGTTTACACTCATTCTGCTTGTGATTTATTGACAGACCTGCGTGTCATGTTGCAAGTTAGATCATAGGCCACACAGCAGTGTAGTCCACAGCTGCAGCTTTAAGGGTCAAAGGTCAGAAGAGTCTAGTGTTGTCAGATCAATATCTGATTTCCCAGAGGGGGATTGAGCTCTTCCTTTCACACTTAATTTAGCTGGGTCAGCTCTGTAGAGATGAGTAATTATTATTCCATTGGGTTCAATACTTTTAGGTTTAAATTAAAATGTGTTTGTATCAAAACCATGTATGTTGAAGCACAAATTGCTATTAAAGCTCTTATTGTTTTGAATGAGAGGATATTAATTGAATGATCTGAAATGCAGTTGTCTAGTTTTGATCTGACTCTGCAGCAGTGCAATGACACGTTCTTAAAATCAACGTTTTTAATCAGTGAATGTGATTATATAAATATGTAACTACAAATAAAATCTACAGTATGTTTTCCTATTCTTCATATTTTGAGCAGAGCAGACTCTGGCTCACAAGGGCAGACTCTAAACTTTAAGCAGCGGCAGTGAACATTTTACAACGTAAGCCTTCAAACTACAATGTGTCTCGAACATTCACCAAAGAAAAGCAAAACAAAACAACTTCCCCTCTGGGGCAACAAGTCATGCATAAACAAGTGTATGATAAATTATGCACTATACATGAATAATTAAACAAAACACTGAATTGAAGGTGAATGCAAAGCAAAAGTTTAAAAAATAATATGGAAGTTAAGGAAATATCTCTCAGCTTTAGGTCAGCAATCCAAGACAAACCTAAATTAACCTGCATGAGTTCTTAAATGATTCAGAGATTCAGAAACTTCACTGGCGTAGCTCTGAGCAGATACAGTTCAAAGTTATCGGCATGCTTGCAAACACACACACACACACACACACACACACAGAAACATATTTTCCCACGTTTTCATGAAGAAACTGGCAAATGGAAACAAATCACCAGCAGTTCCGGGGGTGAATTTCATTATAAAATTATAAAATTAACCCTTAATTGAGAAGATAAATCAAATGGTTTTGCTTCTAAGTGAAACACAATAACAGTCTAAATGAAATTAGGCACAATGCTAATGAAAACACAAGCCTTATAAACTTTTTCATCCAATCCTTCATCTAAGCTCATTTAGATATTGATTGTTGCTTCACAAATGAATGTCTGATTAGCTTTTTTTTTTTTTAAAGCAACATTTTGTTACTTTTTAAACTTAAAATAACAGCTTGAGACTCATTTTGATAGTACAGTAGAGGTGTGAATCTTCACTGTCCTCACAATTTGATTCAATTAGGATTCAGCTGTCATTGATTCGTATGCAAAACGATTCTCGATGCAACGCGATGCACCTTGATGCATCTCAGTGTACGGCATCCTCAATGATCTATATCACGGCACATGGCTACTTTTTCATCATTTAAATTCCCCTTCTATTCAGAAAGTCCTTCCAATAATCAGACTACAGCAGTTTACAAAATAAGAACTGCATCTTTTTAATTAACTTAATTTAATTAAATAAACATTAAAAAAACACCATTTATCTCTCTGCAGTGCCTTACACGTTTGTTGTAATCTACGATAATATTGTTTTCACATGGCAGCTTTGAGATAAGGCATCTATTGACTCTGCTGGACACACCTCTCTCAGAGTTGGATGGCAAAGTTGACAGCACCTCCTCAGATCTTGGCTGATTAGCTGGGCTTGCTGTAACAGTTATTTTATTTATGGCTGCAGATGTTAACTTCAGGTGAAAAAGTGTTTCGTAATTGTTGTGGGGCAGACGACATGCACAGTGTGGGTCTTGTCCAGTTCGTGCTTCCCAGCAAAATCATAAAATCAGACATGTGCCCTAAGATTTCCATTTGAAAAAATACTCTGCAAGTTTTTTTTTTTTTTTTTATGACTCTCAGATGATCTCTGCCTCCCTCTGACATACCTCCTACATATTTAATGTTAGCCTAATGTCCGCCCACAATTCAAAGCATGAGAGCAACGTTGTGACATAACTTTATTGTCCAGCTCAGGCCGGACAATCAACAATCAGCATAAGCTGCAGACTCTCGATTATGCCCTGTCTCTGCATCGATGCAGAATCTTCCACATCCACATCGCAATGCAGCTTATAATCGAGAAATTTCCACACCTGTATGGTACAGTGTCTTGTAATAGGGTGAATGGTGTCTCTGTCACAGCCACTCTGTCCCCCTATAGCTTGTTTGTTTGTAACCTCAGTGGGAGGGTAGGATCACAGCGTTGCGTACATGTTTACTTCAAGATAGAACTACATGTATGATGTAATTATACTGTAGTTAGAAATGTGAATATGAGCTTATAAAGGCTAATTTTTCAGTTGGCTAGATGAAAGTCTTTTTTAGCCAGTTGATTGATGGAAACTACATTTAACTCAGGAAATGTAAAGGAATAGATGTGAAAGGGTAAGTTGTGTAAGAACTTGAGAACAATGAGTCTTGAATGAGATCCCTGGTGCAGGGTTGAAGGGGTTTGCTGGCATGTATTCAAATGCTTCTCTTTTCTATCTTTTCCCTACTGGTGCATCAGCCCAGGCAGAGTCCATCTTGATTAGACACATTGATGCATAAAGAATTAATCTCGTCAGAAAATACTTAGAATGATAATTACAGGTTGTCACTATTCACCCTGTTCATTCCAGTGAGTGGTGTAATTGGTTGGAGAGAATCCAACTGCGAAACACTTACCAAGACTGTGCAGACAGTAAAAAACACTGAAGTTTACCGTCAAGAGGAGATCAAAGCTCATGTTAGTGGTGAATGACTTCAAATCTGCCAATCAAACCATTCAAATTTGAAAAGAGCAAGTATATTCAGGCTGAAAATGTTGGGGTTAGTACGGTAGTAGTGCTTCATTTCTCAAAATGGCCCATGGAATCTTGCTGATAAATAAAAAAGATCTTAATCACATTAATATTAGCCGATGAATGACTGTTAACACTCATTCCTATAAAATAAATAAGAGATAGAAAAAGATATGAGGAAACCAAAGGTCCTGGGTTAGATTTGGGTCTGCCCCATAGTTGGGTTTCAAGATTGATCTGCATGCAGCCTGATAGCAAAGGATTTATCCAGAAAAGGCAGAAAGGCAGAGCAGGAATTGTCCCTCAGAGGCACAGCTTCCTACTGCCATCATGTACCATCCCAGTGAAACTCCACCTATTAGATTTTGTTCTTTTTACGTTTTCATTATAGGTGGTTTATTTAAAGTAAAGCTAAAGTAAAGACTTGGTTGCATGTATTGGTGACAACTGTAGAGTCTCTGGGGATTGAGAGTAGTGTTAGAGATAAGGTTGGCACTCTGGTTAGGTTTCGGCACAAAAAAACACTTGGTTATGGTTAGAAAAACATCAAAATGTGGCCTCAAATACCTTCTGGTTGCCACAAATACGATTGAAAATGTCCTGAGGTCTCCTTAAAAACAACCGGTTTTGTCGCTAGTAACACGGCGGCTGAAACTGCAGTTGACCATTTGGCAGCCTTGTCATTGGAAACGTATCCATGGCTACCACGCTGAAGAGCCATATGTTAAGGAAAAGCAAGGTGCTGTATTGGTGGAGGTATTTCTTTTCAGATAATGATGAGATTATAAAATGCTATCCAGTTAACAGATCAGGGAGTTTGAAGGCTAACTAGATGCTGCACAGTGGTTTATGATACTGGAAAGTTATCTTGGCAACAGTCATTTTATTCTCTGTCCCAATCTTGACATCAACAGTAGAAATACATCATTCCCCAGTAATAAGTAATCCACCAGGAATATGCAATATGTAATCGGCCAAAACAATTTGTGCATGATGCCACATTGTGTTGTGGAAAAAGTTGAAACGGGCTCAATATTTTTGCTGGACAATCCAGCTTTTCCCCCCACTGTGCTAATGCAGTTGCCTAACTGAAATAGATAAGGGTTGACCATGTGTTTGGGGTTCTTCAAAGAATAAGCTGCCTGAAAGTCTGATCCCTGGGCAAAGAAAATCTAACCTAATTTGCTCTATTTCTCCTCTTATTCTTTTAAGGAGATTTAAGTCATTGGAAGCTAACTTAAACCGCTGTGATGAGTTTGTGTGTGTGCGTGCGTGCACGCGTGTGTGTGAGTCAGAGCTAGTCAACAAAGCGAAAACTTTTTCCATTACAAGTTTTAAGGTGAGCAGAAATGGAACTGAAGTGGAGTTACCAGAACGCTGCATTAACTGAGACATTGCCATTACAACCACAGCAATAGAACTATATCATTTATCTGTCAACACACCAAAACCCAGCGGAGCAAGACACTGTTACTAGGGCTTATACATACCTTGACAACCCCATAACAAAAACAGCTGTCAGCAGGGATGATGCTGCGAGCATTTGAGTAGGAAAAAAACAGACATTTGAAAGCACTGTCGCTCAATGTCAGGTCGTCCCCCTGTTCACTGTGTCTCAGTGTCTAAATTATTTGGTCAAGTAGCTGCTCTGTTTTCTATTGCTTTTCCAAAGGGTGCTCAGTATGTGTCCTGTGATTGATGGCTGTTCTCTCTCTCCCCTTGTCTTTTCAGACCAGTGGGCCTCTCAGGCAGCCTCTCTCAGAGGATGATGTGTCTGAGAAATTATATTTGGGGACTGATTACCCAGCAGGACTCTGGTACATTCAGATGGCGCCCCTGTGGCCCGCAGTGATGGACTAGCCTATCTCCTTCTCTGGTTATCCCTGTGTCTGCGATAAGCTGCATCAGTTGTTGTTGCCAGACTTGAAAATGCCACTCTGAGAAGTGATGGATTTTGGGGATCTGTAGGAAGCTCGATGATGTTGTGTGGCCAAGCTGAGAGAAGAAGCACAAATGTCATATAAGTCAATAGTCTTCAATGTGAATTGCCCACATCTAGACAGGAGATTATTGACTGAGGGAGTATGCCATTTAGTGTGTGGTACTGGATGATTGTGAGGTAAAATGGTCGATAAAATCTATTAATTATAGTTTATGGGTGCTTGACTTTGTTTTTTATGTTGTTTATTCACAACAGTTCTCCATCATATTAATTCATTTTAAATAAGTATTTTATAGCATATAGCAATAGCACAGAAATAGTGAATTATATGCTGTATATACAGGCGATCGACAGAGACTTATTGATTCCAGGCAGACGCATTTATCATTGGTATTCATGCCTAAGATATTGATGAAGTTTTCCCTCTACTGCAGAGGTGATTTGCATTTAAAATCTCATTTCTATGAAGGTCAGGATAATTTATTTTTAGAGGGATAGACACACTTTACGTATTTGTTTAATGGAATATGAATCACTTCACACCTGAGAAATGAATAGATGCAGCCATGACATTTCCAAGATCTGTTTTTGTGGTAATAGCATCATTTGGAATTGATAAATGGCCTGGACTTTTAATGGAGTAGAAATAAGCTCGAACACAACTTGAGCACCATTAACTATTTTCACTGTTTAATTGTCACATATGCTTTTCGAAATGATTAATGATGAAGTGTCACTCAGTTATTTGCTTTGGCAGTCACCACTGTGGAAAAACACTGGGCCTCGCAGAATAACAAGTCACTAATTCATTGTGTATTATACAAGATAATGGTGCATTAAGATAAGGGTATTAAATTGTTTGTGTAATGTTCAGGAATGATTCCAATGGCGAGCTATCTTAAGTACCCAGAGACACATTTAACATGTCTCACTCTTGTTAGGAAATTCATGAAAAAATAAATTATAACAAATATCCTCCCTGCTTAAAGCTACTGTTAACATATCACATAATTAGAGCACAGTATAAATGAATAATGATGTTTTCTTCTTTAATTTCTACAATTAATAATATTAATTAGGTCGAAAACATACAGCCAATTAACCTGCCTCCCCCTTCTTTAATGTTATGACATCGATTTGGTGAATTTGACAAGTTCCAACTGATTCTCCATTCAAGAAAAAATGGAATGCCGCTATCTCAAACAAAAACAAGTTATGAGTTCAAATATATTTTCTCCCTCAGAATGAGTCAGTCGCAGCTCCAAGATAACAGAGGATTACCCCCTGCCCATAAATAATATAAAGCACCAGAGTGTCATGATGCTGATGAACTCTCTTGCAGTTTGCCCTCTTCTGCACACCCTGCCTAATGATTCTGGGTTTGACATGACAAAAACACAAAAGTAGAATGCAGGAAACGTGTAAGTAAACAATAATTACAGAGATTTAAGACATATGAAGTAATTTTAACAATACTAACGAATCCTCATGCTGACCCTACAGATCTAACAGCACCTTTCTTTTCCATCAAAATTAAAATGAAATGTTATATTTCACTGCAATGGCCAGTCAAGCAATATGAAATCCATTCATCAGTGAAAAAAAGACTTGTGGAGCGGATATTAAACATGTGAAGACGGGGAAATAAAACAATAACACTGTCACTTTTACAGGGTAGTGAGCTGGACTTCATCAAAAGAAGATGAAGCGATGCAGGGAGCAAGTCTTCATTGTGCTGCATTGAGAGTAAATCAAAGATCTGCTGCAGTGAATAGTATTTCCTTAGTGAGCGCCTGATAAAATTAAATTATACGGTTTAATCAGTCAACGTCCTGCACTTCAGTCTGAATATAGAATTTAAGATGGAAATCTGTGGGGTGTGTGCATTGTATATTTCTTTCACCTTTAAACTTCACTAAACTGTCTGCCAAAATTGCAAAAAGGATACATTTATTGTAGCAATGGTAATACGATGGGAAATGCAACAATATAGTTATCATTTTTTTTGCATGCAATGTATTCTTCTGTATTAGAGCCAGACAATTACATTTCATGAAACAGAATATTCTGCAGGCCAATGAAATTAAATGGGATTGCAGCGGATTATGCAGGAAATAAAGAAGGGAGTAAAATGCATTATGTGCAGATTACACTAAACCTCATAATCTGTTTGTCCTAAATGGGCTTTGTTCATTGGAAGCCGCAATCCATCTGTCCCTCTGGGACACTGTTTTAGTGATGCCATCTTCAGCTGTTGGTGTTTAGGCAAACCAAAAATGATTGATTTTCCTTGCAGCAGCTCAGTATAGTACGCAGTGTAGACCTCCTGCTGTGGTCATCCACAGGTAGCCTGATGCACACAAAAGTCTCGCAATCCATTTAGCCTAGAACATAATTACTGCCAGTCCACTCTTCAAAACATGCAGACCTGCAGATGAAATTAATATGCATTGATTTGTGCTATGGGTTTAACCACTCCTCTGTGTAACATGTGCAACCCAATCCAATGTTTTGCTTGCCACAAACATGGCTGGAGATGCCCCGAGGTCTCCTTAAAAATATCCAGTGATTTCACTGGCTTGCCTCGAACTCCTCCATTGCCTGACATGAAACCGGGGAATTAAAGTGTTGTAGATAATACCAGATGTAGCCTATGACGTGTACAAATTTGAACATATATGTGGTTTGCAGAAACATTATCTGCTAACATTATATCCTAACGACTGGGCTCAGCATATATTCAGGGCTGTAGCCAGGATTTTTGAAATACCTAGGTCAACATTCGGCAGGAATCGAAAAAAATACCGAGGACATGACCTCAGTGTCCTGAATGGGTGGCTACGGCCCTGCATATATTTTCCTATATCTTCCGAATTCCCTTAAATTATGTGATGCAACATTTAGATCCTTGTGCTTACCATGATCAGTGCGATAAGTCATGACCTGTAGGACTTGGCATTATGTCAATATTATTGTCCTGTAAAGTGACGTAATTCTCTGAAATTGCCAGATTGTTGTTCTAATGCAATTCAAGCCGTTGGCTAAACAATGAGGAATGTAGGAATATATTTTAAGTAGAGTATGCCAAAGCTATTATAAAAGACACTGTAGAAAGGCTCATAAAAATAATGCATGAATCAACTATTGATTATTTCTGAATTCTCTACAGACATCCCCTCATATTTTCACCAATTCTGTTATTGCAAATCCAAATGTAAATGAGCCAACACCATGGATGCAGATGTAACATACTCTAACTAACTTCTATGCTTGCCTTAAAATAAAGCTTAATTTCCCCCACAGCTATATCTAGCTTTCTGCTTCATTCTTTCACACATCAGTCCCCTCCGTTTATCCACCCTTTACTCACAAGAGACTGCTGTTAACAAAGTGAGTATCCAGTATGAAGCCGCCCAAGAGGAATGCAGGTTGACAGGAGAATAAAGACGTTGAACATAGAGACTTTATATACCTGCATAAAGCTGAGTCCTTTTCAAAAGAACCAGATAAATATGAAATCTACTCAGAAAAAGGGAAATCTGTGAAAACTGTACAGCAAATTTCAAAGTCAACTCTTTTTGTTGGGTCGTTGTGGAGAGAAATATTTAAATGTTAAATTAGCCCATAAATTAAATTTAGTCATTATGTACTCATCCCACATGCCAAGGGAAAGTGGGATGAAGATTTGTAGTCCACAAAACATTTCTCAAGCTTCACAACAAAACAGTGTTCTCTTAAACAACTGGTGTAGATTGGGACATAATACATAAAAAAAACGGGAAAGAAACAACAGACAAAAAATGGCTCCATCCATGGATCTGGCATAACCCAAGTCTCAGGAAGCCCAGAGTTCCCAAATTTCATTGAAATGATGTGATTTACAATCTTTGAAATGCTGAAAATCTTCACTGTAAGGCTTTGCTAAAAGCGTTAGGCTGCACCCCCTCATTTTAAATCAATTAAGGATCTCGGGACTTCTGGAGACATGGGGTTATGCTGGCGAGTTGTATGGAGCCATTTTGTTTTTTTCCAGTTTTTTTTTTCATGTCTATAAATATATATCAGTTTATTGCCTTTTGAGGTAAAAAGTGGTATCGATTATGTCTTTAACATAATGTCAAAACTGTTGGTAACGTCCGTTCAGTTCTTAAACTGTTGTTACATTTTTTAAACTGAAATTCCAGCCATCTCTTCATCCTTTCCCCTTAACTTACATGACTTATCCCTGTTTACGCTGCGAGACAAGAAGAAGACGCTGTGTCAGCAATTGTTATCCTTCTGTATATCCCCATATGATTTCCATTCTGGGATTTATTCAGTTAGATGGAAACACAACAAGCTCCAATTATTAAAACTGTGAAATCTGAGTGTTGTGATTGTGTGTATCTTCACACCTCTTACACACAGCTGATGTGTAATGTTGAAATTGGTTGAAAATGCACACAAAAAGTACATTGTGTTTGTTTACCAAGCACTTGCTTGACAGACTGCACAAAATATAGGTAAATTAAATCAGTTTAGTCAATAAGTTGGGTTAGACTGCATAAACAGTTGTGCTTTCATTCTGCTCAGTGATAGCCAGTGATAGAAGTTTTAACATACAGGTGCATTTCAGCTTTGAGCTGCAACTGGAGAATTACATGTACAGCACCTATGTCTGTGCTAAGTACTCTCAAGCAAGGCACTGGACCAATACATCTGCTCCAGGGGCATTGTAAAGTGGTTACTCCTACTGATTAAATTTACATGCACAGGAGAGCATTTAACACTGCTCAAAGCAAATATGGATAAGAAAAAGCCACATAGTGACATACTGCACAGATCACAGTAAAGCACACTGGCAAACATACTTCAGAAATGAGAGCTTTAATAGGCAGACGTGAGTGTGATACCACACGGGGCTGTATGCAGACAACAGCTCTCTGTAGAAAAACACCATTAGCAGTTGGCTGCTCTTCAGCAGGGCTGTGGGTTCAAGGAGATGCAGGGCAGTGCCAACAGGCTGATGGGTAATCTAACATGACAATATTATCGCGTAGGAGGGCACAGTTGGCACTTTCCCCTGCCATCTCTGCTCCACTCAACTCTGCTCCATTACCACATACAACACAAGACTGTTCTCTTTGTGAGTGTTCCCATCAAGAAGGCATCAACGGAGAGAAGCACATGAAAGTCAGAGGCAGTGAGGAAAGACAAAGAGAAACAGGCAGAGAGACATAATGGAGAAAGTGCAACAGAGAATGAGAACATGTTAAATGGAACGTGGTCTAATGGACCTTTACTAATGCATCTGTTAAGTTAGTTTAGCACAGTATTCAGTTCATCTTATTTTCATTCAGCTCCCTAACTTATGAACCACTCACTTGAGTTACTGTTAATTGTCTTTATTATGTTCTGCTGGCCTCAGTTATTGCACACAATGTAAACTTGAAATTTATCAGTAAATTTTAGTCGATGCATAATGCATGTATTTGATTTTGTTACAGTGAGTAAATCCTGCTTGTCTTGCGCCTCTTAATTACTTGTGGATTTTCTGAAATTGTGCAGAATTTGCACAGTTTGCTAGCTCTTGTTTGATTTTCATGGCATGAACTTGAACAACCCAGAAGGTTGATTCATATTACTTCTGATTCACAAAAGCAGAGGCCAAGACTACTATGTTAATTAAAATTTTGGAACAGACATTTGGATTTTACCCAACACCAACAGGCAGTTTATTACCATTTCAGTCAAGTCACTATTTTATGGATAAAGTGCATGGTAAAGAATACCAAGAAGGGTCTTGACTCATAAAAAATGTGAAACATTCTTGTCTCGTGTTAAGATTAATGCAATGATATAAGGAGAGTAAAATCACTCATTTAAATAACCTTGCTTAAAATAGTGGAGAGCTTCATTAATCTTCATGTCATTCTTCAAGGATAAATGGGAGAAGTAATTAGAGCTAATAGGAATTTCATTTTCCCCTCTATTTTGTGGAGTTATTATTCACTATCTGTCTGTAATGGAATAAAGAATTGCTAGATTGCATAGAAATAGTTGGTGCTTTAGTTGATAATATGATGAATTATATGACTGATTTTCTTTCCCGTTTTTGAACCTTAACTGGAAAGTTGACTCTTTTTCGCTACCATACATACCATACTGTACATGCTGAAAGAAGTCCTACACATAGCACTGACTATTTGAAGAAAAAGTATGGAGAATAGAGTATTTTTTTTTTTTTTTTACGGAGACTTTAGGATGACAGTGATTCGAGAAGCTCTATCTTATTTTCCATGCATGTTAATGGTTGACATGATGAAATTAACAATATTCATGTAGTCTCAGTTAAAATTACAGAGAAGAATAAACAGACAAATATGTCCATACATATGATCAACACTTAAAACGTTCACATGAACAATTTTTTGAGGCTCAAAATCTGTATATTTTTCGGCCAACAACCATTTAAAAATGACTGTTTCATAAATCAGCTTTTAATACCTGATTTTGGAAAGTGAACAAGTAAAGCTCTCTCCTGGCTCTCCAGCTACCTCAGAGACGCCCTTGAGCTCCAAGCTTAACCTCCAGCTTCTGAAGTAGAGCTACTAAGTGGCCAACTGCAAAAGACCTGCAGTTATATTGGGCTACTTCCAGGTGTCATTAAACATTACTGTATGAATGTTGAAGCAGGCAGCGGTGCTTTCTTCAGAAACGTTTCATTCATATAGTTGACAAACTTGGACTCATCGGATTTGCTAAATTGTGATTCTTTAAAAGACATTCAATTTAAAATGTCTAGCAGTGACATGCAATATTTGATACAATATTAGAAGAACTTGCATGCATGCAACATTACTTGCAATATTATTACTATGGATGTGGAATATGAAGACTGTATAGAGTTCTTTGAGGACATAATACATTTTACAGTGCCTTAAAAAGTATCCAGTATACTTTTTTACAAACTAATGTCAATTAATCAAAAATGTTTAATGTAAAATAAGTGTGGATGGGTCTCAATCAGGCTTGCACATCTGGATGCTGCAATTTTACTCCATTCTTCCTTGCAAAACTGCTCGAGCTCTGTCGGTTTGCATGGGGATCGGGCATGAACAGCCACAAATTCTCCATTGGATTGCGGTCTGGGCTTTGACTCGGCCCCTGAAGAACATTAACCTTGTTGTCTTTAAACAATTTCTGTGTAGCTTTGGTGCTTCGGGTCATTGTTTTGCTGGAAAATAAATCTTCTCCCAAGTCGTATTTCTCTTGCTGACTGAATCAGGTTGTCCTCCAGGATTTCCCTATACTTTGCTGCATTCATTTTACCCTTTACCTTGACAAGCCTTCCAGGTCCTGCTGCTGAGAAGCATCCCCACAGCATGATGCTGCCATCACCATGCTTCACAGTTGGGATGTTGTGTTTGTGTCTGCCAAACATAGCGTCTAGTCTGATGGCCAAAAAGCTCCATTTTGGTTTCATCAGACCAAAGAACATCCTTCCAGTTGACCTTGGAGTCTCCCACATGCCTTTGTGTGAACTCTAGTCGAGATTTAATGAGCTTTCTTCAACAGTGGCTTTCTCTTTGCCACTGTCCCAAAAAGCTTTGATTGGTGAAGAGCCCAGGCAACAGTTGTTGTATGCAGAGTCTCTCCGAGCTCAGCTGCTGAAGCTTTTAACTGAACTCCGGGGTATGTTCAGTGATTTGGAAATCCCCTGACTTATACTTTTCAATAACCTTTTCATAATATATATAAATAATATGTGTGTGTGTATATGTATAAACATATTCTTATTTAAATATGCTTTGACAATGCAGACTTCCAGGCTAAGCTTCAAAATTAATACCAATGACTGATGATTTTTTTCTTCTCTTATTTAACTGTTGCTCAGAAGTATCTTTGTTTCTTTCTGCCCTTTCAGTTGTTACTCTGGTTGAACCACAGTATAGACTTTTGTTCACCATTTATAAAACAACATTTTATCAAACCCTTCATACAAAATAACGTCTATTTGTAAAGAGGATGTTATTCAATCTAAAAGCATGGAAGGCCATTCAGAAATACTGAGTAGCTCTCTCAGCCTTCCGGCTGTACTGAGTCAAACTTTTGTGTCAGGCATTTTCAGACCTATGAACATTGTTGTGTATATGCATACAGTACATTCATACATAACACACATACTTTGTACACAGGCTCCATCACATATAGTAAACACATAATGCCCATTTAAAACCTGGCAGCATAATTCTGAAGCAGTTGTAGTCGTGAAGGTTGCACCTGTTTAAAGCAGGAATAGACAGAGTTGCAATAGTCAAGGCTAGAAAAAAATAAAAGCATGTATGACCTCCATAACACTGAAGAATTGAAAGGGGTTTATTTTGGGCATGGTTCTTAAGCATAGGAAACATGCTTGAATTTCTCTCTTGACCTGCTCTTCAAAAGTATGATTTAAAATTCAAATCATACATGGAGGCTATTAGCAGAAGCAAATATAAAACTATTACTGCAGTGACATGTCACTTATAAATCCAACTAATGATGTCAGAGCATATATAAAGGACTGTGTTGTTTCTGCTTCATGTCCAGGAGATGATTTCTAATCATCAAAAAATCATTACAAATTCAAATGTAGCTAATTCTTCTCATTTTTCATCAACAGCAAGATACACATCTATCACCTGAAAATTTCAGCTCTGACAAATACATTGATTTGGGAGAAAAATCTGATTTTGAAATTTGAAAACCTCTGCTTTATTAAGTGGTGATGGTCTTTAATTTATTTACATTTATTTCTGTTGTGTCTGAAACATCAATTACAAATTTACATTGGAAACTAATGCTGGCTAATGATACATATAGCGAGTGCAACACACAAACATACTATTCACTAACCACAGATTGCCTGAAACACCATTAGGATTCTTCAGTAGTGAACATTAATGGTAAGTTTATCTCAAATGAGTTAAAATCCAAACAAAGCCTTTCTTTTATGAATTACTGAAGTTCTACGCTGACGGTTTGGTGCAAACGAAGAGAGTTGAGAAAGACCTCTGACACCAATGCACTGAAGAAGTTTGCAAATTGCACATTTTTGAGGAGTTCATTAGTTTTTATAATTAAAAAGGATCATTCACCTTAGAGTTTAAAAATGAGGAATTTTCCAGTAGAGTTCTGTCACACTAATGAGCGCAGATAATAAAAATGAAGCACATCACCCTCAGAATAACCAGGAAAAAAACAAGATATTTGAGTGCATTCCATATATAGAGCCGTCTTCTCAGATATCTTCTGTCTGCTGTTTACATGCATTTGCAGAAAAATGTGAATTTCTTTGTGCATTGGGGATAAAGGCAGGATTATTAGCAGTGAGCCATTTCTCACATGGACTGGTTAAAATATTATCTTCTGCAACGGCATGCAACGATTCCCAAAGCACCATAGTTTAACTGTGGGGGTCACAATGCTCATCCATCACCAGAATCGAAAAGATGATATACAGGGGCTCCAGGAGACCTCCAGGAATTCTACCAGTGATAAATTAAGTGGGCAAAGATCCTTTCCACATCCCACAAGGACTCCGCACTAAAGGCCCTCATCTAATAAGGTCTTGTACTATCTAACTTTTAGGGCGTTTAATTTTCACACAGCATCATCGAATTACTGTATATCATACTACCTTTATTGAATAGGTAAAAAGTAGATGTAGGGGTGGCAACCTCATGTACTAAAATGCTTATTATGTAGGATGCAAGGACATAATACAGGCATCCACCTATGTAAAAGCATGAATACAACAATTCATCACGTACTGAACCTCTGAAGCTGTAGTCATCCAATAGGGGAATTTTTTTTTAACTTTTCTCTTTCTCCAGTGGTGAAAAATCATGAGCAATTTCGGGGCCGGGTGGCCTGGAACACACGTTTTGCTTGAGGGGCTTGAGTAATGGTGTAGCAGTAGTACATCTTCTGTAAGTAAGTTCTCCGAAAGGGTGTGTTCAAGAGAGGGTGCAAGTAGAAGTAGGGTGGGTGGGGGAGTCGGACACCCCTGATATAACATACAAACACTAACTCATACATAACTGATGCAGTGTCATCAATCTCAGTTTTATCATGAGATCTGCAGCTGGAATATGTTTCATGTTTAATAGTCATTGAGGTACTGGGTGTGCACTGCAGCTGACATCATGCCATGCTTATTGCATGTTCTCATGTTCACTGCATGTCATAAGAAGAGATATAGTTCCATGAGAGTTACATAACGACCAAATATATTTAAAAAAAAAAAAGAAAAGAAAAAAAATGTTTTGGTGTTGGATTACCACTAAGGTACTTATTCTGATATCCACCAATGTTCAGATCACAAGCTTTCTCTCCCAGTGTTACAGTATTTTTGCTAACCTTAAATGTGCATAAGCCTCTTTGAGCTGTCCCTGCAACTGTCGACGAATCATTCCCTGTCACCACATCTAAGCCACTTTGCTCACCTCAGCAGGAAGGGAGAGAGAGCGTGTGAGAGAGAAGGAGGCGCTTTGGGATGATAACCGCTGTTAAGAATTTCAACCAAAAGGAGATTAGGCCGCTCTCAACTACAATGGAGAGAGGACTATAGGGAGAGACTTTCTTCCGAAACCAAAGTACCAAAAACTAAATATTCTTTTATAAAAGTGTCAAAAGCATTTGAGAAATAAATCTATCTGGTAATGCACATGCTCAGCTGAGTTCATATTGGGATTTGTAACAATGCAGCGACAGGCCACTCAAGACAACACACCGCTGACAACACTTCTCATGGATTTTCCCCCTCTTTATGTGACCATGAATGTCTCGCATCTTGCTGTGGGATTCATCCCTGTTATGCATTTAGACTGCCTTGTTGCATAACTGTTTCAAGTAAACATGGCCACACTAGCCTGAGAAAGCACGAACAATAGCTTGCCTTAATGAGTGGTGCATATTCGTGTGTGTGTGTGTGTGGGTGTGTGTGTGTGAGTATAATCCACCCCAGACAGCTTCACAGTTGATGGGATTCTTTTTAGCATACTCAGCAGTATGTTGATGCATTTTTTCTACTCGTTTTTTTATCCCCACTCCGTTCCCTCAACTACACATTGAGTTTGTATTCTATAGCTGGCTTAGAGGTGCTTGGAATGCATAGTTCTGCCGCACTACGATCAACACGATCCCAGTTAGACCACTGTAGGAATCTACATTAGGGTTCACTCAAGGGTAGAAAGAAATTGTCACTGAAGTGCTCTGATGCGAGTTCTGAGCCGCAGCAGCTGTCATTATGGGTCAAAAACCTCCTGACAGTATTAAAGTACAAAGTTGCTTAGACCACAGGCGACATAAAACAATAGCATCAGTATGGCAATTCTTTGTTGTATGATTGTGAGCCAGCAAAGTGACCAAAACTACTGAGGAAGTCCATTATGAAACTTGAAATTGGTTCTGTCTGGCTGCTTGGCCGTTTGACTCTCCTTTCCATTTTTAGAATGTCCCAGACAGTGTGGACAGGGTGGGGCTTTGCTTTATTTTTCTAATGTGGTTACTTTATATGCCCAGACAATCTTCTGAGTGCTTGCAGAACCTTGGGTGCTATAAGAAATCAACTCCATAGAAATTAACACATAGTCCTGCTTTTCTGTTAGTACAATATCTAAAAATAATAATTACAGCATGGATTTCTCTGATGTTTTGTGGAACATTAGCTCATTGGTCAATAAAGAGAATAAATTATTCAGTTGTTTTTGATTTTTAATAGCTGGTTGTCAAATTTTTGCGTCTCTCCCTTTAATCACTACCTTCATTTCATGACTGAAGTGAGAACAATCAATAATTGATTAAAGTTAACCTGGATCATCTTGCAAGAAAAATAATATTTTTTACCTCCAAAGTAGTTTTCAGTCATATACCATTTTAACAATGAGTGAAAAAAAGTTAATCAGTCAGCTGTCTAGACGAAGGGCTTTTATTTGTGTGATCTAATAAAAAACAATCCCCTTTCATTAAAGCCTTATTCCCATGTCTGTTTCATTGTTTTAATCCTTTGCTCACATCTAAAATTCATCTTCACAGCTGAAGCATTTAGCTGCTCAGTGAGTTAAATGAAAAGCTCAGAAATTCTATTATTTATCAAACATCTGATGTGCTGTAAGATTGTCTTAATACAGGATGTGATTTATGGAAAACAGTGTCCAAAAAACAGAAGATGCTTGGAAACAAATTTGGGGCTTCAGGTGAAGTCACTTCTTATTCAATAAAATCAAGGGGTAAAGAAAAGGTGGCTTTTATTGCTATGCAAAGGAGGAAGTCGGGTGAAGTATCATAAAGGCCGAGAAAGTGAGGAGGATTGGGATGGACCAAACAAGCACTGGACTTTCACACAAGGTTTGTGTCCAGCATTAAACCAAAAGTCATCAGTGAGTTATTTTAACAGAGTAATGTGGTGTTAGTCACGTACATTACGTAATTGACGTTACGTACCTAACGTATGTATGTTTGTAACTGAAGTTGCATAAGTAAACATAGTTATTTTAAGACAAACCACAATGTTTTCTTAAACCTTACCGAGTAGTTTTAGTACACCCACCTACACCCCACCCAAATGTGAGCATACAACAAAGTTCACTGGTGTTACTTTATGTCATTTTGGGAGTCACTGGCAATTGACCTATTGAGCCATTTAGGTATGACAATGAGTTTGAGTTAACTGTTTTAGTGAATCATTGTATACATGGCTGCAACTCCAGATTTTACCCGTATTGTTGCACTGTCCTGCAGTTATTTAGAAAAAAAATAGATTGGAATTTGTTGCATTGTCTTTCTCTTTTCCTCCCAATTTGAGATGGCTGCTTGCAGCCCAAACCGCAGACTGTATAAAATATGGAAGAAGTCAATGCAGATGTGCCTCAAACCTCCATTCTGTCTAAAGGCCAGCAGGGTAAGACTCCACTGCCTGCAGAAAAAGACTGATTGTATGTAAGCTTATCAGAAAATGACCCTACTTCTCGCTTGATTTATTATCCCAGTAAACAGTTTCATGGTCTCAATCACCAGTTTAAAGTTTTCTTCAATAGTAAATTAGACGATAGAGCTGGGTATGCATTAGGGCGTGACAACCTCTGATTGACAAGTCTCTGCCATGGGGAGTCCTGCAGTTCTCAGTTAGATCCAATCGGGATAGAGGCATAGCAATACATATTCTCCCCAGCAAAACTATCTTGCCCAAATATGGTCTTACTCCAAGAAAACCAAGATGGTGATAGCCCTAATGCCAGACCCAAGGCTTGTGGCCCTAACTGGCCATTACCGGCTTCTCGAGGGTGAACAGTACTAACCTTGTTTGTCAAAGACATGGACCTAGTGAAAGCAGTTAAAAAAAGAAACAAAATAAAAACAATGCTGTTAGTGTCCGGTTGTCATATGATGTAGGGCTCATTTACAATGTAGCGCCTCAGGAACTAAGACCTCACGACAAAAAAACATTTTCATACAGTGGCTGTGAGAAAGCATTGTTCCTCTGTTCTAATTAACAGTATCACAGCTATTCCAAAAATAAACTCAAGGACTGATTTGTTTTATGCATTTGGAGATGGAGGGGGGAGATCTTCAGATAGAACACCCAAGTCTGTGGGGAGAGAGACCCTGAAAACCTGCATAAATTACTACAGTATATTGTACACAGAAATCTCTTATTTCTCTGTATTATGTGACCTAATTTCTTATACCTGGGGGACCCAGCAGCATCTTTAACTCCCCTGCTGTCTCATATTCCCACTCCCCCGCAGAGGGAAAGCATTGCATGCATAACACAGAACATGGAGAACGGGGACTTGATAACCTGATGTAAAACGCAGGTCAACACAGGTCAGACTCTGCTATCTGTGTGGTGAATACATGATGTCATTAGTGAGCGTTCAAGATTCTGTGTTTATTGATGTTTTCGGAGCAAATAACAATGATGAACCAATCTCAGTGATTACCTCCATGTCCAATGTGGCTCGTGTTTGTGTTTAAATGAAAGAGATGTCACTCTAGTAATCAATAAAACAAGTTGTTAAAATTGAAAGCAGATTCTCCTTTAGCAACCCAGTTTTTGGACCGTAGGTGCTCTGGTTCGCAACACTACTGTACATTATATTAGAACATGATAATATTGCGATTGAAGCAAACATTAATGTTGATTAATGGCTTTCATTAAATTTAATGTTGATGAATTGCAAATACCCTCAAAGTCGATTGCTGAACAAGATTTGCCATGAGCACTAGAATGCTACCCTAAAGCTGCACTTTTTTTAGGCGACTCCATATGTTTTATTCTTCTTCTAGGTGGAAACTTAGACTATTTTTCAGAAATATTTTATTTATTGAATTGTCATCATGCAGAAATCTACATCAGGTCATGTGGAAAAAACTTTTTAAAGTGAATAAGAGGAACTTTTAAGTGCTTATGAAACCGTCTTGTGATTCCTCTGATGATTATAAATGACCTGTAACAACAAACGAGACCATCAGCACAAAGACTGCTATTTTTATACAGTTATTATTAATGCCTGTGCTCGAGTCTGATCACATATACCACATATAAAATCACATATAAATACATTACCTCATTGCGATCCATCCTGCGGTCTCTCTGTCACTCGCTTCCAAAACGAATGCATGCACTGGCGGCACGCACTAGCAAAGATCTTTACAACAGCGGCGCTAGTGTCGTACCGCTTTTGTCAAAAGGGGCCGCTGGAATCAACAAAAAGTGATAGTTCCTCGAAGTCACTTTAAGAAGGGCTTGGGAAAATAGCATTTTGATGCTGAAAGAAAAAAACACAGGTTTTGATACATAAAGAACACCATTGGGAAGCTACGTGATGATACAGGAACCTCATAAACACACAACAAAAATGGATCTGCCCTTTAACTAAGAGCTCATCGTGATGAACCCAAAAAGAATTGTCATGATTCTACAGTTCCCACCAGTTTAAACAACTTTCAGCCAGCTGTTTTAGTTTACAGGCCCACAACTTTACTGTTTTGGTTCAGTCTCACAGTCAACAATTGGCCTCATTTCTACGGTAGTCTCAGCAGGCAGCTGTTGTTTTCAAAATAATCTAATAAATGCACTGTATGCTACCTACCCAACACCAAGTGAGGTGTGGTGAAACTATCAGGTGAACATGGTGGAGCACTCAACTACTGACAAGCCAAATACTTTCCCTCAGGGTTTGGTGGAGACCAGAACAGAGCAGAAAGGGGAGGGAGTATTGGAAATACATTCACCAGGTGGATAGAAACACAGCTCCAACTGAATGCTAATGTTGCCTTGTGTGTGCTGAATGAATGAATTGTCAACCATTTGTTAGCAGAGCAGCTTTGCCACAAGTGTGTCCACTTATAAAAAGGTTGGTGGTTTGACCCCGGCTTTGGCTGCATGTCAAAGTCTTATTGGGCAAGATTCTCTGGTGTTGCCACAAGTTTATTAGCTTGTGGGAACATTTAATCACTGCGGGAACCTTAGTCTGTACACCATTTTCATTAAATGCATTCAGGGTAACACATTTATAAGGTGATAATTATCAAAGTTGTGTTTACAGCTTGCTAAAAGTAAAAGTAATAATAAAGTCACACCTGTTTTGAAGGTTCTAAAAGTGTTGTAATTAGGCCCAGAGAGCACAGGCAATATGTGAGATCAATAACGGGAAGCTCCGCATTTAGGCAGAACTATTGTCGCGCTGAGAGCAGGGACAGTTCCGCTTAATGTGTGCCTAACAATCCCATAACTTCAAACCAAACAGAAGGAGGGTGTATGGACTAAGAGCTTGATATGCAAACAGGCATGGCAGGGCAACAGCAAGCAATAAACATGCTAATTTAGGAGAGTGTAACAGTCACTTATCTGGAGCCAAAAAAAGCCACATCAAAAATGGCTTGTAGCATTCTCTACACCTCTGCAACTAACAGAGGCAGGAGTTAGCAGTCACAGCAGGCATTACGGCATGAGGCTGAGTGCCACAGCCGCAGTTTGTTTTCTGCCTTCCGCCCACAACTTATAAAATATTAAAGGGCTATTTTGATTAGAATAACATAATCATCACTTCTGGCATTTACATATAAAGTGTACGCTTTCAATGGAATAATGCTTCTGCTCAAGGACAGGATAATATTGTTTACGGAGAAAGTCTATAGCCTTTTATTTCTCCAGGCATTAGCTGCTGAATGTGTATGTGTGTCTTAAGAGTGTGTGTTTTTGGGATTCATTAAAACATAGTCATTCTGTCATATAACAATAAAGGGAATCCAGAAAAACAATATACATGCTTTAACAGTAAATTCTATCCAATTAAGCTCTGGGTTTTTTTTTTTAGATTATTACATCAATACTGCATCTATGGCTCTAATTGCATAGTATGTGTGTCTAATAGTACTTGTGAGAGTGGTTATATAATTTCCTTGTAAGATGACCAGTAAAACATCTTTGATAGGTATTTAAAATTAGATTGCTGCACACATTTTTATTACAATACCATTTTATTATCTTGCTCGGTATGTGCAAAAAAAAAAAAAGTCAGTATAATGGAAACATATTTTTTTCCCCCATAAGTAAAAGCCTGCAGTGGTTCTGCACTGTTATATAATGCAGTGCTTTCACTCCATGATGAATTTCTGTCTAGATGGAAATGGTATTTTCCAGGATGACAATGTCCCTTTTCACCTGATGATTTGAAAAGCATGACAAAGATGTTACAGCGTCTCATCAACAAGCAGAAATAATGTCAGATGAATTGTGGTCGATTCTGAAAAAGCATTAGAGATGATGGAGTGCCGCCATGATCGCTCGCTATCATTTTGTGCCTTGTTGCTACCTTGGGTGATGCCCTTGAAGAAATAAACAGGCCCGATGTCCACCAGAAGACACCAGAAATCATGTTATAGATTTATTTTTTGACAGCATTGTCAATCTACCCTTCACTAAATGGGGCTTACAGGGCATTGCCTGAAGATCACTACTTCCTGATTAATAGAATTAAAGATGTGCTGAATTTCCAATTCTGCAAGTTGTGACTCAGAAAATCAATGCGCAATCTAAATGTCTTTGGTGTGAATTTAAGAGTTTGAGCACAAACTTTTCTCCAAGCAAAGACAATTGTGTAATCGTGACCTTGCACTTTCTTTTTTTATACTTTTTTCTTTGCTGCATTGAGATTCTTGGAAGGTCTGTTCACTTCTTTCCTTCAAATAACTCAAAACATCGCATTACCAGAAGTCCTTGTCCCATCGCCGATCTCTGTGGACTGTGGTCTGTGGATTTGATTTTGTTCTAAACTTAAAGTGTCCCACTGTCTGAATGTATTCTGAACTAAGTGTGTTGCAGAACCTCACTTCATATAACTCATTCCACTTTGTCTTTGTCGTGTCTTTTAATGTAAATTTGACTTTCAGACAACTGAAGTCTTACAGGCTGGCCACACTGGTTGTTTGTGTAGTACGTGGCGGCTGCATTGCTGAGCTGCTGCTACTCACTTGCATACAGTATGTGTGTCTGTGGTATGTATTAAAACTGCAGTGAAACGCTGGTGTGATGTCGACCCCCTCACTTCTCTCTACGTCATAACACGAACACGCAGCAGCAATCCCCAAATATAGCAGCAAACAGGAGGATCCTGCTTTCTGCGCATTCATGAGCAGGCAGGTCCACCTCTCTCTGTTGTTCTCTGTCCTGATTGGATAAAAACACTGATTACTGTTGGAATATAGAACTACTGTATTTAACATGTATTCTAATAAAGAAATATCACAGCGGCTTAAAATACACAGTACTGAGCATTCAAGTGTGGAACCTACTATATATACAGTATTTGACGTCTTGTAGTCTTGGTATAAAAAGGATGTTAGAATCTCTTTCTTTTAGTAACTCTTTTACTCACTTTTTGTCTTCATCTAAATCCAGTCCGAGTCAATTTCCTTCTTGGTTATTACTTTTTTTTTTCTCTTGATATTAGCTTTGCTTTCTACCTCTCGCTGTCACTGCAGCTCCCCGTCTCCTTGCCCATCTGCCCATCTATCATCATCTCTTATTTCCAGCCAAGTGTTGAGCCATGGGAATCTATGAGGTCATCCCAAATCTAACTTCTGTAGCAGCTGCCAGCCACAACGTCTATTTGAAAAGCACTTTGATTTCCAGCTAAGGTCTTTTCATCAAAAATCTCCAGGGGAGTAAATTCAATTTCCATTTTAAAGCATTTCAGGTGTTTTGCAATAAACAGGCCCAGGTGCTGATGTAATGTCAGGGCGATCGCTGCATGTCTCACATTGATGATAATTGTCTGTTTGGTTTATGATCACGCCATGATGATCCTCATTTGAACCCCTGTGGCAAAGGTGGGAAGGAGGCCATGAGGAAACTTACTTTCAAATGAAATTTCTTCAGATTCTGATGAGCTAACTTTTATGTAAGAAAAACTTTTTCAATGTCTTCAGTACACTTAATGATATAATGTTTTTTATTTAGTTACTACATATACACATTTAATCATTAAACAAAAAGGAAATAAAAGCAGCAGATACAGCAGATTTCTAGTAAAACTATATAAAAAGTTACCTTCAGTCACTACAGTAACTGGTTACCATTATATACAGTAGATCTCAGCAGGAGATGAAACTGTGTCTTGATGCATCCAAACACACTCTGTAGATCAGAGGGTTTATTAAAATGTGAGGCGTGTGCCTCTGGGGAGGGTTGCAGTGGAAGTGTAGAGAGAGAGATGTGAGGCAAAGATGCTTTGCGAGGTGAAAGAGAAAGATGTATGCAGGTGTTCTGAAACAACTAAAAGTTGCTGTAGTTTGACCAAGTAATTTGGGCCGCTGACCGACACATTGACATGCAGGGCACAGCGGCAATTAAAGCTATGGTCTACGTTCTGAGAAAGATTTGAAAAAAGCATCCTCCCCACACACACACCCCTCCCCTCTGTGCTCCTTAATCCCTCCCCTCTGAGCTCGTATCGCTCTCCCCTCGGAGCCTTCCGCGACACATGCCCCCTCCCGCATAAAGCAACAAGAGCAACAAGCCGGCCGGCAGAAACCAAATACGGCGCCAGCTTTGAATGCAGAGTAACGATGTCGGATTCACAGGTAAAGTTATTACAATGCACATTGAAACTAACGTAAATCTTGTAAGTCATTACACTGTCCACAGCTAAGCTCCACAGCCAAGCTAGCGTAACGTCATTAGCATGTTACAGCTACGTTACACGTTACAGCTACGTAATAAGTTACTATTTATCAACAGCTAACTTAGCTCTGGTACCGGGATAACAAGGGAAAAGCTAACAATATCAGTCACGTCATATGCTGCCGTTAGCTTTAATCATAACGATCGCTTCCACATCGTGGCTGACAACTAAACCTGCATGAGTCTTGGACCCAGCTGTGTTCCAGCTGTTGTCTGAGCAGCACCACGACCGCGACACAAACGTGCCTTGTAAACCGTAATCTCTTGTTTATGACAGATAAGACACACAAATACACACATCGTAACGCGTACATGATAATCCGTTGTATTAATTTAGCAAAGGCTTCGTTGAAAACAAATGGACAAGACCGGGTGGAGGAAACAGTTGAGTAGTGACCGGGCTTGTTATGGAGAAATAAATCTGGACAGGATGAATGAAACCCGATTTGGTGTAAACATGATAGCAATTTTAGCTTACAATGCTAACATAGAGGCTAACGTCTCCGTTGAACAAGGAAACAAGTGTTGACATATTGCAGAGACAGAAATTGTTTCGACACCATCTAATAACACAGAAAAAAACTAACGGCAGCTTTCACAGTCATAAGCCAGCATCGGCATAAAAGGTATCTGTGTCACGACATCCACAATAAAGACGAAAGATTACCTGTTCAAAAACTTTGCTGTATCAGCATCGCTTTTCAGGTCCATATCTTCACAGAGCTTTCACCACCATTCAAAGATGACCCAATGTTTACTCGGGTTTGAGCCCTCTTTGTGTCGCATCTCCACTTTGTATCTGCCTTTTCAGTGACAGACTTTCGCTTTCTTTCAGCCTTTGCCGGTGGGGCAAGCAGAGGCCGCTTGCTTGTGTCAAAGTAATACAGTTAGTTGACTGTACTTTCACTGGTAAATTGCAAACGAGAATAGCTAATGGCTGTTTTTAATAGTGCTATTTGCCAAACATAATCAAGCTAAAAGGACTGAAAAACGTCTGTACAAGTGTGTATTTAAACGACAAACCTTTGGTGAGTAAGCCTAGCTACCTCTAGGCAATGTGCCATAGAGAGCAGATTTTATGCACCATGGGCGACTGTTCAGTGTACCAGGGACAGTGCATGGTTGTGCTGAAGACTTAAGATACTTTGTCCCTGGAGTGCATGAACATTTGCTTTGGCAAGGCCAGCTTTAAAACATCATGTACAGCCACAACCAATTTTATTTGTATGTTTATGCAATCGTTCACACACTAACTCACTCAGTTTCAGTTAGTAAACTCCACTGCCAGTGCATTAAGGTTGCCTAAAGTCCTGAGATGATCCACAAATGCAGTATATACTTAGGTATCATCAGCATAACTATGGAAATCAATATCATGCCTCCTAATGAGTTATCAGGGAGAAAGCATGTATTATTTCAAAATTACACAGCCCACAGTTGAGCACTGCAGACTACTTGTTCCTTTTCAAAATAAAGCTGATTATTTGTTTTTGACCTTCAGTACAAGGACTGACATGTATATGACGATTTTAGGACTCCAATAACGAGGTCTTGGTGCTATGTTTGCCAGAGACTGATTTCTCAAAAGCTAAGAAAAGCAATACTTCAAGTGGTTAATGGTAATGGTAGCTTTAGTGTCACTCAATTATAACATGTTCTTAATTGTTTAATATGACTGAGCGAGAGCACATTAGCCTTTACTACAACTTTCCCAAACAGACCATCAACAGCTGTCATGTGTTACCTGAATTTTTCTGAGACAGTAACCATCAGCTGTTTTTGTTGCCTATGCCTGGTGAGGTTTACAGCAGACTTATAAACTCCTGACATCTAAAACTGCAAAAGAGGTTGCTGTTGCTCTTTTTAAATTTTTACGATGGATTAATCCAATTTATATCAACCAAAATATTGACATATTATGCTGCAATGTTATAACTTTTGTAAGTGTAGTGTGGATTGTATTGTTTATGTAAAAGCCTAAACATACCACACTCACTATATTGCTGTCTTGTTGGTGTAAATCCAAAACGTTCAAGTCTATCGTGCAGCAATTTAACAATTTTCAAAGCCAGAATCATGTACAACGTAAAATATGTCACAAATTTTATTGTATGTGGACCAAAGTTCAGAATGGTCACTATCCTGTCACTATCGCCTCTCTAGCATCACAAATATTATGACACATGATAAATAGATTGCTGTAAAAGTGTAGCATGTAATATATATGGCAGATCTTACCAGATAGAGGCCTTCAGTTTGGGAAGATAGTAATTCATGGTGATATGATCAGTCTTTGAGAGAAGCGTGTGCAAGTCAAATAACATGCCCGATTCCTTTTGTTTTGTTATTACATTTGGTGGGCTTAGTGTTTTGTTGTTGTACTGTACAGTTTATAACTTTGAGGATGCTCTCTCCCTCTAAAAGATATATTTATTAAGTGAGTTAGATATTCATAGATTAAATGTATTTCCCAAAATATATTGTATCTTCTATCCTCTTGATAGATATCCACAGTTTTGACAATGTTTGGAGATGTAAAGCAGAAGGTTTTTTGTTTGTTTGTTTTATGGCTAGTGTGTTACATCATTTGTCACATAATTAAGGTTGAGTCATTCTGGCTGAGGAACTGTAGACCATGTGTTGAATTCTTCCTGTGTTCTATAATCTTATTCGCACTGGCAAAACAATGAGCAGGAGGTCTTTTTTGTTTGTTTTATGATCAATGCACTGTATTACATCATTTGTTCACGGAATTAAGGTCATTCTGGCTGAGGAACTGTAGTTTATGTGTTGAATTCCTTCTCTGTAATATAATGTAAATCACACTGGCAAAGCAATGAAATGTGTGTTTAGGCACAGATTTATGACATTTATCACGTCTCAACAGTTTTGTCTGTTGAGACATGATAAGATTATTTGTTTCTTCTCACGCTGCTGCTGCTTGAGCCAATCATCATTCAATCATGCGGTGTTTGGTAGATTACCAAACCATTGGTGACTCGATTTCCACTCAAGACTTTCAAGACTCACAGATGGCAGAGTATCGAGCCACAAACACAGCGGTATAAATCTGCATGACAGGAGTTGTGTAGTGTGTTTAGTGAGACTTTTGCAACCCTAAAACTAAATGTAATTCGTCAATAAGATTAGTTACGTGTCTGTTAACATCATTTTACACGCTATGATCTTTAATAATAGTTGTTTGTTCCTCCATTTTAAATGCAAATATGCCTATTTAAACAAATTAAGTTGAGTATTTGAAAATCATCTTAAACCTGGGACTACTGTAATTACATTGTTACATAGTGACATTTCTCAACATAGCATTCATAGAAATATTTTTTTATTCATGTTTTTTTCATTATGTGATGCCACAGATAACTCTTTGTTAAAAAACATAGACTAACATAGAATAAATAAAATGTCAGTGGTTAATTTGCAGCACTCATACACCTTTCACTGAAATACAGACAGCAGAGTGGGTGAGAGTTGTGCCTGTTTTGAAGGGAAGTGTGGTTGGCATCGAGGCCTTAATGCAGTATAAACTGAAAAATTCTCCTGCATTATGCACATCGCTGCGCTACTGTATCCTATATTTAGCATTGAACCTTCTGCAGTCTACGGAATAGAAATTTGTCCCTGCGTGTGTTGTATGTTGTACAGTGCATGTGTGTGTATGTGAATGTATGCACCGAGATTGGTGTTATCTTCCTCACAGAGGTAGATAATAAGGAACAGTCTGTTTGGTTCTTGCTGACTGACTGACAGACATCCTCTCGTGCCTGGAGATAGCTAAAGCAAAATGCCTTTGGCATGTTAAGCCAGAGGAAGAAAATGAATAAATCATACATAAGTAAACATCCACACATCATAGACATCTTCCATTTTCCACAGAATTGATGTGTCAGATGTTTCTACAGTCAGTCTCTCTGCTCTAGCTTCATATCCATTTTTTTTCTATCTCTGTATATGCCAAAAGGGTGCTGAACACAGAGATAAATTGGACTTGATTTACTGGTAGCAGTCTGGAAGTGACCCTTTGCGAGGTGGTCCTGATAAATCTGCTCAGATCTTCTAAGAACTGGAGTCAAGCACATCGCTCCATCAGCGGAGGAGAGAAGAAGTTTCAGAGGTGTAGTCGTTCATGTTTCTGTGGATTTCTATAACTGTTACACAACTCTCACATAAAGAAATAAATACAGGCCCTTTGACAAGATGGCCTCCAGGAAATGATGTGTGCATGTCTTCCTGCCAAATGCTATATAAAGTGCTTATTCCAGAGCAGCTAAACTCACTCAGTTATTTTCTAGCCCAGTTAATTTCAGAACTTGAGACAACAGTAGAGACGCTCGATCGCTCTGAACCATGAAAAAGCTTGTTTTATTTCCCTCTTATTTCTTTCACTCTGTATTTGTATCAATTAATCATTTGGCTAGTGCTTCATCTTAAATATTAAAAAGCATATGTGTTGCCAGAATAGTGTATATTTAACCACATAATGATTTGAAGTATAAGACAGAATTTTCTAAATAAATACACCCCCATTCCCTCACTCAGTGTTCACAGAATATCGGATTCAATTTAACTTCACATCGCAAAGTACATTTTCACGTACCGTGTCTAGACTACAGTACCTACAACATTTAGAGGCATTTTTTTCCTCTATCCAGGGCATCTTTCCGTTTTATGAACTTGGCTCATTTCCACATCAGCAGTCTTTTCAACCCGACCATATGACACCTTACAGTTAATCAAAGCATTTACTCAGCTTCAGCACTGCCCACGACAGATACATTTACTCCCATATCCTGAAGAATTTGGCCAGTCTGCAGTGGGTTGTGAATTCCTCCAAACGTCCCTTTAGGAATCGATAGGTCCTATCTTTTATAGTTTACAGTCACCACGGTCAGCTCTCTCAGTGGGGAGGGGAGCTGTGTGATACTGGATGGATACCGGCTCCCAGGAGTAACGTTGGCTGTCACCCTGAATACTATCTGAAAAAGTCCCTCTACAGGTTTGATCAGGGGTCAGCCAAGTTATGTTATTTATACAATAGATGTCCACAGTGATACTGAAAGTAAAAGCTCTAATACATAGATAGTCATAAAAGTTAAGTGGTTGCATTCCAATAGCTTTTAAAGTGGTCTGTTTGATGCTATATTGTATTGGTGTTTTCATACCAACATCAGTCTACACATTAGACCTCAAGGAAACAGTAATCTGAAAATGTATTTCTTCTGCAAACCAATATATTTATTTGTAACCACCATGAGAATCCGGTTCCCTTTCAATTTTTTCAACCTTTTGAAAATGGAGATTTTCTGCCCAGATGCCAGGATAAAATGTTGGCCCATCAACCTTTCTGCAAACCACTGATACGTTCACATCAGTGTGTGGTATAGGCTAGATACCACTTTAAAACTTCAACAAGACGTGTCTTGTCACGTTCGCATTACATGTTTATGATTTAACTTTTCATGTGTGGAGGTGGAGTTACAGGCAACAAGGCATGGCAGGCCAGTGATCGCAGTTTCTAGACAGCGTTTTGACATTCGTAAATGTGAAACCACTGGATATTTTTGATGAGGGATCATATTTGTATGCGTGAACTGCATTTGTGGCAACAAAATTATATTTTTTGCACAAAGTTGGGACACCTCCAGCCGTGTACTGTATATGGCACATAAGCAGAGCACAGTTTAAGCACTGTGCTGTTACAAGATAAAATTGAAAATTTAAACTTAAAAAACATCGCAACGTGATATAATGTCAGGTTTCGGCATATCAGTGGTTTTTCAGAAACGTACATTGCCAACATTCATATATAATCGTAATCCACATTAACTAGAAAAATATACAGTCTGCTTTAGATTGATATACATTTTCACATTATTTAGAGAGAACACTGTTGGAATAATGTAATTAGATCCTCTTTAACACCCAAATTAAGAGAATACTTATCCATAGATAACCATGTTAGAGATTATATGGGACAATTAATGTCAACCATTCCTATGTATTTGCGCCAAAATTGTGCCAAAATTGCACAGTTTCAGAAAAAAATTCATTTGACTATAATCAAAATCATCAATCATAATCGTGTATGGTAGTATACTCTGGTAATATTACAGGAGACACTGTGTTTAGAGAAGACAGATATATGCTGAAAGTCTTGTTGGCAGCTTGCAAAAAGACCATTAAGAAGAGGTGGTGCAAGGCAAAACCACCAAGGCAAGATAAATGGCTGAAAATTGTGTAAGAAATATGTGATATGGAACAGTTAACTTGTAGGATAAGTGCTCAAGAGGAACGATGTGGAGAGAAATGGGAGAAATGGACGATGTCTACATGTCAACGACAAGATAAGAGAATGAACCTACGAATATGCCACAGGGACACATAGGTTTTGTGGAGACAGGGCAATCCAGATCTTCTTGTGTATGTTCAATTTTCTATTGTTTGCATGTGATTTTTCTGTAATGTAATCAATCAAACTAAAACAATAAAATATTAAAAAATAGTTATTTATTTCCATGTGACGTTATTTTCAACGGCACTGGCAGCTTCTCAGCCTTTGATATTTCCTGGCATCCTTTGCGACCAATCTGAGGGAATACTAAATTTACTCATCTTGATCATTCATTCAGCTGTGCTTCAAGAGCTACCCAATCTGTGTAAATGCCAAAGTCATAAAAAGAGATCCTAAAGTCTATCCTCCCATAAAAGATCTCACTGTTTCAAATGCAAGACATCAGTGATTCAGTCATATCTCAGTATCATATACTGGGTTCATTTTCCAGTCCCCTTTGATATAATAGCCTGCATCATATGGCAAGCTAATTCCCACTGTAACATACGCTTGCACGAGCACAAACCCCCAGGAGCCCCTTTCATATCAACCTCCCTCTCTTCTGTATCCAAGACATGGAGTATCATCCCATGTGATATCTGACTGGGGACCAAGCAGCGCACCAAAGACAAAGTCATTTACATATCCCACATCTCCTGTTTACATGGCTCCCATTTATCATCAAAGACAACTTTCTGGAAAGGTCTTTCAATGGGCGAGAAATATTAATCAAGCGCAGATCCAACAGGAAACAGAGAAATCAGATGCCAGAGGCCAGCATCTTCTTGTCTGTGTGGTAAAGGCCCATGTCTTGGGTAAATATTGCATGCACATAAAGTGTAGGAGTAAGCAGAAAAGGCAAAGGGAGGCAGCGAAGTTTGCAGAAAGCTGATTTCTTGGACTCAGCATTTTGTCTTTGCCTGATGTGCTTGGATTATACAGTGGACTGGTGTTTTTGAGGGACACAGTGATATGTTTGCAAGAGGCAGTGTTATTCTTCATTTTATGGAACAGGGCATTGATAACATAAAAAAGGAAAACATACAGTGTGCTAGGCGAGTAGGAGTGTAGACATGCTCCCACAGCTTTGATCAGTCATTGTTGCTAAGCCTGGAGCTCCATGCTGTATATCATGGAGAAAAAATGGGGAAGAACTGTTACTGTGGTTTACAGTACTGTAGGTGCAGTAGTGGTGATATAAGCTAAAATGCTCATACAGAGCAGTCTCAGAGGAAGCATTAAATGGACTGTGATAAAATACCCAACAGCAGGAGCCTCTCACTGTAGAGATCCATCCTTCCTAAGGTCTTAAGGTTCATGGCGGCGAGTTTGCAAGGCTCTTAAAGAGCATCTCCACACTAAATCTGACCTGGAGGAAAAGCATTGTTCCACTGACCTCTGGGTTAAAAGGTTCTGCTGTTACACCAAACATCACAGTCTGGTATCGGTATTTGTGCTCCCTGATGCCATAACCATTTAGTCACCACTTGACTAACCACAAATAATTAAAAACATCTGAACACAGCTACTGTTGTGCTCGTGGTAAGTGACCAGATAAGATTGATGAGACAAGTTAGAGCTGCAACAAACAAGTGTGTTCAGTTAAAGTGACAATTTTGGAAAATTTAATTGATCATTATTAATCAGATACTTTGGTTGATATAAGATAAACACAAAGCATTGGTCGCATATAAGATAAACAATAGTTCCCCAGAGCACAGCCTCTTCAAATGTCTTATTTTGTCAATTCTTTCAATTTGCAGTGACAGAAAACAGAGGATTAATTGTTTGGTAAAGATTTGGTTGAAAATAGCGCAATCATTTCATCTGAAGTCCAAGGTCTCCTATATATATTTTTTTTTTCAGTACGTAACTTCTGAGGTCTCCTGGAGTCACATCGGATTCTGCTCTGATTGGGAGCAGTTTACTGATGGGAGGAGAGCTCAGAGATTACTTTTGAACTTTTGGGATTAAAAAATTGATTCATCTTGACTCCTATTAATTAATCTGACTGCAGCAGTGATGCGTAATGTTGACTGCTGACTGGAGCTGGAGGAGGAATCTACTTTACTTCATGAAGGTAATGGCAAAAGAAGAGGGAACCGGAGTCTCTGGTGAATGCTGAATTGGTGTGCGCTGTTGCTAGCTAATGTTAGTTTACAGCTAATGTACAGTGAAGTAATCTGGCCATTAGTGGCAGATAAATACTGCATGAGTAACCCGAATAAATGCAAATGATTGCCTCGCTTGTGGTGAATACACTGTTAATCAACCACCACTGCTGATGAAAATGTATGTGGAGTGACTCGAGGTGATGTTTTAAAGTTTTATTCATGTTACGTTTAGTCTAGTTCTCTGACTTCCCGATCCCAGAGGTAGTGACGGGCGTAAACTTGTGGATTTCTCTGGGTTTGAACATTGTTGGAAACATTTGGGATAATGTAACCACACAACTCAACAATATATATAAAGAAGGTCTAGTTCGTTTTATGATATTTCAATGCAGAATTCCTACATATTATATCTTTAAAAAGGTCAATGTTAAGAATAACCATTTAATGGAGGAGCTATACAAAGGCACATACAGAAACAGAAAAGCAAATAGCATCTATGGTAACCCCGCACACACATGCATGGTAACCCATACACACACACTGTAATTAACAGACAGAAAGGCATAATTGCGCAGAGACGCCAGCACAGTGACACACACACACACGCGCGGTTTCTTCATGCTTTGTCTCGCTCTACATATCTCTGATGTAAACAGCAAAGGCACACACACACACACACACACACACACACACACACACACACACATACAGAGACACAGCACACATCACCCACAACAGCTCTCCCGACACCCACCACCAATTTGTTGTGCTGTTCACATGGTGTCCCTGGAGTGAGACGCTATGAGCGGGGAGTGAGAAAAGAGAACAAAGACAAAAACACAGCGTTCAGAGATAGGTGTGCAGTAAAGAGGTGTCCACTAACAATGCCGTGTTTGTGTCTTCAAGATCTAACCCGTGAAGACAATAATATAATTGGATTAAATATCCATACAGCAAGGTGCAATTTATCTGTCAACAAGTTACACCATGTCAAGGTCAGTAATGGAAAACACGGAGCATTTGCAAGATTTACACATGAACTCAGAGAGCCTGTGCTGCAGTCCCCTCTGAGACACAGTATAGTGTGATAATGTCCAGTTAAGGTTCAAGTTCTTTAACTTTTATTTACCACAACATATTAATTATACAGCATGTCTCCTTAGTATGTGACCTTGGCTTGCAGCCATGGGCTCCATGCTGTGTGGAGGTTCAGTTTTTTTCCCCTGCAAGCTGTAATTGCATGTACTGTAAGTAACATAGGGACAGCAGGTGCACAGATAACACTTTAAGTGAAGTTAAGACCTTTTTGCGACACAGACTTGAGGCAGAAAAAACAGTTAAGATAATTTGAACAAAAGACTATGTAGTTTACAGATATACTGTACGGTATATAAGCATAGTGCACAGACAATCCGACAGTAGATGCAGAAAAAGTAAGAAATAAAATATGGGTTATATTCCAGTTTAAGATGTTCTTTGTTTCTGTTAGGATTGCCCTAAGCATTTGGCAAATTAAGATCACAATATGTTGGTATGGGTGGTATTTACACACATTTAAATGAACGGTTCGACTTTTTGTGAAAGGCACTCATTGACCGGATTTTGGTAACTGTGGACAGAAGCAGGGTAGCTGCTCCGGGTTTCCAGTTGTTGTGCTAAGCTAAGCTAACTAGCTCCTGGCAAAACATTCATATTCACTATAGACAGTGGTATCAATCTCCTCGTCTAAATCTCAAAATTCAACTAATATTACTGTATATCTCTGTAGACAAAATGCTTTGCTGTGTTTACTGTAAACTTCAGGGTAACCTCTAATGTGATTGGGACATTCATTGAAAGATCAGCAAGAAAAATGGTTTGAGTTTCAGTAATTTAGATGCTTTATAACAGTGCTGAGGTGTGAAAAAGTGGAGCCTGTAAACAGATTTACATTTGTTGTTAGTTGGCAACCAATAGTGGCTGATGTAACGTAAGTTACTTGGGTAACGTAGGTATGTTTGTAACACAGTAATTTAATCCCAAATCACAATGTTTTCCTAAACCTAACCAAACAGTTATAATGCTTATCCCTAGCCAAATAATTAGTAGTAGTAATAGTAGTAGTCTAAAACCTAACCAAACTTTGACAAGTTCCAGCACACGTTTCCTTGTCGGTCATGTTATTTTGTCAATATTCATATACAGTAGTAGCCACTCAAAATGTCCCCTGTTTCCATGATGGGACCTTGGCTGGCCCTTGGCTGGTCCTTGGCTGGTCCTTGACTGGTCCTTGGCTGGTAGCCTACAGGTCCATGGGGGTAATGTAATCCCCCGCGATGACGTCATCAGTGAGGCTCCGCCCCTAAGCAGCCTGAGTGAAAACCAGCTGCAATGCCTCTTTTGTCCACGGGGAGGAGCAGTGATTTTAATGCTCTGCTCTAAATAGTCTAAACCAGGGGTCGATAATCAGATGGACAATAAGTATTTCACTTTGATGTGACCAAGAATAAACTATTTTCATTTCTTTGTTGTCCTTGTACCGAGAGAATATCAGAATTTTATCTCAAAAACTGAATTTTTTAAGAACATTTTGAATTCTGCTCTCATGTGAACAACTGGAGTCAATACAATAATGACATAGCTAAACACCAGTTATTCACTTATGGAGCAAATCCATCATTTTTAAAATTACCAACATCTCCATGCTGCAATATGCGTATTTTCAGATTTTTGTCTTGATAACTGAATTTTTCACAGTGGTTTCAAATCTGCCTGCACAACAGTGAATGGCTTAATCAATTTGTGAAGCCACTGTTGTATTGCCACTTGCCAATTAGCTCAGAGTGATAGATGACAGTCTTTGGTTCCAGAAGTTGTGGGTTCAAGCCTCAAGTGGTCCAAACTGAACATTGATGTCAACTGTCTTGTCTTCCTATTCTCCTGTTTGTTGCTCTAAATTGCCTAAATTTGCAAAAAATAGCCTGGACCCGACCCATCGCTGCGCAGCAGCTATAATTTCTTTTTGATTTTTGTGCGTATTATGGAGCCGTTTTGGTCCATGTTTGTAAGTCTTTATTTCCCCTCGAGTTTCCACTAATCGCGCTCTCAGAAATTGTTTGTGTATCTTTTTTACATAACATTGGTCATTGCTAATGACACACACAGTAATTAATCTAGCATACTTTCATTAAATACATAAATTCAAGCTTAAATTTAAGAGTCTATAATTAGGCCATTCTGAGCCTGATCTAGTTATACCATAGATTTTCTAATGAAGTTAATACCTTTTAAAAAAATGTCACCTGGGGTAAAACTCCCCCTGCAACTTTTTGCATTTGTATAGCTAACAGCATTTTAAAATTGGGAAATTGTTTGACTTATTAATTTTGCAACGGGGGTCTTATGGGATTATAATCACTTTTCCAGAGTAATTTGCCCAACACTGTGGCTGCTGATGAAATGGTAACAGGAGATAGCCTAGCTCAGTAGAAGTTCAGGCCCACAGCCTTCCAGTAACCTCCCCCGCCAGCTGCATTTCGGCTCTCTGATTTGTGTGACAATGGGAGACTAAATGCCCACTCAGTGCAAACAAAAGGTTGAGCAATTATAATGCTAACTCAGCTTGCTTACTAGTTACAGTACTTTCAACTTGTAGTACAGCACACCACACATCACACATCCTAACACACATAAAATCCTGTTTAGTAGATAAACACATGAGCATCAGCAACATCCCTAACTGATAATGCTAATTCCCTGGCCTAAGTCATAAGGCATGCACTGAATACCTGCACAGCTGCAAACATCTTCCAAAATTCTTTTCATCACCTGAAATTTTTCCTCTTTAAATGGAGATTTATAATGATTACATTGTGATCAAATAGGCTATTTGACAGGAGGTATTACTAGCATTCATTTCCGAATAAAACATTGGCCATCGCATAGGCCTGTTATAATTTCATGGCTCAAATCAAATGATGATTATGTATGCAATTGCGGTTTAATGAATTTTGACTGACCACCAGAGGTGCTTTAAGTGCCGCCTCTGGCGGTCAGTGGAAATTCAGATAACATCAGAATGACTGTGGGCGATGAGAATTTTGTGAGAGAAGCGCCATCTCCTGGTCAAACCCTGTATTTCAATGAATGGGAGGGGTTGCAGTAAAACATTGACACTCCCATGAGAAAGAGGGGGGCAACTCCAGCGGCTGGGATTTGAAGGGGATTTGCAGGGGATTTGGAGGGAAGTTGGCTGGAAAAGGTAGGCCATTCGGCTGGCTTTCAGCTGGAAGGGGACATTTTGAACGGCTACTACTGTAGGTCGTTTTGAGAGACGCTGACATGAGACCAATTCAGAAGTTTATATGAAGATGTGCTTAAAATTCATTATGGTCTGCAACACCCACAGCAGTGTGCTGAAGTCTGACATCTCTTTCTCCATAGGATAACAATAGTTCAAATTGCAAAGTGATTCTGCAGCCTAAAATGCACAGAGCATTGCAAATAATCCCCCAAAGCCCAACACAGAGCCAAACCATATGTCGCTGTCCTGTTAGTATGTGTTCAGCCCCCTGCTTCCTGATTGCGGCACCATCAGGATTACCCAAGCTTCCAAAGTGAATTGTGCTGCTTGTAACCATTTAGCATTTCTGCAGAGCAGGAGTCATATTTCCTCTCGAGACACGCAGCATTCCCTCATGTTTTCGTCAACAACCCCCACATATGTATGCAAAGGCAGGATACTGCAACAGTATCTTGGAGCCTGCAAAATATATTCTGTCTGTAGAGATAAAGCTATATGTATGACCGGAGCACCCACTGCTTCCTGGATATCATGGGCCATCAGTGGCTTCTGAGATTACTGCATATCTCTGAACACACATGGATCCCCTTAGATGGTTGCATATTTAAAATGCGAGAAAAAGAACATTGGTACTTTTTCTTTTTCTTTTGGAGATTCAATAATACCACCATCTTCATCACATTCGTGCACAAGATCAGAATTCTCTCTTTATGTTCTGCAGAAATGTTGGTCTACAGTAGGTCGAACCATGAGATATAAAACATATCCAACCAACCAAAAGTATTTTGCAGCTCCCTGCTACTTATCATGGATGTTGACAGAACAGTTGCATGTTTAGCTGTCAAATGACAAGTTTTAACGTTATTGTATGTTTGGTTTGACACAAATTATAAAGGTAATATTATATTACTTTGGCATAAAAAACATCTATAAAAAAGTTCACCTCTCAGAGCTAGTGTCTGTTAATCTGGAGTCTTCTACTCAAGGAAGTTACATGCCCTGAGTTAAGCCTCTAAGGCAGCACTTCCTCTCAGGGTGTCTCAGTTCTGCGAACAAGCTCACATCATACCGACTAAGTGCAGTCTGAGAGCCATAATTTAGGCCAAGAAAGTCCCTCTAATGCATGTTCTGCTGAAGCCACAAAGCCCCAAAAGGCATGACAGGCACCTGGTGAGATAAAAATGCAATTAAAAAAAACTCTTTTCTACAGTGCATTAACTTTGAAAGAACTAAATATTGATAAGCATAAGAGGTGCTAAACTAGTCTGGTTCCAGCCCCTGAATCATCTACTTGTTCATATTTTTTGTGGTGATTCGAGGGTCTGGTCTTACAGTTTGTTCTTAGGTAAAGCAGCCAGGCCAAGAGGCACCTATGCTAATGTGACTAGAGACAAAAAAATTGGGTCTGGATATTCCAACATGCTCAGTGGTGATGTGACATTATGCATGCAGACCCTCTGGAAGTGAGCCACCCTAACTGAAGATGAAGTGGGCAGGAAAACGCCAGTTCCCAGGGTTTGAAGTGGCACTCAGTCACAAGTGCCACTTCATTCCCCTGACAAGCCTTCTTGAAGCAGGGTGCAGCCTGTGCTGCCAGATCCGATGGTGGGTTTAGATTGAAGTAGGTACATGAATGTATTATACAATGACTTAGGTACTCAAACGTGGGTACTCATTCAATCCAATGAAAGCTGCTCACATAGAGCACATACAGGATTAAGGTTCTCTTGTCTCCTAACAAGTGTGAGTCAGTGTCTTTGTCTGGCTTTGGCTATTTCCTATAGAGTAACTTTTTCCTGGGCTGAGGATAGACAAACTACCTAAGTAATAAAAACAACAGGTTGGCGTAAAAACGTTGCAAGCACACATCATCACACAGAGCAAAGAGTTTTAAAGTGTCCAATTATTTTAGACTTGGGCAAAAGGGAAATGACAGCCAGAGTAATATAATGAAATTAGAAGGCATCATTCAAGGAAGCCTAAAAGACCAATTTAGCATTTAATTCACATCACTATAAGAAATATTACATTCCAATGTAGCAAAACACCCAAATAAATAATCTTTTTCATCCTACACATTCACTTTTCTTGTCAAAACCTAGAGTCTACATTACTCATTATAATAAGCTGGATATGACGCTGCCATTCAGCGTTTTTGCCCAGTGGCCACTCTCGGTACTGAAGCGAAAAAATCCCCCTTGTGGCCCACAAAGCATTTTCCCCATAGACCACCATCATAAAAGAGACGTCTGTGAAACTGTGATAGGATACCTTTGAATTGCAAAATCAAAACTCTTTCTATATTAATTTTTGATTCATAGAAGTTCTATATTTGATTTAAAAATCTCCAACATCATCACAATGCAAAGTATTTGGGCCAAGTGGGAAGTCATGGGTGGAGGAAACTGGAGAAGCACTACTGTGCATATTTCAGTGGGCAGCGTATCCCGGGAGTCTTCAGCCACAGCCAACATTCTTTATCAGATGTCATGCAGCTTTCTCTGGAAACACTAAAAGATTTACACAACTTTTACACATATGCAGTATTACTCCCCAAGACCTGTAAACAGACTCTAAAATCTCTCCTGCAGGCATGCGCACTTCTATGACGTTTACCAGCAGGAGTAGCAAACTGTAATATGTTGGTATACTGCCATTGCATGCAATAAAAATGTTTGTTTTTTTAACCTTATATAACAAATCACTTGAAAATGCACCTGTGAAGTGCACATTTCTGACAATGACACCCTGCAAATACCTCCAGAGACAAAACATAATACAAATAGTAATAGTATACATTATTTACACTCAGTGATACTCATAGACATAGTCTCAGATATCCTTTGTTATGTAACAGGTGGACGATGAGTTATAAGTAACACAATATAATAACTATCATCATCAACACAATGATTTTAAAGATGAGTTCTTAACCAAAATAGGACAAGTACAGCCACATAGTTCTGGTGATGTGATTCTCATTTTGCAGTTTTTGATAATCACATGAAACTCCAGGTGGGAATAACCTGAACTGCAGCAAGACCCATTTATTATTCATACTTTCCCTTCAATGCCGTAGGGAAAACATCCGTCAAACAAAAGCAAGCAAGTGAACTGCAGACACGCTCTTTCAAGGCATCTTTTCATTCTCACCTCAGATGAACTTTATCTTTCGCCCTACTTGGTTTCATAGATTATACAGAATTCCAATGTGACCCTGTGGTCTGGGACACGGAAGATTTCTGACACAACTCAAGTGCATATGTTCAGTCTGACCTTCGACAGATGCAAAGAAATCTCTCTTGGGTGTAAGTGCTTTGGGAAAGAAAAAGAAGAAAAAAAACAGTTAAAAGAGAAACTGTGAAAGAAGCACTGACAGGAAATGAGACAGGGGGATTGATTGTCTTCAGTATGAGACATGTTCATATGTGCGTACTGTGTTTGTGCAGGATGCATGGGAGACAGAAGATCAGTCAAAGATAAATCTACACGGGGGAAAGTAAGAATCTCGGATTCCATAAACAAGCATCAGACTTATTGGCTGGTCTTGAAAGATGTGCTTTATTTCAGATTTCAGACACTTGGGCTTCAGAGGGGAGGTGCAGAGGCGACAGGTAAACATAACGGTTACTCATCCCTTGTGTTGACAGTGAGATGTTGTGTGTCAACAGGGAATTCATTTTCTCTTAAAAAGCTTTGGGGATTTGGACTGCTGTAGACTCATCTCTGGTTCTCTGTGCTCAGAGAAGTGTATTTCATCCCATTAATAGTTTTGTTCTCAAAGTTTGATTGCAGTTATATAAACTCACATGTACCTTTTCTAGTTAGTTACAGACAGTATGACGGTCATACATAGTATTCTTACAATATGTATGATTTGAAGTGAAGAAATATAGAAGAAAAAAATGCTTAATTTTCAATTACTACTAATAGTAAAACTGATAATCAAGTAACAGAGAATACAAACCAAAATTAAAATAAGTTAGTATGGTGATGTGCATACATATTTACATACATACACATAGATTATACATTTACATACATGGACAGAAGCAACAGAAGCTCCTCTGTCCCACAGAAAACACTGGTCCTGAAATGCCTCATCAGTAATCTCACCTTCAAGTCACCATGTCAGACATTTGCATAATTTATGCCTGGCAACTAGTTTGGCATGTAAGAATTGATTTAGCACAGCTACTCTGTTGTTGTTAGCAGTGCTGGCTCAGACGTGCTTGAGCTGACCAATCAGAGGAGACTGGGTATTCCGGAGGAGGGGCTTGAAGAGACAGGCACTAAAACAGACAGAGGGGAATACAGAGCTGCAGCAATGGTCGTATGTTGCAATGCCAGGACTATTTGTCTTTTGCCCAGTCGCCAGGATAAAAGTTGGCATTATACGTTTATGCAAATTATGGATATGCTAAACTTGTATGTTTCATATGGAGCCCCAGACATGACATGGTCAAAAAAAAATTTGATTGTGGCCACAATATAGCTATAACGTGCACACAAAATACTAATTCATGGCCACACAATACTAATTCGTGGCCACAAAATTTTAATTTGTGGCCACAAAATAAGTATAACGTGTGCACGAAATACTAACTTGTGGCCACGAAGTAGGTATAATGTGCAAACGAAATACTAATGGATAATATTAATATCATTCCTGGACAGCTGGGTAAGCAAATCGAGCGCACCTTCTCTAAGGTCTAAGGTAGAGGCAGTAGAGGGGCTACCCGTTGTAACAAAGTATCAAACATAGGCCTAATTAAATAACTGCCTAAATGCGGGATAACGATATTGACTAGAGATATTGACTAGAACAGAATTAGAAAAGACAGTCACCTTAAGGACATCACATAGGCTATTGCAGTTTCTAGAGAAGGTGCGCTGGATTTGCTTACCCAGCTGTCCAGGAATGATATTAATATTATTAATTAGTATTTCGTGCGCACGTTATAGCTATACTGTGGCCAATATTAATTTTTTTTTTTGACCATGTCATGTTTGGGGCTCCGTAGTTTCATATGTATTATCAACCCAATACATGTAATGTTAAGTTCAAATTACATGAATGTGATCTGACTAACTCATTAGAAGAAGGAGGGGATGGTGGTGATGTGACACCAAGGTGAGGCGGCTGTCAACTGAGGGTAATTCTTTCGACTGTCAAGACAATTAGCATCCATCACTGTGGCAGCAAAACAGGATATTTTTACTGAGATGTCAGGTCATTTTACAGCCATCAATGTGGCAACAAAAGTGGGTAAACCAAAAATGTTTTTTCCTAACTTCCTTTCCTGTGTCTAAACCTAACTAAACCTTGATTGTTGTCACAACATAAAATAGAAGATTGAAATAAAAAGTTAAAATGTGAAGAAAAAAAAAGTTTTAACATATCCGTTGTTTGAAGCAAAGCACAATGCCTACATTCATTCTGGCAATTGTGTTGATCTCCTCTCATTATCTTAAAGTGTATCATCATGCAGTTAAACACAAACATTCTCAGACACCCACATGCAAGCACCATGTCTGACACCAAAAACAAAACCCTTGTAGCAACCTTGAAACAAGTAGACTCACAGTCGAATGGAAAACATCTTCAGTTCCTCAGGAAACAAAGAAAGAAAGAAAAAGCAAGAAAAAAAAAAAAAACACACAAAAAGTGAGTGTAACTCTCAGAAGTCTTGTGGTGATGAGCACTGCCAACTTTTCATGAGAAAACAACAGAGAGGGCCAAACATGTGGTGTTGTAATATGTTGTTGAACGCTCACAGTGGTTTGTTTCAGGTCAGTGGTTGCTGTGTTGGTCACTCAGTACTCTTTGTAATGTTATTGTCCAGTTGTTGTTCTAGTTCTACTAAACATGTGATTAATGAGGTTAACATACCACCACACTGCCCCCCCACCAATAAATACAAAATAAAAAAAGCCAGCAAGGACACAAGTGTAATGAAATGCAAGTTTTTGGATTTGTTTTTCATTTTCTGACATCATTGAGCAGAACATAGAGAACATTGTTTATTTAGATTTATGTTGAGACCAATATGAGAACAAAACAAAGACATGTGAGCCCCCCTGACCTTTAAGGACTCTCCATTGTATTGTTTGGAACACATGGACCACTCTGGGGAATGTCAATCCTGAGCCAAAATACTTTGTAGGCTTCTCTGGGTTGTCCTGATTATACAGTAAAAAATATTGCAATTTGGCAGGAGTAGAACTGAACTGATTATGGTGCTCATGTTTTTGATGCTGAGTGAAATGAAGTCAACATCATTGTGTTGATTGCATCCTTGGGATTATGTCTGGAGTTGTGCTCCAAAAAGGAAGTCTCAGATTCAGTGAAAGAGCTGAGAGTACTGTCTGAATTCTAGCTCCTTTTTAAAACTTAACTTTGGATTTCAATGATTTCTCAGTCGAGGGCTGCCGACAAGGAATCAGAGGCCCTTTTAAAAATGTAACCTTGTTCAGACTTGGACAGTCTTTGTCTCAGACCTGAACTTTGCATTCAGGATAGTCACCATTGATGTAACGAGAAGAAAAATTCAGTTGGACTGTGTATTGTTTTAATGATGTGAAACAATGAACAATGAAATTAGCTGTAATCCAAAGTGAAAAACAAAAAAATGGAGAGAAGAGAAGGCACTTGAAAATAATGCATACAGTGTAACCTTCTGTAAAGAGTTTCCATTTAAATAAGGCACATTGATTGTTCCTTATCACTGAACCATTCTGAGTTCATAATCTAGGCTTGATACATTATGGTGCCAGAGCACTGACGTCAGATTCAGATCAAAGCACCTTATTTGTGCCCTTGATCATTTGTTGACCTAGAACTGACATTTAAGAAAAAAGATTCACTGCTTCTCTACAGTACTGTGTGTCTGTGTGCGTGTTTGTGATGGAATGTGAGTCTGTTTTCACACTTCTTCTCACAACTGAAATGTGTAGATGGTTGTAAATATCAACTATATGGGGGATAACTATAACCCTCATGTGTTTAATCAACTCTGGTAAAGATGCAGAACAAAGCCATCGATCTGCATATGTCTGTCTGTCTCATACACGCCCCCTGAGATACCTGTTTTCGATTGAGACCTTTTACCCATTCAGGCTCTACTACTCTTAAGGGCCTGCTTTGATTCAAAGTAGTTATTGTGGGTGTCCTTGCCAAATGATCATTTAGAGCCTGGATGCAGATGACAATTCAAAGCCCTTGTTTTTAAACCAGTAGCTACAGGTTAGGTACAGGTTCTCTTGAAGTGAAGTCTTAACTTAGTCACAGATAGAAAGACCTTTATTTTTTATAACTTTTTCCTAATTTACGCATGTCGCCAAACTTTAAGGGTAGCTACACCAATTTTACACATTGAAGTGTGTCTACAGGTCTTGACTACAGTACTACTAAATATATGAAAAAAGCAGTATAAAGCTTTACTTGATGCTCTACCGCCTTAGTTTGGTGCTACAGCCGCCCCATTGGCTGTGTGGGCACCAGGTTTTACAACATTGTTGGATAGTATATAGTTTATTGACAGTTTAAAAACAATTATCAAAATGGATACAGCCCAAACAGATACCGCCATTTTTACTTCGCTTCTTTTTCTCAACCTGGTGCCTACCTTACCCATAATGCAGCTCAGTCAATGAGTGACATCATTGGAGACAATTAATCTGATAACATGCAGCAAAATTGATGGAGTAACCCTTTACTTTACATGCTACATGTTTGCTGATATTGAACAATATTGGGCAATTAACAGTTTGTATCAATGATGAGAATGTAAAATTACAACTTTAAAACAGCTGCGCCAGATATAATACACTGGTTTGGGTTCAGGTTAGGCTGTTGTTCTGGTACATTTAACCTTAAACTATATATTTGTAAAGACGGTTAGTCTTTATTTTTGTAACATTTTACTACAGTGCTGTGCTTAACTCAACTGCATCCAAGTTCTTTGGAAATAATGGTTCTTCTATAGTATCTTGGCATTTTCAATAGTCTTTTGAAAGGCTAAACTCTCCTTATTGATGAGGAAAAGAAAGTGGATTATAAATCGCCAGCTTCACTTCTACCAGCAGTGTGCTAATTATGTCGCAGCGTCCTCGGTTCCCAGCGCTGTTTTTCCAGATCTCTAAAGGAAAAAGAAACAAATTTTGGAAGGGCTTACTCTGCTCAAAGATGGTTCTTGAATTGGAATGGAAAAATGTCAAGTGTACTGCTTTGTAAAGGAGCGGGGAGAAAATTGAAAATCCTCCTTTGCCTAGCAGAGAGTTTCTCACTGCCTGACACAGACGCAGCCAAGACAATCCCTTGCATAACCTCTGAATTATTTACATATTCCAGTGGGGTGCATAAACATTACTTTTGTATGCCAGGCTGGGTGAGAATGGACACAAACATTCCCTGACAGCTATCATCTTGCAGTGTTCAGCCTCAGACCATGTGATGCTGGAAGAATCCATAGAGGAAAGGAGGACAGTATCCGCAGGCAGGGTCGATATATTGATCGTAACCCAGGGACCGATGGTACTGTCATGTCTGTGGCAATCCTAGCTCTGCTTAACTTATTGATCATTTAATAGTTTTTGCCAAGGCACTCAATGTTGATGCAGGGATTAATTCCTTACATGTACCTTCACACTGTCTCGACAAATAAACCTGCAGAGTGCATAATGTCAGGGCATTGCATCTTTCAACCACAAGTGTTTTCATATATATATATATATATATATATTTGGCTAAGATTGGAAACTAACCTTATAAACATCTATTCTGTCCTGGATGATTACTTACCATGAAAAGACAGCTTTTCAAGGATGCTGGTCTCCTGTGCACTCACCTCTATCAATACCAGTTAAATGAATGTCTCACCAGCATACTACTGAAGGCATTGGATTGTTGAACATACCCATATGCTTGTTTCCATTATAAATGAGGTCCTTAGTTTGGAATGCACATCAGAAGAGAAAAACAACCTTGAATTGTTCTCAGCCCCTTTGTTTTTTTTTTCAATCTGTTATAGTTTTCAAGGCACTTGTTATCACAGCGTTCTTTGTAAATTATCAAGCTATTAAAACACTCTGTACAGTCTCCACTGTACATTAGCTGTTAGGTTGCTATTTTAAGTTGAACATCCTCCTCCTCAATACAATACAAATCAAAGAGCACTCTTTGACATTTGCTGTCATTACAGTTTCTCAGCAACTTTCTCAAATTATAACTTAATAATTCAGCTCAGAAAAAAAAAAAAGTTTTCAAAACGTAAGTCAACACTGCAGTGCTGTTGTTTACTCTCTATAAATGGAAGCTTGATGCTGAGTGTCACCTCTTGTTTCTCTCTTTCATCTCCCTCTCCACCCACAGAGGGATTGCACGTGCTTTGGCTGAAGACACATCATCCTCATCGTGCCTGGGCTGTTGGGAGGGAGAAACAGCTTTGTGAGTGCAGAGAGGCAAAGCAACATTTACTCATACTGTAAGTCAAAACTTTAAATGAAATGATTTGTGCGTGTGTACATGTTGTTTTGTATATTTTTACTTTTTCTGCACTAACACCTGCTGAGAGGTATATTTATCTTCTGCATGTGCACGTCTAGGACATTGTTGTTGTCACTTTAATTCACTGGTTTAATTTTCGTGATGGGCTCATTACCGTGTGTTTTCAAGGTTGTTAGCTTTCACATTCCTTAGAAAACTTCACTAACTCGCTTCAATAAAATCAGATTCGATTTTCTGGGTAAATGTCTGAAACCATCTGTGCAGAACAACGTAAAAGACTATAAATGGTAAAATTTGTTAGTTTCTATTTATTTATTGTTAAAAGAATATCAAAGCTATTTACTTTCTTAAGGGCAAATTAGATGAGAAGATTAATACCAATCAAGTCTGAGTGCAAAACACAAGTAGTAATAATAATAATAATAATAAAAATAATAATAATAATGCATTTTATTTAAAAGCGCCTTTTAGAGCACTCAAGGACACCACACATAACAACGACAGTACATCAAAAAATGAAATCAGGAAACATTGGTTTGGGAGTTTAGTGTAATTATGCAAAGATAAATAAATAAATAAATAAATATGAAGATGCAATTACATAGTGCAATAATACCACCAGAAAGCCAGCTAGCTTAGCTTAGCATAAATACAAACAGCTATGTACAAGCAGCTCAAATTGAGCTAATTTACACAATATATTGTAGTCATTTAATCTGCACAAACAGTGAACCATGTAAAAATGATAATTTGGCATATTACATTAGGTAAGGTGTATTTTTCTTGGCCTGGACCAGTTGCCAGACAATCAGCAAGGACTCAAGGAAGTAAACAGTCCTGGTAAAGGAGCAGTCCGGCACATAACGCCCAATATAATGCTGTTTCCCTTTTTCCTGTGTTTTATATCATGTTTAGCACACAAGTCTGGTATCATCCTTGTCCGAAAGCCTTCAGCAAGAAAACAAATAACCGTAGGACTCGAAATGCTTATCTTTTCCTTTAATTATGTTACACACTGCTGGTCCGCCAGGTTATACTTCCCTTCATTAAGACTTAAATTTGACTCAATATGAGATCCTGAGATTGCATGCATGTAAATGCACTTCACACAGATGGATAAACATGTTGGCAAAACAGATACTTTAGCAGCCCTTTGCAGCAGTTAATCATTTTAAGACTCCAGGCATACTGTCATAAAACATAATGTTTTGTTGTCTATGTGGCCTTTTTATGACACTTTAAATACTACACAGACACAAATAATCGCAAACAAATAATCCACATGCATGCTCACACAACAATAAACACACAAATACACATTTATGCAATTCCCAAATGCCTTTTATGTGCAGCTTAATAATATGTGAGCCCCTGTGGCTGTCAGTAAATACTTTCTATGGTTCCATTGGAACAGACGCCGTGAGTAGCCACAGTAAATGGTTTTATAAGCAGTTCACTGAGGCATGATGTCTCCTTACCTGATACCCCTTACCATTATCCCTCACATATTACCACTGATACAATTTATTTGCAGGCAATCGTAGCACAGACCAGTGATCCCACTGATTGATTCTATTGCTTACGTTATAAATGTGCTCTCACTTTTAAAAGAGCCGGTAAGCCATGCGTCTATGTCCTTCTGACATGGACTTGGACAGCAAACCTCTAAGATCTCTTACAGTAGAAAAATCCGAGTTAAAAGCTATTTGTGAGTCAAGTTTTCTCCAGATATTTTTGGTTTTGGCGCAATAGATTTTAAGAGGTTTGTCTAGACTGAGGTTACTGCGGAGGGCAAACAAGGGCCAGCAGCGACTGCTTATTGCTGAAAAGCAAACTTCAAACAAGATTAAACATCACTGCTGACACTGATGAAATAGCGATTTTAATCATTCTTGTCAAAAAGGATATATATCAAGAATATCTATGTCTTTCTGTTTTCAAAAACACTAATAAGCACATTTGTATTAAATAAACACATTATATTTAAAAGGGCAGCACTCACCGTAGCTCCCATTGCCTCCATTTACAGAGCAGTGCCATCACCTCAGTACACCCTGGCTGTTGATTTGATCAAGCTGCCAGCAATGGAACAGTTGATTGATTAAATGCTGATCAAATCAAACCAAACAAGCTGCAATTAACTCAATTCACTCAGGATCCCTACAAAACAAGGTTACACTTTTAATCAGTAAAGACTCCTTTTAGCTTATACTGTATAATAGCTTTAAGTGGGTGTTTTGCTGAGTGTGGTTCTAATAATAAACAGCCTCAGATAGGTGACAGGAGGGAAGGATGTAAGGGGGATTTTTGGGCGGGGTGGTGGGTGGAGGTCATGTGTTGAGTCTTTGATGATCAGGATGGCGGAGGAAGAGGATGGGAGGACTTCCTCATAACTCACTTTGCTACATTATAAATCCTTCTGTCTCATGCAGGAGAACAGCGTATTGATCTGTGCACAAGAAATATAGTCCTTCCAGGCCATTTGCCTTTTGTTGATATGTGGCATTGTGCTGTGGAAAATGAGTTGCAGAGACTCAAAGACTTTAAGAGCCGCTCTTTAGCATAACAGTGCATTTGTGTTTTCACTCTGGCCTGTATTGTACGTTTGTATCAAAGTGCAACAGTTGTGTGTGTCTGGCACACAGGCTTGGACATCCTCAGTAAATGGTTGAGAGCCATTTCTATAAATTGATCTTTAGTCTCAAGCCTCAGCCGGGGAGGCTCAGTCTGAAGAGAAACAACTGTTAGCTTGCAGGTAAAGGTCTATCCTTGATCTCAGCACTCATACAATGTGACAAGAGTCTGAATGTGTCTGAAGACTGAAGGGGGGATACTTTTAAACAAACTTCTGGAAATCAAAATAAACAAAGCTGAATGTACAATTAAAAGGCCAGCAAGAAATGTGAGTCTGTTAAAATAACACCCTGCTAAGTCTTCTTGATTTGAAGAATCAGTGGTGCTAAGTTACAAGGAGGCTTGCTGAGTGAGACTGTGAATATTTGAAGAATGAACATTTGTTTTTTGGTGATTATGCTATTTTCAGCTATTACAGTGATGCCTGAATCTAAGACTTCAGAAGTGGGAAAGTATGCCATTGATGTGGATGTATATATAGGTCTACTTGCTCACTACTCATTAAGTCAGTTCTTTCAGATGTTAGAGCACAATAGAGATGTTTGAACAAGACTCAAAGGCTAAATTCCTGGCTAATGAAACACTAGCAATAAGCTATAAGAAGGGCAAGTTTAGAATAGTGTGAAAGCTTGTGTCATTCATCCAATTGAACCTGATATATATCACTCTATTATGCATTCAGCCCAAGCTGACAAAAACGCTGTAGAGTGGAACGTCAGCAGAGCATAGCTGACTACTCAGCAAACCCAACCGCCAAATATTATAATTCTCCAACTGTAGTTTAAATAAGAAATGCAGGTTTCTGGATGTGGGGGCTCAGGCCAGCAGCCACCAGATTGCTGCCTTGGACGAATTTGCAGTGGAAACAGATGGGATGGGGTGCACAGTGGCAGATCATCGTTATTATGGTCACACAGTGGGGGCGAGTTATGGAAACTGTTCCTTGTGAGATGTTGTACCACGGTTCATTTAGTTGAGAAAACTAAAAAGAAAATCAGTGGCTGACAATACAAAAGTACAAAAATGAGACATAGTTTGGATGTGCCTGCAATATCTTGACAACTCTTTTCTTTTTTTTAGAACTTAGAGATGATTAGAGTGCTATTATAGCAGTTGTACAATTGTCTGATTTCAATGACAAAATGCACAATTGCTCAAAGTAGCTTTATTTTTAACATCGCAATCATAGCCTCAATCAAAATCTCATTTTTGGTGCATTTGTAACATTAGCACTCAGTGTGTTTGCTGCAGAAAAAAGCACAATAATAATCAGAATGACAAAGAGCGGGAAGACACGAGCTGATGCCAGTGGTAACGGCCTGGGACTAACAGAAGAGAGAAGAGAGAAATAGAGGAGGCTGCTCGGGGAACACATAACTCAGCCGTGTGTCCCAACGCTGAGAGAGGAAGGGAAAAGACGACACAATGCAATATTCTCTTTGGAATTAATTCACTGTCTCTTCTCCAAGAGCATCTAATTTAGTGTTGCTTGCTTTTCTTACTGTCTCAATCTGCCCTTCACTGTCTCTGTCTCTCCCGCGTTCTTACTCCATCTCCTTTACTAGCTCACTGTTTCCATCCTGCTCCATGCCCCCCACACCATCACCATCACCACCACCACCCAGCTAACCACCACCACTGCCACCACTGCCACCACCACCACCGCTTTCCCTTTATTGTCTCTCGTTCTCTCTTTCTCTGCCTTAGGCCTTTGTTAGACTGTCTTTGTGGCGGGTGCACAGAGAAAAGAGGGAGGCCTTGAACACGACTCGAGCAGTCTGATTGGGAAGGAGAGCGCGAGAACCCGCAGACATGGGAGATGAGAGAGGGAACGAGTGGATATGAAAAACCTCTTCCCCCCCTGTGAGAGACAGAGGGAATGGGGAAAGAGTGGGAGCATACTGATAGAAGCAGACAGGCAAGGGAGAAAAAGTGGTTATCCCCTCATCCACTGTTTTAAAGAGGTTAACCTCATTAAAATTGTGGTTATGAAAATGCTGAGGGCACGGTGGATAATAAAGCCCTCATCCCAATAGTACATTCTCAGTCTGAATTCATAGATTCTTCACCCATGAAGTTTCAATTTGAGATTATGTCTGCATCCTTAAGGTGCTTTAGCCCACTGCCCATTTGGATGAAAGGATAAATTCCCTGTGCCCTTCAAGGTGTGGATTATTACCACCGGAGAAATAGCGGCCACTCCTCTCCAACTCTGTAACTTTTGCTAGAAATAAAAACACGGCGCCCGCTTTTAGTGGCTGAAATAAAAACAGCAGTAAATGAGTCAAATATGAGAAGGTCACTGTGTTTTCCAGCCCGTTGCTCATCCTAAATGGGTCCCCGTGGCCTAAATGAGGATGGATGTGAGCTGAAGAGGATCCGCTGGTCTGAGCTGCAGTCTCTCAACATGCCAAGGGAAAAACAAGGGCAAAGGAGACGAGAAGAGTTGAGTTCAAAGACTGGACTGGCTGTGGCGAGGTTTAGACACACCACTGTGGAGGATTCACAGAATACAGTTGTAGGAGCTGTGTTCAGTGCGGAGGCTGACAGCAGAGACTGGGAGGAGGTCAAAGGGTCTGTGCTTGTGTACAGATTTACCAGCAAGCCTCGGTGCTGGTGACCAATCCTCTCTGATCATCTCCTCTCTGTTGTTTTATTTCTCTTTCTCTTTCTCTCTCAGGCACAGATAAACCTTAAGCCTAATGAGGAGTTTATTATTGTAAATGTGCATGAGCTAATCAGATGAAAAAAACAGGTATTATGTTTATCTGATCATCTGTTTTTGAATTTTTAATCCATCTCTAGACAAAAGGTAATACCAGTAAAATAAGACCCTTTATCAATGTCTTTATAGTATTACCATAAGATATTTGCTCAGTGGTTTTATGAGTTCTAAGCTTGGCTTTTAAGCAGTTGTTGTTTTCATCTCATTAAAATCCTCCTTAATGCTGCACATTTAAAAAAAGATCACATTTTCCAGGATCTGCCATGGAGACAGAGTCTGGATGGGAGGTGCTGTAGAGGTAGGAATAGAGGGCGGCGTCTCATTAAGATGATAGCAGACTTTACTGAGGGCACTGTGGATGATTTATAGGTCTTGACCAAGTGCAGGTCTCTATCTACATTATACCATAAGACACTTGATATCTTTCATGATTCATGATGAGGAGCTCGAAAACACCTCAAGGTCAGACTGATAGCTATGGAATGTTGGATGATGACATCATCTTAAAGTCTGAGCCCTGCCCTGCTCTTTCCTCGGTGGTGGAGCAGTCTCGCCGAAACATGTGGAGATAGAAACTGAGTTCACAAGTATCATACTGGATGCATCATGTCCCTTGAAGGAACAATTTGTAAGAAATTGCCCTAATTTTACTTTATAACAGTCAAATAAATGAACATTATCCAGAGTGTGAAGAAACAACAGTGTTCACGTTATGTCAAAGACATCTCTGTACTGTGTTGCACTTTACTGAAGTTAGCATGCTAACCAGCTAGCCCAGCCTGTCCCGTCTCATAATACCACTATGTACTGCAAGAGGCGATAGCCTGATATCTCCTGTAGTTCAACTGGTAGATGTAAAAGTGGCATGTTTGCTACTTAGTCCAATAAGTAAACAAAATAAACTCACAAAATGTCAAGAAAAGGAAATATGTTCACACCAATGTTCCGCACTGAAATAACAATACGACCACGCACCTTCTCAATTCAGGTTTATTTACCTCATTGCAAAAAATGTAAAACTTTACAGACACAAAACAAAATCTAAAAAGTCCTGAATTCACCAGGTAACGTGAAAATATTCCAGCTCTACATGCCGTTTTCGCCCAATGCTGATGCCCCACTCTCTTTCTGTTCCAGTTTTAGTCCTCATTGCACCCACTGTAAATCACCTCTGTAGTGTAACCCCAGTGTTCAAAGTGGCATCTGTTGGTCTAAGAGGCTGCGTTCAGTCCCAGCCTGATGTACAGCCGTTTATAGGCACACCATCAGGAGAGGCAAAACATACAAATGTTTGGGGTCCCCAGTGAAATCTTAGGGAAAGGGGCCCCCGACTGCCACTCATATAATATTATACATTGACACATTTTGAAATGACGACTATAAACCGTCCAAAAAGGCACTATTCTGTGCACTGCTGCTGCCTCAAAACCAAAGCTTTATGTGCTGATGATCGCTGGTCTTAAAATAATGTGAAAATATGTTTAGCTGTTAGTTCAGTTTCCAATTGTTCTGGTTTTTGGACGGTTTGGATTTCGTACATTTTTTGTTGGTTTCAAATTATTTACAGCAAAATGATGACAGACGCTGGTTAGATGGGCCCCCTGGGAATTTTTGCCTCGGGCCCCAACACTCTCTGGAATCGCCACTGTAATGCTCACATTCTCCCTAATGACCAATTACCGACCTACAGTAAATGTCACCTGAGGACGACTTCAAATCCAAAATTGCATGTCCTTGTATGTGGAACATATTTATCTAACCAACATCTTAACATTTTATTAGCAAAAAATAGCTCTTTTTTTGCCCTCTAATCATAGTCCTCAGCATCGGTTGGTCAGCGTAATTTTGAAATCACCAAGGTGCAATTGTCTGATTCACTTAACCCCAAGTTTCATCAAAATCCAATCAGCAGGGACTGAAATATCACACATGGCACATGAGCAATCAGCGTGATGCCACCCTCTCGGAAATAATCTAATTTTGAAATGTCACCACTCGGTGAGATACCTTCAGCACAGCAGTATACATCCTAGTTTCATCAGCGCCTTGTCAGCTGCGTCTGAGTGGATGGAAGGATGAAATCCCAAGCTGGTCATTAGGATCAACCCTCAGTCCGATTATCAGAGAGTGTTTCATTTCTCTAAGTAGCTGAAGTGGCTTTAATAGGAAAAGGCCAGGTGTAGGCTGTTATTGTCAAAATTGGTGCTGATGTTGCTCATGGATACTTAGTAAGCATGTTGCCGTATTAAATCTTACAATGAGATAATATAGACTATACACGATGCTGACTGTATGTTGTCCATCAGTCACTTCTGTCCTGCATCACACTGTATTAACATCTCCCAACTGAATTTTTACAGACTTGATTAAGTCTTCTGCAAGATCTGCACTTTAAAACTCAACAAGGCTTTCCAGAGAAAATGCGAAGTTAGACTACTTGAAACAGCTATCCAACTTCCTTCAGCTTGCCATGGGGGAGTTACAAAAAACGGGGTTGAGCAAAGGCTGAAGAGGCTGATTACGCACAATTTAAAGTCCCAACCCGTCAGGCGTTTTGGGAAAGTGGTTTTCCAGGAGGACGAGGAGGAGGAAGAGCTGTCTCCACCAGCGAGACAGCGCCCCGGTCGGATTGCTGTGACCGACCGTGAAGCGCACATCCTCCGGTGAGCCACAGGGACTGTCCTTGAAGTTGCGTCAATGCGCACACGCCTAGCCAGGAAGTTCGGTGACTGGACCTTCAAAACATAAAGCATTGGGGAAAAAAAAAAAAAAAAAAAGTATGAATGTGGAGTGTGAAATATGAATTATGGAGTACACATAACAGCTAATCTATATGAATGAAAACATCCAATTAAATAGACTCATTAGTGCAGCATGGTGCTTTATGCAGAGAGTAGGAAATGTAAACGAAATAGATAGCACATTAGCACTTTTTCCATTACAATAAATGCAATTAATAACCACGTTTGCGTCACAAGAAGTCAAATGCATCTTTCATTAAATGGAATGAGTTAATAACTAGGTTTTATTTTGATCGTCTAGACCGGAAGTGCTGATCGACCTCACTCGGGGAGGCTTGACTGTGGTCGTCCGGGAGCGCAGAGCGCACACGTCGCTTTCTCCACTACATCGCACCACTGCGGTAGGAGCGGGAAAGGCAGCAGCGCAGGGGGACAAGGCAGGCATACTTCACTCACGAACAGAAGCATCCAGGTGGAGAGTGCGTCTCTCTGCCGACTTCATCACGGAGGAGGACTTTAACCTGTCCGGACATACAGCTCCCAACAGCTGCCAGGGCGAATCCTTCAGCCCCAGCGAGAGCGCAGGAGGGAGAACTTTTGACTCTTGGCTCCGTGATTTTTTATTTTTTTATTTTTTATTTTTTTACCACATCCTTAACCTTGGAAGTCAGAGCTGTTTATTGTGAGAGAGGATGGGACCGCTACTCCTTTCCATCGCCCTGTGTGTGAGCGTCGCTGTCCCGCAGCATGTGAAAGGTGAGTGGTAAAAGTCACTGACTGTCATTACTGAATTTTTTTTTTTACAAGACTAGCCCTTTAGCGTGGGAGTACCACAAACTGGTCAGGCGATGGGAGCTCCTTTACATGATCAAAGCGACCAAGTGAATTGATGGTTTAAAGGGGAAAGCCCTCATGGACAGCAGAGCAAAATGTAATGTGCGTACATGGAGAGGCTGTATTATTTGCGGGAACAAGAGCAGCCTTGTCCGCACGTTTGGAGACAAGACAACTACCGATCGAATGTGCGCACGACCTGGTTTCTTAATTGGTTTACATGCGTGTGCAGGACACTTGAGTCGATGAGGCGAGTGACTCAATGTTTCTCATCCCGTGCGTAATTTCTCTGTGATAAGGGGCCAAATCAGTCCGTCCATCATGCGCGCACAATGAAGGTAGGAATGTGCACTGCTCCAGTCCTTTGCGCGCCGTCACACTGATAATCTTAGTTTGCTTCGCTCCTGTGGGATGCTTCTACGGGATACAACGAAGCCGTGCATCCAGACTCGATTGAGACCGAAAGGACGTCACTTTTCCTTCTTTGATAAACTGAATTAAGAAAACAAAAGATAAATGGAAAGATTTCACGCCGACAGTCCCAGATGCTATCACGTAGAGGAGATAAACTGGAGAGCTCTCTGTGTTAGTTTCATCGTGATACCATTATTGACCAGAATGTCGCCAAGAGAAGGTCAATTGTGCACCACAGGTCCAATTTAGTCTTAAACAAACTGTCACATGTAGAAAAGATATTGTTAAAAGCTTACAGACTCACCTGGCCCACTGGATCAGCGTTTAAATGATTTTGCACCTCCTCCTCCTCCTCCTTCTTTGCCCTTCTGGTATTCTGGTGATTGTAATATGTATATTCTCAGTGCAGAGCAGTACCTGTGGGGTTTGTGTAAAGAAAGCAGTGTAGCCTATAGAAGTGGGTCATGCCACCCTCCCTGTCTCTATTCATTTAGCAACACACTTGCCTCAGGAGTCACACATGTCAGACAGACCTCTGCCTCTACACCAGGAGAGTGCCTTAAGCAGAGCTCCTAAGGCTACCTAAGCCTCGCGGTGTCAACTCAGAGTCTGCCGTTCCAAGAAGTAATACTCCCTGGTAGGCTGGCATAATGAATGCAGAGGAGAAGCAGGGAGCTGACTTGTTTCAAGGCTCAGCGAGTTAAAAATAAACCCTGAACCCGTCCCTCAATTAATCATATCCCAGTTAAATTTGTGGTATTGTAAAGGGACTTTCTGTCCATCTGTTTCCAAACAGGAGTACAGCTGTAACCTCATCCACAGCGACGAGCTGTTTTTAGGAGCAGATGGAGGTGGATGGAGGGTGTTGATAATATCTGATCTATGTGTGAGCATCCTTAGAGCCACAATGGTCACCCTGGTAGCTGTTTTAGCAATGCAACTGCTTTTTCCCCCCCTCGCAGACCTCCCAGAGTCGGTCTGAAAAGGTCCATCAGCATTCAAACTCCCTGCCGTAAAGAGGAGAGCAACAAAGAATGAATTGTGAAGATTAGAAGTCGTGTTGTAATTGTACCAAAGCAACAGTGTATTTACTTTTTTGTGGTTGCTCAAAGGTAGCAGGTGTCTTCAGAGACAGCTGCTAACAAACACTCTATTGAGGATGTCACAGGGCGCCTCTGTCCACTGAAACAAATTGATGGGGTAGAAACATTCGCCTTCAGGTAAAACAGACTGCATTGTTCCAAGTCAGTGTGCAATACATCACTTCCTCTGCTTGGTTACTGGTGCTGACTCGCACGCATTGTTTGGTGATTCTGCCTGTCCGCCTGGACAAAGCGCATGACTGCAGCAGTGGGCCCTCTGTATTGAAATGTAAGATGCTTTTGTGCTTGTTTAGAGAGTCAGTTTTAATGAATTTGATGCATCTTAATTTTAGCCACAGTCTTGTTTTAATGGCTGCACAATTAGAGCCTTTTAGGCAAATGGACAGCCATCTGGAGAGGCAATGGGATAGTCTGCTATTGGTGAATCATGATTAGTGTTAATATTGTTGGTCACTGTTCATTTCGCTCATAGATTCCACTCACTCAACACAGATTAAGAAGCTTGTCATTTTTAGAGTGATTGTGGATTTAGGTTGGCTCCGTGAGCTGCTAATCATGCTCACGGACTGTTGATTTGTTGTTTTAAAACTTGAGGGAAATACTTTCCTGCCAGCAGCATCTGGTACATTTGGATAAACAATCGACCTGGCTGGAATTGATAGGGATGGAAATGTTGTCCGGATGTAACTTAATACTGCCTGGCATATCATGGGGCCGTGTAGCCTAAGACACAGCGCAGACTAATTCACTTATGTTTTTCATGGGCGCATTATTTTGCTACAGTATATGCATTGTGGGCTATAACAGTCGTGAGTTATTTGATGTATTGAACACTGCAGAAATATGACCCCAGATTTTTAAACAAATTACTGCAGCACACAGTAATGTAGTATACAGAGCTGCAGTGATTAATTGATAAGTCAAACAACAGAAAAGGAAACAAGTATCATTGATAAAAAGCTTTGCTTTTCTTTGAATCTGGTTGTAAAGTGAATATATATATATATTTTTTATATAGATATTTTGGACTGTCAGAAGATGCAATACTAAACAAAAGGGCTTCATAATTCCTACCCTTGAAGACAATCAAGATCACAAAGTAGAACTAGAGCTTGTGCAGGTTCCTCTGGAGCCACAACAGGCTTTATACGACTTTTTTCACATATGCAGTAGAGCTCCCCAAGACCTAGAAACAAACTTCAAAGTGAAGTGCAGTTGGGATGCACAAATATCGGGTTGATAAAGTATTGGCCGGATAATGGACAACTATATTATTGGATAAATTAAATATGAAGCTTGATTGGTTTAATTGACTTGCAAAGCATCTGCGCGCTCCGGTAAAATAGGGGGCACCTTTACATTTGATCTGTGATCTGCCATTAAAAACATAGAAGAAGAAGAAGGCGAACAAGAACAAGTTACAGCAAGCTGCTGTTGTGCTCATCATGTCAAACTGCTGCACCTGGGAAGAGGCGCGCAGTGTAGACTAGAGAGTCAAGTACGTCGTCGCCAGGGTGGACATTTTTTTGCGGATTCAGAAGAAGACAACAGGATTTAAATTTGAAGTACATATTCCGCGAGAGAGATGGAAAAAATTTAATGAGTTTTAACACAACAAATCCTACTCTAGCTATGGGATGTTAAATTATCCATCTTTGCTCACTACATCTCAGCCTTCCTCGCCTCTGGTTCATATAAACTACAGGCTAGGAACTTCTTTTTAAAGCAACATTGTGTAGAAAATGGCACTGAAGTTACATAGTGCAGAAAAAAGTTACATAATGTTCCTTTAAATATAAAAAATTGTGTTAAAAAAAATGTTACCTTATGGGTGGTGGCCATGAAAGGAAGATAATTATCAGTTTGTGGTATCAGCTGAAAAAAATCCATATCCTGTATGAAATAGATATTAATGAAGGATGTTAAATGTATGCAGATGATGGTGATCTATTTGAAAGCTCATTACGTTCACTGGCCACCGAAGGTCACGCTTGATGTACAGGTGACTTTTAACAGCGATGAGACTCAGCCTACCTTTATAATACCCTTCACTCTGGTTTTAAATGGCACAGCCCTCAATCAGTCGAGAGAGGTCACACCTCTGTCAGATCACCAGCCAAGATAACCGAAGGAACCAAAGCGTTGGACGACAACCTACACATAAGGAAATGCAACACAGGAATCGATCTTTCCACAAAGCCTTCTGTTGCCGTTCTGGTGACACCAGCTGCTGTCTTTATTTTCCTCATATTTGCTGAACTTGATTGGGCCATTCATCGTCAGTGTAGATGTTCCTTAATCCCATTAATAACTGAAGGAGAGTTCATTTGTCTCCTGTGCTGACAAGTTAATGGATACTGTGCCATTTGTCTTTGCTGTAGTCTGGCCTCTGTTGTCCTGCCTACATTTCATGCTTGACTTATCGGGAGGGCACTGGAGGGACGGTTATAGAGGTTGCAAGGACACACACACAAGGAAGTGCTTACCAAAGAATATGGCCCTGAGATGAGGACGGGCAGAGAAGTGGTAAAATAAGTTGTTTGAGTAAGGATACGCATTCAGACACAAACACAATGACTGTGTCGCTGTTGTTGTGTCTTTGTATCTGATTTCCTCCCCTGTAATTGAGTAACCACCTGACTAGTCATAGGTGTCACTCAAGACAATACCGGTGTTGGCATACTGCGCTTTAAGCCCACTTCTAGACTTTCATGGTGTTTTCAGGCCTGTCAATTCTACATTTGTACATCAGAGTGAAAAAAAGATGTTAAACACATCACACGGACAAAAGACAAACACAAAGACTGATCAGCAGTGAGAATGGTCTCTTCACACACGACTAGTTTTTCTCTAATCCTTAAATCAATGTCTGATGTTGCTCTTCACAAAACTCTGGAAACACTGATTCGGAAGTTTCACAGACATGTTAAAGGTCTAACATTTACCAAAAGCAGCATGTAGCATCATGACAGCTGGCTTAAGCAGCGATCTTCTTAGCATTCCATTAATGCCAGTGTCAAAATTCAGACCGTGACTGCGCCAGGAAGGAGAAAAAAAAGAGCACCGAGCAAGAGTAAAAAGATTATATGAATGTTTCGTCTGTAGTGTCATTTCATATTGAGCATACTTCAGCTAAGAACACGCCGCAGCCCACCCTGTCATAGTTCAAGCATTCATAAGACCACATGCTGGTTATAAGTAATCCCACTCGGTCACGATTAATGACTCAACTTCGGGAGCAGGCCCACAGCACATGTGGCAAAAGCTATAGCAGATAATGAAGTTATATGCAATATTATTTGAAATGCATGCGGTTTAACAGCTATAACACGGGCTTACTGAGGCACTTTACTGACTCAGGTGTCATAAGAAGTACCATATAAACAGATATCAAAAGCAATTCAGAAAGATGACATTTATCCTGAAGTAGATAATGTGATTTTTATGGAACAGTTGGCCTTGAATTGTTGTATAGACAAGTACTTTTAAACATGCTGTATCTAGAAGGGTGCATTTACATACTATTCATCGTTGCTGCACACTGACTTACTGTCAGTGGATGGTGATATGTGGCAGAACAGTAATGACTCAGACTAATGACTAAGTCCTGTGATGAGTACAGCATCCTTCTTCAGTATGAATACTTTAGTAGTATGAACACTTTACGTCAACCCCCCCTATAAAGTGTTGATACTGTACACGCAAACACAGTGCCCAGTCTTACATAGTTGTTCAAAACTACATTAAACATTTATAAAGAAACTTATATTGGCTAATAATGCATTCCAGTGTGTTATCAACTAGGGCTGCACAATAAATCAAAATCACAGTATGGAGAAATGTATTTTTCCAAATCACAAGAGGCTGCAATTGTTTTGATAAAGGTAAAATGTGTGACAAAACAACTGTATAATGAAGTACTGTAGTGCTGCAGAGATGTCCTGGCCTACAAATCTTGTTCTTGATGTTTGGTACAGACCCCAACAAATGTCACATCATCATGATTTTAATTAGAGCCCGACATATATATTGGTTGGTCTCAATTCTTTACTGCCTGATACCGACCCCAAAAAGTCGGGCTCAAGTTTTTTCAGTGCAAATGAAAACTGTGATGCCAAAAAGATCACTCTAACTGCAATTGCAATATCTGTCAAAATAATAAATAAATGATAAATAATAAAAACATTTCTTTTTTTCACCATATTGTGCAGCAACTCTTATGAAATTTATGAAAAGTTTACGTAGTGCTAATAAAAGTTCAAATAAAATGATGCCCACACAAGCTCAAAGACTTGGCCACCACAACAAGATAATGTATTCACTGCTTTATGTTTAGCAGACAGACTGTTTAAATGTAGATCTAAGACATCTTGAAGGTGCATAATTTGTTGATGCGAGGGTTTGTGTACATGTATGGACTTTAAAGTGGTATTGCCATGAAGGGAAAACTCTTTGTACTACTGAGCAGCAGTCTTTGAAATTCATCTTGATTGCAGAAAGTCAAAGCTAATCATTACACAGTTACTTTATAGCTGGGACTATAAGCAGAGGGGAGGATGAAGAGAACATTTTCATTTACTCAGATACATTTGTTTCTGGCAGCATCTGGGGAATATGGCTGGAATTATTTTCAATTTCATATAAAAAAAAATTACTTACAATTAAATTAATTAATTAATCACAGTGTGCATTACGGCTTAATATAGAGGCCAGGGTAAATATTCATTAGACTTAATGAGTTCGTATACAAACACAAATGAGGATGATATTTATCCTGAAGTAGATAATGTGATCTTTATGGAACAGTTGGCCTTGAATTGTTGTATAGACGAGTACTTTTTAACATGCTGTATCCAGAAGGATGCATTTATACACTATGCTGCACAGTAAGTCTTACTGTCAGTGGATGGTGATATGTGGCAGAACAGTAATGACTCAGACTAATGACTAAAGTCCTGTGATGATATTCTTGTATAGACAAGTGCTACAAACACAAATGAGGGTTTACGTTCAATTAAAGTGTCAGCACTGCAATACCTTCATAAGGCGCAGGCTACACTGTGTGTTACATGTAGCTTCTCAGAAATAGCATTGGAGGTGGTTACACTGCATTGTGCTAATTGCATTAGAAAACATTAGTTCAGGGTTTAGTGCCATTCAAGCACTAGCCTGGCATCATCAAACACGGTGTACATGTTCTTAAATGAACACTTTAAAAAGATTAGAGCTCTTAATACAGTCAAAAGAAGTTTTGATTGGCCTAGTTCGTAAAGCTGCCTTCTTTATCCAACATTTCATCATTCTCTGCTCTCTATCTATCTATCTATCTATCTATCTATCTATCTATCTATCTATCTATCTGCTCTGTGTTTGCCAACTGTTCTTGTATTTTCAATAAAATGTAATTAGTCAGGATACAACGTAAGTGTTAACTAAACAGCTGTTCACTGCAAACAAAAAGCACCTCATGTTAAAGCTTGGAGTCCGTGCCATCACTAAGGCCATGTAATTACTGTATAAATTAATCTATTTAGCTTTTTTCTTAAAAATTGTTTTGTTCTTTTAAGCCCCGCCTCTTAAAGTGAGTCAGTCTGTTAAGATATCTCCAGACGGCTAGTGCATGTTTGTGTGTGTGTGTGTGTGTGTGTGTGTGTGTGTGCGTGTGTTTGTGTGTGGGAAGGGAGATGTGAGGCAGGAATGCGAGGCTCGCTGACAAGCATCAGGGTGGATTTTCATTGCATTCCTCGTGCAGGCCAAGCACAATTTCCTGTATTGTTTTGCGACTGGATGAGCGCTCCAGACCCACCCTTTTTGTCAGGGAGGTGTCAGATCAGCATCAGCCATTCATTAGCAGTGCTGGCCATGAGTGAAAGGGTCCACCTTTCCCCTGCAGATCAATAAGCAGAATACATTATTTTTGGATCGAGTGCAGAACTGCGGCACTCTGTAATTCTGAGTTGTTGTGAGCAGTGCCATCCTCTTTAAGCTTTATTATGAGACCAAAACTTTAAGACAGCGTGATCAAAATTGAAATATAAGAGAGTTTAAAGCTTGTATGACTCATATACCTTTGAATATTTGAATGTTCTGTCATCACACAAAAAACAGCTCCTCTCTGTTGAAGATACAAATGTCTTTTATGAGAAGTGTGCGCTTGTCTCATATCAAGTTAATAAAGGGAGAAGATTTTGTGGGTAATTTTTCAAAGAAACCCAAAGCTTGCAACATTTCTGCTTGTTTTTATTGGATAAGCATACTTGAGTTGCTGCAGACTGAAATTAAGCCAGCTTTAGTCAAACTGAGATTGTGGAGTTAAAGCAATGAGCTCTGCTTTGGCTTGTTGAAGTCTCTCCACTGGGCTCTGGAATGCCACAGCATTTCCAATAAGCTCAATCTACTTATTTGATATCAGATGGTTGCAGGTGGCTTATGTTCTTACTTCCAACAAGCCCCAATGAAATGTTGGCTACTCATTGCTTCTCTAGAGGCATCTTTAAATCATAAGCCACCATGTAACAGTCGACACACCAGGGTTAAAAAGGTAACTTAATTATTTTCTTCTTTTGCATAAATGTGCTTTTTTTTGACTGTTCTCTTTCCATCCATCATCCGTCATTCTGATTACATCTTTATTTTTCCTCTCTGACTCTAGTAGATGCAGGCCAGATGCAGGTCTGAGGACTTATTTGTGCATTCCATCTCCTTCCCAGACTCATCAGCTCTGTACTTTACAGCATTTATCTTATATTTGAAGATGTCAGTACCTGCACAGCACTGACGATGCTGTGTTCTTTCTGCGTGTGCGTGCAGTTGTGTGGGTTTGTGTGCTCGAAGCTCCCAGAGATAACCCAGAAATGTCATCACACACAAGTCTAGGCAGCAATTCTGGCTCCTCCGCACAGTGTGGTTGTGCATCCCTACTTCAATCGCTCGCCAAAACACAAAAACAACATCGCTTTATTTATCATGTCAGCTGGCCTGCTTTTATACTAAATTGTGCTGAATGCCAACAAGGGGGTGTTCGGTGAGTGATTGAGAGCAAGATGGGAGGGTATCTGTTAAAAGGAATTGTAAATTATGCTCCTCATGTATTCTCAAATTTTAATTGAAAGCCTCTTTTTCAACTCAAACATGGACTGGTGCCACACTCTTTCCGGTAGGCTCTTTTGAGGTAATGGCATAAAGTACATGCTATCCATTGAGAAGTGAAGAGCAATTTTTTTGAAGTGTAATATCTCTAGTCCAGATGTTTTAGATTACCCTTGGGGTGTGTATTACCAGACACAGGAGAAAGAGGGAGGGAGAGAGAGAGAGAGCCGAGGGCCAGGCTGAAAATCCCCTTTAATGTGAAGTTCAATGATCGGCAACGACTCACCTTCAAACTTCAAAGTAATGCCCCATTAGAAAACCAAAAAAAGATCATCTTTCCCACTGTGTAACCGCTGTCCATTGTCACGTATAAACGGGTTGAGGGTTGCAGTAGGTTGCACAATTTTGGTAAATGGTTGTAAGGTACAGGCGTGACCCTGATGATTAGATTGCTTTTTTCTACAAAAGCTTCTTTTAGGGGCATATGAGGCAATCATAAGCAAACTGAAGCCCTAATAGATTGAAACATGCAATCAAGTTCCTCCGAGTCTGAGGCAGCAACAACAAGCGACTAAGGCAGGCCATAGTCCGTCATTTCAGATGAGCGCCGATAACAGTCCAGTTGTCAGGATAAAATGTTACCACGCCAGTGACTACGTTTAAACATTTCTAAATGTGAAACCGATGGATATTTTTAAGGAGACATCGGGACAATTTCCAGCTGTGTTTGTGTCGAGCGAAAAAGGTATTTTAAGCCAAAACATGATCCTTTTTTCATCCTAACTAAGTTATTGTGCCTAAACCTAACCAGACTGTAAAGACAGCGTCGTTACAACTTAAAATCGAACACTGAACCTAGAGAAACATTAAATTCAAACATATCTGTGGTTTGTAGAACAGTACATTGCCAACATTTACTCTGATGATAGGGTTGCTGATAGACAGAAAGTGACAAAGAGCAACACGATTGCTGGTTTTTCTGACTTGTTGACAGGAAAAAATTCAACTTAATGCTGATGGGCATTGATGCGGTTTAGCAATGGACCAATGGCCAATACATCCTCATGCCTAAATGACTGAATAGGTTGGTTGTCTTCATCGCCCAAAACCACATATATCTCTGTTCCAAAACAACATGACCGGTGCAGCATAACTGCCACACATGTACCGGACATTTGTCTCGCTGTTGCAGTTTGGTTAGGTTGAGGCAACAAAAGTACTTGGTGACATTACCTCTGTAACTTAATTCCCTATGTTGCCTAAGTAACTTTAGTTACCACACTACATTTGTAAGTTAGAAGAACTCACCGTTGATTTCCGGTTTCACACTGGAGACAAACTGCGATCTGCTGAATGAAAGCACTGCTTCTGTTTTGTTTCCATGCTGTTCATCCAGGCTAATTCCACTGACATCATTCATCATGCTGAATGTCGTCGTTCCTCTATTTTGCTTCTAAAGCAGCTAGTTTGACAGTACGGTCTCCGTATTAATTCACCACTGTTTGAGGTATATGAAATATTTACTAGTGTGATCTTTCTAACCTGCCTCTGCTGTTCTACGTAGGTGTGCTCCACTACAGATGGAGGCAAAAACATACTGAAGTACACTGTTAGCTCTCTGCTTGTGAATCTTGCACTGTATCCAGAGTCAAGGCTGCAAGGTGCCTGACAAGGTAAATTAGGAGCAGAAGAAGTTCAAAAGTTTGAATCACATAGCGCTATTTTTAACCAGGTACAATGCCTTGAAGTGGGATCTCTGTGGTGTCTCAACGTCTCTCTTTCTTTCACTCACACACACAAACTCTAGGAGTTATAATTATAACACATCAAACCGTGGTTCTTAGGTGGCTTCTGCAGCTGGGCGAGGATTTGGTTTGATGTCATGAATAAAACTACCAGATAGTGTTTGACTGCAGTAAGTGTTGGACTTGTGTGTTCGAATGTGGTGCAGATGCTTACTTTGCAGATTCACGCTTGTCTTTTTGAGATGCTTGTGTGTTCGAGGCCATCATGAAATATTCTTTTGTGTGATGAGTCATATATGCCATCTTTGGCTTGACTTTGCTTCCACAACTGAAATAACCTAGCATTTTTCCCAGACAGAAAATAATCTCTCAAAAGTAGCTACAATAAAATATTTTGATGTTCAGTAATCACCCATGACTCTATGTTATCACTCATAAAGCTTCTGCACACTGAGCCTTGTCTGGCTCTTAGAGCATGTAGTGCCTGCTACATAAAATTCACTGACCAAGGGGTAAGCAGGATGAAAAAATTCAATTTGTCAAGGCCTGCCCTTTTCAGTGCACACAATGCACAGCTTAGACCTGTGAGTGTGAAGTATGAGTGGAACAACTATCAGAAGATGCTGTATTGTGTAGCCATTTTTTCATGCATTAGAGCAACATCACATTCCCTGTAACATTTTCCGCCGCTTAAATTGGCAGAATGAAAGCACAAACCTGCAATACAGTTAGATGGTGAGAAGTGGTAAATGTTTATCAGCTGTATAGGTGACCATTTGTCCCATATGGGCCATAGGTAGCCAAGGTACTTTACCTTAAATTAAATGGGCTTGTAGCTGCGATAAAGCTGTGATAAAGCATATTTAAACTGGAACTTTGCCAATTTTCCACCAGCTTTGTATCGCTACAATGTTAATACAATATCTAAATGAACAATTGTAAACTTCTCCATTTTGCCTGCACCCAGAGCCCCCAACTTTTGGGCCACAGAAAGTGATAGAAAATGTCAGATTTTAGGGATGTTGTGTCAACTAGCAATTTTGTGCTTCCTGCATTTTTGTATGTCTGCATTCATGGACACAAAGTGTATAGTCGGATAGATCAAGTGAAGGACGTCTCACCAAATTCTGATCAAACTCTCTAACAGCCCTTTTGCATTTAATCGAAAGAGGTGCATACATTTCTTAACACTCCTTGATGGGTATTTATCAGCTCAGGCCTTGATCGTCTGTGATGAAAACAGGGTGAACATGTTCATTTTGTTCGTTGTCAGGTGCGATAATCTAACGTGCATTGAAGTTAAGGAGGCTGGCTTTTTCTCGTCTCCTGGCAACGTGGTAATTGCTTACTTTTAACGGGGCTACCCGCATTTAAAAAACCTGCATATACATAAATGCAGGTTTTGTAAAAGTTGTATTACCTAGGCAATACTACACTGCCTAAATTTTCCAGAAACATCTGGGCGCACTGTTTAGCTGCAATTATGAAAGTGTCTGAACCCGAGGTGGCCGTCATATTGTTTTCTGAGGCTGAAAAAAACTCGAATGAACCACGATCCTGTTCATTGTCAATTTGCCTAAAATGCTTTCAAAAACATCTTTTAGTGTATTATTAAGCTGTAATACGATATTGTTTCCTACCAGACATGAGTTCCATTGATCTCCTCTAATTCTCATCATACTGTATGTGAATACATGTTTTTTACAAAATGTTTTCTCAAATGCAAAGAAACAGTCATAGTAATATCAAACAATATTCACGTAAATGCTTGTTTCTTGGATTTACTTAAACTTATAATTGGTTACTTGAAGCTATCTGTGTCCCCATGTCTCTTAAATGCGCCCATGCTAAAACAGAGAAAGTAGACTACACATTTTAATTTGCCGTACTACTGCATCCTTTGTGAATTCTGAATTAGAGGGTTGCTCCGTCACAGAGTGGATTTGTGTGGCATAATTTTCCTTTCATCCAAAATGCCACATGGAAAACATCTTGACAACAAGAGAGCTAATGAGGTAAACATTTAACGAACAGGGTCACAGAAATGCCTTCATGTGCTGTTGAATATGCATCATTCCTGTGAATTTGTGACACAGTTTCCAAGTGAAATGCGTTTTCCCCTCGCCCCCTTTTTTCTTTCCTGGCTTGTTAATCTGCACTGGCGTCTTCCAATACCGGCACTTTTCTCTTCAGCGCTAACGGTGAAGATTCAGATGAGATGTGAGCTCCACTTCTTTATACATGTTTGATGAATCTTTTTATGCTGCTTCTGGGATACAAGCATGAATGTGGGAGATCTTGTCTGGAAAAAAGGTACAAAAGATGGGAGGTTTCCAAGTTTGTAATGAGGCTAGCAAGGCTCTCCTGGCTCACGAGCAAACTAGGGCATCTGTAATGAGCGTGCAGAGAAACGAGGCGGTGGGGGGGCAGAGAAAAGAGGGGGGGTGCATGTTGCAAACCTGAATTGAGCCACAAGCTTTAACATCAGCTGGCCAGTCAGTCGTACTGTTGCTCCCACTTAACTGGAGATGGATTTGACTATTACCCCTCCTCACAGACACACCAGTGTGTGATTTCCCAGAAACTCTTGGCTTGAATTTGAGCAGGGCATATGCAATACCACATGAATTATTTGATAAGATCTGCGATTTGTTCAACACAGTTTTGCACCGGCATGTACATGAATGTAATTGCATGACATTTGCATGTTATACTGCTAAATGTGTGGTAAACAATAATAATAAGAGACGATCATCTTTTGCATACATCACAGCCATGATCTGATAAATGTCACACATTTCCAAAGTGACGTGACTCTTTATATGTGATGTCATGATCAAAAATATTATTGCGAATCCAGGGCACCATTAACTAAACCATATGAGCTGAGCCAACTCCTAATCAGCAAGAACCTGAAAGAGGATGGATATAAATTATTATGCATTATGTTAATTAACACAATCCATCATAGGGCCTGGATGTTATGTTTCCTGCCAGTCCGTGATTTAACAACAACAACAGTTTGTTTTGGTGATTTATTTTTGATAGCCATAGGATTGACATTAGCGTCTCGTGCAGGCTTTACAGTTAACTAAAGTAGTTGGAGAATTGTAGTCAGAATTCATAGGCACATTGAAAACTTTTCCTCCCAACTACTGTTGGTTTCATAGCAGGCGTGGCGTTGTCGGTGGGCCTTATGGGCCTTGGCTAACCCATGTGTACAGCTGGCCCATCCTAAACAACCAGGAGAACATATATTTTCTCAACTTTTATTTTACATTTTTATAGTTAACATTCCAATACAAGGTTTCCCTTTCAAAAAAATATAAAGACAACATTCATTAGGCTACTATCATGTGTGATGTCTGGACCAATCACAACAGGCCATTTTACATTGACCAAGCCCTGTAGGTCATGTTCATATCACAGTATGGATCAGTGTAGGCAAGACGGGACATAGAGCTGAAAAATTCCTTCCTAACTTGATTGTCTCTGTGTTGCGTTGAAAGCAAATTAACCCTCAACCTAGAACGGTTGTTGGGTTACCTGACTCCTCTGTAATTATTTGTTTTTCCTACTCTGTTCTAGCAGCAATATACAGTTTGATTCAGGAAAACTTACAGTTAATGTCTGGCTCATTTCAAGTCCCAATTTTACCTTTGCTTTTTCTGAGAATGGATGCATTTACCGGAAAAAAAGAAAAAAACAGCATTCAAAATTTGGTGTTAAAAAATGTACTTGGATGTTTTAGACTTCCATAACAAAAGTTGCTCTCTCTCTTGTTAAAAGTCAACCTCAACTCAATTGATCTCTCTCTACCTGCAAATCCCAACTGAAACAAATGATTATCGAGTAAGATCATTAAAACAACATGGTATTTCCTTAGATATAATGAAAATGTCAGTCTTCTAAATGAATGGATGTTCTGGTCTGCACAATCCACAGCAAAAAGTAAATATAATTGATACGATTCTGTTTAATGAACAATGTACCATCATTTGTGCCACTTGTTATGAATATAAACTGTCGTGGGTAAATAATGAGCTGTCTCTGCATTGAAAATGTTTTAGACAAAGAGTTAAAAAGTGTCATATTCAACCAGATGCACTTGGTGCCTTCCACAACATGATATCATTTTGGTTTTAGTGAGACTGGAAAGGAGGCAAAGAGTATTATCATCTGTAATTAAAAAGCCAAGCCAGAATTACTTTGGCTTATCCAAAATTGAAATCCTGGCGCTCTGCCTGTTGCGTAGTTTTGTTTTTCATTCACATCGAAGATCACAGAAGTCAACTCAGTATTCCTGCCAAACCTTATGGCACATAAATAACTATTTAACAGTATTATCAGTGTTGTAATCATTATTAATTATCCCTAAAGGCCAAGTAAGCCAAAAGGAAATACTGGCAAAGCAGTTAACTCGCATCTCAGCAGTTTTTTATCAGTTACCTGCCGAGGCCATCACATAAATCACTTTGCAATGTAAGAACAGCTAAGGGCAGTCAGAGCTGTTACGGTCAGATTATTTATATTTTATTTGCCTGCAGTGTCATGGGAGGATGCTGTAAATAAAAGGAAAACAGTCTGTGCTGTGTTGGTTGTGCAGGGTTAGGCCACATGGGCTTTGTCTTGTGGATGTTGGGTGCAGAAATCCAATTTTTAACCACTAGGTGAATTTGGTGTTGATGATGCATGCAGTGAATATTAAACCTATAGCATCTATATGAGTAGGTGCTACTGCATCTGATTATGTTGATATGATATAAAGAAGCAGCAAGGAGTCACCCAAAAGTTCACCATAGTTTTGGGAGCATATCACATTTGTATTCCTTAGTGACTTCATATTTCATACTGTACATGAGTAACAGTTTCACCTCAGGAAAGCTGGAGTCCCTGGTCCCAGGTGGCTGCAAAATCCTATGAACCCAGCAGACCCTGTGCTGAGTGCATTATCGCTGCCCCTGGCCCATGATGAGGACAGGTATCGATCTTATCCTCAGACAAAAGCCCTCTGTGCACCTCTGCAGGGCTTAAAGGTGGCTGAGGCAGGATACACAGTAATGAGAGCAATAGAGGGCAGAATTGGGGACCAGCTTATTCCTAACAAGGATGGAGACCTTTACACTAAAGAAAAGAAAGAAGCTAGGTGGGATTTTTTTTTTTTCATTTTACTTTTATTGAACCCCTTCCTTCAAGCATCTCTGTTCTTTCTTTCTCCAAGCACAGTTTAGGTCTTAACCACACCATGCACTATAGCCTTGATGGTCTTATCTAGGACTCCTGTGGGAATATATCTCGGCACAGACTGTCTGAAAAGTAAACTTGGTTTACTCCCAGTATGAAGTTAGAGGAGCAGTGGAGGTGGTCATAAACGATTCAAAGTATTTCTCAGAGAAAGTGGTTTGAGCTTTCTCTGACCTAAGAGGGTCCAAAACCTCTGGCTGGGAAGAAAGATCCCACCTCGTTTGAGTGCAATGGTTGGAGGCTTTTGTGGAAACAGAAGTTGTTTTTATGCCAAGTACTCCAAAGAAAAAACTGTTTGTGTGCATGCCTTTGAGGTGATGCTGACGTTGGGTGAAACCTCTAACCTCACAGTGACCAAAGCTCAGTAGGTTTTGATAAGGCTTGCCCAGAGCATAGATCATCAGCTGGATGGCGTTGAAACAAAAGTTTGTTTTATGCCCAACAATGGATAAATAAGATTATGTTTTATAAAAAACAGTACCGTTACATTTTTATTCCCCACTACTGATGAGTTCATGCCTGCTAAGACCAGCAAGTGGTGGACTTTGCTTGTAAATCCTAGAAAAATAGATGATGCTAGAATCTTTGCGGCCTAGGTTGCCAACTGGAAATACGTTAAAGAAACGGTTTGCTTTATTTGGAAATACACTTAACCACTTTCCTGCTGCGAAGATTGATGCCACACCTATGTGTGCAAGGCAAATAAGAAGCTTGTGCCAGAAGCCGACTGGCTCAGCACAGAGCATAAAGACTGGAAACGGTGGGAAACTGCTTGTCTGTCTCTGTCCAGAGATAACAAAGATCTGCTGACCAGCATTTTCTAAATCTCACAAATTAACATGTATGTCTTGTTTGTTTCATCGATACAGAAACTTGGGGGTTTTTTTGTGCCACATGACTACAGCCCTCCTGCTTCCATTGTTTGTGCTAAGTTAAGCTAACTCGCCAAGTTACCACTTACTGTATCCTTTGTTTGCCAACAAAACAGTTTTTATTCCCTCATGTAACTAATTATTGTATGATACAGTATACCGTGATATTGTTAAACTGTGATCTTTTCTGAGATGGTTATCATTACGTGAACATCTCCTACCGTTGCAACCCTAATTGGAGGATACTCACTCCGTGGTCTCCAGACCCAGGTCTCAGGTCAGCACTGTCGATACAGTTGACAGCAGTTAGTCAATAGTTCAAATTTTCATGTCAAAGTTCACCAAAGTTCCCATGGGAGCTCTGCACTGATTGATTTTGCGGCCATGAGCAAAATTACTGATCACTGCAATTCCATCCCTGTAAAATGACTTCAATCTGAAGTTTCCCAGTTATAAATGCTGGTCAGACTGAGCTCTTGGATTTCAAACTGTTTGAAATGCGGAAACCGCTGGTTGGACCTTTATAAATACTAATGCTGGCCCATTCTGCCTCATTTCCACTTGCTGTAGAAATCAGTTGAACTCATTGAGGGGGAAAGTTTAAAGGACTGCCCTCAGCATTTGACTGACTTCACAGGAGCACCTAAAGTTTCTCTCATCTTAAAAATGTCCCTGCAACGAAGACCCAGATCTCTTCTCTGTGGATTAGACCCTCCCAAAAGCTTTCATAGAGTTAGTAGCCAGCATGCTCTCTGTTATCACCACCCATTCCATGTGTTTGATGTGCTGCTTTTAAAAATCTCGGTCTGGTCTGTCTCTCTCCTCTCTGGTGCCTTTTAATTCCAATTCACAGTCCTGCGTGTTCATGTTGTTCTCCATTGTGCACTCTTTTAGAGCTGTTTCTGAACAGTAGGCTGTGGAGTTTGTGTTCAGCTTACTAGGACCACACTGTCTGTCTTTCTTCTCTTCCATAGATGTTTAGCATTTTCAGCACTCTCTAAACATCTCCTCTCTCTTCTCGCTTTCCACTCCCAGAGGCCAAAGCGAGCGTATTCCCTCTAGCTATTACATCCAATTAGGAGGAATGAGAGTTTCACCCCTCCTCCCTTTCTACACTAACAATGTGGAATACAGTGGAATGAGTCAGGGCTTTCTCTTCTCTTCTTTGATGTGAACAAATTACACTTCAGATACACTCTTGGCAAGGAAACAAAGATCCAGTTTACTCTTTCAAGTTTGGATTCTTTTCTTATTTGGTGAACACCATGATACACAATGGAAGAAGCGATAGCTTGTCTTGGGTTGATGGCTTCTTTTATGTCAGCTATTCTCTGTCAACGGAACAAATCATTGCTTAAAACTGGGTTTGAATGATAACAGTACACATTTGAATTTGTGCATACTATATAACAGCGGTTGTTGTGATAAAACTGTAACTGGTTGCAGACGATGATCATCACTAGGGCTGCACTTTTTTCACATTTTGTTACGTTGCAGCCTTATGCTTAAATTGTTTAAATTAATTTCTTCCCCTCATCAGTCTACACTCAATACACCATAATGACAAAGCAGAAAATAAATTTAGATTTTTTTTTCATATTTATTCAAAAGGTAAAACTGAAATATTGACAAGTATTCAGACCCTTTCCTTGAAATGTAGCTCAGGTGCCTCCCAAAACTTCTATCTTTGAGATGTTTCTCTACCTTGACTGGAGTCCACCTGTGGTAAATTCAATTGATTGGACATGATTTGGAAAGGCACACACCTGTCTGTATAAGGTCACACAGCTGAAAATGAATATCAGAGCCAAAACCAAGCCATGGTGTTAAAAGGAACTGCCTGCAGAGCTCAGAAACAGGATTGTGTCGAGACCCAGATCTGGGGAAGGCTACAATAAAACATTCTGCTGCATTGAAGGTCCCCAAGAGCACAATCACCTCCATAATTCTTAAATGGAAGAAGTTTGGAACAACCAGGACTCTTCCTAGAGCAGGCCACCCGGCCAAACTGAGCAATCTGGGGAAAAGGGCCTTGGTAAAGAGGGGACCAAGAACCCGATGGTCACTCTGGCTGAGCTGTGTGGAGATGGGAGAAACTCCCAGAAGGACAACCATCACTGCAACACTCCACCGATCTGGGCTTTATGGCAGGGTGGCCAGACGGGCCGCAAAAATCAGTAACATTAATGCAGTGTCTATGCAGTGTTTTGCACAAATAGACTTGGACGAGCCTCACAGATATATTATTCGGCTAAATAATTTACAACAAGCTTCCTCCACACCAGGCTCACCTTAGGGTTGGTTGATCGGATGAATATATCGTCTGTTGCCGATAGGCTCAACCCATCACCAGTTGGTTTGTTGGAGATATTTTGTTTTTTGCTTAATTAATGGCATGCCTCCTTGAAAATTTCACTCAATAAATAATTAACCTAAGTGCCAAAAATAGGAACGGGCAAAATCTGTGTTTTTCTTACTGTGATTAGAAAGGAGTTGAGAACGAGCAGAACTGACCAGCGCAAAGAAATGTCAGCAGACCGCCTGGGGAGTGGGCTCTGTGTGCAAGCTACTGGAGCAAGTTGACGAGCAGTGCAGCTCTGCCCCTCACGCTGAAGAGTTAGGAATAAATTTAAGCTGTACGCAAGTTCAAAAACTGTTAGACAAGTTTGTATTTAAGCTGTCTTGGCAAAATAGCTTACAGCTCAAAAAGATCTAGAGATTTATTTTGATTTAATAAAAAGTGTAGCCTTAAACTTTGGGCGGTAATGTTTGAGTGATCTTTTCACATTAAAGACTGGGGGTAAGGTAAAGGAAATGTATTCAAACAGAATAAATATTTGGTCCGCAAAAATCACACCGCAATCACGTAGGCTAATGAAAATAATATAAACAGCAGCAACAACCGAGTGTGTCTTGGTGTGAGCGTAGGGCACTCAGCAGGATGTTGTATTCCCCACCCACTGCTTGTGCTGGCGCTCACCTGTGCAAATATATCAGCAATCAGCGATTGATGCACTGACGGTGGCCAGTTGGAAAATTTTAATATATCGCCCAATGCTATCTCACCTGTTGTTATTATGGGTAAAATATCCTAAACGTGAGTTGCCTTTTTTTTGGTGACTTTATAAAATATGCTGCTGACGAAGACAGCAGGTAACATTGGAAAATAGACAGGAGAGTGAAACAGGAAAGCAAAAGCAAGTCAGTGTGTGTACATTTAAGTGAACAATTAAAGCGACACTACGTAATGAAGGCAAACTCTCAAAGTGATTCTGAAGAAAGATTGCTGATTCCCGTCATGTTCTTCAGAACATGTGAACAGTACTGAGACAAATCTCATGGACAATTCTGCTACCTTCCGAAGCCCTTCAGTTCAATTCAAAGCAGGGCTGAGTCTAAGATAGGAATTCAAGATGACCTTTAAACATATCTTCTTCCTTTTGCAAAAACCATGGCCTCCAGCAATTTAAAGAGCACTGAAGTGCATTACAGCTATGTGACCCATTTCAGCTTGGTCACAGTTGCTGTTGTTTTAACCAGTATTGATGAAAGAAATGTAGTTTTGTTTCATCCTTTTACCTCTAGTGTTTCATACTGTAGGTGTCAAGTACTGAGAAACTAAATCTTCTAAAACAGATGGCAACTCTGGTGGGTGTTTGCGTTAAGTCCATGACAGCAGCTTTGCGTGCCACGAATGATAAAGCTGGAGAACAGCTTAGTGTAATATCATATGCGTTTACGCGTGATGTAAAACTGTTTTACATCCTTTAGAGAACAGCTCCACAAAGAAAAAACTGAAAATGATCACCATTTCAGTGGAAACTGCACACAGCTCTCTTCTTAAAGATAAGGAGAGGAGTTAACCTTTAGAACTGCATCTCAGATAATTGGAGTAAACAGCGATTTGTGATCCAAAAGGGGCGGATAATTACCATGAAATTTCTGGAAAGTGCTTGAGCAACATAATGAGGTTGTTGCGCTTTAACATTCAGGGAGTTTATTTTCTTTTGTTCATTGTTAGCACACACTTTTGTGGAACCTGACTTATGTAATTACATATACGATGGTGAAAGTAATGATTTTGGTGTGTACTGTTCCTTTAAGACGGGGCAACCTTGCTCCTTGGCTTGTACTGCTGTAGTCTGCTGTTTCTGCTTCCTTCCCCTTCTTCTTCTCTACCTCCCTCCACCCCTGCTCTATGTTTTCTATTTGGTACTGTTGCTTTTATTATCCATATTTGCATTATTCATTTGAATACACAAATCAAATAAGAATACATTTATTCCGGGCATACCTTCTTTGTATGTATCCCATTTCGCTTTATATTTTCTTTGCTGGTCATTTAGATCTGACCACATTTTCATATTACAGGTGTTATGTACTGTAACTTTTTGCAATAGCAGCAACAGTAATGGTCTGCATGATGTGAGCTTCTTCCAAATAAAGGAGAGGAAACACAATACATCTAATGCAATTAGTTGAAGCAACTTCCTTGTCCCATCAAAAATCTCTCTTGACTCCACAGATTCAAACCCATCCATCTGACTTAAGTGTCACGTTTAAGACATTTATATGTCATCTGCAATAGATTCTGTACAGTTTCTGCACAGTAGAACACGCGTGGTGCGAACACATGCCTTAGAAAAGAGCATCTCTGCTGAAAAGGAGCACTTTCTGCACTGCCATGCATATCAGCCCCAGTGCCAAGGCATCTGGTTGTTGCTCATTAAACGGTGCACCAACCGTTATTCAGTTTGGAATTATTTCTGGAAGAATAGCAATAATTAATCTGTAAATGAACAGTTTTGTTTTCAGACTGGGTGGAATGCAACATTCTTGTGATTTCTCTCCGTTGCCTGAGGAGTCTATCAAATCTCAGACTTTGTACACAACTTCAATTACCAGCATCAGCGACTGCGCTTTATCGACAGTTGTCAGAAAAAATCAAATATTGTCTCCTTCTGTATTCTTGAGGGAGCCTCCTATAGGGTATGGGCAATCGATACTGACCATAGCACTATAGAAAACATATATAACTTGTTGACACTTTTTTTTGCAAACTGACAGGGAAGAGCATACTTTGAAAAGAAAACCTATCGATTGCATTTCAGAAACACAGTATGAATTAGGCCTTGGACATGTCTGCACACTGTATTGACCACATTACAAAAGCACTTCCTGTAAACCAGCGGTTCTCAAACTGGGGGGCCATAGAGCCGCTGCTGGGGGAGCATGAATAACAGAGGAAAAATATGAAGTGAAACAAAAAAGATTTGTCGAGAAAATAAACAAGACTGCTGATTCTGTTGCGCTGACCTTTATTTCACTAAAATGTATTTTTATGCTTTCCAATAATTGGTAAACGTCGATAAACATTGTGGGGTGGGGGAGCGTGAACTTTTTCTGACTCAGATGGAGGAAATGCCAGAAAAAAACTACTGCTGCAGACAGTCTGACCCAATGTGTTTTCCTTTATGGTATGCTTGAAATAGCAATTTGATGCTCCATTTGACTGAACATCGCCTCGACAAGCAATCACATACAATACACAGTCTGTGGAATTATGGATTTTTAACTGTTTTATTCTTTCTTTCATTCTTTCTTTCGACTCAGGCACACTTATCAAAGGAAAATGACTCTTAGATCACTGCTTTGTTTGAGGCAAGATCAATATGTTGATTGATATTGATGTCATCGCTTCACAACACAGCATGTGTATCACAAAGGCTATTTTGTTTTTTGCTTTTGTGAATATTTTACTCTTTTTTTTCTTGGCTAGCAAAGACTCACAGTAAAACAAATACTGATTGAATCTTTCTAATCAATGTTATTTTAGTTTACCTGCTAATTAGGGTCTCCAAAGGCTGACAGTCATCAACTGCTGAGTCCAGTACCATCCCAAAATTGTGGCTTTTAAAGGCCCAGCATCACGGAGCACAAGAAAAGTAGTATGTCCCCTCAGAGTTGCTGTAAGACAGGAGTTGCTGGTGACGTGCGGGAGAATTTGTTGCTGCACAATACACTTACGTTACGTCTCCATATCCTCTTTATTTTCTCATTGTATTTATTTTCCGCTGGCTGCTGAGTTCGTCTAAATCACGCCATTGTTACTTAGCTTTTTCTTAGCTTGCCTTCCTCAGTATAGCTAGCCCGCTAACTTTGTTTCAGGCTTCAACAGCTCAGTCACAGACATGTGGTGTGTAGATGCAGGCCCTTTTTAATCCCGGCGAGTTAGAGGTTGCCGTCAGAGCAACAGTGGGAAACCACGGTAATCACAGTGGTGCGCTAATGAGCAACTCCCGCCTTGAATTCAGAAACACATAGTAACCCAATGTATTCCAGTAATAAACTGTTTTAGCAGTGCTTCCACCACTATATTAGGAAATACAGCTCTAAAGCAAAAATACATTGTAAACCAAAGTATAGTGATAGTTTCTGTCAGAAAGAATTGCAGTAAGATTTTTTATTTTATTACTAGTCTGTGGGCCACCTTCATGTAGTGTTACTTAAATAAAATTGGCATGTAAAGCATCCATAGAAACCAGATGAGCTGTAAGGAAAAAATCCCAGATTTCATCCTGGAGTGTGGTGTGACAGAGCCTCTCGTTAATGGAGGACTTTACCCTGCACTTCTGCTCTGCTGACAGAAAAGTACAATGAGGATGGATGGGTTATTTACTTACAGAGAGATAGTGTTTACCACTCGACTCGATATAAACGGGTATGCTACTGCACTTCCTGTCATTAGTTAGAAGAACATCAACAATGCCTGCCTAATTATTGTTGGTATTGTGTCTGTGAGTCATTTCACAGTTAGCCGCCCACTCCATAGCAAGATGATTTAATGTTAATAAGCTCTGCTATGATGGAACAAGCACTTTTAAGGGTGATGTTATGTGGGAGATAGATGTGCAGTGAGCATCTGCTTGGGGTGTGTGTGTGTGTGTGTGTGTGTGTGTGTGTGTGTGTGTGTGTGTGTGTGGGTAGAAGGGTACAAGGAAAGGTGATATCTGTAGTGCTAATGTAGCAGATGTAGACAGATTGCCATATGTGCTACAGTGCGGCTAACTAAATCCTCATTTGCAACAAACCAGCCTTCGACATTGTTTTTTTAAAATTTTCTCTCACAAAAAGTAAATATGAGATGACGTGAATTCTGACAATATTTTTTGCCAACTGGAATTAGTTCTGCGACTATCTTCAAGCAAATTAAAAGTCTCAAATTCACCAGTCTAGTCTATTTTTCCACATATTCTGACCATGTAACATTAAAACCTGGTGAGTTTAAATGCTGATTTGCTGAACTTGTCAATTATTTCAATGTTAACTCTCAACTAGAGTTACCATTTCTCCTAGAATATGACACTTTAAGTCACTCTTCTTGTGCAGCTACCTGGCAAGTTGATCGTGATAATTAATACTGCTCATTAATGGCTGGAAACACATGGAACATTTTAAACTGCGACTTGAGTCATGCAGTAATTAATCGCAGCCCTGTGGCAAATTAAACTGGTTTGTGTGATAATTTTATGGATCCGGTATTTTTTCAAACTACTGTATCATGATTAAAAACAGCTCCTATCTCCTACTCACTGCCAATTGCTTAAGAGAAACATGAAAACTCCCAACAAAAGTTTTACTTGCTTGAGATGCATAACATGAGACACTTGACAGACACAAACAGGATTTGTCAGCCCCAGTGAGTGGTGTCTGGGCTGCCAGCATTAGCAGTGACAGCTGACTGTCACTCTTGATGCTACGCTGCTAAATGGGAATACGATCCATTACCCGGATTGTTTTTGACTCTGTCTCGGGCCCGACTGGCCATGAAGGTAACAGCGATAAGCTTTACAGAGGCATCATTGTCAGATTGAGCTCAATATTTCTGCGGTCCCGCCTTCATTGTTGAGGTTAGTTTGTTGTCTGAATTGTCCAAGATGTTAATATCCATTATCCCTGAACTAAGCTACTAACAGATAAAAATAAGATCATATTTTTACCTGCCAAACAGTCTCCTTTAATTCAGTCAAGCTTCATCCGATGTCAATCAGGGGGGAGATTAAAGGTTAATCAATCGTGGATGCTGTTGTTCTCTCACACGGATACCCAAAATATTAAAGTATGAAATGCGAAGATGGGTCGCCAGATATATTGGGCAGCCATTAATATACCTGGGAGGACCACCCAAGTAAAATATATGTGTGGGAAACACATATGGATATAGTTTTAAAACTGTGAGAGATACGTTAAAACTGATGGTACCTTTTGAATCCTCATTATCTCAACTGCACACTCCCATGTGTTACCATATAGGGAATGAGAAAAGACCCTCATAAAGATATATTAAAATCTGCTTGATCTGGATTTATGTTAGGATCTGCATCAAATTTTCCTCAATCATAGATACCAGCCAGGTTAATACATCAGACTTTATTCATCAAGATTCATGCATTATTCCCTGAGAAATTAACACAATGTTAAAAGAATCTTGCAATGTTAAAGACAATGAGAAGAATTTCCTTGATCTGTCCCTTTATCCAGATCCGCACCAAAAGTTAATGGGGTCTATTCTGGGTCACGACCCATCCTCCATCCAGGTTTCACAGGAATCTGTTCAGTAGCTTTCGTCTAATCTTGCTAACAAACCAACCAACCAAACAACAAACGGGGGTGAAAACATCATGTCCTTGGTCCAAGAAACAACAAGAAGAAGAAACTGTTTTACTTTCACTAATGTCTTCATAAATATGAAGGGCAAGCTCTCATACAATATGCAACACTGGATGTCAAAAAGCCTGTAATTGTAAATAACTAAACATTAAAATGAAGTTCCTCCAGGACCTTTCCAGTGTGCAAAACATCCACTGGGTCAATGCCATTAAACAGAACATCATGAAAAAGTTTTTGGCTCCCACGACTGTACAATAGATTGCCATCCTAGCTACAGTGCAATCATCGTGTTAACCTCTCAACCGGACAAATGTGGATACATCAAAACAGTACTTTCATCTTTATTATGAAAGCATTACAGGGTTATGGGGTTAATGCTAACGCTAAGGAAACAACACTCAAGGGGCAGAGAAAGTATTTTGTGCAGCATCCCACTCGAAACAATCCAAATGAATTTAACTCGTCACATTACACCTAATGGACAGTTAGCAATAAAATTGACTTTGACTTTTGATTTTATGAAATTATACATCATTTTGATTTTTAATGAACATTGACAAAGCAGGCGCCTGACCTCACATCTACATACAGTTTTTTCATTTTTTTTTATTAACCTTTAAATACCACCATTGCTCTTTCAAATATTCACTGCATCCACTATCCACTGTGTCTCATCATTCTGCGTTGCAGTCAGATACTGTAGGTATTTAAGGCCGGTGACAAGTGTTCTACCAAATATTTGTACTTCAAACCTTTTGTGATCACAACAGGTGATGTTGAGAGAGAAGTAAGCATTTGTTGTCTGTATTCACTAGAGGCAAAATCACTTACTCTCACATTATTTGCTCACAGCTGTTAGGAATTAAATGAAGGGATAAGCTTTCCCTTGTTTGAATTTGAAGAGAAAAAACTGAACACGACCACACAATACTGTACTGTGAAAATCTTATGCAGGATGTCTCCCATGTAAGACAAAATATTTCTTGCTCCTTGATTTTTGCTTTACTCATAAAAAACGATTCTACAAATGAGGCCCTCATACCACATATATCATCATTTTGTCAGTTAAAGTAATTTACTAATAGGATGCCATCACTGTAGATCTTCTGTCTTTCCTCTCACCTTCTCCAACTCATCTCTAGGCATCTGTCAGCTTGTGATTCTGTGCTCACATGGTTTATCAGAGGTGATCCAAATGCATTTCACACATTCAGATTCCCTCTTGGCACCTCATTCATACACTGTATATCACAGCTACCATCTACCCTGAAGATCTCCAAAGCATTGGTGATGCATTAACAAAAGTCTTGCCATTCATTTGGTCTTATAATGCCATTCGAAGGCGCAATATGTGACATGTCATTATGTTAGTAATGACCTGAGATGAATAATGAGGCCAGTGTCAGGTATTGATGTGTCGGTTCAGTGTCCCTGCTGATCTTCACTGTGAGGTGGTTATTGTTGGCATAAATTGGCTCTCCTGTGTTTAATGCGCAGGAAAAATCAGTTGCAGGTCTGTGTCACCTTGCCTCAGAAACAACACCTCTACAGATGCCTTCAATTCTGATATGCAACCGTTTCTGCTTATTTTCTCCTCTTTCTGTTGGCAGGGCTCACTGCTGTGACAACCCACTTAACGTATTTTCACTTACTTGTCGTACCTGAACTGGCCTCAACCTCAGTAACAAGCAACTCTCCTCCACTCTAAAATTGGATGAGTGAGCTTAGTTATAATCATTTTTGGATTCATATATTAATTAATTTGGCATTTACTGTTGATGGGGTTGCAGTCAATGTCACATCCACTGTAACTGTTAAAAGCAGCCTGTAGGGTTAAATTAGTTGGGTTTTTTTCATGTTTGTTTTTTTAAATTGATTTTATAGGTCACTAATTGGTAAAAGTGCAGATTATTATATTATTATCTGTTTTTTACTGTATGTACTGTTGATTCACGTCGTGTTTTATGTAATTTATACTGAGTGTGTGCATGTTTAAAAAGGTCTTGCTCTTTAAGGACATGCCAAGTCACCTACCCTTTTTAGAGAAAATAACATTGTTCGGTAACACATCATAAGTAAATGGTAAAGTTAGAGTATATTAAACTATAGTTAACAGCTATTTCACTGTTAACATATGATTAAATGCTTTATGAACCATTTAGTAAGCCATTGTTAATTATATGTTTATGTATATATGTTTATGTATATTTCATTTTATTTATTTTCTGCTTGTGAACATATTCCCACAATGCGAGGCTGTCATGTTTCATAGATAGATGTGTGAACACCTTAATTTGTTTAATTTGATATACAGTATGCATGTTGATCCTCCTATACATCTATCTATATATATGTATGTGGGTGTGGTGTGAGTTTTGTGTTTGTTCAACCTGTGCACCGGCCACTCTATCTCCCCTGAACACCTTGAGGTCATATCAGCCCTGTGCCGGACAGGCTGGCTGGTTCCCATTTAGATTATGGATGGTTATTACTGCCTCCCGGCTGTCAGTCAGATTAAACCAATATGTCCCGGGATGGAGGCTCATCGTACAACAGAGAGGACCTTCTTCCAGGGAGGAGGAGGGGCAATTTAAATAAGTCATCTCCACAACGTTACATGTTTTACAAATGCATTAGTGCAGTCTCATGATTTATACCTGTGCCAGGTGTTTGCTGCATCCAATGGAACAATATGTTCAATAATGTCCTTGTCTGTCCTCCTGCTTATCTGCTGTATACATCTATTTATCATAATAGCATAGGAACTATAACCACTATAACTGCATTGTCTTTCACCTTTTTCACAATCCCATGTAACCTATCCAGTCAATTATATATAAACTTGTATTTTGTTGGTTAGCAGAATAGTTTTGTTGCTAAATAATGGATAATATTAATGTAAGCTGTTAGCTGTTATGTATGCATACAGCTCTAGTCTGAAGATGGAGTTTAGTTTCCACCACTTAGAAAGACATAATGGACATTAAACACATTGCTCAATGTTTATATCGCAGCATTTTTTGAGACACATAGGTAGCAGGCACACTCCAGTGCTGTTTAGAGATTCATTATATACAGGAACTGTTTATGGCCCCGCTGCTGAGGGAAATCTGCTGGTCTTCTGGAAAAGCAAATTGAAAGATGTAAGATTTACAGGAATTTATAAACGGAAACATTTCAATGCTCAAAGAAAGTCTCCTGTTGCCGGATGTGACTTTTTCTGTCTTTGTTACTGAGTGTAAGTACCAGCAGAGTACCACTTTGCTGCTATCATATCAGTTTGTTATCTTATGCTTTTCTTCCTTCCTTCTTTGGCAGCTTTATTTACAATATTAAAAGCATTTCCAGCAGAATATTTGTAGCAGTGGCTTCAACAGCAGGATGAGACAGAGGCAATGTTCCAAGACTGATTAGAATTACAATAAAATAATAATAACAATAATGACACTAGAATGGCACTCGGTAGAGCACATACCTCCACCAAGGCCCAACAGTCCCCTTTAATTCAATCAAGCCCAATTCAGTATCAAACTCAATATCACTGTATCACTCTAAATTGTAAACCACCCTTAACGGCTTAACCATAATTTAAGCTCATCACATCTAGGACCTACATCCAATTGCACTCATTATTGAGACCAGCCATCTAAAAATGGTTTTGGTTTAAAAATGATTTTTTTCATGCTTTATTCCCTGAGAAAATGTTGAAAAATGCCCCATCTCGCGAGAAAAAGATCCTGGATCCATGTATCCAGATCAGCCCCAAAAGTTAATGCAATCTATTCGTGGCTGAGACCCACCCTCTGTTAAATTTTCATCGAAATCTGTTGTGTAGATTTTGTGTAATCCTGCTGACAAACCAACCAACCAACAAACAGATAGGGGTGAGGTGACTCATCGGCAGAGGGGATAAAACTCGGTACATGAAAAACCTTTAGAATACCCACCTTTAAACTCAACCCTGATCCATTTGGTCCTACCAAAAACTACACATGCCTGATTTACTACTTAAGAACAGGCAGCTGAAACTACTTGGTTAAGGTTTAAGAAACAACAAGGGCCGTGACGGGGCATGAACAATGCTCATGTGTCAGAGCCACACACCTTATTAACCCAACAGGGGACTTCTTCCTTTGGAGGATTTGCTGCAAACGATATTCTTTCAGGAAGGTTTAAACATCGGTCATGTTAAGTGTCTCACAGAGGTCTGCTCACAACCCAGATTTGCTACACATCACATGATATCCTTGAGATTACACCAGTTTTTATCAGAAGCTGTGTAGTAGAGATTTTCTCAATGTGGGTGACCGACTGAGGAATTACAAGTGTGCTGTTGCTGCTGACTATTGCAGTAGAGGCAAACACTCCTCTCAACTCATAATCCACTCATTAAATAGGGAGTACGTTTTCTCTTGTCAGACAATAATAGATTAACAGTGATGTTCATTTCAATGGGAAATAAACCGTCTGATGCAACTCGCATGGGCTGTTTCGACTCATCTACTGTATATAGAACACTAACGACTGAAGAAATACATTTTGCCAGCCCACTGTGTTGTACAACTAACAGTGTTTTATGTACTCTTATGATTCACCACTTCAGCACTTGGATGAACAAAAAAACAAAAAGAAGTACTTTTATGTATCTCTATCTTCTCAGCATGTGTATTTATGTGTGGGTGTGGATAGTTGTCTGCACTCTGAGAGATGTTGTTCTTTTTGTTTTCCATTGTGTGTGTGCACATTATATACAGTGTCTGTGGGCTTGCATGTGCGTGATGGTGAGAGAGGAAAGGAAATGGCAGAAGGAGAAGCCACTACGTTAAGTGAAGCGTGCAATGTGCTTGGTTTTGGGATTCTACCCGCCCGTGCTCACGAAAAACAAAAAAAAGGGGGAGCTCCTGCTGCCAGACAGCTGAGTAGTTATGAAGATCTTTGGCTCTGGCTCTCTGGACTTTTATTTAGGCTTTCGCTCACATTTAAAGCAGTGTTAAAGGCTGCAGTTCACTCTTTTATTCTGTTTATCACAATGGCGCCTAAGTGAATCACTTTCCCCTCCGGTTTGCAGACGCTGAGAAAAGATTCACGGCTGCTGTCTGAGTAGGAATGATTTATTCCGAGGGTGTCCTAAGTTTGTCAAAACAGTAAACTCAGCTTGTCATCTCATAGAAACACTAAATACTGACCCCCCAGAATAAGGGACCACATAAAATTAGATTGCCAATATAAAAGTTTTTAAAACCCCTTTGAGAGCACTTTGAGAAGTGATTTTTTTGCCACATCCAAAAAACACCACAGGGAATGCAAACTGACAGAGTACTGATGTTTGGTTGGTGAAGAGAAGAAAAATCGACTTGCGCACGCCTTGGAAATGAGACTCGATTAGTTTTCTGAGATACTTTTGGATGCATTTGCTGCAGCATGAAACGCCGGCATCCATAACTGTCTCACTGTCAGCCTCATGATATATGTGGCCTTAACCCTCTCCATATGCTAATACTTGATTAGTATTCAGCACTGTGGATGAAAACATGTACATGACATTGACTCATACTTCAATTAAGTTAGCTCTTTGGTCGGCTGTATCATTAGCTATCGAGAAATAACAGGCGTGCATAGTTGATAAGGTCTTCAGAGCATTCAAACCCCAAAACATTCATGCCCATCCATCCCTCTATTGAACCCTTCCAAGGGAATCGTTTCATCATGTAACACATTAATGATCATCCCCAACAGTGATGACAATCTTATTTATCATCCTATGTATGCAAGCAATGCCCTTGGTCCTTTGCCTCTGTAGCTGTGTCCAGCTTTCAGGCCCATTTTCAGAGCAATTTTACGAGTGATGATGGAGATAGAGGATTGCGGTAATGATGGTAGACAGGCCAAATCTCAGCCACAGAGCTGGACTGGGGCTTAGTAGCCAGGGATGAAGCAAACAAGTACATGTATGTATGCCACAGGGGCTAATCCTACACTGGTCCAGAATGATGAACACATATTAGTTAAAGGCCACCGACCAGGACGTGGCATTGTAAGAGCGTCTGAATGGGGGATGGGCTGTGACACAGTGCCAGCTTGGTGGCAGCAGCGTGGAGTATTTCTGCTGGCAGGGTGCTGTTACCTACAGGTAGCAGGTGTGTCTGGCTTCACATAATGCACGCTCCTTTGGATTACACGTCAAAAGTTAGTGCACATATGGTCGCGCACAGTGCAATTAATGCTGCGGTTGAATCAGCAGCGTTACGTGCAGCTGCAGCCGTGAAGACTGTGACATAGTTATGAAAAAAGCTAATATAATTTTTCTCTCTCTTCCCTCCCCCCTCTTTTTCTCCTCCGTGTCCCAACAGCAGCAGATGGTGAGGAACCAACTTCAGCAGGTGGGAAATTTTTATGCTTGGTAACGTGATTTCCCTTCATTTGCGTATGTGTGTGTGTGTGTGTGCATGACTGTGTGCGAGACGGAGGGTGGGGGAGAGCTCTTCCAGTTTGTAAATCTTGGCCGAGCCCCTTCCTTCCTTCATTACCATGGACTCTAATTCCTGTATCGACTCACTGATCATGCCTGGTCAGCAGCACTCATGATTATATCATTTTGTAGCTGGGTTCATAAGGCAGTCCTCGTGTAATAGTGTGACTGAAGAGAAATACCTCTCGTCTTTGTCTGGCACAGATTTTTGAGATTGTTTTTTTCAGAACCTCACATTCCAATTCAGTCCAGTGATTGCTTTAGTTTGATTGCTTTTCAGCGCGAGTGGAATTTTCTGAATACCTGAGCATTGAACGTAATTTCTTGGACTGTTTTTTTTAAATCGTTCCAACTGACTTTATAATCCATTAACTTAGAAGTAGCATTAATATAGAGCAATTTCTATATCTCGAAACCTTACTGTCTTTGATCTAAAATAATGTATTGCATGCTTGAATGCTTCCCATTAGCATCAATCTGAATGTGCAGTGTATTGCATCCCTAAGGAGCGCACTGAGTGTGTTTTGTACTGCTTTTATTTTATGCAATGCGATAGGCAGTAAAGACCTGTGAATTATCACAGACGATTCTTTGTAAAATCATCTTCCTTATAGAAACCATATTTGGTATTCATAGGTACCGCTTCTCATTATTGAAAGAACTAATGTAACGAGAGTTTCATTACAAAAGCAAGACCACAGAGGACAACAGTAAACAAGAACCTGATTTATCTTCATCAGTGATATAATTAAAATGTCACTTCACATCCTGAGGAAGTACTGCAACTGAATACAAACTTCCTCGTTCTAAGTGCATCCTCAGCATCTAATTGTCTTTGTATGCGTTTCTTTCATTAATATTAATCGCTGCTTGTTTATGCGAGATCAAATGGGTTAAAACAAGACTGATTTATTTAGATAAGACATAATATCCCAGAAATCAAAGCGGTTTGTTGTTGCAGCGCAGAGCTTGGTGTCATCTCGGGCTCTTGTCAGTTAGTCACACAACAAACACACGTATACACGCATGCATCCAGACACATAAATACATAATCTGAATATTAATTTTTGCTATGGTTTAACTTTAAAAGAAACCTTTTTAATTGAACAAAAAGTGAATATTGTAAAGTTTAATATCACACAAAAAAATTAATGAATTAAAAATGCTCTTTTAAAAAGCCACATGGAAATGTCAACCTTGAAGAGAAAGACAGAACGCACGATTCAGATTTAATCATCTGGTGGCATAAATGTCACACAATAGTCAGATTATGGAGCTTAAATTCTCCAAGACGACATATGGGAACGGAGTTTAATGACTGTTGCAGACAATACAGTACGGTATGTACAGTATGTCACTCCTACTTAAAGAATAATACGAATGCCAACTATGCACATACTGTAAATCATTTACAGGTATTTATAATGTGTAATTATTCAGTCTAAATCTGCTTCTGTCTGCTGCTAGCAAAAATAACTGCAATAAATCCTGTTAACAAAGCTCCTTTCTTCCTCTTTACTGAACACATTTCAGATAACAGAGAGAAAGGCAAACAGCACAAGAACAAATTATCTAATCTGAAAATGACCCGAATTAGGTGTGACTTGCGACCACTGACCTGGAACTGGACTTAGAGAGAAAATAGGACAGAGCGATGCAGAGGACCAAATCACTCATGACAGCTTTGAAGAATTTACCATATCAGCTGCCACTTCACAGCTGCCGTATCTTTAATCTACATATTCACACCCTTTGTCTGCGCAGACACACGCATTTGTCCTGCATTTCTGTCGCACCAGTGTGCTTCTCTGTGTCTTTTGTCCATGCACGCTGGTCCACCACCTATATGGCATCCGAAGCTTCTATTATTTGAGAGTTTGAGAGGAAAAATCTGCAAAGTGTGCTGAACGCGACAGAATGTAGAATTTCATTTCGCACTCCGCCCGATGGAGTAATAAAGTGAGGAAATTGGCTACACTTTATCTGCAGTATAAGATGTGGGAATCTGTCTTTGCGTCTTGGAAAGTCTGTTCATATTGTAAGAAATGAAAAATTCTTGAGTACAATAAAAAGTACAAAGGACAATGTCTTGCTGCACCTTCACTTTTTGCTGCAAAAAATCCCACAAAGAAATAGCAGATAACTGCACCGAATCCTACACTGAATAACAATAATACATGTGTATAAGTGAGCATACAGTAGGCTGCAGTGCACCACCTTATTTCCTGTGTTTCATAGTGCAGTGGGAGACATGATGTTGCATATTAATTAGTTACATTACTACCACTTTGTTTCTTTTTATAAACTCATGAATGTGATCTTGAATGTCAATTTGTTAAATGAGCATAATTTCTTAATTGAGTCTGATTAGACACACATACACACACACAAGCACACACACAAATATGCTTGTTAAAAGTACACACACATCTTTTTTCTCTCTTTTTATAAGCAGGAAGTGATCTTAATGGGCAGGGGTGTCCGTGATGCATCAAGAGACTCGACTACTCAAGTATCCACATTAAGAAACATCTTCCTCTTCAGCATCCATCCTCTCAAAAGTGTCTTTTAGCTCTCAGTTCTCCCAGTATAAGAGCTCATTAATGTTTGCAAGAATAACATGAGTACAAAGTTCCTTTCTCTACATTAAGAATCCCAGTATAGTCTCTGATTATAGACAGTCAGAAAGAGAGAATGATGTAACGGTCATCTACTTGCTTTTACTTGAGAGACAAAAACTCTTCTGAAGTGTCTTCTGAAGCCTGATGTCCCTCTCACTAAGAATAAGTTTGATGTGTGTCGTTACTGTACATTTGGAAACACTATATTTTATGCATATATTACACATTATATATTAAATATTAGAGCAGGTTGATACTTAATTTTTGAAGCAGATGCCGAAACCTATATTAGGGAATTAAAAATTATGATATCAATATTTGCAAATGTTTTGCAATGATCAGTCAAACGTGGCTATCAGACACTTTTTGTGTAACAGAGGCAAGATATTTTACAGTGTAACAATCAGCTTTGTGCAAGGAAACAGAAAATTTCACTGGGAAATATAATAATTATAAATCACCGCAATCAACCTTTTCTACTTTATCTCTAAAACTATATACCACAAGTGATTAAATCCTTGAATAAATCCTTAAATAGAAATGTGTAAAATCTGATCCGTTTTCTTTTTGGGGCTCCTTCGAGCGGGTCTGGTCCGTGAGATTTTATTATTTAATTTAGTTCCATAATGCACTGAGGTTGGTTTTAGGCTATTATTTGAGAGACTTGTGAATATTGTGAGACAGTTTTACAACTCGTGTCAATTAAGCCCGCTTAAGTTTCATGTTCTTATTTATCATTTGTGGGGTCTGTTTTTCCTTACGGTGATAATAAATAACTTAACCTAACATGACCTGATAAAACAGTTGATAATATCAGCCGGGCTCAATTAAATGCTATATGTGCTAAACTTGTTGTGAGAATTCACTGCTAGTATGTAGTTTTGAGAAAATAAGCATCTCATCTGCTACCCTATCTTTGAGAAGTAGCATAAAATTCAAGGCAACTAAATTTAACACATTTCTTTAAGTCAAATATGTTTTGCACTGAAAAAAAGGTTATTTTAATTGAATTTTTGGCCTCACATCCGTCCTTTAAAACCACAGTGATCCTGCTTTTGAAAAATAAATGTTAGTTTTATGCTTACAGTGGCCTCTGTGGTATGCAGGGTGCAGTTCTTGGAGGACGCTCCATGAAGGGTAGGCTCTGTCTTCCACGCAACATCCACAAATTGAACTATTCCAAAGCCCATTGCAAGGGCAGCACGAATCTATTTTTTTCACAGTATAATTTTTTCTGCAAAAGGTCATTCATAATGTAACCTGATATTTAAGTCACTGTAAGGCTGCAGGTGCCCTAACAAATACTATAAATGTGGTTTGAGCATGCACACGCAGAATACCACGGATGCCACCGAGACTTGAAGGAGCATAATTGAGCCTTAAGATTAAGAGGATAACTAACAGTCTTTTCTGTTCCTTGGTGCCAGCCGCTCTCTGATTATCTTAAATCTTATTAAGTTAGAACAAATTTCTTTCACAAAACACAATTTGTCATTGCTCACGAACATTAAAATCAGGAAAATAAGTTTGTAGGAGAAAACCTTTGGGAGGCAGGGACAATGCTCTGACATTTTCATGGCATTTAGTCTCTGACAAGACAACCTCCATTTCTCTGAATCTTCCAAGAACGTCGCTGATCTTCAATGTGACCTCTTCATTTTGACATATATTTGACATATTCCAAACCATCCTGTTTCTGCGTGATTGTTACTTATTTCAATTCTAAGTGCATTTGTCCGACATTGTCAATTGCTGATGGGCTGAAATGGCAGCGTGGCAAGGGCACGGGAGAATAGGAAGCAAAAGATTCGCTAAAAGCATGAATGTAGCGCCCCTCATGCTGAGAGCACTGATGTAATATTGGTGGTGCGGTGCCAACTTTCATCAGTCGAGGTGAAGGATGGGTGCAGTGACCATGAGCCGTGAACCAGTGAAGCCATCGTAGAAAAGGAGGCTGCGTTAAAATAGATTTGACACAATTAGGCCATGTCAGATTTCTCTGTGATGTGGCTGGGTGCACATTCAGAGCTGAGGAGCCTCGATGTAAATTTCACCCTTCTTCGGGCAGGTAAAATGTGTCTTTTTGAAACGATTTTGTAAAAGGTTAACAAGGTGGTTGACGGGCCGGCTTGTCACTGTTAACTCAGCACTGTGTGAAATGGGGAGACTGGAAGTGGAAGTCAGTAGACAAATTCATTTTCAGGACAGTTTTTCATTCCGGTTGTGTCATTTAATTATCTAATGAATCTTCTTGAAATGAAGGTTTTTCAATACGGGTAGTGGGGAAGTGTTGCTCAGTGCAGCTGTCAGTGGAGGACTGAGTCATGTGCAAATGCTTGTTTGTGGTTAGTAGGAGTATTAAATTAAAGGCACCTCCTCCACTGCTGCTGTAAATGGTCAGTTGGCTACACAACCTGATTTACTTCACTGACAAAGAATTACTGACTCCTCCTTGATAAAGATTTCTGCTGATCCCAGACCTCCGCGTGAACCTAACATATGGGTAACACGTGAAAAGACTCCTTTCTTTATCCCTGTATTGAATAATCAGTGAAGTAGCTTGCTTACTTTAATACATCTTTATATAAAAATGTCTCTGAGTCCTCATAATAGAGAACCAGAATGAGTAAAAGGCTCAGTACCTAATTATATCCCTCTTGTGAAATCTGAAGCATCTCTGTTTCAATGGCGCATCATTAAATGTAGCATTGTGAACTATAACAGTTTTAAAGGGTTCAGTCATAAGGTGCAGCATAAAAAAAATTAGTATTCACTTGTACATTTGGAACAAGCTAATGTTTGTGACAGCTGTCAGCTCAGATGTAAGAGCACAATAAGTCGACTTAACCCTGAAAATGTCAGGCCTTTGTGATTGATCTGCGAGGAAACAAAGGATGCTTTCCCGTGTTTAACTATTGGTCAGGTTTTCACAGCTGATTGATTGGACTCTGCTTGTAGCCAGGCAAGAAATCACAGCGCTCGTGCCGGACACAACACAGGCTCACATCAATCAACCGGGCTGAGCGTCGGCTTGTATAGCAGAGCAGCAGCTGACATTCACACAAGGAAGCTGCCAACATTTCCTCAAGACATGCATCACGCATAGACACACACAACTGACGAAGAGAGCATCCTGACAGCCTGACGAGATCTGCTCAGATGACACACAGTGTCCACCTCCTCGCCTTTTCTGGAAAAAAGCTGGGTTTTTTTGTTTTTTTTTCCTTTGTTGAGTATATCTTCATCTCGAGTCTTATGTCCTCTCGTCTCAGCTGCTTCCACCGTGCATTTGTCACTCCTTTATGCGTTCATCCTTAAATGAAAAATGTTCAGTTATTGCAGTGAATTAATCAATTTATTTAGCAAATGGACAACTTCTCAACTTCCCACCCCTCCTAGCACTTCCCTGTGGTATGACTGTTGGTGCCACTGTTGAAAAGACAGCGTTAGCAACATCGCTATTGCAGCCAGGCGAGTGTCCAAAGTAAAAAAACAACCGTAAGAATCCCTTGTTGACCGAGAAACCCAGATGTCAGTGATATAAAAGCAGAGGATAATGAGGTTTTATTACTGACTGACCTAGTAGAAAGAATGCCAGGTTTGAAGCATGGTTACAAGGGGAGACACATTTCAGTGGGGTTATAGACACAACTAAGGTGCTCTCCACTGAGTGAATGCTGATCCGTTCACTTTAGTATTACTTGGATTTCTATCACTCTCCAGCTTCTTCTTTGCCTCCTCAATCAACAGGGTTCTTCTTCTTTTACATTGTAGACATATTCAAGTTGTTCCACCAATCCGATGTTACGACACCTTTTCTTGTTTTGCTTGTGCAATGGCAAACGCACTTCCTTCGCATTGTAATTTGACTGGTCGAGCCTTGTGGCAGACTAAATAGCATAGGGAAAGCAAGACTCATAGGGAACCAATCCATAGTTGTATGTCATTTTTCTACAGTTGCCTATTGCCAGCTTCAAACATAAAATAATACTTTATTTCACACAATGGAAATAGATGCATGGATAATATAATACCACAGTATATGTTTAACTGTTTTCTGGAGGTTTCAAAAAAGTGATTATAGCAACAGCAATGAGATGGCGATTCCCTGTTGGTTAGGTTAGTTTGCATCTTCTCAATGGAGTCATTTTTTTATTTAATATACTGAGTAGATGTCTAATTTTTTGTGTGTTTCCAAACTGCTGCGTCTGATTTGGATTCACAAGGCTTTTGCAGTCCATCAGGTTTTGGCATTTTTTTCAACACATAGGGTGTAAAATATTCAGCGTTTCAGTCACATTTTTCGTTTTGAATTTTTACTCAGCTCCATAAATGACAGTATCAGTAAATAAGTCCTTTAAAGATATTGGTTTGTAATATTTTGGAAAGCCCTTTGTAGCTAAAAAAAACAGATTTTCGGATTCAAAAGTAGCTTTCATAGAACATGCTTTCTTTGTATCTTGACTCTCTCTCTCCCTCTTCCACCTCCTTCCTTCCCTCTCTGCTTTTTTCAGCTTTCTGCACTCTCCATTAGGGAGGCTGTCAGAGCCCCTTGGTGCAACTATAGATCGTCACGTCAAAACAGCCCTGAAACCTGTCACCCCACTCTCCCTCAGAGAGCAGGGCCTCTATAAAAGCTATTATACGTTTCTCTGTTCAGCTGATTAGCCACCACTCTCATTATTACTGATACAGGTCCCGGCTTTGAAATGGCATGACTTCGATAGGATTAACTCCTTTGTAATTCATATCCAGAGGCCTACTAATTTCAACCGGAGACCAATAATAAGATTGCTAGTGGTGTTTATTTATTTATTTCCAGTTCATTTCCAGCCCAAACATTTTCTGAGTCGGGGCTAGTCTTAAATGGTTGAGCAGATGATGTAGTATACGATCCAAGGCCGTGCCTGTTGACTTGACATTGTCGAATTTTGCACTCATGGCTGTTCATTTGTCAAATTGACTTAAGGGGACATGATAGTCTCACCCTTGAGACTTCTTCTTGTTGCTTATCACTTAAAATGAAATAAGAGACCTGTCAAAGCACAGTTTACCTGTCAACAATAAGATATGACTGTAAAGAGACTAGAATAGAAAATGCATCAAGAGGCAGGAAGCTTTAAAAAAGGTCTCGTGGAATCAAATTTGTTCTCCTTCTCCTGGTTCTTGTGTTGACAGACTTTTAGAAGCTTCGGACAGATCATAAGTCACCACACAAACCACAGGCTTTCTTTTCACTTAATGTTCAACATGTGCTGAGCTTTGGCCAAGTTTGCATTAATATCCGATGGGAGACTTCTAAAGTTTTCCAATCCAATCTCAATCTCAAGTTTTGACAGCCTTGTGGCAGCGCATAACTCGATGTTTAAAAGATGAGACAGCTATTGGCAGGCCCCTGAGTTATGAAACCAATAACCGTGCATCAAGGCCTTGTCATTTACATTTGGCCACACGCTGCAGGTTAGTCCGAGAAGATTTCAGATGGCAGTAATGTGGCATCGTGTTGTGGGCACTGCCAATGAAGTAATATATTTCTTTGATATATGCATTCGGATGTAATGAGATTGAAAGCTGTTGTTATCACCTTTGGTTCTAAAGTAATAATAATTTAAAAAGAAAAGGAAAAAAAGCTCCAACTGAGTTATTAATCATAACCAGCATACCTTTTGCATTGGAAATTCTTTGTTTTGTTTATGAATCCCTAAAGCATCAATTTACTAGTGGCAGCAAAGTTTCCCAGTGTTCACCACACTCAAATATTTAAGACACAACAATGGTAATGATGAATGGGATGCTGCACACACTGCAGGAACACATGTGCTTTCTGGCGATGACTAAGAATTCCCTTGAAGATTATGCACCCGAGAGCCTTTTCTGTTCTGACCCTAGTGCAGGGTACAGCGTGCTTTGATTTCAGTGGGAGTGCTGAACTGTTGTAATGTGTGGTGTGTGGAGCAGCAACATCTGGAAACTTTTAACAAGTGGGCCAGCACTCTGCACTGAGTACACTAAACAACAAAGAAAGCAACATACCCATCAGCAAATACATATTAACTGATAGAAACTTGGCAAAAACTGATACATTCATAAATGACTGAAAGCAATCATTGGAATCCATATCTTTCTTAAGGGCAAGTTATTTTTTGGTGAAGTGAACTTGTGCATTAATATTCAGACTGTATATTTTGCTACTTTTCGGGAGTTTTTCAGTAAATGGCTAAATTCAATAAGAAGTAGCACTGTGAGCACTGAGAAAGGCCAGAGAGTCGTATGTCTTATGTAGAGTTCAGTTACACCAAAGTCCTTTCACGGTTCGGGTGCTATGAAGCAGACGATTGGCTTTTGTGGGGAATGGGCAGGATATGTGCCATACATACGCCATCCCTGGCATTACAGACTTTTCTATTCAAAATGCCTCAAGTTGTCTGTCTCTCTGTTGTAATGTCTCTGGTTACATATACATATATACAGTTCACTGCCAACAAACGCTATTTCAAAATGTGTCTAATACACCACAGGGTACCTTTAGGGGATGGAATAAATATCCATGTAACCACTTGTAGCATCTAATATTGATTAAAAAACATTATTTTTTACATCATTTTAATACGATTTATTTTATTATTATCATTAACTAATTTAGACTGGTGAAATAGCTACTAAAAAAAACAAACTGTGATAGCTCTGTGCACCGTTCACAGCCTGTTAGAGCATTGGCCACTATACTGCACCTTCTGTTACATAAAGAATAACTAACAGCACCAACTGACCAGTAGGCCAGTCATTAATTATCCAGATATGTGCCTCAAACCCAGTGGAGCAGAACACTGTTTTACAATGTGGAATAAAAATACAGCACAGTATTGATCACTTGCCATATGAGTCGGGGACAGAGACAAATATTGAGCAATTTTGGCTTGTTTATTATTTCAGTTCTTATTTCTGAATCTGTTAATTGCCTCTTATACTAACTTTTCTGTTCAAAATTATTCTACTCTTTATTCAGCCAACCCATACTGTATCTGGTTGAGCAGTTCACTCTGCCCTGGACTCTAATGTGTTTATGTATGTGTGCCAGACTGTGTGCATTTGCATGCATGCTTTTCCTACATGCATGTTAGCTGATTGTGTTATGCCTTGCAGCTAGTTTGGGCTCTTCTCTAGACACTACGAGGATAAAGTGTTGCCTTCCTGGAGGGGACATTTTCAATGATTTTTAGACGGTGCCTTGGGCTGCCCTCCAGACCACTGAGACCCGCAGCAGTCACTGAAAGCCAGCCTCTCCCTGCTCTCCTGTCATCCTCAGTTTTGCCTGTCAAACTGTTTTACTTACATACTGTCCCTCGAGAGCCAACACAATGTTATTTATTTATTTAAACTTTGTGACTGCAAATGCATCTCAATGCCGTAGGCAATATGCTCATTTAGTTACATGTTTTACTGGAAGCATCGGCTGGCCAAAGTCACGCAATAATGATTTTTGCCGTTGTTGGCATGGAAATTTTCATTTTATTCATGCATCACTGAAAAGTGGTTTTCTATACCAGAATGAGTCCATTACCTAGAACTGTCTTTACTTGTATGCACAGTAAATTAGAAAGTAAAAGATGCAGCCATCTTCTCACCGTCTTAATAGTGGCATAAAACAGATTTCTCAACAGTGTTCTACTCTTTTTCCTCGCAGGCCCTTGCCATCCGAACCCTTGCCACAACAGAGGAACATGTGAGGTCAGTGAGACCTACAGGGGCGACACCTTCATTGGTTACGTCTGCAAGTGTCCACCAGGCTTCAGTGGAGTTCACTGCCAACACAGTAAGTTGGACCACTCTCTTCCTCGCTCCTCTAAAGAGCTGCGATACGCTTACATGTTTCCCTAAATAGAAATCAAAGAGTTTGTCAAAAATCTGTTACTCCTTTTACACATTTCCACAAAGTGTGATTTGTCTGTATTATCTAGAAGGTTTCCCAACACAAATAATGACCTTGAGCTGTGAACAAATGTTGAACAGCTGACAGGATGTAAATCGCTGTGGAAACGATGAGTTCAGCAAAATGATGGTGGGTTTCTCAGAGAAAGGAAATGCTGAATTTGCTCTCTTTTGTTGGGCATGCTCTTAATACAGTAAAGGTTAGTGTCAGAAGGTTTCTGCTGCCTATGAGATAAAACTGTATCTTAGACCAGGAGTATTGTTCTCAACCCCAGTACAATTTATGCTTTATCTTTAATCACCCTCTGAACTCTTAAGCTAAAACTGGGCACAAGGGTAATCACAAACGCAAATGTGAGGCACAAGCGCATGTGAGTGCAAGAAACACCAGAAACTACCTTATAAAAAACATCAATATTGCCCAACAAAAGTGAGTCATACCTGCCAACAGCAGGCCCTGTGAATAGAAGAACGTCTTGCACCGACTTGAGTGAAATTTGGAAGCATATTTCTTCTTCCTGGGACCTGTATGATCCATTTTCTGCGGCAGACTGAGCAGAGCAGAGAGTACTTTGCGCACACTAATCTGTGCCTCTGGGTTGGTTGCGACGACGCAGAAATCCCTCCCCGAAGTTGAAACACACAAGGCACTTTGAATTTGTGAGATTAATGGGAGAAATTACCTATCAGGAGCAAAGTGAGAGAAGGGGTTCAAACAGGAGTGTTGGCAGATACGATGAGTGAACTGTTGGCATTGCACCATGATGTAGCTCGAGGTCCTGCTGGTGTATTTTACAATGAAAGACAGTAAAGTGATGGGAAACCAGCAACATCTCTATCCTTTGAAACAACAAAAACTTCTACTGATCATTGTTGCCAAGCGTTCTTCAGCCTTTCTGTCAAAAGATTCCACAACATGCAACTGAGCTGTGTGATTTGATAACTGTTCGCAGAGCAGCCAGAGTGAGATGTTTTGACATTTCAAAAAGTCGAGGCATTTTTCTCTGACTCAGTCTGTTTCCCTTTTAAGTATTCTCTGCAGAAGTCACTGTTCTCAGCAGTTTCAAAGTCAATTCCACAACACTACTGTAAATATTAGATGCTTGTGTCAATAGTACTCGCAGCTCCACTTACAAGAACATCTGTTATTTAACGTCAGGAAGTTAAACCTTGTTAATGTGCCAATTTGTTTGCAGAAGAAAATATGAATATAACAGGTGGAGTCAACATCAGGTAGCTGGTAATACAAGCACAGCATCAAACCTATACACTGATATCTTGGCTTCAAAACCTTCTGTGTTTTGAATGGATCGCAGGATTTGGAAATAGCAAGTAGCTTTGTCTGTAAGTGCTAAATCTAGCTAAATCCTGCAGTGTGATATATAGGCCAAGTCCTGTGGCTGCCCTGCCTGTGTGTGTGCTTGGCAGAGCGTTGCATTAGCCCGCACACCACAGTTGTCCTTCATCGCAGGTGTGCTTGTAAGTAATGGATTTAATGTATCATGGTGCAGACTGTGCGGGGAGGTGGATCATTATTGGTTTGACGGAGAAAGAGGGCTAGACAGTGAGAAAGAAAGATGTTTGCCAATAGTTACAGAAACCATTTATACCTGCCTTGTTATTCTTGCCTCACTGACACCAAGGTTAAAGACGGCAATTGAGAGGTAAACGGAAAAGAAGAAAGGGCTTTATATTTTGGGACAGTCTGTGTCAGTCATTATTTGTTCACACATTCATTTGTTTTTTTTTTTACTTTTCTATGAAAATGCACAAAACATAAAAGGAAATGGAGCAAGTCACTATATCAACAGTGCCATTGTGTTTGTTTCCAGCCAGAATTGTGAGCAATTGGCTAGCATTCATGTCATAATTCAGTTATTGTTTCCTATTAAGCCCTTAGGGTGGTGAGAAACTGATTCGATATGGGCTGAATACACATTAATGTCTGCCAATTTTCCTCACGGTCATTACAGTTGAATGGAATGGAGTGGGTGACAGAGAGGAGGAAGGAAAAGGATGAACGATTTTGTATCTGAAGACATTAATAATCACATCTAGTGTCTGGATAATTTCTGCAATTAAATGATAAAGGCATATAAATAATTACCGCTATAGACTGATAGCGTAGCTGACTTTGTTATGGTATGGTGTTGGGTTTTAATGGCTCAATGAAAAGGATAAAAATTAGGAAAAAAATCTGTAGGATACAAAGAACAACACAAAAACAGGGGGCGTTTTATTCTCGCTGAACAATCTGTCTTAATATGTGTGTTATTTTGATGGATATCAACCAATTTAATGGGTACATAATGATGTTACCCTTTTAGCTGCTGACGACAGTTCAAACTAGCATTTGCTGAAGCAAAAAAATGGATGTCTGCTGCTAGGAAAAAAATTCCGGTCAGAAACAAACCATTTGCTTCGATACTGTACTTACAGAAGCTATTTCGAGTTGTATTCAGGATTGAAGGATTACTCTTTATCGTGAGTGATATCTACAGTAATCCAGTGTTTTAAATCGGTATTGGCACTGATCAGCGTATGGCTTTGTCTGTACTGTGTATTATACAGGTGTAACATAATATATGTGTGGGCTTTTTAATGTTGCTCTTACTATCTCCTTGCTCCGTCGGAGCCAAATCCAATTTCACACCTTTGAGCGTTATCCTAAATACATGCAGTACATATCCTGTTTGTTAGACCAGTTTTATGAAGCAAAGCCCGCAATGATGTCGCACATGGACAGCTACTGTAGGATAAATACGAGCTATTTTAGACTCCTTTGATGAGCAGACCTGTACTTTATGTACTCTGTATTGTTGAGTTTATTTTATGCCTCCGTGTCGGCATCGTGGCCAGAGGCATTATGTTTTCAGGTTGTCTGTCTATATGTCCATCCCATTCTCAAGAGCACAGGATCTCAGGAACACCTCAGGGGACTTTCTTCAAAGTTTGCAAACTCTTCACTTTGACTAAAGAAGAAACTACATAGAAATTAGTGGTCAGTGAAGCATTCATGTTTTTGAATTTGTAGCGTCTGCAGCAAATGTCCATATTTAAACCTTCTTCTACAAGGTCAGAAACTTGCTGTATTAGGTAAGAATACTCAGTTAAACTTTTCTATGGTTAATTGCAATCAAAACATTATATGTATACTTGTCAGATATGAACCAAGTATACTTGAGCATAACTTTAAGTAAATCTCAAGAGCATTAAAAGAAAACTAAACGCAAGCTCTCTTATTTTTTGTTTAAAGCACTAATAGCACCTTGAACAAACTTTCTTTTTTGCAAAGGTATGAACACATACAAGGACTTCGACTCTGACTATTGTTTCTCAAGGGAGCCCCGCCAACACACAGACACATAAAGTATGCAGGAAGAAGTTTTGCATTAGAATCGGCAGGTGAGAGGTGATCCTGGTGCAAGGGGAGGGAATATGAATAACAAGCTTGACAACAACAAAAGGGATAGTTTTCAAAAAGGGTCTTGCGATAAATGGATGAATAGTCGGGGCTGAAGTACTGGAGAGGTGATGAGCTGATTGCAGGCATATCGGATGAGTGAAGTCACAACCTGAATCACATCATGGTGACTGAGGTAGTTGCCGTGCATTGATTTTTTTGGTTGCTCTACACGTGGTCTGTAAGGAAAGAGTTGGAAATTTGAAATGTGATGTTTTTGAGTTGGACCCCTCCACCCACTTCTCAAGCTCATTGGTTTTGCTGATATTGAGCTTAAGGTCAAGCTCTTTGTCAGCCTCTCTTTATGCCTCTGTAAATATAGTCTCTAAGCTTGTTTCTCGCTGGAAATGATTTACTGGGATCTTACATGTCAATATAGTGATAACTTCTATCTCCAATACAATAGGCATACAAATGCCAGGTATCCGTTTTCAGGAAAGAAATCAGTGTGAGGTCACAGCAGGGATCGTAGTGAGAGTTGTGAAAGTGTGATTTCGATCATTTTATACAACACAATCTAGATTATAAAATGTTGCTTAAATGTCAAATTCCAAAGATATCTTTTGCATTTTCGATTCATAATGGGACTCTGCTTTTGTAACATCACTTAAAACATGCGAATACTGTTCACACCACCTGAGAAAACCAGGGTTAACTTCAGCAGCTCGGCGTCACTGCTTTTATTATTAGAGGCCTTATCATCACTTAGTCATTCATCTTTCGAATAGTGTGGCATCACGTCCCTGAGAGAACAAGTTCCATGTTATTGGGCAGGCAGCCAAACATTGTAATGAACTGTCACAGTGTGGAGATTGGGACTGATTGCCTCAGTCAACATGAGGTTGCAGATCATTTTTAGGGCACGCATTCTCAGTCTGTCAAGGACAAATGAAGTATAAACTGAAATTTTACCGGTGGTGTTTTATTTTTCTGCACAGAAATTTGTTGGAGTGTCTCACCATGAACGGTCGTGTGTTTCAAGGCCACCTCTTGGTGTGGTTTCATTTGACACAGCAATAACAAAATAGTGGCGCTTGATCATTCCTTCTTCTTCACTCTCTTTGAAAGATATTGGTTTTGTCTCATTCCCTGAAGCTCACTCTGTAATACTGTATGTGAAGCTCACTGCAAATAACAGAGAAAATTAAAACTAATAAAGAAACAATACAGTACGAGTCAGTGTGTTTGGCTTGTGATTACTTGTGCCAAAATGTTTACAGGCACTGTAAAGGAATACATTTAATTAACAAGTTAATTTGTCTAAATTGTCTCTTAGATGACCGGTGTTCACTTTCTATCTCGTTCTCTTTCCATCCATACATAGGCTGCAACTCTTTACGCGGATTCCCTCTCGCTTTTAATCGATGCGTGTCTCTTGGCCTTTCTATCTGAAACACAACAACAGAGCAGGATTGATTGAGGCTAAATGTAGCATGTGTGAGATTTTCTTTTAAAGCGTGGCCCTGTATTTGATCATGTATTGACAGTCGCTATCATGCTGTATTAGCTCTGCTGCCTCCACAGCTTCTTGCCATGGGATAATCAGTCGGTGTTTATAGCCGTGGCCCGATGGAAAGCCGCAAGGAGCCATTACTGTTAGTTAATTCACCTGGGACAGATCACAGACTGCCTTTCATCAGCACAAGAGAAAAAAAACGAGACTCCGCTCACTCCTCTGTACCACATTTAGGACTGCTTAAGTGACTTGTTGTGTGTGCTATGCAGCCAGTAAAAAGGTATTCCGTGTAGGCCTGGTAGATGTTTCATTTCAGAATTGACATTGCGATGTGAACATATGCAAGACTGGCATTACGAGATGCACAATGTCAAGTGAAACACATCATAACAGAACCTTTTGGCTACTTGATAGAAAACTCACAAGAATCTCATGTAATGACTTATGTACAAGAGCAGTTCATCTGATTTTAAAAAATGTAGTCTGACTTAGGAGTTCTTGGACCCAAAAAGTTGGTTTGTTCCCAATGTGCTCTGGTGGGGCTGGTCAGTAAGAAACACCAACACCTATAATGCACACACATACTGTAGTAGAGTTTTACCACCCTCAGCAGCACTGGAAGGCCTGTTTATCCTCCATGCAGGTTCAGCATACAGTATATTTGAACGTCGTTAGGGATAGTGAATTACATGTAAATGACACACCTGTAACACACAAGTCCATGTGTGAAGTTTATTGAGAAACGGCTTGTTTTTCCTGAATACCTCTCCACCTGTTCTCTGTCCACTTGACCATATACCAGTATCCGTGTAAGTCATGGTAAACTTACACGGGTCGCTTTATGGATATTGTGTAGTTGTGCAGTAACAAATACTACACTGCCTGTATCTGGTTAAATTTCCTGCATTTGTCCATATCAGAATACATAGTATATAAAAAAATAAATAAATGCAATGTCAGTTTATTACAGTATAGTGCAGCCCTAAACCAGTGGTGCTTGTATTTCTTTACTTGTTAATTTTTTATCTCTCCAGTGTTTCAGCAGGCCCTCTTGACTTCACGCCTTCACATGAACTTTTATGGAAAGTGAACAAGAGAAATACAGATCTGACTTATTTCCCACCTTCATCTGCTTGTTGTGCTTAATTTACCGCTCGAGAACAAAATGATAGCATAGACGATAGCACTACAGCCTGAGGCAGTATGAATGAGTATGAAAAGGACAGTGGTTATGAACATCTTAACCCTCAAACATTTGACTACAACAATAGACTCCATTTGTCAGGCACAACTCAGAGGCAGACAGTTTCTCCCTGCAACATTTCCTCCCCCGTGAACGCCCACCGCTTCACTTCACTAGCACACCTCCGAGTGGTTACCTGCGCCCCTTCACGCAGAAAAATGACTTGCCCTTCTCGCTCCTGCCTCTGCCTCACAGGAGGTGACTTTGTAGAGGCGCATCCACGGTGTGTTGTGATGGCGGAGGAAGGGACGGAGGGAGGGAGGAAGCTCTTGTTAGCCGGCCTACCTTTCACTCCTCCCATGGAGGCCAGCGAGAGAGGACAGCAGGTGGGGGAGAGAGATTGGTTGGTTTGTGTTTTTTTTCTCCCTCCCTCTCACCATGATTGAGGCAGTTAGAGGGAGATAACTTCCCTCTAACTGTGAGGCAGCAGTGCTAAAGTGACTCTGGCAAAGATCACGATGAAGCATGAAAATGTCCCTCTCCTTTACTTAAATGTCAATTGCTGCTCACCAGGGTTTTAAAATCCTTTCAGTAAGTAATAGGGAATTCATTTTTTATGAGTATGTTTATGCTCATGCTTTAAACAGGCAATGAAATGGTTAAATGAAAATTCACAGGCATGTATCAGTTCTGTTGTGTCAGCTCTTTGACGTACCTATAAATATGCCGGGAGCTCCCGCCTCATCAACAGTGTTAGGACCATCACTCCTTGGAGCTGCACCTCTGACAGCACTCACAGTCCAAAACACTTAATGAGTGTTTGTTTGCTCCTTCTGTTCCCTGTTACTTTTACAGAAAGGACAACTGTTCTGAGCCAGATAATGGATCCGTATTTCCAACAAATGATCTTGCAAATTGCCACTGTGTCCACAAAATCAGCCTCTTAGTAATCTCTGCGCTAAAGCTCCACTCCAAGTGCTGTTGCTATTTTGTTAAGCGCTTCAGGGGAAAGTTGTTCATGTGCAGAAATCCACTAACTGTCTTAGATCATATGAGAAGTATAGTTGGATTTAGTTTGAGGGCGTATTTTCACTTCGAGTTTGAAAAGAAAAAAAAAAAACGTTTTCGGGGCAGGCTTAGCTAAACGGATTAAGATTGATTTAAGTACGACTATAAGTTAGTGAAAAAGTTTGTTAAGGAAAAACTTTTCCATGGTAAACTGGCAGGAGGAGTACTTTGTCCACAGACAGTGAACCTTTTTTCAAAATAAACAGAGGAATCAGTTTAGTCATAGTGCCTGAGGTTTGTTCATGTAACTATAAATCCCTCTCATCTTAACAGCCTCTGGGTAACTAGAGTTGGAGAGTTTTACTAACAACATGCTACTCTGCACACCAGTTTTATTTCTATATGCATAACTTAGCATGAATAACTTACACCAGCACTTTGTTTTCTCAGAATACTTAAAACTATTTTCAAATTTAGGACTTTAGGACTCTTTTAATCTGGGTGACAAACACACAACTGGTGATTGTGTTGCTTTAATTCAAACTAACAGTATATAATATCAGCATAACAGTACTGCACCATTCCATAGCCTTTATTCAGGTTATTCTCAAAAAAGTTTTCAGTGTTTTTCTTGTGTGTCGTATTGTGTGACATTATTTATAATGTGAGCATAGTTCCCCAAGGTCGTCCGTGTATCACAGATTTGTGAATGTGCCCACACTACCTGAGCTGGCCTCAGAACTATTGTGAAAACTGGCAGCCTCAAGGCTCTCCCCACTCCTGCATTACTGTGATGAAGAGCTGAGTGGAGGACATGGCTATTTCCAGACACACCCTCTCAACATTACATCCACTATCCCACAGCCCACCCACTGCTCTCAGTCTGTGGTAGAGAGCTGCATTTACAAGAAGAGATGAGTGTGGGGGATCCTGGGGGAAGGGTCTGTATAGTCCACCAAACATCCAAAAGAAGTGACCATAATCACACAGCCAAACCGTCAGACGGCAATGATCAACGACTCATGGAGAGACGGCGAATGTGTCCGCACACTCTCTTTTGTCTCGCAGGAGTCTCTGAAGATCAAAATGGAGAGATGGGTATGCTTGAGGGCCAGCAGTCCTGTTGTTTTAGCTCACTGCGCATTTGGTCTTTCTTTTGTTCAAAGAACAGAACATTTGTGTCACTGGAAGGGAAACAGCAAAGCATCTCTTGTATGCGTTTCATAATCTGTTCAGTGGAAATGGCCTTCAGATGACTTTCATGTATTATTTTTTTATCTGTTTGAATAAATAGAGATGGATATCTAAAACAGCTGTGATATCTTAAAACACAGCATCAGCATCCACACAGCGTTTGTTAGCAGTTTTGTTAAAGTAAAAGAATGAAGGAGAGAATAAAGAAAAGAATATACTAAATATTTTTAATTTGCATGTCTCACAAGAATAGTTGCCCTTCTTAATGATTTCGATGATGTTATTGTGATATTTTCATGGATATAGTCGGTCTCGCACAAAAGCTTTCAAACGGCCCAGAAAGGCTTTTTTTGACATCGTGGTGGGGTGTCACTCTACTGAGATATGACTCACAGTAACTTTGTCTGTTTAATCCACATTTCCACTTAATTTCTACTGTCTTAGACACCTACTTTGGGGGTGCATGTGCTTGGTGTTTCCACCAATACATAATGCCTACCTATTCCTGCTTTTGGCATGAGTCCGCTTCTCCACAGATGAAGAAAGGGGCAGCAGGAGACCTGAGAAAAAAGGCTTATTTGAAAGTCAGAGTTCTCTCAGGCTTTGGTGAAGGACAACACTGTTTATATCTCCTTGCAGTGTGTCTCAAAGCTCAATACATAGGCTCAATACATAGGGAATATGTAGGGGAAAGATAGTTCTGCTACTGATTCTCAGCAACTGGGCCATGACCATATACACAGTGAGGAAATCAGCTTTTAATTGCCAGCAAGATAAGAACTTCTAACTTCTTACATATATGAGAGTTAAGTTTCTTAATATCTCCTATATTTTGGCCTAATAAGAGGCAGTCATGTTGGTCACTCCCATGGTCCAATGGACTGAATCAGCCATAAGCAACTGAATTGTTTAAATCAGAGTAAAAACAGTGTAAATGCAGTTGCCCGCCCATAAAGTGTTGGCACTTAAAGTTCCTGCGTAACAATGATACACTCACATTTGCAAGTGTCATACAGCAACAAATAACTGATATAATTGGCAGGACGTCAGCACATCTCTAGCCGTGTTTGTAGCATTAAAATCAAGTGTTTTTCAGGCGCCCTCGTGACAATTTCCAGCCATGTTTGTGGCAACCACAACACGTATTTTAAGACAAAACATGATCTTGTGCAAACCCTGACCAAGTGTTTTTTGTGCCTAAACCTAACCAGAGCATAAGCACAGCGTTGTTTGAACCAAAAAAAAGTGAAGTTGAAGCATAAAGGAATAAAGTAAAGTTTCAAAATATCAGTGGTATTGCAGAAACTTACATTGCCAACATTTTTCCTAGCAATTTGATTGAAATCAATAGACCTTCTCAGAACAAGGCCTATCTGTACAGCTTAGAGTATAGTAAGGTATACTATGATAACAGTGTAAGTGTTTTTCAATTTGTCTATAGCTTTTGTTTACTTTAAGTGTGTGTGTGTGTGTGTGTGTGTGTGTGTGTGTGTGTGTGTGTGTGTGTGTGTGTGTGTGTGTGTGTGTGTGTGTGTGTGTGTGTGTGTGTGTGTGTGTAGATACATCCACAAAATAAAGGAGACCCGGTCACAGTTCAGTGTTGTACTTCAAATATCTATTTTCTCAGGTATCCTGCTGCCCCTTTCTCCATCCGTGGAGAAGCTGACCCTATCTCGTCTCTGTCAGAGGGCATTTTGGATAACAAGCTGGTATCTAGGTGTTTATGGCCACTTTTTGCCATTGGTGTATATATATATATATATATATATATATATATATAGCCTCCCAGATGGAGCCTCTTGGCAGAATAAAACTGACCCATTAATCCAGAGTTCATTTTATACAAAGAATGGCAGCAGACACTATTTACCAGGATCTGTCTGTGCTTAGCCCTGATCGTGTCGATGACAGCCTCTTTTGCTAGTGCTCTGACTCATCACTGATAATATAAAGGTGGTATGTTACCTTTTTCCTGATTCACTTCAGTAAGCACTCAGTTCTGCAAATCCTGATTAACAAAAACTGCTGTACAGACATACTTTCAGTAAGATGACCTTTCTTGTTTGGCAAGGTGATGCTTAGCTAGCAAAATTACAGGCAGGGCAGTTTTTCCCACATTGTAACTTTGCTGTTAAAACCAAATTTAATGCACAGAATGCCTTAATATAAAATGGTCAGACTGGGGGCTTAAAGTGCAGTCTTGTTAGCAAAACCAAGTCTTCTCAGGAAAGGGCAGCACTTGTGGAGGAATGTGAACGCCTCAAAGTGCTGCAGGCACAGTTTTGTTTGAGGGTATCTGAGCACCTGGATGTCTTCAGCAATGTTTGTTGAGATTAAAAGAGAAAATGACGAGTAACAAAATCCTTGAAATGTGTACTTGGGATGTTATGAAGATAAACAGCTAGAAAATAACAACATGAAAATTGCCAAAAGAAGGAGCCTGGACTCCGTTGTTCCCAGTCCCTGAGCACGCATTCACCTGGCTGATCCTTTCTGTTGAGGCGTTTTAGGGAATGAGCTTTTACCAGGGCCTAATTGTGTAAGGCCCCCTCGGACACCTGAGCTGCGCTGTCACCTCCTAGCCCCTGCAGTAAGGAAGGACCTGCTGGCAGATGGCCAAAGCATAAATAGAGATGCATTGCAAATCCCAGGTGGTGGAAAAGAGTTAGACTCAGTCCTGCCCAGGGCTTTTTGCTGGCGCTGCAAGCCAAAACAGAACACTGATAAATGTTCAGCTTGACTACACAGAGCTGAATTAATGCAGGATGGTCAGCGTGTGGCCAAATCAGTATCAGTGTTGTTTTGCCACAGACAGAGTTCGTTCAGTGAGACCGAAAAAGAAGATTAAGGTGTGTAGTCTTGAGAATGTGCAGTTTGCAAACCATAAGTCAAAAGTATGGATGTGTGAATGGCCAGTATGGACGTGATAGTACTTTTTTAAAGAAGCATTCATGGATTCTTCTCTTGTGTTGATTAGACACTAAAAAGGGTAGTTCAACGAGAGGTCCAGCGAGGAAATGAATTAATAAAATCATTTTGAAATCACTCTCTATCAGAATCTGATCCTCATCAAAACTCTTTTATACTGGGTATGATTTAAAATACAGTATTCAGCCATGGTGCAACTTTTTCTTCAGATTTTTTATGTTTGAAGCCAAATGTAATAAAACCTTCATATCTACCGTACTTCTCTTCATGCAGGCTGATGTGCTCTCATCTTGAATATAATTTAGTTTCTTTTTCTTGTTGGCTGTTCTGCTACCGGTAGATTGAAATATCTTGACAACTTTAGAATGTTCATGTTTTATTCGTACCAGAGAATAAATCCTACTGACTTTGGTTATTCCTCCAACACCACCATGAGGTTGACATCTGTGGTTCAGACTGACATTTCTTGACAACTACTGGATAGATTACCTGGAGGATAAAATGCTGATGATCTTTTCTTCATCACAACTACATGTTCAAACTTGTAGCATGGATTGGCATCCCCTGACTGTTTACTCTAGGGCAACCAGGAGTTTGACATTATTCCTTTTACTGAAATATCTCAACAACACATTGCAGAGAAATTTGTTATGCATATCCATGTTCTCCAGATGATTAGTTGCATTACCACCAACCTTTAATCCGACACCATTAGAGCCTGACTGATACTCAATTTCTGGGGCTGATGCTGATATCGATATTAGTAGAGTAAAAAAAACAAAGGAAAGAAACAGTGAAGCATCCCTCCAAGCTGAATAGTGCAGAATATGAGATCAATGTAGATACAAATAGATACCAATTCTAAGAATAAAAAAGGTTTTAAAAGAAATTTCAACTTATTTGTTCTAAAAAATGGAATGAAATATTTACCCAAAATAAATAGATAAAAAAGATAGTCAGCACATATTATCACACAGTTATCTGTAATAGTAACAGTAGTGCACATATGATTCAGAATGCATAGTTCTTGTCCGTGGCTGTTCAGGGGATGATGGAGTTGAGTAGGCTTGGTACGGGACAGGAAGGGAAGGGAAGGGAAGGGAAGGGTGTGGGCTGAATGTGAATGGTCTCTGAAGATGCTGTGAGATCACTGTAGGCAGTGGGAGGTGTAGATGGTGTTGATGTCTGGTAACTGGGTTCCGATGATTTTCCCAGCGGTCTTTATTACCCTTTATTATTACTCTCTGTAGAGCCTTCTGTTCCACCTTTTGCAGTTCAAACCTCTCGGAAAATTAAAAATCTACACTGTATGGGAGAGCTCAAAGCTGCTGCGTGAGTATTACGTTAGAGCTAGCTGGCATGCCAAACTACAATGATGAACATAGATTTATTTTGTTATCTAGATGGCAGCGCTGAGCTTGGGTTTTGTTATCATCCCTTCATGTTTCTGAAACCTGATATACATTGGTCAATAATGTTAAAAACAGTGTCTTATATTTAAATTTGCTGGGTTAACACATTCAGTTCTTGCAGTTTGTGGTGTTATAAGAGCAGATGTCTCATTATTATCCTTTTTTGACCCCAGTCCGTGCTTGCTCTTTGCCTGTCACCTTCATCCACTTTCTGTCCGCATCTTAAACCATTTAGGTGTCTCTTAAACATCCCAGTAAGTGAACCTCGGCGATGTAAAAGAGCCTGTGGATCGCACTGTTGTTCCGCGGTGGATCAGTATTCCCCTCACTCACCTGCTGTGGAGGCTCCATCAGTAAGCTTAAAATGACACTTAAGGCTTTCCTCTGAGTGTCATTCTGTCTCTGAGCTGAGGGCTCTTCACATCATGCACACCCCAGTTTAAGATGAGCCCCCCTACCCCCTGGTCTGCATGTCTTGGAAATGATGAGTGTTTTGCTTCTCAGAACCTCTCCGCAATGCATCCTAAGATACCTTTTCAAGGGCTTCTGGAGTGCTGCTGTGAATAACTTCTCAGTGGACTAATCCCACTTCAAAAAAGCAAGTCCTTGGAATTCACCATTCTTAATCCTAAATTCACAACCTCGTGCATCATCATATCCCTTGGAACATGCAGTATGTACCACTGTGAAAACTGGCCTTCATATAAGATGAGATTTTAAAAAAATCCTGTATAGGAGATCAATAAAATCAATACCTATGCTAAGCCAATATGTGCATGACCAAGACTGAGACATAACAGAGTAAAAACACATTTCATAGACACATCGGGTGATTTTTAAAACATCTCTTTCAACTGCTTGTGTGACTTCATCAGACTCTGGATAGGAAGCCCGTCTTATGTGGTGATAGTCACTTCAGTGGCATGGGTAAGGCTCGGATAGATTGACAGGATAGATTGACAGTGGAGACAGGCACTTCCATGTTCCGTCTTCTATCTCTGACTCAACTTGGGGAGACAGGGCTTGTCTTGGCCTTGTGTAGTGTAGACACATTTCACTGCACCAGGACCTGTCAAACACAGCATCCAAGGCCGATTGCCCATATAGGAAGATGCAGCTCTGAGGAGGTGTCAGCACTTCTTAGGTTACAGTGGCATTATACAGCTATCCACACTGGAATTCACACAGGCAAGCAAGAATCAATTCAGCATATATACTGTATACTGTATGTACAATACCTGTATGTTTGCATGCAAATATATTGCATTTACAGTGAGCGTTCAATTCTGAAAGCATATATAAGAAGCAGGCGAGTTGACATGTGATGAAAATATATCGCATATCTGACTTTCACATGTAATAAAGCCCTCATTCTGAACATACAGCCTCCTGAGGTGTCCAGTCTGTCCCGCTGAGACGTGAGCATGTGGCTCTTTTATCTCCACCTCCTTCAAGCAGGTGCTGTGTTACATCGACACTGACGAAAATTGGTTGGTTGGGGAGGAAGGGAGTAATATTCACAATAGAAATTGCATCACAGGATTGATGAGTACGCTAATCACAGAGGGAATGGGAGACAGGAAAGACCAAGATATGATTTTCTTATCAGTACTGGAACTCTATGATTGGCCGAACACGAGTATGTTGTTAGCATGGTGTTAAAACAGTACTGTCGATCGTAGATTACGCTGTGCTGTTTTCATGTTGTTTTAGTGACATACATTTTCAAGTTATGTCTTGTTCTTCTCCAGCAGAGGCGTCTGGGTGGTCACTGAATGAAAGCATGTGCTGTTGAGCATGTACATTATATATGAGCCCGGAGCCAGTGTTATATTGTATGTCCTTCAGGCGAACCCCATACAAATATATCAATGATCTCTATCCTCTGATATGAAATTCTCATACATTTTTGTTTTCATAATAAAGTGCTCTGTCACAGATAAGCTAACGATACCTCCTACTCAGACTTGTATCCAAGAAATGTAAATCATTGACTGTGTTTTTCATTTTTTCCCCAGATTAATTAATTGTACGTGCCGATGGATAGCAATCGTTTTTCAGTTTCCCTGCCTGAATATCATATATTAAACTTAGTTTAAAAAGCCACTGCATTACTTCATTACTTCAATGCTTTGATTGAATATATAGAATCTTTAAAATTATTTCATAGCAAGTCCTTTGTCCTCGTTCCTCTTCAGGGATCATGTGTCTGTGTGCGTGATTTTATATTTGTGTGTGTTTTACCAACACTGTTTTTTTAAATAACACAACAATTTCACAACTCTCCCTAGGGCTGGGCAATAATATACGATATATATCGTTATTGTGATATGAAACAGTATATCCTCTTAGATTTTGTATATCGTGATATGGTATGAGTGTTGTCTTTTCCTGGTTTAAAAGGCTGTATTAACAGTAAAGTGATGTAATTCTCTGAACTACTGATGATTATTTAATTCTAAATAATGTCATTGTGTTGATATTTTGTGAACTTACCAATACTCCAAATAATATTGTTACAATATTGATATTGAGGTATCAAGTCATACATGTCGTGATATTTGATTTTGTAGCCCAGTACAAGCATTTATTACAGTTAGTGCTATTGGGGAGATTTCAAAATATCGAGATATACATCGTGTATCGTAATATAGCCTAAAAATGTCTCCAAAAATCTTCTATTTAGTCTTCTATTATTATCGTTGTTGTCCTGTCTTTGTTGGGTATTTTATTGATTTATATTATTAGTTTAGGTTATATGTGTATTTTAGCAGTCTGATTTTATTTGCCTGTTTCAACCATGTAGGGCACTTTGTAAGTGTTGTGCTGTATATTTGCAGTATATTATTGTAAATACCAAAAACAACATATAGATGAGCATCAGCAGTAATCTGTCCCATGGGAAAACCTAACCCTTTAAAAAAGAATTGCATGATTACTTCCAAGGAAGTACGGGTGTTCAAGGTCGGGGGTTAATTACCTGGCAGGCATAAACAACCGGTTGTCCACTTCATCCCTGTCCATTAGTGACCGTAGAGGTCAAACCACGGCTTCTTGTCTCGATAGAGAGGTCAAGAAAATCCGCTTGCTCACCAAGCGTTTGCCGGTCCACTAGCTCATAAAAACAGATAAGATGAAACTTCCCAGGGGATAAACGTGCTTGAGGGCTAAACTGAGTCCAGATGCACAGATGTAACACGATGAGACATCGCCACATGAAAGCATAGTCTTGACTAACCTCCAATTGTGTGGCTTGCAGTGTCTTGGCAGAGGAAGAAGAGTGCTTTACTCAGATTCACCCAACATCTGACTGTAATTTAATGAAGGAAGTGGGTGAGATGTTTGGGCAATACTGCTGGGACACTACCTTTCATTCTGCTAATTAAGTTTGGGGGCTTAACAAGTGTGAGAGGATTACAAGCTATTAGCAGGCATTTATATCAATTATTTGTGTGATTTATGTTGTTGTTTGGGGCAAGTTTGGGCTTTCTGATGCTACTGCAGACACAAATAAGTCCAACAGAAATCTAAATGCTTATTTTGATATACGTCACCTCTGTAAATGATATTCCATCCGTCTTCTATTGCAGAAAATAGCCGGCATAGATTGAAAACATGCATATAGCCAGTCAAAATGTTTTTTATTGTTTGTTTGTTTGTTTACTGAATTTGCATAAATCATTGTCAGATCATTGGTATAATTTTGTCTCTTTGACAGCAGGGTTAGGATTAGGGCAGCCTCTAACAGCAGGATACAATTTGACTGTCCTCAACACGTTTAACATGACACTGTCTGTATCTGTCTCTTGGTTTGTAAGCCACAGTGACATTATGTCTTGTTGCCTCCGCTGGATCAGCTATCAGACACATATCTTGAAAACTTGGAGGTCAAGGCAACATTTCTGAACACGTCATCAAAGACATTGTTTTGTTCCTTTTCAAAATAATAGGAAAAAAGTCGTTGTACCTGTTTCCTGAGTGCAACAGTATTTGCTCTTAATTTTGGTTTGTGTCATTTCTCAAACCTCTTATCTGAAGTGTCTCCCAACACCAATTACCATGCAATTATTTCCACACAGATGAGCACAAAAGGTTTAGTACACTTGATGGAATTTCATCGTTTTCCCCCCTCTTCTTTATGGCACATTTACGTCTTCAATAACTCTACTTTGTGCAAAAATTTGACACAATACCCTTTCTGTTGAATGAACTGGAAAGCAGATTCATCGGGCTGTGTTATTGTGTGGTGGTAGCAGGTGCAGCAGCTGTAGAGGTCAGTGCAGCCTAGTGTAGAGGGCACAGGTGACCCCTCCAAATGCAGGTCTGTTCCTCCTCTCTGGGCACACCGTCTCCAATTTAGCGCTCGCGGCAAGTGTTAGTTCCTGACACACAGCAGTATTCATTGTTCTCATTATTGTCCGACTGAGACAGTTTTTAGAGAGCAGTAGAGGAGCAAAGCCAGAAAGCGAGACGTTTCAGTGAACCGATGAGAGCATGGTGACAGGCTGATGTATTTTATGGTTCAGTGTCTTTTAGTGTAGGAACAGGAAGCTGTGTCTGTCTGTGTTCAAGGATTAGGATGATGTCACACAGTATCTATGGCATGAGTTATTTCATCGGCAGGTTGACAATCTGACGATTTTAGACCATGATCGATTGTCCACAATCAGCTTTTTTCCCTTTTCAGATATTGTGGTATTTAATGTCCTATTCCTTCTGTTTCCAAACAATGTGAACAAATCAATAGAGTGATGTCGCTCTTCTTTGGGTGACGTATTGTAAATAAAGCAATGTAAGTTATGACTAGCAGAATGGAGGATGAGGAGCCTGTGCCAAAAAAGAACTATCTCTAATGCAGTTCTGTGTTTTAAAGGTGCAAATGGATCAATTCAAGTCTGGCTTTGCAATCCAATCAATGCTCGTATTATTTTTTTGTCCAGATAGCCAACCCTGGAGTAAAATACAATATTCATTTATAAAGAAAAGAAGAAGTTGTGTTTCACTTTGCCACCACTGTGTGTGTGATGACTGGACAGCAGAACATGAATACGTGTTGCAAAGTATTACAGTCCAATTTGATGCCACTTAATACACTCTCTGTTGAAGCAGCATCATCCTGGCATAGTTTCAACGAAAAGTGAACATTATAGGCGTCATTTAAGTAGTGTAATTGGAAAGCCAGTGTGTTATACTGCATGCCTGCTAGTTTTATTGTCTCCATGCGCTGTAGAAATCTTTGCTCAAACTGGCTTGTTAAACTATTATTACCAAGACAGCACCGCTACTATAAAACTACAGGCATCAGATGCAAAATGTGTCTTTAACATATATAGGCTTTAAAGTCATATTTAACTTTGCCTTTATTTTTAGTGAAGAAAAATCCTTGGATGCATGCCTTTATTGAGTATATTTACCTTACCACCGGGCCATCACACCTTTCCCTTCTGTACATTCCTCCCACCCTTTACTCTCTCTCTTTCACAGTTTCTGCCTCCCCCAACCTCTCCATGCTTCCCCTCACCTCTCTCCTGTAGTTTTTATCGGGTGGATTAACTGCATTCCCCAAAGTAATCCCTTTTCTCCCACCTGATTTGCTGGCAATACACCGCTTTTAAGTCTCACTTTCTCCGCGCTGATCTCCCAGGGGCTGATGGCCTCTTATAAAAGGGAAGCAAATTGTGAGAAGGGCTAGCTGTGTTTCCCTCTCTCTCTCCAGTATGTTGTGCTCCAGGCTTTATGACGGGCCTGCCCATTTGGCTCACCTCTCTATTTGAACCTACAGTATCGGTAGCAACAAAGCAGGATATGAGCTGAAAGGGTAACGACCGCATCACTTACCTAAGTGGCGTGCTTGCAGTGGTGAAATAACTGCGGGTTGTGTTGTGTGCAGAATGAGGTGAGGATTGTTTTTGTGCTGCTTCACATTCCTGCCCTGTGATTGACTGGGCGACGTGTCCAAGGTGTACGCAGCCTCTTGCCAAATGTCAGCTGGGATTGGCTCCAGCCCCCCTGTGACACTAAAGGATGGATGGATGTACATTCCTGTTTGTATTTTTTTATCCCTCAGTCGCTTTGTCATTTTACAGAATTCTACCAGAATTTTTGAAATACACAAATTACAAAAATAGACTATGAAATTTCATGTCTAATTTAAAATAACATGAAAACTCTGTGACTGTGAATAACCATGACATTTCTTTATTTTTTGTTTACATAAAGTCATTTTACATACATTTGTTTGTTAATTGACAATTGATATATTTTATAATTATTGAAATTTTCACAACAAAAGCTTTTTTTACAGCGTGCATTCTGTTCTGTTTTCCATATATTATACCCAAGGGCTTACTCAGTTAAGATCTACTTCGACATTTGTGTCATTTATGTTAAGATATTCACATTAATGCTGCTAGTCACAGATGGATATGCATTTAGCTAATGCATTGAATCCATCTCAAATGTTCACAAGTGGCTATAAAATCACATTTCCATTTGAGTGTTCCACTAAAGCAATTAGTAAACACCAAATATTCCCTGTACAAATTAGTCTGCAGTGAAATGCATGAATGATGTTTCATATGGCCATGCTGTAGCCTTGATTAATAACTGTATTAGTTTTTTATTGTTGTTGTCACAGTGCTCACAGTAAGTGGTTCTTGAGGATTAGAGCCATTAAAAACTGAAAAGCTGAATTGTTTAATGAGGATTGGCCATTGTTGTTTCTCTATCAGCCTGGCTCTAGATGGCATTTTTCAGGTTAACAGTTCCTAACAGGATCGTAGAGCCCCTCCACCTGGGTTATTATTGTAATTAAATCATAATCCCCCTTGATTGCAGTAACCTCTCATAATCAAGATGTTTCCTTCTGACAAGTGCCTGTTTGTTCATCTCTTTGCTAATAATGCGTTGTCAGTAGGGGGTTAGTATTTTGTATTAGTCACGCTGGCTGTACTTGGATTTGTAATCATATCAGATTGTCCTGTACTATAGCTCATCAAAGCACAGTTACAGCTGAGGCGGGAGCATAAGAAAGAAAGACAGGGAGATGAGGAAACTAACTAAAAACATGTTGTTTCTGAATCACAGCAAAGCGGTTAAATTGTTGCAGCACTCCAAAAAACACTTAAATCCACCCCACTGATGACAGATCTTGAATCTTTGAGTAATCAGCTCTCTTAGATGCACCTGAAAGGTAGGATTTAGATCAACATTCAGGATCAGCCCGTTCTTACTCCCTGTGCATCAAATAAAGCAACCTGGTCAGTGGCCCTATGCCACTAAGTTTGACACTGTAGGTACTCCTCTAGCGTTACTTCCTGAAGCAACTCTCTGGTGCAGTAGAGAGAGCAAGAGCAAGAAAAGTCAGAGTCAGGTTATGGTTGGGATGGTCTGGTGGGTCATTCCCTCTGGAGACCAGGATTTTCGTTCTGTTTGTAACCTAGAGTCAAGAGAAGTTTGTTTTACATGTATATAATGATAATATAATATATATACGTATATGACATAACTTATTTATGTTACATGAGTAATAACCCAGTGTGATCCCTAAACCTAACCAGGTTTGGAGCCTAAACCTAACTGAAACTATCTTGTTTCACAACATTAATAACAGTCCAAAAGTCAGTATGTAAACTGTTTGTCAGTCAGCTTTATTTTGAAAGGTTAACCAGACATAGATATTAAGTATAATTGCTAACTTGACTGCAGAGCCCTTCATGTGCAAAACCTATGCCAGAGGAGTAGGTAGAGCTTCATAGTTTGAAGCTGCTGACCAAGCTGCTGTATTTTAAGAGTTGGGAGTGAGAACATGATGACATTTTTCAACCGAATATCACTTTGGACAAATCTCCAAAGCTGTTTTCCTTCTTCGCATATCTAAATTTCTATAATGAATATGCAAATTTCATGAGGTTGTTATTGTTTTGGTAATATTATTAAATCAATTTTGTCCACTTAAAGCTTTAGTTTTAAGCCCCAGTCCATATTATGTATACAGTGCATCTCGCCAGTCATTTCATATAGCGCAAGTCTACATAATGCAAATCACGTAGAATGAACAATTGTCCCCAGTGGACTGCAGACGGTGTAGATCCAACCATGATGTAATTTTGGTGACATGGGAACTGTGAACCAACTACGCATGGAGGCTTTAATGGATTTATTAAATGGCCTTGATGTCTTGGGAAGCAGATACTGAAAAACATACAGATAATGACAAAACAGTTGTGCAATGGCAAGATGTAAAAATAAGGAAACCTTATAGCCTTATAATAAATGCCATATGAATGAATCTGTCACACTCACTGATATAATTTATACTTTTGAGTGGAGCCTGCAGTTTGCGTTTGACCTACCTGCTTAGTGTCTAGCATAATTATTGTGTGTTGATAACGTCGTGTTTTTTAGTGAAAATTTTGTTGTGATGACACGCTGGCAATTATTTTCTTCAAACTCCCCAAGAAAAAATGTTTTTTCAAATTGAGTCCCATCACATCGGTAGGATTAGTATTGTGCTGTTTACTTCATCTGCAGTACATGTGACATACCACCTACTGTATTTCATTTAAATGCCATGACATCTCCATCTTCAACTGCAGGACGAAGGATGTAGCCGCCTCATTACAAGACACAGCAGGCTTGTCTGGCGTGTGCCTGCTGTGCGCTCATATGGGAAAATAAATGAAATGAAAACATAGCATTAGATGCTTCTTTATATGTCTATTCCATATGAATTCCATACGTCCAGGCAGACACACAAATATCTCCTCATGCATACCAGGTAGATGAAAACAAAATAGATGTGCGTCTCAGGTGCAACCTGTGCAGCGCTTTTATCGTCTTTTGAGAAAGATTTTACAGCTCAATTTCATCAAACGTCTTTTCACCCAAATATAGTTGTCTCACAGGGCCCCTACAGATTTTTGGGTGAATCGCAAAACATTTCTCATCTCTCTCTCTCACATTCTCTCTCTTCCCTAGTTATATATTTATTTAGTTTCCTGCACTGCCGCAGATTAAAGACGCTACTGCTTCCAGTCACATTACCTCAGTGGCCATTACGTGTGAAGACCATGACTATATTTCTCCAGAGCATAAGGCATTCGCAGGAAAAAAGATACATTTTGAGATATTACAAATGTGCCCAATTGACTATTATAGATATTACAGATAAAATCTCAGAGAGATGAAGCACCGTGACAGACTTACTTTAATCATGTTTCACTTTCTTAAGCTTTCCAAATCTCAAGCCTGGTTACATATTCATGAAGCCAAAATGTACCTATGAGTCACAGACGACTCGCAGTGTGTTTTTAGAGGATTAAAAGTCTTGTAGCAGCCATAGGCAAGTTTGGAGATCATTAGAAATGTGTTCGAAATTGTTCAAAAGTTGCCCCCTTTTTCCTTTCTCCCTCCAGAAACTATCTCTGTAATCCTCCTTCCATTAACAGTACCTATAAAGTTCAAATGGGTGTGATGGGTGGCATTATGGGTCTGTCTCCTTCTGTTATTGGTTCGACAAATCGATCAGAGAGGTGCTATTTCAGAGAGCAACTTGATGATCTGGTGACGGTCTGCTCTTCTATGTTTCGGTGTTGCTTAAAATCAAGAACCTGAGGATATTTACCGAGCCCACTGCAGAAGTAGGTGCCAGATTTTGGGTGATTGCTATCACTTTAGCATCGTTATTTACTAACACTACAGATGTAAATGAGTCCAGGTGCGGTTCATTCAATTTGTGCAATGTGCAAAAATCTAATGCTGGCTGGTTAGGACTTGCTCATGTCTGCAATGGAGCACAGACAAGTCTTCTCTGCTGCAGAACTTGGTATATTATTCAACAGAACAATCATTGAACATGACAGACTTTTTCACAAGAATAGTGAAAATAAATAGTGGGAAAATGGTAATTGTAATTGTTATAAATATTGGCCTTTAAAACAGTCATACTGGTACGTACTTTGTATAGCTTGTAGAATTATGCAAGCATGGTTTGCAGAGCACTCGCATTGAAAGTACACTGAAATGTATGATAATTATTTCACTTACAAAGAAAGCACACTAGGTTAATTGTTCTTAACATCTAAAAGCTTGGGCCGGTATTCTGGCATTAATGGTCTCCTGAGGAGCTGTGTGATTTATTAGTTTCAAGAAACCAGTGTCTTTGTGAGAGCTTCTATGGGCAGACAGAATCAAGTAACACGGGGAGAAAATTCAATATATACTGCCTACCAATGCATTCTAATGAGGATGAGGTCTTTTTAATTGCCTACATGTCTGCTTCAAATAAATTAATCTTTTTTTTTTTGTTTCTTGGCTCTTCCAGATATTAACGAATGCGAAAGGGAGCCTTGCAAGAATGGGGGCATCTGCACAGATCTGGTTGCCAACTATTCCTGCGAATGCCCAGGGGAGTACATGGGGAGGAACTGTCAGTCCAGTAAGTGCTCATGTTCCTTTTTCAATGTTTTTTTTTTAAACTCTTTTAATACTATGCATTCATACAGCACACCTGATGCGGCAGGTAACTGACCAATATTCAGGTAGTATATATGAGCCAAGCAAACTGAATGAGATTTTTTCAGCTTTGGATCTGTTTCATATTAGCCGTTTTTCTTATTATTATTGATTGGTTGATGGTCTACATGTAGCCCATAATCAATTGATTTATTTTTATTTATTTATGCCATTTAGAGTTACAGGGACATTGCACATTAACAACTTCTGTAAGTGCAGTTCCTGGACAGGTGTAATGACAGCTACAGTACAATGGATGCATAAAATACATGAACAAACAAAAAAGCAATACTGCACACACATAAAGCATTACACATCAACAGGACACGGTTCAGGATTCAGGAAGTTACAAAGTATGGTCAGATAGTTGATTGTCTTTTAACCATGGTTTTAAATTGATTCTCTCTGTTGTTGTTGTTGTCTGGTTCACAGCAAGATTCAGAATTCAGTAGTATCTCACCCAGAGTTTGAAATTGTCAGCTGATACTTGTTGATCTTTGTCCATTTTCTGTCTCTGGAGAAGTCTGGAGTTTTATTAAATATATCCCCCCAAACAAATCTTGAAATGCATATGCTTATGTCAAGAGCAACTTAACTTCTTAACCTAAACAAGTCAAACCAAACTGCAAGCATACAAAGACGGTACAGTAGGCCTCTCACTGGTATGGTCATGTTGTTTTGGGAGTCACTGGCAATCGACCTATTCAGTCATTAAGTTATAAACATGTGTTACAATCTGAATTAAATGCACAACAAATATATCCTGAAGTCCCAAAACGGCAATATGGGATCGGAGCAACAAAAGATGTGCAAATGTTTACACAGCGCATGTATTTCAATTTTCATCATACAAATGAATTCAAATTCCTCCTTATATGAGTTTGATACAAAGCTTGAATAACAAGACAGAGGCATGTTCAGACAAATACAATAACCCTTAAGACATAACAATAATAATAATAAAACAATTAACATTTGAATGCTGAGAAGTCACGGCAACTTTGGGCTTGCAAGCCCTCAACTCATTTTTCCTGCCCAGTGGCTGTTTAGAAAGAGAGAGAGAGCTTTGTGTTATCAGAAGTGGTTTTCTTCTTTGCAAGACACTGGAGAGCTCAAAGGGGCCTTGTGTGTTTATTATGCTATTGTGGGGATTTTGTCTGCTCAGTCTAGGAACATATTAGGATTACTGTATCAGTGGACTCGGAGCCCTGAGCTAACCCTGCACTGCTCACAAATTAATTCATCAGATTTTCTATCTTACTGTAGGTGCAGCACAGTTGTTCAGCAACACAGTAGAATTCTGAGAAAGTCGGATACAGAATGGGAGAAATTTTGCAAGTAGCTGTAGTTGTTTTAATGAAGTGAATGACAGAAGGCAAATGGAAATATTTGAACGATTGAGAGGGGTAAAGAGGCAGCGCCTGACTGATTTGGTTGGTGTAGGGAGCGAAAAACTCCAGGAGAAAGATTAAGTCTTACTGATTGAACATATGCCAAGCGCCATTATTTGTTTAATGATGCTTATTTCCATTTTCCCATTTAAATTCAATATTTGTACAGCATATTATACAACCATTAATTCAGCTTCAGTTTTTTTTTTTTTTTTTATATTGCAGCACAGTCTATAAGTATAAGGATGGTTTGTTTTTGGTTCTGTGCTTCAGCACATTCGATTTGAAATAAAACAATGACCACGTGGAGAAAATGCTGATTCTCAGCTTTAATATGATGGTGTTTACATCCACAGCAGATGAGACTGTGTAGGAATCGTGGCACTTTCTTATGCATTTCCCCCAAGGGTGAAAACTCATTATGGATGTTAACAGCCATCAAGCTAAAAATCAGCACCATAACTTTGTTAACGACTTTCTGACCAAACTGTTGTTTTTTGTTTTTTTTTTACAGTTCAATTTAATACAGAAAGTTGTAAAAACAATATTACCAAAATGTCAAATGACAAAATTGTAGTTTTGATATTAATGCTCCTCCTATTAATATCAGTGAACATCAATATTTCCAAACCCATAGTTACATTTCTGAAAATAAATGATATGAATGATAATGGTAACACTTTAAAATAGCCACCATTAATAAATGGTAAATTTCTAGTTGATTAATGTTAATAGGTATTTGACTGTTAACAATGAAATGATTTATAACGCGTTATAAACATCAGCTGTAACTTTACAACAAATAATTGCTTAATAAATGGTTTATAAAGCATGTTTAAAACCCTTTATAAAGCATTTTATTGTTTGTTAACAATCAAACAACTATAAAATAAAGTTAATTAACTATAAATTTACTATTTATTAATGATGGTCGTCATAAGTTACTAGTAGATTTATCCTAGATTTTGTTGCCAGCAATGCCCTAAAACAGGTGTATTTACAATTGAAGCAGCTCAACATTTTTAGTTGAAGTTACTCAAATTCATTGATGCCTACATTTCTCAGAATGCAACACAATAGCATATTTTATTACACCCTCCCTGCCTGGCAAAAGCCTACATCTTGCCAACTTAACATACAATTTTTTATTTTTTTTTGCAGACATTCATCCAAAAAATGTGTAGCCTTCAAGCCCGAGCTGAGATGATAACCCTGATAACCTCACTGTGAGATGATTTGAGTTAGATTCCAGTATTTGACATAACTTCTCCAAAACCCCACAGATCAACTTTTTCTCACAAGATGATTTTTACTCCTTGTGATGAGTAAACTGATCTTAATGTGTTAAAGGTGGTAGAAAGCCACTATAGAATCAAAATCCAAATCTGACTTTGCTATTGAGATGCATCATTGGTTGAATGTGTTGCAGCCTTATGATACAGTACAGAAGTACAGTCAGTGGGGTCCCCGATGAATACTCTATAACTAGAAAAAGAGAATGCCTGGAATGTACTTCTATGCAAGGACTCGTTGTCTACCCTGACGTGTTCCTCACACCCACGTTGTGTGTGGGCAAGTCCTGCTCAAGCATTGTCTGTTGCAAATTAAGCAGCTGTACAGTACATTTTCCGTCGATACCAGAAATCACTGTGAGAATACCATACAAAGGCAGCAGGGAGCTTTTGGCCATTGCCTGTCTGTTCAGTGATTTGCTGAAATAATTACAGTGCCATCAATATTGATTCCGATGATCCGATGGAACGTGAGGAGAAAGAAGAAGCATCATATCTATCACTTGCCAACATGAATCGCTGTAAAATATACAAGAGGACACACAATACAACAAGATAACACAAGCTGCCTCAGCCTTTCCGCTGAAGCAAATTTGGGATTGTTACTGCTGTAATCGTCCAGAGGCATTCACAATCAGACACTAATATAGGCTAAATAGTCAGTTAAGGATCCAATAATGACAAAAGGTGATGACCGTGGGCTCTTTTTCCAAAAGCAACTTAGGCTTAGATGATTGTAGAACCATTTGCCTTAAGCAGAAGCTTAATCGATTGAAGTACACAAAGTTTAGCTTAAACTTACTTTCACCCTCCAAAATCAAATCAAACCCTGCAGCCCTGTGTCAAGTAAACTCTAATAAACTGAAAGCTCTCGATGCAAATTAGCCTTAGATTTCATTTAAATACTTTCAATGTCTTGTTAGTGTCATTTTTCCTTGTATTTATTTTTTTTTATTGGTGTTACACTCCTCCATGCACCTGCAGATATGGCCTTGCCTTGTCCATGAAGAGCCATAAACCACAGCTGTTTGTCTGATATCACTTCTGTCAGGTTTTGTTTTTCGTCTTAGACGATGTTGAGAGCTGAATCACTTTTCTTTAAGCTCTATTAACTGTGCAGTCAAAACTTCTGACTGCAACTTTTCTAGAATACCCTTGAGCCAGAAAAAGCATTTGTTACTATGACAAGCAGAAACTATGAGCTTTAGCTGCCAGTCTTAGTTATGTCTTAGCTCCATTCTAAACATTTTTGATATGGTGATTTAAAGTAAATATGAATATGTATAATATATAATTATATGCAATGAATTTTATGCAATGAATCTTTGGTTGTCCTTTAGGCACCCAAATTGAGGACAACTGGTTTGCTAATATAAAAATGCCAGGTTACTTTAGAAATATTAAAATTAAGTGATCATCATGGATACTGTTGAAGCGTTGTGTGTGTGCCCTTTTAAAGACAATTTGCTATAATTTGTGTAAACACATGCACGTATCTTCATATTTTTATGCATGTATTCAATTGTAGAAAAGTCATATGTTTTATTGAAATATGTTCTGCTCTCTTGCACACCGTGAAAAGCAACTGCACATATGCTGACAAACCGATACACCCACATATAATACATGCAGGTGCATTTCTTTGAGTCTCATTTGTCACCTGTGGAACCTCCAGTGTATGGCTGACGTCTGTTTTGTGTGTTTATTATTCTTTTCCTCATCCCCTCTCTCTGCCGCATGCTCATTAGTATTGGTGTGCTGGCATTAATTTCAGTGGGACTCTAATTTGTTTAGGCTGTAGGTAGGGCTTGTGGGAGATGGATTCAGCTGTCACATCACGGTAGTGGTGGTGTTAGTGATGTGTGCTGTCGCAGGGCTGATGTATGCTCAGGGGCCAGCAGGCCAAGGCCCAGGGGCTGGCTGGCTCTGCCGCTCTGACGGACGACTGGCAGGCAGCTCGTTAAGAGTGGCCCATCATTGACGCAAGGTGAGAAGGACCGCGACTTTGTAACAGTGTCTTGCCACAACATTCTCATAGAATACCTTACAAGAGGGCTGCCCGAGAGGTACAACAAGACAAATATGATACTATGTTGATGCAACATTGCAACTCAGCCCTAACATCAGGCCGTAATGAGGAAAAATAGATTCCATTTCACTTGTAGGGGTTAAATCAGGCTGATAGGCCATTTAGTGTTTATGTCAGAATAACATGTAAATCCATAGGGTCCGTAACAAGTGGAAACTTGGGTTTCATGAAGAATATTGTGTGCCTTACACATTATTTACATTTGTCAGAAGATATAACCCTTACCTCAACTTATCACGCATTAAACTGCTGCTTAACGATGCACAATTGCACAAAGCAAATTCTGGTCTTCAGATTATTCATATGATGCAATTTGATGATATGTTGCCCTCCGTGGGTCCATTTTAAGTTTTTAATTTTTAGGATGTGCCTTGTTGGTCTGTTGGTATTTCACTTTAGCCCCAACTGAAATCTCTCATCAACTGCTTGTTGGATTGATTAGACATACATTTTTGTACAGACATTCAGGGTTCCCAGAGGATAAATCCTAAAGACATTGGTGATCACCCCGACTTTCCCTCTAGCGCCACCAGCAGGTCCAAGTTTTCACACATGTTGTGACAATCTCAACATCTACATCTGTGGTCCCCAAACAATGCTCTGTACTCTTGAGCAAGACTTTTATGTTTGTTGCTAAGTAGCAAATATTAGCATGTTAACACCCCTCACCAAGATAGTCTGTACATCTGTTTAGCATTAGCGTGTTAGCAATTTAATTTTGAGTAACTTTGCATATTGGCATTAGCATTTAGCCTAAAGCACTGATGTGCTTAACTAGTCAAGTTAATATAATTTATCATGTTTTAAGGTAATTTGTCATTTTACAACACAGAGTTGCATAATGAAATAAACATTTGTCGTATGTTCATGCTACACAAACATAAGACATATATACAGTTATTTCTATACATTTATTTACATTCATTGTATACACCCAGGAAATAATTCAGTAGTGCATTTTATTTATATGTATTAACAGCAGCAACAAGAATGTGATGATAATCAAAATTAAGTATATACATATAAACAGCCCTGTATCACATATCACAACATAAAAAAATATACAAAATAGATTAACCAAAATCACAATATATGCTACTGTATGCAGATTGTCAAACATAAGTGAAGAGTTGGATCCAGCAGGAAGTTAAGCAACTTTAGGTACGATCAGAGAGGTAGGACCTGAGCCACAGGACCTCCTCTCCAGTGTGGAGACCTGGCTAATGAACACAAACAGGCAGGCACAGCATTTACACACACACATGCACATGGAAGGAGAAGGACAGAAGAAGAGAGAGAGGAGAGCTTTCACGCGTTGACCCATTCGTCAGTTTTTTCTTAAACATATTCAATGCATCGTGGCATTTCAGAGAAGCATTTGTTCAACTTTCTGCAACACCTAAAGACATGTTTCCTTCCCTTCAGATTTGGGTGGAATTGATTGCTCAGCCTGTTAACATACCCAAAGGTTTGAAATATATGTATATTGGTTATGTTCATAGTTATAGCTAAAAAGTTATGTAACTGGAGTAATCAATTCTCATCAAATGCTCCCTTGCCCAAAGCCTGTATGTTAATATAATTCAAATTTGTAGATATTTTGTTGACATATGACCTCCTTCTTTAGGGCAGAACGGCACTTTTTTTCACTCAGTGTTAAAGAGAGAGAGCCACAAAAATATACAGTACAGATGTCCATTGTCTCTGAATTACAAGGATTAGGCAGGGAATGCTTAAATGCAAATGTGACTTGGATTACTGCAAACAGAGGTCATTTCAGAAAGTCCCAGCCTATGATCTGATAAGAAAGGCCCCCCATCCTTCTGCGCCATGCGTCGAAAATTGGATTACCGTGTCTCAAAATGGAGGCTGTTTATCTTTTATCCTTTCTAAGACTTGAAGTTCATCCATCAGAAAATCAGAAGCTTCTCATAGCTTCAGCAGTCAGCTACCACATCCACCTACACCACCCTCTCATCAGTCTGGAGGCGATGAGTCACACATAAGAAAGAACTAGTGAAGCAAGAGTAATTTTTCCATAGTGCAATACGTAAACACATCTCTTTCAGTACACACACACACACACACACACACACACACACACACACACACACACACACACACAAACAGACATACAGATATACTCTTTGCTCTCTCCCAGCCTCCAGTCGATCCCCCTGGACTGTCCTCAGACATTACTCACTGTCTCCCCAGCTCCCTGTTGCCTAGAACCCCGCTGTTTTAGTAGCTGGAGAAGTCGTACAGGGGTTGTTTTCATTGTTCCATTCTTCTCTGACTCTTGGCTTTATTCTGTGGTGAAAATCTTCTCACAGCTCTCAGCGCTGCCAGTTTCATTGTCTGCTAGAATGTGTGTGTGTGTGTGTACTATGTCTCTCTGTGTGTCAGTGCTGAGTTTGAAATGCTCAGGTGTTTTGCTTAAATTGAAGTTGAAGACGGCATCAGAGCCTCACGGTGACCATAGCTCCAGGCTACCCCTGAAGGCTGGTTTACATGGACACTTACAGTTCAGCCGGCATGAGCAAGCAGCGCCTCTGGCTGAACTGAATGCTTATGATGTGCCCTTATTCTTTTGGGATGCATCCAAATCCCCTCAGCTTTCCCCACACTTGTGGTTTTTAGGCTCTTAACACAACCATTTAATTATCTGTGACCAGAGACTCGCTGATGGGAGAAATCAAATGAGTTGTGTAAATTTAATCAGATCCACCACTCTTCACCAAAAGTGTAATAAATTATGTGCGTCCTCTCTTTGATTAGTCATCATCGTTTTTATCCCTGTTGTCATTAGAAATAAACAACAAGAACAGAGTGGGAGGAATCCCTCCCACAACATATCCATCATGAACTGGATGCAATTGTGCATCAATGAAATTAAATACAGTATCAATGATAATCTCTTTTCCTTTGTAATATTAAACTACCAAAATACATTTTCAGAGCAAAATAAAAGTAAAAATGCACACCCTACTACTGTAAATGGTCTATTTGTTTTCATTTCTATGTTCAACCTCAAAGACTTTCGACTGTGACAGACAAATAAGGTCCAAAATTGCTATTGCAGGTAGTTTTCTCCGTGTAGCCATACTGTAGATTTTTATAATAGAACTTGATACCAGACCCAAAGATGGTGCCTATTCAGTCCAATGAGAATTGCTCACCTGGAGCAAAGACCAAAAAGGGTTTTCTAGCTTCTGTGTTTCCTTCCTCGTCATGTGGACCACTGAATCTGTCGTGTGTCTCCCACTGGCCCCGCCCACAAGTTCACACTCAACCTATAGACTTTACTTTGTGATGACATCAAAGATTTTAAAATTTGCTTTTCTCAGCTCGAGAAAAGTTTTGCAAATGTAAAACCTGCATGGATCAAAAATTCATAATAGAAAGAGTCATTGCTCTATGGGGACGATCATTTTTGGGTGGCAGGGGAATATTCCGCTGGGCAAAATCGGAACCGAGGCTAAATCCACCACACGCTGCCTCACCATTAAACTGAAACTGTCCTAATAATGTTCTGTAGACTTGATAGGCTATATTTAGCCACTGTCAGTGGTTCTTCTCTGGGACATGTCTTGAACATATTTTGTCATGGACGTCCAGGTTTCTTTGGATGTTACCATGAATTACTGAAATTCTGTGAAGCCAAGTTTTTCTTTAACAGTGAAAAGAGCAGCTGAGGAGTGGGCAGCTGCAGAAATGTATAATTGCATATCATGTTGAGGTAGGATATGTCTAAGATATGTCTAAACAAAAAATGCTTTTCTCACATTTATGGCAACTACAGTTTTGACTTAGACAAATTAAAACTTCAGCATCTGTCACCACTAAGGCAGCACATCTGCAATCAAGCTGTGATGTAGTTTAAGTTAAAGACACACCGTGGGCTAGAAGAAATGCGATGATGCTGGGGGTCTTTACATACAGCCTGTTTAGCAGAATTCAAACAGACCTTGTGTCACTTCTTAGATGCTTTGTTTTCCTTTAAATTATACAACAAAACCAATTTTGAAGCTATTTGTAAGTGAATGCGGTTCATATTACTGCTTGAGGTTTGAGTGATATCCAATGGAGAGGCAATCTCATTTACAATCTCAGTATGACGACTCTTTAAAACAATTTACTCAGGCTCAAAGATTCTGAAGACCTGCAGACACGTCTGAGTCTCATTTGATGGCAATACGCCACAACCGTTTGGAGCTGCAATTCAACCCCAGTTCAACTGTTCGCAATGTTTTCTTGGCACACCTGAGTCCTCAATTACGATGCCTTTCCACAGACTGAGTTATCTTATGATTGGAGGCAAACTGTACAGCGTGCATGCATATCCCATCCTAATTCAATCCATACTGAGCTGGTGGATACTCACAAACGGATGTGTATTGATAAAAAGCAGATGTTTTTTGTGTAAATGAGCAATTACGTCAATCCCATTTGGGGAAATGTAGCAACTTTTTTAACTTTCAGATTTATGCAACAAATTTGTATATTGCAGCGTGCCTTACATTTATCTATACCACATGGAAGTATGTCCCCTTTCCATCTGTTTCTTCTCTATGTTTCAATTCTGGTGGTCTCTGTGATTATTAGATTTTCCAGGAGTTTTTTTTTTCTTTTCTTTTTTTTTAATTGAAACACAAAGAATAATTTGTTTTGCAGCAAATTCAATTTCTCTATTGGACACTTTCACCACAGGTATTTCTATTAAAATTCTCCTGATGTGCCTGAACATAACAATTAGGATTAAGAGGGAAAGCAAGCTGCTTTAAGAAGAAAGGAAAGGGCTTTTGTTGGAGACATTGCTATCATGCCTCCCTACTTTAATACCGCAGCCTGTAGGATGTTCAAAGCTGTTGACTTTGGGGATGATGCTGTCCAGAAGTGGCTGCAGCTCCTCTGGTGGAAGCCTGAGGGCTTTGTTACTGATGGAAGAGATGAAGGGGCCGCCTGTTAGTCCCTCGGATGTGGACAGCATGAAGACAGAAAGGAGCCTGCCCATTGACTGCTGGGACACAGGAAGAGTTTGCCATAATGGAAACAATTTGGGGGGGGGGGGGCGGCTTTGTTGATGAATCAAAAAAAAGAAAGATTGGAGTAAGGGTGGACAAATCTTTGATGACCTCAAAGACGGGGTCTCAACGGGAGACTGTGACAAAGATACAGGGACAAGTGATGGAAAAGTGGCACTTTTAATGATGTGTCTCAGTAGAAGACACTGAGACTGAGATAAACAAGCATATCTTCTCTGATGTGGCGAAAATGAGGAAGAGTGTTAGACGAGATGTGGAGAACAAAATCACTGACATTACAAAATGCGGTCTTTTGTGGTATTTTTTTAAAATGCATTCCATAGACTGAGTTTCACATGTGTGTGACTGCGGAAATGACATGAAGGCTCATGTGTCCCTTCTCTCCCTCCCTTCTCTCAGAATGCTCTGGAGCACTGGGCATGGAGGGCGGCATAATCTCCAACCAGCAGATAACAGCCTCGTCCACCCACCGTGCTCTCTTCGGCCTGCAGAAATGGTACCCGTACTATGCACGCCTCAACAAGAAGGGCTTGGTCAATGCCTGGAGTGCTGCCGAAAACGACAGATGGCCTTGGATCCAGGTAAAAGAACAGCCACAGGACAGGGGACACGCAAAGCCAGGCCAGGGCCAGGCACGACAGTCACACTCTTAATAACAGATCAGCTTTACATTTGATTTACATGTAGATAAGCTCCCTAATGTGTGACATCTTTTGGTTAGTATAAATTGGCGAATGTGAAACTGCAGCTGCTTAAAGTTTAGAGTTAATTACTGCTACTGTAAAATTCATGGCTTACTTACAGCTAATAAAGAGCAATAAAAAAGTGTAAGCGGGAGGAAGAACAGATGCAGGTGTAGTCAGGTGTGAGGAACAATGTGAAAGATAACTGTTGTCATCTAGTGGCTGTTGTGTCTCACTTAAGCAATATTACATGAGAGGGTGCGTTTTAACCTCATTTGAGAACAACAGTGATGCGGTCACGACCGAGGCACTGACATTAATACGTTCTAGAGATGGTGGAATTTCCCAGTCTGAATAAGTACCAAACATATACAGAAGAAAATGCTTAGCTGGCTCTGTCTTTTTACAACTAAGATATAGCTGACTTTTTTTCCACAGACAGATTCAGCTACTACATCCATGAACTTCTAAAGTATAAATCTAGCTAATAGAGCTGCTCGCCCTGCTGGTCGGCACAGCTGACGGAGAATGCAGGAGCGTCTTACATCAAGGCTGAATAGTTTGTGTGTAAAAAGTCCAGAAGTTGAAATATTTATAAAGACCTAGATGTGATCATTTCCAAAATTCACAATGTGTTTTTATCGAACGAAATATTTATGCTGCAATCCACATTTGTTTGTGTTTAACCTTTCAAAAACTACATTTTCACCGTGGTCACAAAACCAAAACTGTTTCCTTTCTGACTTTGTGTCCCACACTGTATAAACGGGTTGGTCTAGTAGCAATCAAACAGCACCATAAATAATTTTTCATAATAGTCAAATAAGGCTAACTCATGAATCTGATGAATCACTTAACATTGTATAAATCTTGTTGATGAAGGTTCTCAGTCATCCAGGTCATGGTATTTCTAAGTGCTGTATCGTAGGCAATTGGACTTGTTTCAGTTTCTCGAAGACGTTTCACCTCTCATCCAAGAGGCTTCTGCAGTTTTAACTAACTGGAGGGGAGTTGCAGGCTTTTAAACTCTGTGTGGGAGTGACCTTACAGAGTCGTTAAGGAGACATGTGAGCTCTGAGTTTCAGAGTCGTTAGGGCCACTTGTGGGTCGTTGACCCGACTGGCCCACATGTGGGTTGCTAGGGCTAGGTGAGCCCAGGTGTGAATGGTTTTTAAGCTGTCTGGGGAGAGAACTCAGTACTGCACTTAGAATTGTATAAATCTGTTAGAGAGCTCCTGCAAATGCAGTGCTTCAAGTTCAAGTTCTGAAATTGTATAATTAATGTTCATAGTTATCAAACAGCTGATAGAAATATCCAAACAGCGGGCATAGCCTATAAGACCCGCCGTTGTTTTGTGATTTGTCTTCATGAATAAAAACCTTTCAAAAACATCCCACTCCCGGATTTTTTCACAAATCGCCTGCATTGTATAACAATTAATATTTTGTTCTAGCTCTGGCAACTAGTTAGTTGAGCTGCCATGCTGTTTTGAGCACATTTTAAATGTCAAGTTGACCAATCAGATTGTGTGGTCATAACTACTTGTTGTATATCTTGTGTTAACAGTAGCTCAACCGTGTCATCTGTCTTTTTTTTAATTAAGTTGTGAAAGGCGCACACATATAACTTATACACTCAAACTGAGTTTGGCCTATCGAGTTTCCCTCACAACAAAACTACGCTGCACAGTAATTATTCAATGCACTGATGCTTTGTTGTATCTTATGTAGATTTAGATCTGCAAATCACTATGATGTCAAGAGAGAGACTCGATGTATCATTTTACACAACACTCAAGAGCAATATTCGCCGTAATTGACTGTTATCCACAAAAAAAGATTGAATTCAGTTTAGAGATTGAGTGCCTCTTCTTTGTCCCTTTGTGGTAAGTGTTTTGGAGACCACCCAGGGGCCCTCATCTAAAACCGCTCGATGAATTCTGAAATGAAAAGAAATGAGATGTTGACAAGAGCAAAGCATTGATACAAGCAAGTCTTCTCTAACTTCGGCTTTGTTAAAGTCGACTTTCATGCTGGGCCAATTGTCAGCGCTTACTGTCAAAGATAGACAGATCAATAGGCTGCCTGGTGGTCCTGAAATATTGATGCACATCATGTTTGGGCCGGTTTAAATGCAGAAAAATCTTTTAAAATGTGTACTATTAATGAAGCTGAACCCTGGGAGCCTATACGGTGTAGGTCTCTTAAAGTAATTGTATTGGAGCTGCTGCAGTTCCCTCACCTGAAATGAAATGCCTTGAGTGCATCAACACAAGACCTTTGTTGAGCTGATAGTCAGGATTTATGTTAAGTAAATACTCATACATCATTAGCTCGTGCTGAAACATCTATGGCATATAAAAACACTGTCAGATGAGCTATGATAAGTCCCCTTCCCTCAACTCCAGTATGAAGGCTTGCTCCAGTCCTGATGACACTCCCACAGATAGAAAGATAGATACACAGTATAAAGAGTTAAAGTGATTAGTTATTTGGCTTGTTAAGTAATTGAGTATATATTTTTTTTCCCCGTTACATTTCTGTTACTCTCGTGTCTCTCTCTGATGAGAATGCCAACAGCAACCTTCGAAGTAGGCTGTTATCGGACACATGAACCGTGAACAAAGTATAATAGAAAAACATACAACAGCATGACAGCGTGATGGAGAAAGTAAAGTTGTACCTAACAACAAGAGAATAGTAAGACAGGGCGAAAATGGATTCGTAAGAAAAGGGAAAAAGGAGAGCGAGTCGAAGAAGCAGCCGACATGAGTGAGAGAAACAGAGCCTGGCACATGGAGAGGCAGAGGAGAACGAGACATAAAACATTCAGGCGGTTTGTTTGACTTTAATGATGCCACGTGGGATGTTGCGCGGGATGCTGTAGGCATTGTGTGTTTCTACAGAGGGCCTGGATAATTGGGACGCGAGTACAGAGGTGTACAGTCGTGTCAGTGTTTTGGGATTATGCTAAGAAGTCGCTGCTTTTGTACTGCAAGGCAATGTGGAGTGACTGTGTTTGCATGTCAGTCAGGTGAAACAGGTTGTACTGACGAATGACAACCCTATCAGGATAGGGATCAGATCTGTCTGGCGATTCGTAAGGTTTTCTCTGGTGCAGTTTGTATCTTTGGATGTCAGCTCCCTCACCCTAAACCACAGCAAATGCATCAAACGTAGAGCACCATACTTTGAATAATACATCAGAGAAGGATGAACAACACTCACTGTATATGTGTTTGTTTGTGTTCATGTCGGTTCGTATGTTTGTGAAGTGTGGGTGTGTGTGAGCTTTCGGTTGTTCACACATCTGTGTAGTGCGAGAATATCAGTTTTCCACAGCCTCGCCACGACTAGCTCACACATAAAATTGCATTTGAACACTCAAGGGAAATATGCTGCCAGTCTGACCAATATCAGCAAAATATAGCTCCAGCCAGCTAAGTTAGAGGACTGGAACAATCCAAATCACTTCTGAAGGCTGAGGGGGTCTGTGCATAGTTTTAGGGAAGATAAACAGTTAATGACATGACATTCAAATGCAGATCTCCAGTGTGCTCACATTCGCTGACGTGCCGATATGTATTAGGGATGCTCCTAATGGCTCACTTCTTGTACTCAGACTTGTCGACTAGCCTACAAGTAAGAAAACACTAAGAAAACAGTCACAATTGAGCATATTTTAATCTTTAAATCTAAAACATTGTCTTAAAAAAAAATGCATGCATTTAAGAGCAATTTGAAACCGTTCTTCACCAAATCACCAAAATCATAAATGCATAAAAACATCTTAGACAGACCAGTTAACTAGTGCTGTCAACATTAGTAATGGATGCTTATTTTGAAAGCAACAATATGTAGAAATTGGTATTTTGCACTATTTGGCGCCCCCCACAGTTTGTTAGTGCAGCACCACTGTTGTAAATACAAATCCTAGGTCAGACGTTTGTCAGACGTAACGTACTGTAGGTGATAACTACAAACCAAACTCATTGCCTCATTACAATGTTATGTCTTTAAGAAAGCAACATTTGACAAGGAAGACATGGCATTTCAGTGCAAATGATGTTGATATGTATTTTTAATTGTGTGACTTGATAAAATAATAATGACACGTTTAACCAACTGGTATTTCTGATGCCTTCTAGCAATGTGGGGAGCAATGTTAAGTTAACTCATGGCACACATCCCTAGTTTATATCAAACCTGCTCAAACTCTAATTCTCTGTCTGTGAAGATTATTGCACTTATTGAAATATTCAACTTTACAGTCCGTTTTGTGCTTTGAGATGTGACCCTGAAAAATGTCTTTCCATTATAGCTTTGTCATTGATTGCAGCATGACCGCAAGCATTACTAATTAAATGAAGTCTTTGGAAACGTACACTGCAGTACAAAAAGAACATTCCTGCACAACATTTTTTAATTGAATGCTCTCAAATGTCCGACAAAATCTTCTGAGACAAAAATAAGTCAAGGTTCTTGAGCCTAAACTCGATGCAACCACTTTATGACATTGAACTTTTGCCTTTACTTTATCACCAAACAAATGTCCACTAAAAGTACTTCATCTGTCTTTTACAACGGTCTACTAGTTGTGACCACCTCTACTTAGGTACAACTGCTTCTCTCAAAGGGATGCGGCTGCCTAATCCTGGTTCTGCAACAACATCACAACAAGTGATGTTATAGGTCTACGCTTTTAAAATCTCTAACATTCACAATGCGCCTTTACCAATAACATGATTTCATATCACTAGCTCCTACTGTTAACTGATACCACATTTTAGCCATTTTCGGCTCAGTATTGGCTGCATTTTGTTGCCAGTAGTTGAACAGCGACAGACGGGAGCTCCGCAATTAAATTAAAGGCATTATTTTGTGTTATTTCATTTAAAATTCAAGTAACTTTATGTTTACTTTATCTCTTCTTTTATCTCCCAATGTAGCCAACTCTGATTTTACATAGATCATGTCAGTGGTTAAAACAGTTTGCTAATGGAAAAATGCTTATTTAAGCCTAAACATGATTTTTGATTAACTTTTACCAAGTTGTTTTTGTGTCTAAACCTATAGATCATGAGCACAGCGTTGTTACAACATAAAATTGAAAAAAAAAAAAAACGGAAAGCTGCAACATAAAAAAAAGCAAAGCTTCACCATAACCGTGGTTTGCAGCCAACATTTATTCTTGCATTTGTCACACTTGATGTGACTGCGGTCAGGGTTTGATTACCTTACACACCAAAGATCATACAAGTCAACCATTTAGAAGGAAAAAACAAAACGCTTATCTAATTTGAGTATGTGTTCATGTGTGTATAGAAAACGAGAGCACAATGAAAGCGATAAGGCTGTTAAAATGTGTGTATATGTATCAGAGTGTGTATGCTTTAACATGCTTTTTTTCCCATAGTGCCACAGGGCTCTTTGCTATTTTCAAGGACACAGGGCAGTATAATTGTTACAATGCTGCTTCAATTCCCTCAACAGTTTTCATCTCGGTGTGTAATCAACAGAAGATTTTTTTTTCACTTTATATGCTCTTGACCTTTTGTGTGGTGTTCTTGTGAGGTCTTGCTTGTTGGTATGATTATATTTGGTCATAGTTAGCGGTCTTGGCAATATGGACTGGAAGCTAGCCACTGTGTGGTCTGTTCCATTTCACCCAAAGGCTGTAGCTGTAAATAAATGTGTCTTTACCTCTTTGAATAAGGCTTAATGAGCTCTGTGGAGGATTCAATGGTAAGTTTAAAAAAGTTGTATCGTGTTGTGCTTCATTGTGGCTTTCAGGTTCTGATATACTGTGGCACTAGTTAGTGAACTAGTCCCTTAAAGAAGCATTGCAACAAGACAATCCTCTGACATGAAGAAGTGAGGTTTACTTTGTGTAAGGCCTGCAACTAACTAATTTTCTCAATTAGTGAACTGCTGTCAATCAGATGTCAAAAAATAGTGAAAAATTACAGATATAATTCTCAAGAGCCCACAGTGACCTTTTCAAATTGCTTGTTTTGTCAAACCAATGTAAAATCCTTAAAATAGTTAATCATTACACAAAGTGTATGACAAAGAAAAACAGTAAATAGTCAAATCTGACTGTTTCACATCCAAATAAAAAAAAAAAACACAAAAAAAACCTGAAGGCAAACAACAAAAGCACTGTAAAAACCAGACTCTGCACAGCTTAACACAGCCTTCCTTTGTTCACTGTAACTCAAGGGCTGCCTCATTTTAAGCACATTGAATTATCATTCTTAGCAACTAATAGTATAAATAAACCTGTTATCTCAAAGGGCCAATGGGAAATCAAAGATATGTTTGTCAGGGGCACTATGACCTAAAGTAATTGATCTTAAAATTACCCTAGAAAAACAACTCCGAACATACGAGCCATGCTTGAAAATTGTGTTTCTTGAAGCTAGTAAGTGAATTACAGCTACGGGATGCATGCTGAACATTTTCTCTCAGTAGTCAATGTTTTTCGGAGAGAAACACAGTTATATAACACAATGCAAACAAGTGGTGTTGTCTTTGTGCTTCAAATGGAGTTAGAGAGCAGACATGACTTGATGTAGATGTTCTTTTCTTCAGAGACTCACTCATTCTACCCAGAGCACTTCATACACGAGATACTGCGTGTTTCAGGAAAAGGTGAATTGGTGAAAGGGTAAGAGTTCACTCTAAACTTCGCCCTACAGTGTTCCTTCGAGCTCTTTTTTTCACAAAGTCTCTAAAGCAAACTGAGAGAGTGCAAACAAATGCCAAGGATACACAATTCTGCAACTTTGTGTTAATTTACAGCCTAACTCCAGAAAAGTTGGATCAAAAAGGCAAAATGTCAATAAAAAATAAAATGCAAACAGTTTTACGAAGTGTTCCCAACCCAATGTAGTTAGGTTAAACATCTTTATCACGCACATTGATAAGGACCTGCATTAAAATATGCATAGTGATCATGCTGATTTTTGAATAAATAGTCTGAGTCATGGTAGACTGTTTGCCTGTGTGTCATCAAAATTTGGGTTAATCTGCACAATGCATTCAAGATTTACAGCAGTGTTTTGGGTCATGCAAATATGTTATGTCCTAAATTTAAAGTGTTGTAATCAGTGCTTCACATTTTAGCCCATTCTAGCAATTTAGGTGAACTCACTGAGGCATTTTTCTGGCAGATATTTCAAACGATGTCTCACTCAAATAAATAAATGCATCTCTATTAGCGCTGAGGTGACGAACGTATGTTTCTGAGTGGTCATTAAAAATGTGAAGGATCACCCCAATTACCCCGGCAGTGGCCTTTTAGTGACAGAGCTCCTAATTAGTGCGAGAAGTATCTATCTCTATGGAGAAAACTGGGGAGGGCATAGAAATGCTGCAAATGAGAACGAGTGGGTCATCGCAGCTCTGAGGCTATAACAAGGGTCCTTATGTATAATTAACTTGGTACGTTGGTTTAAGGATGTTTGAGAAGTATGTGTAATTGAGTCTTGTCTCTACAAATGGAAATTAGAAAGGAAATCCACGCTGCAATAGAATTATTTAACATTACCTCATTATTTTTGACAGTTCAGACGAGGTTTGTGAACATAAACAGTTCCTTTCTTGTGCTGGATCCGTGAGCGCCAATACTCTAATCTGTAATGTCCTGAGGAGACACACAGTTTTTTCATTAACCAAAAAAAGGAGAGTATGACTTAGTGGGCTCAGACTTTCTGTTTGAGCTTTTGCTCTCAAATATTTTACTTGTAAATTGCCTTATTTCATAGTAATGCTAACATCTCTGTACCGGAAAATGAGCTCAAGCCCCCAGAATAACATCCTGAATATGCTCACATTGTCAGTAAGGTTTCTCGAGGATCAGCACTGAAATGGTTCATGTTCTTAAATAGAAACTGAATTCAGCTTCACAAACTTAATCTGAAATACAGTCTTGTTTGTTCGCAGTATCACATTAACTTTTTTTCTGTCTGGAATACATATTCTTAAATAGGAAACGGTAAGTATAAATGTCCAACTCATAGGAGTAGAGTGTGCCTTTCTTTTATAGGTTTGCCCATTCTAGGTTAATGGTCCTTTCCTTAAGACTTAGTCAGTACTGTATTATTGCCACCCTTCTGTTCCCCAGCTATGGAAGACTAGACAGCTGTGTTTTTATAGTTTGCCAGTAGGAAAGCTAGTCGAGCCAAAGTGTCTTCATTTCTTGAAAATGAAGCAACTTGGAGTGAACCGGGTGCCAAAATGATTAATGAAGAACTGTCATCACTGTTTATTTGCTTTCTCTTACTTGTCACAGACTCTGTGACCCAAGTAAGAAGTAACAGTAACCCAACACAACACCTCTCCTCAGTCAACGCAGTCTTCCTCATGTTGTTGCAGTGAGCGGTCATCATCAGCCAACCAAAAAAAAGGAAAACTAGAGACCCTATTTTATATAAGCTCCCCAAAAGTACAGGGGATTGAGCCACTTTTGTCGTCAACCTGCAATGATGGGTTTAGGTCATAGAGTGTAGAGAAACATGGATGTCACATGTAAAATCATTCATAGGTCTCCTGGGCTTGCAGCCATTATGTAAAAGCAGGCTATTCAATAGGCAAAGATGTGGGAGCATGGGTGGAGATGGGGAAGCACCAACTGCTTTGTATGACTGCTTCGAAATGAATGGCTCTTTATCCTTTGATATTTTTTAATTGCGACCAAGTTACACAGTAAAAGACCAATAGAATGACTTCTGGGAGAGATGCTGGTTCTTTATGGAAGGATCCTTTAGGAGCTATCATGTGCAGCTATTAGTGATGATGCATTGTCTCTACTTTTGGCCACTTAAATGTTAGGTTTAGCAAAAAGGTGAGGACCCAGATGTAGACACAGCAGGTGTGAAAACAAAACAAAAAGAAGCTTTGTTAACAAAGTCAGAATCCCAAAAAGTTGAAATGCAGACAATAAAAGGCAGGTGAAAAAACCAGGCTAAAAAGAATCCAAGAGAAAAAAATAAGAATACAAAACTTGGAACAAATCAGAAAGCCACAGAGGACAAAAACAGCTGAGCGCACATGATGAGCCAAATGCAGGATCAGGGAACAGAAACAGGAAATGCACAATGGACACCAGAGGGAAGGGATGATAACAGGCTTAACACCGGCTTAAATACACAGGGACTGATGAACTAACAAAACACAGGTGTACCCAGAAAAAAGACAAAGACAGGAAGTGGATAGTAAAACATGCCACATCAGGATGCAACCTACAACATAAAACAGGAATTAACAGAAGTAAAACCCAAAACCATGACACTAAACATGAATTAAACATACACATATTAAAACCCCCAAAACCTGCTGTTAATCTGTGATAGGAAATATGTGGATGTTGTCACAAAGCTATTATGCATTTTATCAAAGTGACCTGTCAGTCAAAAACATGTCAAAGAAAATGTTAAACAGGTGTGTGCTTGGATTATAATGATCCTTCTCTGTGCGCAGGATCTATAAAAGCATTCATCACTTTCGTAGCTTTTCTTTTCCTCTTTGCTTTGCATTGGCACCATATTGACAGTCTGCACAGCTTTGACAGACTGGATCTGGAGCGTAAGGATTGATTAAATGTTCCATTTGATCACACGCTTTCTGAATAAGATGGATGGCCCTGACAGAAAAGATACAAGAGAGCGAATTGATTCCCATGACTTGCATGCAAGCATTGCTTGTAAGCGCACAGAGCCCGAGACACACACACTCAAACTTTCTTAAAAGCTTGAGTGTTTAATTTCATGATTATGCCTTTTTTTTTGGTTCCACAGATAAACCTGCAGAGGAGAATGAGGGTCACAGGCCTAATTACCCAGGGCGCAAAGCGTATCGGCAGCCCGGAGTACGTCAAGTCTTACAAAGTAGCCCACAGTGATGATGGGAAGACCTGGAGAACATACAAAGTCAAGGGCAAAGACGACGATATGGTGAGACAAGCTCAGGTGTACACACCCACTTCCGTCCCTCCACACTTTTCCTTCAGCAACTCATTCTGTTATATACAGACAAAGACACACACATGCCCACACTCACACACGTGCAGCGACGAGAGACTGCACTCAGTCAAGGGCAGAGTGGAGGACGCGATGAGATGGCTTTTTAATTAGCTAGCACACACCGGGCCCATCTTGCTGCCCCTTACCCCCCTCCTCTTTTATGACTTCTAGATTGAATTTTTATACTATTTGGGGATGAACAGCCACTAAATAGGCCACACAGCGTTCTATCATCCCTGACAGCAAACCACGGCTGTCCTCCATTCAGCTGAGCTCCAAATGACCCCGAACCTGCAAACCTCTCGTCAGATTTATTACATGGAACAATGAGTCTGGAGTTGAATATTCTGTTTGTTCTTGTTTGAAAATTAGGCGCACAAAAAGCATGATTGAGTGTAAATGTGTGTAGTATTTGTAGTATTTTTTGAGGTGGAAGTACTGTACCTGTCCAGTACGACTTGTCAGTGTTTCTTTTCATATTGACCTCCTGCTACCCAGTGACAGCTTCTATTTCCTGCATCACATGAAAACACACTATTCTTTCTCCCCCTTACTTTGTCTTCTCTGTAGCCATCTCTCTGCACTCCTCACAATGCAGCGCATCAGTCACTGGAATCAGCCAGTTTCTGTCAGACCATCTAAGGTCAATTGGATAAAACGCTTAGAAGGTATAGCGATATAATTGGAGCCCTAATTTAAAACACACCACTGTTCTTATGAATTACAGGCTCAAATGGTGCAAGAAATTGTCTATTTTTCCCTGTAATTCTAGCTCATTGACCTTGAATGACAGCAATTTGTTGAGTGTGGAGTAGACACTAGAGACAGTGCCGAATAGACTAGCCACATTACAGCAAAACTGATCTGCTTCACCATCCTCCCCACCCCCCACCCCCGTCTGCTGTTATTTCATCCCCTCCAACAGATTTTCAGAGGAAATGGCGATACCAACGCTCCTTCAGCCAACTCCTTCACCCCTCCTATTGAAGCCCAGTATGTGCGCATTTACCCCCAAGTCTGCAGGAGGCACTGTACCTTACGCATGGAGCTGCTCGGTTGTGAGCTAACAGGTATGTGGGAAAAATGCTGTCTTGCATGGGCATGGAAATTAGGGGTGCTGAGGGGGCTGCTGCACCCACTGAAACAAGGCATGATAAAAAAAAACATCAATTAATAAAAAAGTGTGATGGAGACTACACATGATAAAAAAAAAAACTCAGCAATTCTATGTTTTTTCAGTCACGTGTACAAATTACACTGTAGACTGGAGTCTCGCATTACATATGCACATCTCCACTATGAAATGTATCCTCGCCGAGCTGCATTGTTATACACTATAGGGCTGTGTTCAGCTCTAAGTATGTCAGTTTACACCTAGCATTATGTGTCTTGACATGTCTCCTGTCACCACTTGTGATCGGATCTCACGTCAACGCTCTAAATGCAAGTAAACATGTGTACCGCTGGGACAAACAAACACAATGGTTTTTACTCAAGTAAAGAAATTGCTGAATGTATCACGCATGCAGGCCAGAATAACTAAGAATTTGTTATAGTACAAAGTATATAAATGTTCTCCTGGCTCAATAACTCACAAAATTGAATGATTTTATAAAGGAGTCTGGGGCATTTCTCTCCCTCTTCATCTCCTTGCTGTTATTGACTGTCAGTTGCTGTAACTGCTTTGACCTTGTAGTATGTTGGTGTTGAATTTGCTGTCTGCTACAGTGCAAAAAGTTATCAAATTGTTGTAACATGTTGTTCATAACTCTGAGATAAAAGTTATCCTGGCTATTTAAATCAATACAGACTAACATGAACGTCACACACCATTCACCATGACGTCATTGTATAGACCGACCTCTCAGCAGCCCCGACTCTGACTGATTTCCAGCTTCCCTACTGACTTGCACATTGCAAATATTCTTTCTACATCATATTTATTTATTTTATACACTCACACACACACACACACACACACACACACATTTGAATTTGTACACGTCTTTTATCTTTTATTTTGAAATTACGGTTGTATTTTACATTTTTCATATTTTGAGGTCAGTATTTCTATTTTAATACCTATGCAGTGCTTACTTTTTATCTTTCTTTATATTTTACCAAAACACCAAGACAAACTCTGTGTGTGTGAAATCTTATTTAGCCATAAACCTCATTCTGAATGTTTGTGGAGGGGAGGAGCTATGCGATCAGCAAGGTTAGAACAAATCTGTGTGTGTTTGTTGTTGCCAGGCTGCTCTGAACCGCTTGGAATGAAGTCAGGCCACATTCAGGACTACCAGGTCACGGCCTCCAGCATCTTCAGGACTCTAAACATGGACATGTTTACTTGGGAGCCTGGAAAGGCTCGCTTGGACAAGCAGGGCAAGGTCAATGCTTGGACGGCCGGACACAGCGACCAGTCACAGTGGCTACAGGTAAGACACTATCTGAGCTAAATCTCTTCTCTGTTGTCATTACTGTAGAGATTCTATCAATATACAGTATTATCAGGAAATGAACAACAGACTGCCAGGCTCTTGCAGATAACTGGCTTTCACTCTGCTGAAGGATTAGCTCTTACCTCCCTGGCATAGTAATTGATGGTGAGTACACTGTAATGCATGCCAATGGATTCAGTTATATTTCATAGGGAAAGACTTCATTGATCTGTACACTGTAAGTTGAGAAGAAAATTATAGCTTGAAATCCTACCTCTGTTAGCTATCACTCAGTATTATTCTTAGAAGCAATCAGTAATAGGTAGTCATTTCTTTTCTTTTTCTTTTTTTTCCATGCCAGTCTTTTTAAATTCAACACCCACACGGCCTGTGTTGGAAGAGTTTAGCCTTGTTATCTTTGGCTGCAGCCCAGCCTTTCTATCTCTATGAAAACAGCCAATCTCTTTGTTTCCATTACAGTAACTGATGACTCAAAATGTCCCCTGAAAGGGACAAGGCACGTCTCTAAGTGAACATTTACTTTCTGCTTAACAATATGTGAGATTGATGGAGGCCTAGGGAGTTTAAGATATATATCAATCAGAATGAGTCATGCCCTCACGTATGGCTTCATATATTGGATTTTTTTTTTGTTCTCTTAAGATAAAAGGCAGTAAATGGTCCTTGCTTTTAGAGTAAGGAACCACATTTTGCTGCAAGCTGTAAAACTGATAGCATTGAAGAAACTGTGATGTGGATCATCTTCTCAGGGAATTGAAGATCAGAGGGATTGCTTTGATTTCTTGGCCTTTCTGCTGCAGTCAAGCCATGCATACCACCTCCCCAGCAGTGACACAGTTAGCGCTCTGTAGTCACACCGACCCGTCTGGCTGTTATTAGATTGGTCGGGGCTTGAGTCAGATATGTTTTTTATTACACTGAAAGCTTTTGCCGAGGGTGAGGGTATGCACGGCTGTGTGGCGAAGGAGACAGGTACTTAGACAGGCCCCATCCAGACCAGGGAGCTCGGCTAAGCGAAATTGATTGCTGTGGGTAAAGGAAAACTTGTGGTCTCATATTACATGCTGTGCAGGCAGGAAAGGAGAGACGCTACAGACGCAGTGAGAAAATCAATGGCTTCCTCTGCCAAGGACCATTTCTGCGCACACAGGCATATACAATATCTGGCTTTTGAAACGCAGACATTAAGAGTTATATACTGTAGAGTGCTCTCTCACATTTATACTGATAGAGCTGTTGGAAGTGACCAATTTTTATATTAGTGATCTTCTTATATGCAGTTGTTGAACTCCCACAGTCAGTGTCTTCTTTATACTGGTTGCCATGGCAAATAATTGATTTTCAGTGACATTACTGAATGACTTTAAACCTCACAGACTAATGGAATTAATCAGCCCTAATGACAAATTAAGTATTCCTATTAATCAAGACAACTGCTCTGGTGTTCAGTGGACGCAGTGGGTAACTCTTTACAGACACTGAATGTCAAACTGGATAACGTTATGCACAGGACTGGGCAAGATATTTCAGTTTACTGTTGAGTCATGAGCTGACTCAGAGAGCTTGTTTCTTTTGTATCACTCTGAATACTTATTTATCAAAGGATCGTTCCAGCCTTTCATCAATATACAGTATAAATCTACATCCAAACCGTTTTGTCTTGGTAGTAGTTGTATACCTGAATATGTATTCTAGTTGGTGGTCTCTTGTAATTTTGTAAGAATCACTTCTCAGTTTCAGTCTAACAAGACTTTGACAGTACATTGAATTTCATCATTTGAGACAAGAGATTAAACTGACATATTTTTCCAATTATTGCTCATGCCAATCATAGAAATACACAGCTCAAACATGCTTTGGATCATTTCATTTTCTAGCAGAATTGATACTTAAGAATAGAAAGTTTGTGCCACAAAACGTGGTAAAATCCAAGGAACAACACCAAGACGTGGACATGTTTGGGGGCTGTCCAAGAGGAAGTTATTCTGGCCTGACAGTAGATAAAATTACACAGGGAGAATCAGAATCTTTCAAGATGTTTTCAAGAGAGGAGCTGAAGCTGTCAGACCGAGCTGCCAAGTGTTCCAGCTGGCATAAGCTGATTAGTTAATTATGCACATTAACATGTCCACATAGCAAAGAGAAATTGCAGTGACAGGAGCGACTTTTAATTTCACAGTGTCCCTCTTAATGCAACACGCACACCGCAAATTTCCGTAAGTACTGTTCCAAGACATTTTTTTTTCTTAAATTATGGTAAACATTCCTCAGACAAAAAGATAACCAAGGTTGGAAAGCAGTGATTGTGTTTTTCATCTCACATTGCTTGATTGTATTGTAGTCAACAAAGCACTTAGCGAGGATTCTTTCTCCTGAATCATGATGAATTTTGTATCACAGCTCACGTTGTGGGTACTGAACAGGTGCACTGACAGGAAGTGAAGATGAGGAAAACCTGAAATAGGTTTTTTTTTTTAAATTGAAGAGAACATTAATCAAATCAGACAAACATATATTGCTGTGCTTTGAATTTAATATGTTCCCTTTAATGGGCCAGGGTGTTACACTGATACAGTTTTTGAAGCTATTTTTATTAAAATGAACAATGTCTGATTTAAAAAAAGACATCCAACAGCACATTACACTGTGGATTTAGAGACACTGTTCACCGTTAACAGTCTGTGGAGAAGTATTGTTTTGGAAATTAATTATGTATCTTTGCTGAGCTTAAGCATTGAAAAACTTGTAATCCTTTGACATCAGGTAAAGGTTGGCTATGAACTAAACATTGGCTAAACAATGTATTGTTGTTCAAAGTAGGTTGAAAAGATTACAGTTCTCAAATTGCATTCTCCCAGGTAACTTTAAATATGTTTTCTCACATCCTTATGAGCTTACAAATCCCTCTGGCAAAGCAGAAGAAATAAGAAATGGTTTTTGAGTTTGCTTTGGTCGGTTGCCATTTTTAAGCTTTGTACACAAGATTAAACTAAACACTAACCCTTTAGTTTAGCTACAGTGCAGTGGGGGGGGTTCCAGTGAGCCCTAAGCTTGGGCTTCTGGGCAGATCAGAGACTCAAACACAGAGACAAACACAGGATACAAGGTGAAGTTCAAAAAAGCAAAGTCTTTACTGGTGAAACAGGTGGTCATACACAGGAGGCATGTCCGGCAAGATCAAACAAATCTGGGCAGGGTGAAGGCAAGAATCCAAAAACCAAGTAACATAGCTCAGTCAAAAAGAACATAGAGACTAACTCTAGGATGTTACAATTCAAACAAGCAAATTTGGGTTCGGTTAGCGGTAGAATGATTCAAAAATAGCACGTCTTACTTGTCATTTATAGCTCAAAATGCATGACTTTATTTGCAACTTGTCAAATGTACTTGTAGCCTGCAAAGGGTCCAAACAGGCTTTGAAAGTAATTTGGTTCTGGTGCTTCATTTGTTTTCCTCTGTCTCCAAGGTTTTCACACTCAATTATCTCCTTAAAGTGATGAATTTGTGTTGCGTGTGGCTGTGGCACCCTGATAATCACCTCTGCCTCTGATGATGCAGGCTGAGCTCAAACTTATGTGTGAAAACTTTGAGAGAACTACAGTAGCCCCTATGCATGTGTTGATAAAATACAATTTAGCATACAGCCCTTGTCATCAGTGTGCATTATTATTGATGCCACTGCTTTACTTGCAAGGCCCGCCCTACTCTGTTTCTGATTGGTTGCTTTCTTGGGTCGTTTTGTTAAGGTTTCATGATAGGTTCATGTTAGGTTTAGGCATGACTAACACTTTGAGCCAGGCGTATGAGACTTTCTTTCTCTTGTGGTGCTGATACAGCAGTTTATGAGCGGTGGTTTCCCCCCGTAAACACAGCAACCTCTTCAGCATCATGCCTGGTCTGCTGCTTTTCCTCTCAGGGGTCACTCATCCTCCAGAGTGGCTCTTCACTTCCAGAGTGTCTCTCGGTTAGGCATAGCGGACAGGCCGGATGTCTGAAAAGTGGGCTGCTGCTGTGCTGACCTGCAGCTGGTCAACTCTCTAACCCACAGACACTGCAGCTTTGACAGCCAAAGAGGTCGGTGTGTTTGCCAGGAACACTATGATTCACAACCACTTTGTCAGCAGCTGGCTGATCCTACAAGCCAAACACAGGAAAACAAAACACAGTCACAACCCAATAACACCATGCACCAACTGAACTTACAGAAAGAGCATGCTAGCTAGGCAACTTTTGTTTTACTTGTGGTTTGCTGAAGTAAATTCATCGTGGCCTGCTGCCTTCTGGTTGTCCATTGGACTAGCAGGGCACACAGGGGTGTGTGGACACGAGAGAACAGCCAAAAACAGGCACTTGGGTGTGGGCACAGGACCCACTGATCTCCCTCCCTCCCTTTTGTTGTCTAGGCTGTTATAGTGGAGAACACCAATCTACTCACAATTCTCCTGTTCTACTTAAGTGAACAAAAATATATGTTGGACGCATGTCATGTTTACGCACATTTATCCAAATATTGTCTCGTTTGATTTACGCTCGGACCCAAAGAAAAGACCCAGCTGCAGACAGGGCTAGAATTTGACAGTTTTTTTGACTGAAGTCAGCGCAGTAAAATCACAGGACCCCGGGAACTTGAGTAAATATAATCTAACATATGCAGAGCAGAACCCACATCACAATTAAGCAAATGACTACTGTGAGTGTGGAGGTTTGCACAGGCAGATGCTGATGAGGTAAACAGTGGCAGCTTAGCAGCAACTGCATGCACAGGGGGAGAAAGTGTCTCTCTGCTGGAACACAAGGGACCAAGGAGTAGCACTGTGGGGGACTATAAACCCCAGACAGAGTAGACAAAGACAAGTGGAGAGACATAAGTAAAGTGAACAATCACAGTTACAGCTGTGCCAGGCCTTTTGAGTGCTCCTGTCAGTGTTATTACTCGAGCATCAGTTTAGCTGCAAACATTCCTTGATTGCCTACATCAAATTTACTTTGACTGACAGTTGGCTGGAGAGGCATACAAGTGAATACAGCTTATGATTATTGAGGAAATGATGGTACCCTCATATTGAATGACTGCCATGATGGTTAAGGTAAATCAATATACAGTCTGTGCAGTGATGTCACTTTGCTTTGACTCCACCAGCAGCCTCAGGAGTCCAGGTGAATGATGTGAATTGCCACTTAAGTGTAGCTTTCGTGGTAGGAGTTGGCAGGCATCGGAAAACATTGCAGCTGTATGACAGAACTGGGTTGAGGCTATTTGTTTCCTGACTTTGGTAAAAATCCATCTGTACACTACATGGCTGCCAAAGAAGACGAAGCCCAGCAAGAAGGTGGTCGAGACACAGCATTCACACTTTTTTGAATTTGACAAAGAACTGATTCTCCCCCACTGAGAGACCTTGGAGTTATGTTTAGCATGGTCTTGAAGGGACTGGCAGAAAATGATAGTGTCATGAAGACACACAAAGATGAGGCATTATGTCGTGAAGACCATTGTTGTTTCATTTCCTGAACACAGCAGGAGGGTAAGAGATTCTAGATGGCGTCACCAAGTATTCTGTGCTTGAATTACCATCTTCCACTCATTGCCTCTGTGAATGAACATGAAACAAAGACGAGCTTCAGAAGGGCGAAAAAAGGCAAATTGTGTTTTTTTTCTGTGATGTAGCTGTGCCTCTCTCATTGTGATCTCCATGGGTATCGAGAGTACAATCTGGAAGGAATAGTGCATGGCAGAATGCTATAGACTGTCCTGGGTAAAACTGGTCGCTCATTGAGAGATTGTCAAAATAAAAGGGTAACTTCACAAACTTAGTAGGCAAGTCTTCTGTGGCTCCAGAGGAGGCTGCATGCAATCTGATAAATTGCCTCCAGTGATGTCAAGGAGATAGCAGAAGATATTAGTTCAGCAAACGTCAGACAACTAGCACAGTGGTGCGGACTATTAACTAAGAGAGAAGTGTCAAAGTCCCTAAACATTGTTCATCCAAGGCACTGACTTCCACTTGAGTTCCCAAAAGTCAAAATGATGTATGTAATTTATCATCCAAACCTCTACGAATAAAACACTCACTGGACCCAAAGTCAACTAGCACAAAAGGGAACAGCACTTGTCGTACGAAGAGGATTGCCAGCAGACTGAATGTCAGAGTATAGTCTCGTCCAGTACAAACAGATCTTCAGATGGATGCAACTCAGCACTTGATCTGGAATGATCGATCTTGCACTGCCCAGCTGCAGTGTCACCATCTCCTTCTCACCTTGTCTCTGGAGTGATAGAACAACCTATAATTGGTTTATTTTGCTTAACTGAACAGAAAGAAGGATATTTGCGTCTTCCGGATCCATGACTTGCTGACATGACATGCATATGTATGAAATAAGTTCACAAATAAACACAAGCAGTGGCAAACAACTGCAGACTAAAATACTGCAGCAGAACTCGGCAAGCAGAACAGACATTAAAACAGTGAAGCACACAGGACCAAAGAAAACAAAGACACGGGCAGGTAGATAATAAATGAGGACACACTTGCAGAGAGAAAATGTTAAATTGAATACATTTTGCAAAGAGCATTGTTTAATGGATTTCACTTTTAAGTGTAGCTTTTACTGTGCTTGAGCTTCCTACGATTGAAACAATAATAAGCTAAATCTAAATGAATGTTACATTCCTGTAGTGGGGCATACTGTAAAGCTTGCAACCATTTAGCTTGTCTTTTTTTTACTTGGGAACACAGAACTTCCATTATTAACCACCTACATTACATTTCGTCATATATATGCATCAGAACATTAAATTGTAGTTATTGTAAGAATTCTGACTATTCTCTGACAATTCCAGCAAAAATGGTAAATCATTGAATGAGTCAGGTGCCTCTTGTATGTTTCAAAGGCTTTTCATCATTTTCTTCGCTGTAATTAGTCTTAATTGTCTTTAAAGTGCTCATCACGCTGTAAGCATTTTGAAGTATTCACAGTGTTTCATGTTGTCGTGTAATTCAAAAGGTCCTTGTAAAAATACATAATAATAATTATTGCATAGATGAATACACTACAGAAGTAAATTACCCTAGCCATTTGGTTCCTAAAGCATCAATGCATGCTGACACTTCACAAAGAGGATTGTTCCATGTGGAGTAGAGGCTAGAAGGAACAATAAGTAGACGTAACGCAAGATTGATTCCCGCTCAGTGCCTGTGAGCATGCATTCGTTGTAATCAAACCGGGTATTATCATTACACCAATTTTGCCGAGCACAGCCTCCTAATCAAATCGCTACCTCAAATACAGCGCTGTCGACAACAAAGTCTATTTCTTTTAATCAATAGAATTAGCTTGGTGTTTGTTTCATCCATCCACAGAGGAGAATGGCTTTAATTTGTCCCATTGAAACTCACATATCTTCTTGAGTGTTTATGCAGCATAGATGAAGCTTGTCCTTTCTCTAAACAGAAAAGCTGCCTCGGAGAGAGTAAAGGCATTGTAGCATGAAAGGATTTAAGAGGGATTTTGATCATCTGGAATAGCAATGATCATGTCTTTATTTCAAGAACAAGAGACGGGCACTTCATTGAAATTACTTGCATGGGGAAAATGAACAGTACGAATTTATCTGAAACTTTCAAGGGTGAGACGGCTTCTGCGTCCTTCAGGCTTGATCCCCCTGCATTCCCCACAGGAAAACAGTCCCTACATTCATGAATTGCAAGGCAGCACACAGAGGCTATCGCCTTAAATCCAGCTTTTTTATTACTGTCATACCATATTGATCCGGCTGAAACTAGATGAAGGCACTTGTCCCTGGATATACGATTATTCAAAGTCTTAATCACATTAGATGCATCCTTTATTCCACTGCCTGCTCGGCTCTTTATCATTATTTGTCCTACTACTTTACACACAAAACTGAATCAATAGGAGCAACGCCTGCAGCCAAGTTTTCTTGCTGAACTAATTAAAGAAACAGAATGTAAGAGGGACAGCGTCTCCAGGTGGTTTCTGTTGCAATCAGTGAGAAGCACACAGCCATTTAGCCACAGCTGTGATGCTGAAAAAAGTACCTAATGTATCAACATTAGCCTGAGCGTACCTTCTAATCTGTCAGTCTGCGTCTACACTTCTGTGCATGTAATTTTCACCTTGGCGAAGCCTTCACAGCAGTTAACATGATTTTATTTATCTAACACGATGTTCGTAGGAATCACGCGCTTCCAACAGAACCAACACTCTGTCAGTGAATCTATCAACAAGTGAATCTGCATTCCTGCATCTATTATCAGCATCTTCTTTTTTTGTTGTTGTTTTTTTGTAGACAGGATCTGAGCTATGGCACTTCCCACTGATACAAGGCTTGAAAGCCAGGATAACAGATGTAACCATGACTGCAGATTGCTCAGCCAGCACTTGCTTTGGCTGATGTGCCAGCCGAGTTTCAGAGAGGCGAGATCAAATACGCACCATGTAGCTGTGTACAGCGTGTGCATGATTATAAGACTTGGCAAGTTTTTTGAATATGGAAGATCATATTAGGGGGAGATTGTTGTGGGTCATTATCCTACTTCTATTGAAAAAGCATGTCAGATGGGACCCGTCTGATACCGGATATCTAACTGCTGGCTACCCATTTAGAGCCTCCTTCATCTGACAAAATGTGTTCTAATTTGAGCAGACATAAATACAGTATGTTGGTTCAAAATGTTTCCTGCAGCTACTGCTAATTCAATCATCTTGAGAACATTATCCAAGAATTCAAGAAAAATCTTAGAAAGAATCCACACTCATTTGAAAACATGCCTGATTTAAATTTCATTAGGCATTATCGTCAGAGTCTCATTTTAATCCTGTCCAATACGGCTCTTTCTTTGCTCTATTTTATTCAATTTCCCTGCAGCTAGTATGCTGATTCAATTAGCTTCCAAATTAAGTTACGGAAAGGATGGTAAATCCATCTGCTTCCCTGATTCAATTGGATGGTTTTTTAGTGTTCCCTCCCTCCAAATCCATGCTTAAATACACAGGTCTGCATGGAACCTGCGTAATGTTGCTCCTTTGTTTTCATTATCCAAGGAAGCCATCTTATCCTTCAACACGACATCCTGATCCTCATCTCCCTCTCTCTACCCTCTGTCCCTCTCACTCGCTCGCTCTCAGCTAACGGAGGATGCATTTATCTGTTTTATCTTGGGATGAGTGATTCATGAGTCTGCAGCAGCTCCTTCTGTAATCGTGGGATCTGCAGGAAGTGTCAGAAGTGAAGGCAACAGAGCTTAAATCAGTGCAGCAGAGATTGGATCCAGTGTGTTCTGCATATGTATCTTATGGTTTCAGAGTGTGTCTAAGCCATCTCTTGGCTGGGTATCCCCCATTCACCTCCCTATGTTTAAATCAGACATCTTTATGTTATGCACCCAAGAGAGTGCAGACTGCACTTAAGCAGCACTGCAATACTGTATGCTACAGTATTATGATTAATTCAGAGTAGTCCAGAGTTAAACTATGGCGCTGTAGAAAACTGGGCACTGATTAATTTAAGGTTTAGGTTTAGGTATCATATTGCAGAGACCACTTGCATCCATAAATGTATCTCTTTTGTAATTTCATAGTTTCTTTTTTATTGCGTGTGAAGCGCATCATGTTTTTTTTTTGTGCAGAGAGTGTTTGTGTCTATGTGTGCACACGTGTGAGAATTTGATA